>NC_091253.1:61018333-61646666 GCF_042477335.2 Ovis canadensis | reverse complement strand
AGAATATATAATTCAAGTCCCAGCTTCTTATGGTCTAATTATGTAAAATTATAGGTAATATTTAAACACTGAGCTGAAATATGTTGTTTCTTTAAGTGAAGTAGTGGATTGAAAATCAGTATTAATAAATACCTCCCTTCTCTCTATTGATCATTTTCTACCAAATACATTTACAAAGAGACTTCAAATTTGAAGATTTTCATGAATATAAAGGTGGAATTTTTATAAATTATTCCAAGTAAATACATAAGCATTTATGTTTTCATTTATTTAATCTTACACTGAGAAATGTCTGCACTATTTGCCATCAATTTTCTATAGGTTTCTGACAACCCAGAAGGTATGATTTATATATTCATAGAGCCTTATATTTGATTTTAAAAAATAGACATCCATTAACATAAAATAACCATAAGGAAGAAAGATGTGGTTTCAGGCTAGTAGACTATTCTGTCTTCCATTGTTCACATAAAAGAGAAAAAAAAAAAAAAACCACAAACTTGAACATATCACTATCTTCATCTGTCTACTCTTACTGACAGACCAGAAGAAGCCTTAATCAAGCTCCTGAAATCTAATCAGTTGAGCCACAAAGAAGTATGAAATCATGAGTAACAACAAAAGAGTCTAGATCCATTTTGGAGAATTAAGAGTTATGAAAAAAGTTATAAATTTTCTTAGAATATTAACTTGGGATTTATAATAATTATTCAGTAAATTAATAAATGGCTTTTTGCAAATTCAATACATAAAAAATTCCAACTGAACTTCCCTGGTGGTCAGTGGTTAAGAATTCACCTTTCAATGAAGAGGACACAGGTTCAATCGCTGATCAGGGATGATCCCACATGGCCTGGGGTCACTAAGCCCATGGGTTCACAGCTACTGAGCCTGCACTCCAGAGCCCATGCTCTGCAATAAGGGAAGCTACCGCAGTGAGAAGCCTGCACACTCAGCTAGAAAGCAGCCCCAACTCACAGCAACTGGAGAAAGCCCACACACAGCAAGGAAGACCCAGTGCCAAAAACCTCCAACCTACATCAGTGCTAATGTTCATAAAATCATTGTTTTAACTACTCCTTTTTGTCCATTCCCTTAAGAAAAATTAGAGAATATAAGATGCCTCCATTCTAAAAGGATATCTATCAAATTTATAAACATAAAAACAACAAACACAAAAAATAACAAACCATAATAATTATATGGGAAAGTATGGACTTCCCTGGTGGCTCAGATAGTAAAGAATCCGCCTGCAATGTGGAAGACCCAGGTTTGATCCCTCGGTTGGGAAGATACCCTGGAGAAGGGAATGGCAACCCACTCCAGTATTCTTGCCTGGAGAATCCCATGGACAGAGGAGCTTGGCAAGCTACAGCCCATGGGGTTGCAAAGAGCTGGACACGACTGAGCAACTAACACTTCACTTCATTTCATGGCTTTCTAGATTGATATTAAAATTTCAGCTATTACCACAATATTGAATAGGAAACATATTACAATCATGAGTATTCTAAGAATGTGCCTATATAGGAATTCAATCATGGTCTCTGTTTTCATCTCCTTTCACATTATGATTTAACTGGATTTCATTTAATTTTTATTTGGGGATGGGAGAAGATTTTTTTTTATATTAAGACATGATTTAATTTTTATTCAAGGGAGCAGAAAATACTTTTGTACACTAAACATGTTATCTAAGTTTATATAAAAGTTTATACTTGTCAATTTTATATTGCGGTTTCTGTAATTTTACTTCTCAAATTCTTCAGTACTAAGACTTTACTTATAACTTATAAATCAACACAACAAATTCATGTGCTCTTTATTTTGATGAGCGGGGTTGTAAAAAAAAAAAAAAGACATTCAGCGCTCATTTTTATTATGGCCTTAAATTTAAAATCTACTTCAGAAAAAGGTGAAGAACTATTATGGAGAAACTTGCCTAGGCATCCCAACCACCTCTCTGAAAATTCTGTGACTTCAGCGATTAAAGGCATTAAAGAAAGGATTCCTGAGAAAGGAAGTGTTAGTCACTCAGTCATGTCTGACTCTTTACAACCGCATGGACTGTAGCCTGCCAGGCTCCTGTGTCTATAGAATTCTCCAGGCAAGAATACTGGAGTGGGTTGTCATTCCCTTCTCCAGGGGATCCTCCCAACCCAGGGATCAAACCTGCATTGCAGGCAGATTCTTTACCATCTGAGCCATCAGGAAAGCAAAAAAAAAAAAAAAAATCCCATAGAGTCCACACCTTAGGATAGGGCTATCAAAAAGAGCATAGATTTTGCACACGTTGTGAATTTGTAGCCCACTGAGCATCCAAATGTGGATATCAATCATTTGACTAACACGCGTTAATCAAAAGGTTGCTAAGCCTGCGTATCTAAATTGAGAATTGTCTCCTGAGTTCTTGACCTCCAAGTGTAACACAATTGACAAAAGATGGTAATTAAAGTCATGGGAGTGTGTTAGTTTGCCATGGGAGAATATGCAGGGTCAGATGAAAAGAGAGCCTAAGACAACATTTAAAAATAGGGCAACTAAGGATATACATCTGTCAATACGAATTAAGAGTTACATAAACATTTACTTTAGGAATTTATCTACAAAACTAATCTCTAATTCAGAAATAACCCAGTGCTTGAAAATGTGCATCATTACAAACAATGAAAAAAAAACTTAATAAAAATAGGGAATGGCAATAAATAATGTTATATCCATTTAAAAATATATAGTCATTGAATTTTTACAAGTGTTTTTAGACAACTAGCTGTCCTAATAGTAAATGGAAAAACAGGCTACAAATTTACTCATCCAATCTGAGCATAACTTGTTAAAATATACACACATCTGCAAAGAGACCTGTAAAATTTGTCCTAGTGTTTCTCAGAATAAGATTCCCCTGGTTATATTCTAATCCAATGCAAATATTCTACAAAAATTCCTATTTTTATTTCAAAAACATTTAACATTTTTCAATATTTTATAGAATACTACAGTTACTTTCATCTGCACAGCATATGTAGCCACTCATTTTGGTTGAGAGCTTTTTCTCTCTTTTTTTGTGGTGTTTGTTCGTGTGCCTAGTTGTCAGTCGTGTCCGACTCTGTGTGACCCCACAGACTGTAACCCACCAGGCTCCTCGGTCCATGGGATATCCCAGGCAAGAATATTGGAGTGGGCTGCCATTTCCTACTCCAGGGGTGTTTCGTTTGTTTTAGTTTCTGTAGGCTTTCCTGATGTACAGAAATTTGGGTAAAACCCAAGAGCAGACCAATCAGAGTATCCCACTTATATCAATATAGATACAAAGGCATAGATAAGCATGTGATTGAAATTAGAGCCATCCTCAGAAATTTTATTGGAATAATCAAGAAATGGCATTCTAGTTGATTTGGAATATTACTGAAATGTGATGTAAGTCTCAAGCTGCTGGTGATCATTTTTATTTTTAGTTTTCAGTTTTTTAAAAAAATAAATTTATTTATTTTAATTGGAGGTTAATTACTTTCCAATACTGTATTGGTTTTCCCATACATCACCATGTATCTGCCACAGGTATACACGTGTTCCCCATCCTGAACCCCCCTCCCTCCACTTTTAATTGAGAGGGAAGTCAAAAGAAAGGAAATGTATAGTCTAAACAAGGAGGAATCCTTCTGTTATTTGCATCCTGAATCCTGCAGTGCTGCAATGGGTCACCTTTAACTGTTTCCATTCTATGAGGTAACAACTCGGGAAGAAGGTCCAAGCTGATTTTATTTCCCATCATTTTACAAATAAAAAAATCAAACTGTGATAGGCTAAAATCATAACAAAGGGCTAACCCTGATGAATCTATTTTAGAGGTCCTCTCTCCCCAGCTCTCATCCTATGACATCAGAGAGCACATCTGCTGGAGAGTGGAAGGCATTGTGGGAGAACAGCAGGGCTGAAATCTGGAAAGAGCCTTCAGTTTGCTCCATTTACACCCTGTTTGTTGAGATGGTGCCTGATGCTTATATTAACACCAATATTCTCTGTTCACACCACCTTCTACATCAACCTGAAAACAAGAGACTGAAGAGGACACCGATGAAGTCAAATCATTACCTACAAGTAGTAACTAGTGATGTAGACAGATAGTGATCTCTATCCTGAGATTATTCTAATTAAGTACCAGGAGTCAGAGACAGGATAAGTAATGGATGTGGATGGCTCTTATTATTTCTCTGCTATGTAGCAGTCTATTTACATATTTTTGTTTGTTTTTAATAAGTAAGTTACTAACATTTATTTTGATTAATTTCTAATTGTAGTGAAAGTAGTGGTGATTTTTTATAAGAAATCCTCTGCACCCAAATTCCTAGATCCAACTCAGAGACTACTTGAGCAACAACCTTACAAAAAATCAAAAATAAAGCAAATAAAATAAAGACAGAAAGAGAAAAAAGTGAAGCTATGAAAGGTTATCTGGGCAGTTACTAGAACTCCAAACTAAGGAGACATTGTGATTAAATACAAAGTGAACCTCCTGTCTAAACAAAACATTGTACAATATTTTATCTCATGAAATGTGGTTTACTTTCCAAGTGTGATTTATATTATCACATGTAAGGTATTTCTTTTCAGTATTTACTATCCTAATGTCTGTATACTTTTCAGTATTTTTGACAGTCCTTATTGCTTTACCTAACTACCTGACTTGTATGGATATTTTTAAAGCATTAAATATTTTGGCTTCTGCTTGCCAGTGAGAAACTTGGGAAAGTTACTAAATTATTGAAAATGTTTTAGAATCCCAAATTCTGAAGATAAAGGCTGTTAGTAATATAATCAAATTATTTTAAAATTCAATTAACAATATAATACATATAAGATTACAGTCATACATAAATATATGCATTAAGGGGTAATAAATGAATCAGATTCAAAGCATATAACTTAATGGTGTTAAGTCATATATGCTGTTTACTTGACAAGCTAACCCATATGGTTATATCAGAAGAACTAAATATACACTAGTAATAATGCTGAATTTAATGAATCTGATTAAGAAGGGATGCATAGGTAATTTTAGGGGAACTATAACAGTATTAATATAAGTCACTAGTATCTTCCCTGAGAAATTTTAAAATTAAATGAACATAAAAGGCTGTTTATTCTAAGTCTACTTTCTAATAGTGATGCACTTTGAAAAACAAATAACCAGAGCTCTCTTACTCTGTTTAAGTTGTGGGTATTTATTATTCAAAAGTAGAAAGATTTCATTTATTTTTCAGTCCAGGAAAAAGAATCACACCCTGAGTGTCAATCATCAAAATTTATGCAGTTTTCAAAATACTGAAAAACAAACCCAGCCTCTTAGTTGAATCAAGTTTGGCATATACTCTATAAATACTCTGTGGCCAACAAGAGTGTTTATAAAGTAGTGGAAAGCTTAAAGAGCATAGTAGTACTAGTTTAAAATTCTGGAGAAAAATTTATAACAAACTCAGTGATTTCGTAAAATAGACATGTTTCCCAGGAACATATTTTTAAGGTAATTAAATTGCAATTAGTAGTTACTTTACTAGGTAGAAATACATTTTCTATCAAATGTTAAAAAGAAAAGTTAGTGGATGAGATTTAAACATTTGAATTTTCATGAGAGAAAAAAAGTCTTTAGAAGACGTCTCTGCAATTTTTCCTCTCAGTATAAAAATTCTGTTAAGTATATATGTGTGCATGCTTAGTTGGTCAGTTGTGTCTGACTTTCTGTGACCCCATGGACTGTAGTCCGCCAAACTCCTCTGTCCATGGAATTTTCCAGGCGAAAAAGTGCTGGAATGGGATTCTATTTCCTGCTCCAGGGGATCTTCCTGACCCAGGAATGGAGTCCACAGCTCCTGCATCTCCTGCACTGGCAGACGGATTCTTTACCACAGAGCCACCTGGGAAGCCCACAAGGAGATACAGTGACTCATAAAAGATAGGCCCCTTGCCTGCCTTTCTTAACCACTTTGAAAGAGTAGGCAGACTTATCCATGTTATGTCAAATATGGTTTTATGAAGAACGTCACCATCCAGTCAGTTTATGCACCAGTGTGCTCTGGTTCTGTTTAAGTCACCTGGTCCACCATTTCAATGAGTAAATGTGATGAAGAGAAAGTAGGAATTAGTAAGATGGGCATGGTTTCTATTTTCTATTGGTTGGATAATCTAGGAAAAGTTAGTCTTCATGAAACTCTTGTTATTTGTAAATTGGATATAATACCATCTATGCTTGACTGTTGGGAAGATCAAGGGACTTATCAAGTGCAGCACTTTCATCATACTGGACACCTAGGAAGACCTCAACAAAGAAGATTATCTTTTGCCCTTGAAATGCCATTTCCTCTGCCATCAACCTATGTTCTATTAGCTGGAACTAATGCCTTACTTTTCTCAAAATATATCTCAAACATCATTTGGAGCATCTACACCTGTCACAGAAACTAAGGAACTATTACACTTTACACTAAATGTAAAAGATGAGAAAAAGTCAGCAATGTTAAAATTATAAAGCAAAGCACAAAATTAAAGTTTTAAGAAAGGTTAAAATTAGGTGTAACTTTTTAATCAGAAAAATATTAAGACAGAAGTATTAAAATGCATAATTATGACAAAGCAGTAAAATAAAAACAATACAATGAGTAAGACAAAAATGAAAGACTACTAAAGTTGAGACTGCAAAAAGGCTAAAATAAAAGAGATAACACAGAATTAAAATAATAGTTTTTTAAACTTGTAGCTTTTAAAGAGTTTTAATAAGTTAAAATAGATAATAGTTGATAAATCCAAAGAAAGAATATTTGCAACTGCGTAGATGAATCTAGAGAGTATTATGCATAGTGAAATAAGTTAGAGGAAGACAAATACTGTATATTGTCATTTATATGTAGAATCTAAAAGATAAAACAAAGTACATAATAAAACAGTAGAGACTCATGGATACAAAGAACAAACTGGATACCAGTGGGGAGGGGGGAAAGGGGGGAGTGAAGATAGTATCAGGAGCTTCCCCAGTGACTCAGCAGTAAAGAACTCCTGCAGCACAGGGGACTCAGGAAATACAGGTTTGATCCCTAGGTCAGGAAGATCCCCTGGAGGAGGGCATGGCAACCCACTCCAATATTCTTGCTTGGAGAATCCCATGGACAGAGGAGCCTGGTGGGCTGTGGTCCATGGGGTCACAAAGAGTCGAATATGACTGAGGCACCTAAGCACAAACACACAAGCAGAGGAGATTAAGAGATATAAACTACTATGCAAACTACTGAAGAGATAAGCACAAGATATATTGTACAGCACAGAGAACTATAACCATTATTATGTAATAACTTAAAATTGTGTATAACCTATAAAAATACTGAATCACTATGCTTTATACCTGAAACTAACATAATATTGTAAATCAACTATATTTCAATAAAAAAAGAATTAATCTTAATAGAAGCAATTTAACTCTTAACTGAATTAGTATTATATGGACCTTAAGTCAACTAAATCTGCTGTTACTTTTTCATTAAAAATAATGAATATTAAAATAAATAAAAACTACTAAAGTATATGTTAAGAAACTAAAAGAATCATCTAAAATATTAGAAAGTTAACGGAGTATAAGAAATCAAAGAAAACAAAATATTTATTTCAAATCAAAGTAATATAAATTAGAATATGAATGATATGCAATCTTAAAATGATATGACTTAAATACTAAAACCAGGAAGCCTAAATTATGAGAAATGTAACACAGTCCGAAGGAGAAAATGATTTAAAATACCATCACTCAATATTTTTCAATATACCAAAATATTACCCTGCTGCTGCTGCTGCTGCTAAGTCGCTTCACTCGTGTCCAACTCTGTGGGACCTCATAGATGGCAGTCCACCAGGCTCCCCTGTCCCTGGGATTCTCCAGGCAAGAGTGCTGGAGTGGGGTGCCATTGCCTTCTCCTAATACACAGTAAACAGGAGGAGGAAATGGCAGCCCGCTCCAGTCTTCTTGCCCAGATAACTCCATGGAGAGAGGAGCCCATGGAGTGGCAAAGAGTTGGATGAGACTGAGCGACTGAGCACACATGCACACAGCAAACAATCAGGAGTAGAGGGAAGAAAAACTCCCAGCACATTTTTGCCCTGTCCTCCAAGCTATGGGCTCAATTTCAAACAATCTTTAAGGGAAGGACAGATTTAAACAACTGTCCTAAATATTTTGAACCCATGGTTCTTCCATCTTCTGCAAGGCAAAAGAGTCAGCAAAACAAGGTAAGGACACTGGATGTTCTGAATGAATAACGCACCGAGACTGTGCTCATGAATGGACACTGTTAGGCAGGGAACATGGAGACAGAAATGGAGGAAAAGGAAACTCTTGAGTGGCTGCTGAGAGTTTTTTTTCCATGCCGGTTAATGAGATCTGAAGAGCATGACTGTGGGAGGGAACCAAGGAGGACACAGAACTGCTTATGAATTACATGGTTTAGGGAAAAGTCCAGAGGGGTAATCACAACCAAAAAAGCAAAATGGCTGTCTGAGGAGGCCTTACAAATAGCTGTGAAAAGAAGAGAAGTGAAAAGCAAAGGAGAAAAGGAAAGGTATACTCATTTGAATGAAGAGTTCCAAAAGAATAGCAAGGAGAGAGAAGAAAGCTTTCCTCAGAAATCAATGAAAAGAAATGGAGGAAAACAACAGAATAGGAAAGATTAGAGATCTCTTCAAGAAAATTAGAGATACCAAGGGAACAAGTCATGCAAAGATGGGCTCAGTGAAGGACAGAAATGGTAGGAAGCAAACAGAAGCAGAAGGAATTAAGAAGAGGTGGCAAGAATACACAGAAGAGCTATACAAAAAAGATCTTCACAACCCAGATAATCATGATGGTGTGACCATTCACCTATGGCCAGACATCCTGGAATGTGAAATCAAGTGGGCCTTAGGAAGTATCACTACAAACAAAGCTAGTGGAGGTGATAGAATTCCAGATGAGTTATTTCAAATCCTAAAAAACAATGCTGTGAAAGTGCTGCAATCAATATGTCAGCAAATTCGGAAAACTCAGCAGTGGCCACAGGACTGGAAAAGGTCAGTTTTCATTCCAATTCCAAAGAAAGCAGGTGCCAAAGAATGCTCAAACTACCGCACAGTTGCACTCATCTCACATGCTAGTGAAGTAATACTCAAAATTTTCCAAGCCAGGCTTCAGCAATACGTGAACAATGAAATTTCAGAAGTTCAAGCTGGTTTTAGAAAAGGCAGTGGAACTAGAGACCAAATTGCCAAATTCCGCTGGATCATCAAAAAAGCAAGACAGTTCCAGAAAAAACATCTATTTCTGCTTTATTGACTATGCCAAAGCCTTTGACTGTGTGGATCACAATAAACTGTGAAAGATTCTGGGAGAGATGGAATATCAGACCACCTGACCTGCCTCTTGAGAAACTTGTATGCAGGTCAGGAAGCAACAGTTAGAATTGGACATGGAAAAACAGACTGGTTCCAAATCGGAAAAGAAGTACGTCAAGGCTATATATTGTCACCCTGTTTATCTAACTTATATGCAGAGTACATCATGAGAAATGCTGGGCTGCAGGAATCAAGATTGCCGGGAGAAATATCAATAACCTCTGATATGTAGATGACACCACCCTTATGGCAGATAGTGAAGAGGAACCAAGAAGCCTTTTGATGAAGGTGAAAGAGGAGAGTGAAAGAGTTGGCTTAAAGCTCAACATTCAGAAAACGAAGATCATGGCATCCGGTCCCACCACTTCATGTGAAATAGATGGAGAAACAGTGGAAACAGTGGCTGACTTTATTTTTTGGGGCTCCAAAATCACTGCAGATGGTGAATGCAGCCATGAAATTAAAAGATGTTTACTCCCTGGAAGGAAAGTTATGACCAACCTAGACAGCGTGTTGAAAAGCAGAGACATTACTTTGTCAACAGAGGTCTGTCTAGTCAAGGCTATGGTTTTTCCAGTGGTCATATATGGTATGGATGTGAGAGTTGGACTATAAAGAGGGCTGAACTTCGAAGAATTGATGCTTTTGAACTGTGGTGTTGGAGAAGACTCTTGAGAGTCCCTTGGACTGCAAGGAGATCCAACCAGTCCATCCTAAGGGAAATCAGTCCTGGGTGTTCATTGGAAGGACTGATGGTAAAGCTGAAACTCCAGTATTTTGGCCACCATGTGAAGAACTGACTCATTTGAAAAGACCCTGATGTTGGGAAAGATTGAAGGCAGGAAGAGAAGGGGATGACAGAGAATTAGATGGTTAGATGGCATCACCAACTCAATGGGCATGAGTTTGGGTAAACTCCAGGAGTTGGTGATGGACAGGGAAGCCTGGCATGCTGCAGTTCATGGGGTAACAAAGAGTTGGACACGACTGAGCAACTGAACTGACTGACTGACTAATCACAACCAGGGATAAACTTGTGATGTCAGAGAAGGCTGTGTGTTTAGTCATTCAGTTGTATCTGACACTTTGTGGCCCCATGCACTGTAGCCCACCCAACTCTTCTGCCCATGAAATTTTCCAGGTCAGAATTCAGTTCAGTTTGGTTGCTCACTCATGTCTGACTCTTTCTTACCTCATGAACCATGGCACGCCAGGATTCCCTGTCCATCACCAACTCCTGGAGTTCACCCAAATCCATGTCCATTGAGTCAGTGATGCCATCCAGCCATCTCATCCTCTGTCGTCCCCTTCTCCTCCTGCCCTCAATCCCTCCCAGCATCACAGTCTTTTCCAATGAGTCAGCTCTTCGAATCAGGTGGCCAAAGTATTGGAGTTTCAGCTTCAGCATCAGTCCTTCCAGTGAATATTCAGGACTGATTTCCTTTAGGATGGACTGGTTGGATCTCCTTGCAGTCCAAGGGACTCTCAAGAGTCTTCTCCAACACCACAGTTCACAACCATCAAAGAGGGCGCTCAGCCCTCTTTATAGTCCAACTCTCACATCCATACATGACCACTGGAAAAACCATAGCCTTGACTAGACGGACCTCTGTTGACAAAGTAAGGTCTCTGCTTTTTAGTAAGCTGTCTAGGCTGGTCATAACTTTCCTCCCAAGGAGTAAGCATCTTTCAATTTCATGGCTGCAATCACCATCTGCAGTGATTTTGGAGCCCCCCCCAAAATAAAGTCAGCCACTGTTTCCACTGTTTCCCCATCTATTTCCCGTGAAGTGATGAGACTGGATGCCATGATCTTTGTTTTCTGAATGTTGAGCTTTAAGCCAACTCTTTCACTCTCTTCTTTCATCTTCATCAAGAGGCTCTTTAGTTCTTCACTTTCTGCCATAAGGGTGGTGTCATCTGCATATCTGAGGTTATTGATATTCTTCCAAGCAAACTTGATTCCAGCTTGTGGTTCATCTATCCCAGTGTTTCTCATGATGTACTCTGCATATAAGTTAAATAAGCAAGGTGACAATATACAGCCTTGACGTACTCCTTTTCCTATTTGGAACCAGTCTGTTGTTCCATGTCCAGTTCTAACTGTTGCTTCCTGACCTGCATACAGGTTTCTCAAGAGGCAGTTCAGGTGATCTGGTATTCCCATCTCTTTCAGAATTTTCCACAGTTTATTGTGATCCACATAGTCAAAGGCTTTGGCATAGTCAATAAAGCAGAAAGAGATGTTTTTCTGGAACTCTCTTGCTTCTTCGATGATCCAACAGATGTTGGCAAGTTGATCTCTGGTTTTTTCTAAATCTTTTCTAAATCTAGCTTGAACATCTGGCAGTTCATAGTTCACGTATTGCTGGAGCCTGGCTTGGAGAATTTTCAGCATTACTTCAGTAGTGTGTGAGATAAGTGCAATTGTGCAGTAGTTTCAGCATTCTTTGACACTGCCTTTCTTTGGAATTGGAATGAAAACTGACCTTTTCCAGTCCTGTGGCCACTGCTGAGTTTCCAAATTTGCTGACATATTGAGTGCAGCACTTTCACAGCATCATCTTTCAGGATTTGAAATAGCTCAACTGGAATGCTATCACCTCCACTAGCTTTGTTCATAGTGATGCTTTCTAAGGCCCACTTGACATCACATTCCAGGATGTCTGGCTGTAGGTGAGTGATCACACCATCATGATTATCCAGGTCGTGAAGATCTTTTTTGTATAGTTCTTCTGTGTATTCTTGCCACCTCTTCTTAATATCTTCTGCTGCTGTTAGGTGCATACCATTTCTGTCCTCATTGAGCCCATCTTTGTATGAAATGTTCCCTTGGTATCTCTAATTTTCTTGAAGAGATCTCCAGTCTTTCCCATTCTATTGTTTCCCTCTATTTCTTTGCATTGAGCACAGAGTAAGGCTTTCTTATCTCTTATTGCTATTCTTTGGAACTCTGCATTCAAATCCAGGCAAGAATCCTGGAGTGGAATTCCAGCTCATACTCTAGGTGATCTTCCTAATCCAGGGATCAAACCCACATCTCCTGCATCTCCTGCACTGGCAGACAGATCCTCTACCACTAGGACCATCTGGGAACCCCCCAGTGAAGGCTGAAGTAGGCTTAAGGTAAAGGATGACTATGTTTTTTAATTTGATGCTTTTCTGTTATACTCTTTTGACTCTCCTCATTTTGAATAAAAGTCTGATATACAACACTGCTTTATAATATTTGTGGTTACTAGAAGTAGATAAATGAATTTTATGACATGTTTGAGGCAAAGCAGAAAGAGAGCCACAGGGCATAGGATATGTAATATAGACAAAATTGACAAGAGACAGGATATAAGTATCAGATTACTAAGAGGCATAATAGTTACAAATCTTGAGAGATGTAAAGCAAAAAGAGGGACCTATACTGCTCAGTTTGGGGGGCTGGGACCTATAGTCAGTTGTTTTAAAAGTTCAGTTGTGAGGATAACTTCAGGGAATTGTAAGATTTAGGAACACATGGGTTTGTGACCCTTGGATTATATAATATATTATTAAACCTACTCTCTTAAGTATTTTCTTAAAATACCTATTTTACTTCATTTCTATTCTTACCACCAAGACTGAAATGTTCTCTGAACTTTTCTTTACCTTTATGCTTTTTCTCCTTTCCAATCCATCTTCAACTCCCATAATTTATCTTTCCTTGGTAAATTTAGCCAAATCTAACACTTCAAAAATAATATTATCTGAGATTTTCAGTTTCTTAGTAGGCAAGAATAATATTTATGGGGCTTATGATATATTTGAACTTAATTCTACCATATTATTAAGGTTTTATGTTTACCATGCTTATTCTTCATCTTTTTTGTTCTTTATTAACTATAGATTGATAAAAAAAAAGTTCTTATATTTTTAGTTCAGCTTTATGTTGTTAGGGGTAGCCCTTATATTTTTAACATGAATGCCCAAATTTTCTTCCTTCTAACCAAGTCTGAGGTTAACTTGAGTTTCCATCTGTATTTGCAGGACTGCAGGAGGATACATTTCTGTTGTTCTAGTCCACCCAGTGTGCAGTGCTTTGCTCCAGCAGCACTAAGAAACAAATACATACCATTTTCCTATTGGTCTCAGGGTGCGCTTTTCTCTATAGAAAACTGCACCTAGAGCTGTTCACTAATGCAGTTAAATCAATCTTTTAAATTTCATTTCAGCTTACTGTTACTTTCTCTTTGCCCTTCTTTACCAGTTTGTATTATGTTATGTACTCTCATGAGCTCTGCATTTATTCTTTTATATAGCATTTCCCATGTAACTAAGCTCTAATGTAATTGTTGTGTATTGTTTATCTCGTCCACTAGAATGTAAGTAAGTTCCATGCACAGATGTATGTTTACCATGATACCCTTATCAACTAAGACCATATCTAGTCCATGGTAGATTTTGAATAAATATATTTTAAATGAATGGGCTTCTGATGCGGCGCTAGTGGTTAAGAACCTGTCTGCCAATGCAGGAGACATGGACACGACTGAAGCACCTTAAAGTGTGCGTGCACGCATAAAATGAAATCATTAATACATTTAATAGGAAAGCTAATTTCAGGATACAGACAGTCCTAATTTTGAAGATATAACTACTCAGGGATAATAAGCTGTGATATTTTTAACTTTAGAAGATCCTCAAATGCTACATATATATATATATATATATATATATATATATATATATATACCATTGTCAGGCTAATAAGTAGAACATATATTTCTTATTATAGTGCCTTCCTTGAAGGGATTTAATTATAGTTTCCAACAGTGGCAACCATTCACTAGAACCACCACTGTCATAGCTTAAATAACATTTGATATAGCTGCCTGAATCTTTTTTCCTTCATTGAAAGAAATTTCATTTTTGTTCAACATCTACCTGAGCATTTCTTCCTAGACATTTGATGAAGCTATTATATATATATGTGTATGTGTGTGTATATATATATATATATATATATATATATGTTATATAACTCAGAAGTTCCTCAAATGTTAGGAAAAGGAGGCACATGTAACAGTGTTAAGAAAATAATCACACTAGGTGTCAAAAGGTTTCCCAGTTTTAGGGAAGTGACCTGAAGATGGTTGCTACCCACCAGGAAGCATAGGAAATGTCATAAACTGAAAGCATGATATGAATGAGCCATGATTCTGTAGAATGGGGCTGAGGGAAGAATCACAGAAATTTATGAGCCAGGATACTACAAATAGACAAAACTCAGTCAGATGAACAACAACCACCAGAAAGGCTTCTTGTGGTTTACAAACAGAACTTTGGAAAAAAGTTTTCTGCCACTGCTACAAAACCACCTTCACAATGAGGAGAATTCATTACTCTTGGCAATCCTTACTTGCTCAATGGAGACTGATCATAGCAACCATATCCAAGCATGTCCTTTCCCTAAAGCACGGAGTTTCAACCTTGGATTCCTCCAAATAAGAATACACAGATGTGGAGATCCTTGGCAAAACAATAAGAGGTTTCAAGTAGAACAGGTGGTATGGAAAACTTGATCTTTGAAAGTTTAAAATCAGTAAGCCTCAAATATTTTTGGTGACCATAAACATGAAGAATTTCCCCTTAAATCTAAAATGCTCTAATATTCATCACCAAAATCCTTCCCACTACTTCTTTTCTATGTAAACTAACACATGCACTTTAGACACAATCTGCTAAAAAAAATGTATCTTGCAGTGTCACACCAATTCTTGTAAGCACTGATGTGAAAGGGCAGTGTTGAACTCTCTAGTGAATGAGTTGTTCTATAGAGATGCATATTGCCATTACTTATAATCTAAATCAAAATTTTTTCTAGGATTTTTAATTTGAGTCAATTTTCATTAGATGCTTTAATTATTTTTCAGTGAGTGGTTAATATGTAACTCTAGGGAAATGAGTTATTCTCGGCCTGTTTTCTAAAGAATTGATCTTTTCATGCATCAGAAGTTTTATATTTTTACTTTATGACCACATTTTAAAAATTTACAGGTGATTAAAATAAATAAGCTTCTGAGAAGGGCATTTAGGAGATCCACTATGAGTTAAAGACCTGGACATTAGTAAAATGTAAATCTGTGATAATCATTTTAATCATAAGTATACAGCATTAATAAGACATTCTCTGTAATAAGATGTCACAAACTCAGAAAAAAAGCACTTTTTTTTTTCTTTCATAAATCTCTAAACCATTCTTGTATCTGATCGAAAATTAGCTAGGCAACCTCACTGATAGCTGAGCTTTCCTGTGAGTCTGTGTTTCAGCTGAGGATCAGCCGGGAAAGGCTGGATCTATGCTTCATATAGACTTTTAGATCTGCCACGGAGCTCTCCCCCAAGGATATCCGGTCTCCTTGGACTAGAGCGCTACTTAGCTGCATGTTCTTCCCTAGATGGCAGAAATTTCAGGGAGCAAGCCCATTCATGCCATCGCTTTGTTTCCTTTTTTGCCATGTCCATTCACTTGTATCCACCAGGCACACCTGAAGAAGTGAAAAGTAGAGCCCGCTTTTTCTGAAAGGACTCGCAAAATCATGTGACAAAAGTTATGAATGCAGAGAGTGGTGAAAAATTAATACATAATAATTCAATCTGCCCCAGGGATCGTCTCAATTTTATTGGCAATTTGATTCTCAATTGTTCTTCAGTTAGAGACAGTGTGTCGGTTAAGACTGAAGAAGAGTCCTATATCTTTCATTTGTTCTACTGTTACTGTTCTTCTAAAGGAGATCATTGTTGTGCATGCAAAATAGGAGAATCTAATATTGGAAATTATAATAATCATTAACATATTGGACAGATAAGAATGATTTCTAGTGTTCCTGAACACATGGGTGAATGGAAAACTAAGGTTTGGCTTAACACAGAAAAGCAAATTCAAAGATCTGCATTTCCCTAGGAAAACTACAGTCCTTATAACTCAAGGGTTGAAAGATTTATTTCCCCATGGACCAAGGTTTCAGCAGATCAATTAATAGAGCATGTTCTTCTCTTCTGCTGCCATGTGCAGAAAGAAAAATGTGTTGATTATGCCATTTCAGAGTACTGTATACACAAAGTCAACTTTATGGGCTGGGCTAACCTACAGTGCAGGACTTAGAAATTGGGACCCAGAAAATAATCAGTCTCTGTCCACTTGGCAGAGGGAACCATCATGAAGTCCAGTGGTTGGCAGACAGGGGCTGGAGCCCGAGTGGCTCTCGCTTCACAGCTTCTGATCAAAGGCATGAAGCTCCCTAAACTCAGTAAAGTCTGAGAATCAAATTACTATATAACATATGCTCTAAAATTTACAAAAGGTTTAGAGTAATGCAATCTTTCCCCTCCAGGCAAGGAAATGAACACCATTAAAATGTTTAGGTTTTACAATACTGCAAAGGAAGGAAAATGCCATTAATATTATCAAATCGCCCATAATGGGTTCTCTTTCAGCATGGGGCTAGTTTTCTTTTTGGCCTCCTTCACTGCAGAATGATTTTTCTGTGTGGAGCCTCTGTTAGGTTAATGGTAGGCTTCTTGTGTAGTAGAGCAATAAATCAGCCCTTATGATTAACCTAAGTTCTTTTTAATTTTGTGATTTTTAGAACAGTATATATTAGACGTAATATCCTTTGAATAATTTTGATGTATTCAAAGGACTCATTAGTTCTAGAATACAGAATTAAGTTACAATAATAGCTCTTTTCCAATGAGATGTGATAAGCTTGCAAAGTATCTCTTTGTCCATTAGAGTTGAAAGTGACCTTGGAGATATTAAATCTAACTTTTCATTAGGGTAAGAATCTCTTCTAACATATTTCTGAAAGAATGCCATCCGCTTTCTGATGTAACACTTTCAGCGAATAGGACTCCTTCCAAGAGACACAGACAAAATGCGTCAAGAAACCTGACAATACCCATAAAATAAACTGTAAAACAAAACAAAAACAGAAAGAAAAAATAGAAATGGATAAATAAAGTATTTATTAAGCCCGTGAATAAGAAGCTGGAAGTATTTTTCACTTCAATCTTTAATGTTAATTTAGTTTCACTGTGTATTTGTATTTCTGCCTCTAGATTGTCATTTTGAAGAAAGGAGGGATGATATGAAAAATAGTCAGCTGTATTTATGGTGTTGAAGAAAGAATTTGGTGTTCTGGAACACAGCCTGTGATAGCAGAACAACGTCTGGCAAGAAACACATTATGTTTGGCTGGAAAGTTACTGGCACTATCAAGAAATATTAAAGTGGATATTTGAGAGAGGATGAAGAGCCAAGCAAAACTGCAAACCAGGTGGGACCAAGAGAGCCACGGACAATGGATGTGCCGCATGTCAGTTACCAGAGTGTTAACAATTCTGTGCCTCTTACGAGGCATATGAGGTCACAGGACTCATATTAACAATCTTCACATTTCCTTTAAGTTAAGGAATTAGGAATCATAATTAGGAAAAATTCTCAAGATTTGCAGGTAGACATATTTGCTACTTCCTTTTAAAATGCAAGATGTAAGAACTTTCCAACAAGGGTCCAACTTTAATATGTCACAAACATAAGAAAGAAGCCAACACTTTCCTACACTTTTCTCCTTTAGAAAGAAACAGATTGTTAACTGGCATAGAGAGATGACTTCCTAAAACCTGACTTTCCCATAAATACCAGCCATAAACCTAGACAATAAACAACAATAACAAATACCTGAAGGCTCTGGACTGAATGAAAGCAGGCAATTTGTAGAGAGGGGCTTCTTCTTCCTTGATTTCTTTGTCTCAGGCTCTGCCTTTTGTGTCATCTTATCTCTGTCCCTCAGCTCCTTATGTTTAGACTCCACCTCTGGCATCATCTTCCTCCTTCCTCTGTGCCCACGGGTGCCTTCTTTATATGCTCACTTCCTCCTGTGCTGATTCTCTCACCAAACCCCTTTTTCTCTGAAACTCTTCCCACTCCCTTTTCTTCTACATTGTTCAGAGCCTGTCCCTCTAAAATTAAGTCTTCTGAGTATCTAGAGGCTACATTCTTAGTTTCTTATATTCCCCAGACTAGAGCCGAACCGTGGGCCATAGTCAAAGATTTTCTTGAAGTAACCAAAGATTCTCACAGATCTTCTGGGGAAGGTAATATAGTCATTCAAATGTATCAATCTCATTTCTCTGAGCTATTCAGTTCAGTTCACTTGCTCAGTTGTGTCCGAGTCTTTGCGACCCCATGAATCGCAGCACGCCAGGCCTCCCTGTCTATCACCAACTCCCAGAGTTATATCAGCTAGTTAACTTTTTTGTTAGCGAAGGCCAGGCCCAGTGTTCAACAAAAACCACTAAATAGGAAAAATCCTGAAAGGTCTCTAGAATTACAACTGGGAGACCAGCCCACTTATTTATTAAAAGATCAGGTCTGAGTAATCATTAGGGGACTTCAGTAGGCAATTTTTAGGGATTTTTCAACCCTGTTCATTAGAGCAAATTTCAGGCTTGCACACCAAAATCTGATGAATCTGTTCTGGTCTTCCTTCAGATGTCGATTCCACCGGGGTAGTTTTTTTTAAACTCTGCTGGTGCAGGAGACACAAGAGATGCGGATTCGATCCCTGAGTCAGGAAGATCCCCTGGAGTAGCAAACAGCAACCCAATCCAGTAGTCTCACCTGGAAAACTCCACACACAGAGGAGCCTGGTGGGCTACTGTCCATGGGGTCACAAATAGTAGGACACAACTGAGCATGTGAATGTGAGTGTACACACACACATTTATTAATGGGCTGAACCAGGAGTTTTCCCTTCAATAAAAAGAACTGGGATAGAATGGGAAACTACATCCTCTCTGAATTTAGTTAATATAGCAAACCAGCTCTCTCACACTCTACATGAGTCACCTAAAGGAAGACTGATAAAATTCTTAACCTTCATCTCTAGCTGTTGAAAGTTCCTAAATTAAACCAAAACCCTCCAAATTTCTCCTATTATTGCAAAGAGCCAGGACATTAGAAAAAAAGATAGTTATAAATTTAAGTTACTTTGGGAGGGGGTGCAATTTCAGCTCCTAAATTCAGTCCTCCCAATAGCTCAGACAGTAAAGCATCTGCCTGCAATGTAGAGACCCAGGCTTGATCCCTGGGTCAGGAAGATCCCCTGGAGCAGGGAATGACAACCTGCTCCAGTATTCTTGCCTGGAGAATCCCATGGACAGAAGAGCTTGGCAGGCTACAGTCCGTGGGTCTCAAAGAGTCAGACACGACTGAGCAACTTTCACTTTTTCATTTTTCTAAGGAACTACAGGGTGCTCTTCCCAATCTTCACTCTTAATCAGACTGGAAAAAGATTTCTCCAGATTGGGGATGAATTTCTTCCAATCCAGACACTGGAACCATACTGTCAGTGTTCAACGTATTATAAAGCAGCCCCAACATCAGAGTACTAAAACAGTTCAGCAATGGGAATCACTAATGCATTTCAAGGCATTCTTGTCTCTGAATCTATTTCCTTTTGTTTAGGCCCTTTGAGAGATACATACACTTTTCTCTGTAGTTCCTATGCAACATTCGTTTATTAGATACTCCATAGAAAAGTATCATGCTGAAATTCTCTACCCCAAAAGGGGAAAAAACTCCTGGAATTTGACAGTAGTCACTAAATAACCAAACAGGTAGATTAAATAACCTTTTGATATTTTTTTGTTTTGTCTCTGATGCTACAGGTGTAGATTCTTGAAACACTGATCATTTGTCCTTATTGAATCAGCTACCACCCTCCTCAAAGGCAAAATACTAACTGATATTGGTGAAATTCATAGTGCATGTCCCATTAATATAAAGATTCAAATAGATCCTCTAGAACCTCTTCCCAGAATTAATTAATATCTTATTCCACAAGTACAGAAGCCCTTCATAAGGCTAATAATAGATTACAAGACTTAAGACTCAATTATCCTTTGCATCAGTCACTGTAATACTCCTATTTTTGTTGTTGTTTGGTTGCTAAGCCATGTCCAACTCTTGCAACCCCATGAACTGTACCCTGCCAGGTTCCTCTGTCCATGGGATTTCCCAGGCAAAAATACTGGAGTGGGTTGTCATTTCCTTCTCCAGGGGATCTTCCTGACCCATTGAATGAACCTGCATCTTCTATTTGGCAGGCGGATTCTTTATCACTGAGCCATCTGGAAAGCCTGCTTCTATTTTACTGGTGAGAAATCCTAAGGGCTGAGGGTGGAGGGCTGTGTCTAAGACCTCCAAATGATAAACAACATTCTTAATTCTCCACACCCTGTTGTCCCAACCTTCATAGTTGTTAACATCCATTCTCATCAAAAGTATATTCTTCACTGTAATTGAGATACACAATACATTCTTTAGCATTCCTGTTGATAAAGCTAGCCAGTACCTTTTTGCTTTCACTTAGGAAGAAAAACAATTCCCCTGGGCAATAATGTGTCATGGTTTTACTGAGAGTCTTTCTTATTTCTTACAAGTTTTAAAGACTGATCTGTATGATGTGAAGTTCACCTAAGGGTGTACTTTGCTGCAAAATGTGAACCATTTGCTTCTTTGCTTTTTTGTCAGGCATCTTCACAGGAAGACAACATCCATTTGCTAAAGATTTTAGCCCTAAAGGGAAGTAAAGTCACCAAAGAAAAATTAGTTTGTTCAAACCCAGGTTCAATATTTAGGACATCTGATAGCAGAACAATGGTTATACCTAGATCCAGTTGGACGTCATGGTGTCCTTAGTTTCCCAAAACCCAAAACTAAGTGCCAAGTGTGAGGTTTTCCTGGGCTGGTTGGTTACTGCTAAAACTGGATTCCAAATTTCTCTCTTATGGCCAAACCTCTGTATGCTTTACTAAACAACAACCCTGACCCAATTTTGTGGGAACAACCAGATGGCATGGTTCTCAAGGCCCTAAAGGAAAGTTTATAAATACTTCTTCCCTTGAGCCCTTCAATTATTAGATTCCCTTTTTCCTTTTCGTATATGAAAAGAAAAAAGTGCCCTTGGGGCACTTGCCCCAAAACACAGAAGCCACCATTAGGGTATGATAGACACACTTTAGCTATTATTAAGATTCCAGGGCATTTATAAACTTGACTTTCTGGAAGCTAAGGGAAATCATCTTGCTGACACTTTTGCAAGGAATGCTGCCCTTAATGGGGCCAGTAGCAGCCAAAACTCTGTTACAGTACAAAAGGTTATTTCCCCAAATGATAACTCAGAAAAACTGGCTACACAGGCCAAACAATTGGCCTCTAAAAGGGAAAAACAAGATTGGAAATTCAATAATTGTTGGTTTGATTAAAAAAAAAAAGAAAAGAAAGCTCTGGTTTGAACCTTCCAACCTAAATGTAAATACATAAATAAATTTATTCTTAAAGATTTTGTTATCCAGAGCTAATTTTTGGTAAAAGAATCCAAGTATAATGTCTGATTTTCATACCTTGTAAGTCAGCTTGCTTTCTAGAGCAAGTTTGATTCTACTGCAGACAACATTTTGGTGAACATAATATGTAGAGAATAGAGCAATGAAAGTTCTGTAAGAAAACATCATATTTCCTCAACTATCAATGGTTATTTCCTCTGGGATGAGATTTTCCTCTCAAATTTTTATATAGTACCATTTATGGCTACTATGTGTGCATACAAATGAATTTCATCCTGAGCTCTCTTTTCAAGTTTTTTAGCCACCCTCCTTCTACCTCTTTTCTCAAAAAATTCACTTAAGTAGTAAAAATATTACTTTGCCATTTAAGTGCCACCTCATTTTTCCAGTCTCCTCCCAAATGAGTTGTATCAAAATTTTGCTTACATTATTATGACCATACCATGAACTTCAGAGCTAAGTCAAGAACCAATTTTTTCTTCTTAAAGAAAAACCTAGAACTTTATGAACTTAAACCCTTAACATGACTTCCAAGGCCCTAAATGATCTTGGTCCTGTCTCTCTCCAGCCTCATTTCCATTTGGCTCCGGGGTCCCTCCACCCCAGCAGTCCTGACTCCACCTTCCTGACAGCCCCCTGCCCCGGCAGCTCCTGAGTTCAGTTCCAAGTTTCTTTCTCTTCAGATCCTTGGCATATGATATTCTCTCCCCCTCTGCTGCTTAATATTTCTCATCCTTGAAGATCAATATAAATTACATATTTCTTAGAAAATCCCTTGATTTTCAAATTAGATTAGGTTCCTTTATGTACTCAAACCTATATTTCAGATGGAGATAGAACTGAATTTGGATAGATTCAATAAAATGTAACTAAAACTCATCTTAACGCTTTGACAGATCTGATGTCATTGGTTTGGTTACTACAGAGTACTCACAATAGAGCACAGAAAGCCCATACTGGCAACAGTACTTCAATAAACTACTCATTTGTTTCTAATATAATTTTTACTTTTATCCAGGTGATCCATGAACATAATTTTGAGAATCAAATAATTTTATAAGTCTTATAAAGAAAAGAGTAGTGTAGTACCTACCCCTCCAATATTCACTCTCAAAGGGCAGTTCATTTCAATCCTTTTGCCACTTCTTTTGGTAATTCCCTCCACATCTCTAACAACAAAGAACAGATTTGTATTGCTATGTCTTGCGATTTTAATGTCTGTATTGCCCTTCACTATGGAAGATGACGATTTAAATTCTTTCACCCCCTCAGCAGCCTGCTAAATGTCTGGCAGCTTCTTAGGGTCTGCAAGTTAGCTGTCAACTTAGCACTTTCTAGTTTCCATGCTTTATCTAAAAATTTTTCAGTTGATTCATTAAAAATTATTTATTGTCATTGTACAGACATTTTGGCAGAGGACAGACATAAATGCGTGAGCTCACCTAACATTAAACAATAGTACACTCATTTGTTTCTTTTTTTTTTTTTTTTTAGTTTTTTATTTTTTAAATTTTTTTTTACATGATTATATTTGCATTTTATTTTATTTTTTTTTTAAATCTTTAATTCTTACATGCATTCCCAAACATGAACCCCCCTCCCACCTCCCTCCCCATAACATCTTTCTGGGTCATCCCCATGCACCAGCCCCAAGCATGCTGCATCCTGAGTCAGACATAGACTGGCGATTCAATTCACATGATAGTATACATGTTAGAATGTCATTCTCCCAAATCATCCCACCCTCTCCCTCTCCCTCTGAGTCCAAAAGTCCGTTATACACATCTGTGTCTCTTTCCCTGTCTTGCATACAGGGTCGTCATTGCCATCTTCCTAAATTCCATATATACGTGTTAGTATACTGTATTGGTGTTTTTCTTTCTGGCTTACTTCACTCTGTATAATCGGCTCCAGTTTCATCCATCTCATCAGAACTGATTCAAATGAATTCTTTTTAACGGCTGAGTAATACTCCATTGTGTATATGTACCACAGCTTGCTTATCCATTCATCTGCTGATGGACATCTAGGTTGTTTCCATGTCCTGGCTATTATAAACAGTGCTGCGATGAACATTGGGGTACATGTGTCTCTTTCCATTCTGGTTTCCTCGGTGTGTATGCCCAGAAGTGGGATTGCTGGGTCATAAGGTAGTTCTATTTGCAATTTTTTAAGGAATCTCCACACTGTTCTCCATAGTGGCTGTACTAGTTTGCATTCCCACCAACAGTGTAGGAGGGTTCCCTTTTCTCCACACCCTCTCCAGCATTTATTGCTTGCCGATTTTTGGATCGCAGCCATTCTGACTGGTGTGAAGTGGTACCTCATTGTGGTTTTGATTTGCATTTCTCTAATAATGAGTGATGTTGAGCATCTTTTCATGTGTTTGTTAGCCATCCGTATGTCTTCTTTGGAGAAATGTCTATTTAGTTCTTTGGCCCATTTTTTTATAGGGTCGTTTATTTTTCTGGAGTTGAGCTGCAGAAGTTGCTTGTATATTTTTGAGATTAGTTGTTGTTTCTAAGCACAAATAATTACATAATTTAAAATATTTCTATATTCTTAATAATTAGAATGAAGTAATCTCACAATCAGTGATATTAATCACTACTTTTCATTTGTAGGTTCATAATAATGTTTAAGCATATATTAAAATATATTTCTTTACACTTATGTAACAAACTGCATTGGATAGGTATGAACTGGAGTCTTGCTACTGGTGAGAAGTGAGGCAAAACCTTCTTCTGCTGTATTATTTTTCATTCGCTGATTTACATCAGGTGTGGAATACTTGCTGATCAAAAAGTAACTGGGCTTTCCCACTACTGATATTCAGAAATATACCAGGAAGCCCAACTGAGGTCAGATTTTAAAGACAATGGATTTTGGAGAGAAAACTCATCATCAACTAAAACCAATAACATCCTTGCACACCACTAGTAAGTGGTGGGTCTGACTGACACTTGAACCCATCCTGACCAGACAGCCTGTGGTATTTATGCTATGTGAGATAAATAACTGTGGGTCAGGTATAAAGGCAGTATCATGGCCTCCTTCAACATATTGAAACATGGTTTGAACAGACATAACACAGAAGGAATAGTCCTTTCATTCTCAGGAGTGATAAGGCTGATGCTCACTACTGGGAAAGTTGAGATACTGTATATAGTGATTTTAATTTGTACCAATGAGTCAAAGCATAGTCATACTACTGCATAGAGGGATGGTAAGGCTGATTCTCTAATTCTTGCTTAGAATAACTTTTATATGCAACATAAACATGGAGGCAAACGAATAGAGTGGCTGAAACACAGACCTGTTGTCAAACAGCGTTGGGTTTGAGACACAACTCTTCAAGTGGTAACTGTGGGTGGCCTTGCTGCTGCTGCTGCTGCTGCTAAGTCACGACAGTCATATCCGACTCTGTGCGACCCCATAGACAGCAGCCCACCAGGCTCCCCTGTCCCTGGGATTCTCCAGGCAAGAACACTGGAGTGGGTGTGGGTGGCCTTAGGCCAATTATAAATATTTTATAAGACATTTTCTCATTGGTACATTAAGGGTCATATTAGCATTGATGGTATAAAGATATTGTTAATAAAGTACTAGCATAATAAATGCTAAGGAAATTTCATTATTATTGTTGTTGCTATTGTTTTGCTATTATTGTTACAGCATATTTGGTAAGGCAAAGGTATAGTATTCTGTGAAATCAGGAGGCCTTCATGTGCAGGATTTTCTGTATATATTTTTCAGAGCTAAAACTAACCAGAATATTATATTTGTATACAAAAGCCACTGCTTTCTCCATTATGGCAAGTCTACAATGGTCCAGAAAAATTCAGGTGAATGCAACGGGAAAATACAGCCTGGTCCTGTCCCTCCTATGTGCGCCTGGCACCCAGATCTGGATTAAACATTCCTAGTACTGAAGGCTTTTAGGAATCTGGAGGCCCCCTCGAGCTAACTGTGAGAAAATTCCCTTGATAAGTTGAGTCTGTGGATTTTTTTTTTTTTTTTGGTAACGCCTTTATAATCCTAAAACATTTACAACAGAACTGGTCTTTAAGCAAGCTAATGCCATGCTTGTCAAAACAGTTCAGGAGAGTCTATATAACAAAGTTCATGGGAAGAGATGGATCTCTGTGGGAAGAGAGCTAAAGCAAAACAGAAAATTATAGCAAAAACTTAGGGATCAGAAGCAGCAAATGTTTTACTGGCCAGATCTGTAACTCAAAGTCTTGAAGACTAAAAATGAGTCAGTCAACCTTGGGCTACAACTGGAAGTGGAAGAACTTTTTCTGTGAAGGAACAAGTGGGAGGCACTTTAGGCACTGCAGGGTGAGAGGCAAAATCAAGAGACATAACACAGGCAGTTTTATAAAAAGAAAACAAATTTCATAAAACTATTATTTTGTATGGTAAAACCCACTACTATATTGTAAAGTAATTAGCCTCCAATTAAAATAAATAAATAAATTTTAAAAATTCAAAATATAAAAATAATAATTGAACACGGTTTCCTAGGTGGCCCTGGAGTAGGAAATGCCAACCCACTCCAGTGTTCTTGCCTGGAAAAATCCCATGGAGAGAGAAGCCCGACGGGCTGCAGTCCATGGGATCACAGAGTCGGACACAACTGAAGCAACTGAGCATTGTAAGTAGCCCAGTGGTAAAGAATTCGCCTGCCAATGCCAGAAATACAGGAGCCCAGGGTCAGGAAGATCCCCTGGAGAATGTGATGTACTCAACTCTCCTCCATCTCATGACAGCCAAACACTTATTCAAAATTGAAGTCTCCTGCATTGGCAGGCAGGTAATCTTTACCACTGAGCCACCAGGGGAGCCCAAAACATTCTACACAGCAGGGGAAATACAAGCATTAATGAACTATAGGGCTCAAAAACCTCCTTGAGCCAACTTTCAAGTCGTGCACAGACTGTGGAAGAGAGGATGGAATACTAATCTCAGAGGCCATGGAGTTATCATTGGGAGGGAAAAAAAGACTAAAACACAGGAAAATGGTTCACACTCAACAAGTCTATTTATCACTGTCCCAAAAGACCATTCATTAGAGGCCTCACTGACACAGCTCAATGCAATTTTGTATAGCTAAACAGAAGTATAGCTAAATTTTTTTCTGGAAACTGATTTTTTTTTTTTTTTTACATCTTGAGTTTTTATCCTATTCAAGAGTGAATTTTCACAATTTTATCTTTCTCTCATAAAACAGGAAATTTTCCTTAACAAAATGAGCACAGAGCTTTATAAGAATTCCTCTCATTGAATGCATTATAATTTATCTGCTAAATTATTTATTAAATATTTTACCTATGATTTTATAAATTGCATTTCATCAATTATATTTTGTTTATCAATAATAAGTTCAGTTTATCTGATGTATGCAAAAACTGTTTAAATGGATTACTAAAAATGACAAATATTTGTGAAAAATCTCTCTACCTTAACACTTAATTCAGAATTTAGCTTCTTTCCTGAATGATTTTGAATTATATAAATAACTATTTCTTTTAATAAGTTTTAGAAATAACCGTGTTCTTCTTAAATATAGTTAAATATGTTTTACACTGTATGATTTTATTTTGAAGTAATTTTACATTTATTAAAAAACTGCAAGAATAATACAAAAAATTACTTTCTGAGTCTTTTGAGGGTAAATTACCAATATAATGTCCTAATACTCCAAATACTTCCATGTAACCACATTACAACCAACACTGAAATCTCTAACCTGCAGAGAACATTCAATTTTGCCAATAATGTCCTGGAATTAATTTGCCTAATACCACTTTTCCCTTCAGTTGCCATGTTTCTTTTAGCCTCTTTCAATTCAAAGCAAGTTCCCAGTTTTCCTTGACTTTCATGATTTTGACCTGAGACAATTACAGGTTAGTTATTTTTTAAAATTATTCTCAAGTTTGATTTACTTGATGTGTTCGCATGATTAAATTCAGACTTTACATGTTTTGGTGGCATTTTTACTAAAGTGAGCTCTGTTCTTTGCTTTGTATATTATCAGACAATGTGCAACATACTCAATATACACAATACCTTTACATATTTGATGTTTTCATTTTCAACAGTAAACTCCTGGATTCTATTTCAGTGTGGGATCTTACAAGTACAAAGGATCAATCTGTGAGTTTCTAAGGCCTTGAATTTAAGTAAAAAAAAAAAAAATCTGTCTCCAATCATCTTCAACATTTAAAAAATTTGATCAATTTCCTCTTAATGTAAACAATTTTATGTCAGTTCCACTGCTGCTCA
This sequence comes from Ovis canadensis, assembly GCF_042477335.2. Taxonomy (NCBI): domain Eukaryota; kingdom Metazoa; phylum Chordata; class Mammalia; order Artiodactyla; family Bovidae; genus Ovis; species Ovis canadensis. The sequence continues at coordinate 61,618,589 of NC_091253.1, read as the reverse complement.
TTGTGGGTGCTTCTCTTCATCCCTCTTCAGATCTCACATACTTGGCTGGATGCCTGCTGCATTCACAACTCCTGAAGATGCTCTCCTTACTCACTTACTCTGATGTCCCAAACCAGGCAGCCCTCAGCATAGCAATTCCCATTCCTGAATGGCTGACCTTCCCAATCTGCTTGGATAACAACACCATACAGTGGGCTCTTCATTCTGAGTAAGGAAAGCCTGCCTTACTCAGTACTAGTGAGTAGATCTTGGATTGGTTTATTCAAGAATGAAGGAAGGAAGGAAAAATAGAAGTACTGACAGAGTATATAAAATTATATTTTTTTCCTCTGTTGAAAATTTGAAAGTATATACACTGTGACATCAATTTATTTCAAATTATATATAAATAATATGATTCACATATTTCCTTTTATAAATAATGTATTTAAGGTCCCAAGAAAAAGTTTCTTATGGAAAATAATTTAATTCATAAGAATATGAAGTGCTAAAAGACAGAGACCTATATCTCAAAGAATATTCAAATAATACAAAATAATTATGCCAGATAAGAAGCTATTAATATATATCTACTTGCCCTACAGAAACTTTAGTTACAAGTAATAAAAATGACAATACTTCCCAAATGGGAGTGATTGGAGAAGTTCCAAAAATAATCTTCCATGATTTAGTAAAACTATTATCTTGCAATTGCTGGAGCAAAATTCTCCCTTGCTCCTGATCTGTAATTCACTGACTTAGAGATGCTCCTTCTGTTCTGGTAATAACAATTACAAAAGGAAAATTTGTGGCCCCATGGACTGTACCCCACCAGGTTCTTCTGTCCATGGAATTTTCCAGGCAATAATACTCAAGTGGGTTGCCATTTCCTCCTCCAGGGGATCTTCCCGACCCAAGGATGGAACCCATGTCTCCTGCATTGACAGGTGGATTCTTTTACTACTATGCCACCTGGGAAGCTTCCTTTATAACCATACAAGTCATCCAAAATGAAGATGAAATAATTAAAACCCCTTCTTTCTTGTAACATTAGAAATTATTTTCAGTCCATCACAGGTATCCTGGAATGGATCCTCAGCTACATGGTCCTGGATATGAAACAGTAGAACAATGTTTGAGAATTGACCTGATGAGGAGTAAATGTTGTAGGGCAGGTCTAGCATTTTAGGAACAGTGGCCTTGTCAGAGGACTGGAGAGAAATGGAGAAAACAGAGTACGTCAAACTTTCCAGATACAAATTTTACATCCTTTGGACCAGAGTCTTCATTAGCAGTGCTTTGAACTTTCTAACGTACAGCTGCCCAGTCATTAACTACACTTCTATTGTGTTTATTTCATCAGAGAAGTTCAGCCCTTCAGTCAATTTCATAATTCCCATCCATTTGCCACTAAGGTTAACTTATCTCCCAAGTGTTCCTGGAAATTTTCCAAAACAAATGGAAGAACACTCAGAAAGAAAAGGAAAAAAGGCTTTGTATCAAGATTTTGAAAATTCTGCTTCCAATATAACTATTTTTCTTGCAATTTATTTGATCTTGTTTGTAGTGTATTTGAGAATTATTTTTCTTTATTTTTGAAGTCTAATAGTTTACTACATATTTCTCAAAACTGATGATTCCACATAATTTTCCCAGTTTCTCATTTGGCCCTTTAAATTAATAGACCCAGATTTCCTACTTCAGGACATTTTTCTTCAATCACTAATATAAATATTAATTTTGTATATTCTTAAAATTTTAGTCTTTACTAACTCCAATTATTCCCAGGTGGCACTAGTGGTAAAGAATCCACTGTGAATGCAGGAGACATAAGAGATGGGGGCTCGATCCCTCAGTTGGGAAGATCCCCTGGAGGAGGGCATGCCAACTCACTCTAGTATTTTTGCCTGGAGAATCCCATGTACAGAGGAGCCTGGTGAGCTACAGTCCATAGGGTCTCAAAGAGTTGGACATGACTGAAGTGACTTAGCACACGTACACATGCAACTCCAATTATGCAAACATTATTCCTTCTTTTCTTATCTTCTATTTCTACTATTGTTCATACTGGCTCTTTTCACTTCTTTAATATTTGTATCTCTGGTTGTTCTCCTGTTTTTCTTAATTATTATGTGGTTGTATTTATTTTCTCTTGAGCATCATGCATTTGTTTTTATTTCTGAGATAATTTCTTCAATGACTTCCATTTCTACACTGAATCTAATCCACCTTCTTTCATTTCTTTCTCTCTTTTTCTGCTCCTTTCTGATCTTAATTTCGAAATTTACAATTCAAAGGATTTTTCCATATCTCTAAATACTTTTTGTGTGTATATTTAACTAAGTGTTGCCTTACAGATGATTTTTGCTATGTTTTTCTTTTTTTTTTAATTTTTGGAGAGATGGACAGTTTCATCAGTTAAAGTTCATTAAGTTTTATTTTCTGATTTTAGAATAATTCTGTATAGATTCAGAGTTTTTTTGTTTTGCTCATTGTTGTGAACTTTGGGTATTTAACAAAATTTCTAGTTCAATGGCAAAATAGATAAAAATCCAGACCTTTAGTGGGCATTATTACTTCTTTTTTAATGGTTGGGAAAGAGGTTGTGTGTCTATAATATTTGGTTTCCTTTTGACTGCTAAGACTCTAATTTTTTTCGCTTTATTATCTAATTGTCTCACAAATTTCTTTCCTTTCTCTTCTGCTTTTCTTGAACTGTCCTTGCTCACCACAAAGATTGGCAATGGTGTAACATGTGAAGACTGTTTCTTGGGACTTGATTTTTTTTTTCTAATTTACTGTTGTTTTGAAGTTTGGCCATTCTTTGTCTTTATGTCATGTTTAAGGCATATTTTTAGTATGAATTTGCTATTATTGTTGTTTTCTTTTTATAGTTTTGAATTGTTTGGAGATGATATATTGAAAGATGCAGACTTAGACAGCCATTATTACCTTCAGCTCCCTGGAAGAATTTTACCTTTTAACCTTTTATTTCTATTTGGCCTATGTTCCTTGACCCATGTTATTTGAATGAATTGTGTGTAATGGGCAAGTTATTATTTACTATTCTTATTTCTATTTTGCTTAATAATCAAATGCATATATTATGATAACTAGAATGAAATTTGCATTGCTATTAATGCACTATAACAATAAAATGAAAAAAAATAATATCCAGTCCTAAGTTGGAGATTTCCATTCCATCAAACACAAGGTGGAGGTGCTGTGTGATCAAGAAGAGCATTTTTTATTACCGAATTATATCCCTGCTGTACCTGTATATTAAAGACAAAGGAGTTCAGTCTTGTGAATGTCAACTGACTACTTTTTAATAGTAATAAACTAAGTTTGAATACATTAAAATCTTTAAATGAAACACCACTATATTACTCAAAAGGAGGTAGGTGTAGGTCATTGGAGCATAAATTATTACCCATTTTAAAAATTGCTAGTTTCTGGTTTTCTGGCAAGAAAACAGTGAGCCATTTTAACTCACTGGCAAAGCCAAGTGTATTTTAGCACAGTTTCAAGATAAAAACAACTTGTCGTGTCAATAGCTGAGGCAAAGAGGTTAGTGAGATGTAGTTTAGTACCAATATATCCTATTTTGCCATGAAACTTCAGAAAAAAATGTACTGAAAGGTTTGACTCCACGTTTCACTTTACCAGTGACAAATTATAGTGATTATTGGAAATAATCCTTATCTAAAGAATAAACAATGTTCTATTTTAAAATTTGTTCTCAGTTGCTTCTTTCTAGTATCCTCATCAAGAAAAACAAAAATCATTTTCCTTTCTTCCAAACGTCTATAAGATGATAATGTTATTTGGAACAAAGCCCTTTTACATGCATCATCCCAGGGTCCATCTTCAAACCCATCACAGTCACCCCTCTCTTTTTTTATCTACTTTGCCAAAGGGACTAATTTTTCTCTATTTCTACACTGGTTGTTTTCAAACAACTAATCTATCCTTTGGGGATTTTTCTTCCCTCAATCTTGTAGTGAAATTGGGATGCTGTCTCCTTTATTCTTTCTTTTCTTTGTTTTCACTAAAAAATAATCAAGCCAGTACAGTAGATTTTACTGCTAATCATCAAGATGAAAAAAAAAAAGATTTTACAAAATTAAACACAGCTGAGTTGCTAATGTTATAAATTTCCTGATTCATGATTCATGGAAAATGATTAATTCTCCTTTCTAAGATGGGAGGCTCCTGCACAATTTTGTCTGGCTATTAGTTTCCATCCCTGAGTTAGGGCTCATCAAACAGAACATTCCTTGTATTTTTGTCTTTAAGCAATGGACTGTTTGAAACATTCCTATAAAATAGTCTACTTCCCAATCAGAAAATAACCAAAAGTCTGAGTAATAAGCTCTTCTTTTATTCCTCTCAAATGGACAATTTGCATGTTATTAAGCTTCAGACTAGGCCAAGAATTCTTTTTCTTCTGGGTAGCTTCTTAATGTCAGTCACTTCTTTGAGTTTCAGTTTGTTTTGAGTTTCACTTTGTTTCTTTTTTCTTTTTAATAGACTTTTTATTTTTTTAGAGCAGTTTTTGGTTCAAAGAAAATTCAAGTGGAAAGTTCCCATATACCTCCTGCCTGCACACATGCACAGCCTTCCCCATTATCAGTATTCCCCACCAGAGAAGTACATTTGTTACAATTAATGAGCTCTTGGTGTTGTACATTCTATAGGATTTGGATCAATGTATAATGACATGTATCCTCCTTTAGAGTATCAGACAGAATACTTTCATTGCCCTAGAAATCATCTGTGCTTTGGTAATTCATCCCTCCTTCTTTGCTAATCCCTGGTGACCATGGATCCTTTGACTGCCTCCATGGGCTTCCCTGATGGTTCAGCGGGGTCAAAGGTTCACCTGCAATGCAGGCGACACAGGAGACTCAGGTTCAGTGCTTGGGTTGGGAAGACCTCCATGGAGGAGGAAATGGCAATTTCTGCTTGAGAAATCCCTGGAGGGGTACAGTCCAAAGTGTTGCAAAGAGTCGGACATAACTGAACACGTGAGCACACATACAAACTGCCTCCAAGTTTTGTCTTTTCCAGAATAACATGTCGTTGGAACCATCTGGTGCACAGGCTTTCCAAACTGGCTTTTTTCACATAACAATATGCATTTAAGTTCATTCCATGTCTTTTCATGACTTTAAAAAAAAAAACAAACTGTTTTTAGAGCATTTTTAGGTCCACAGTATTATTTACCACAAGGCACAGGGATGTCCCATACCACCCCAGCACAGCTAATCACTCCCTTCCTCAACCCCACAAGTGATATCCCCCACTAGAGTGGTACATTTGTTACATGCAATGACTCTACATTGACACACCATAATTACTCAATGTTTATAGTTCATATTAGGGTTGATGCTTGATGTTGTACATCCGATGGGTTTGGACAAATATATAATGAAATGATCCACCAATGTAGTATTATACAGAATAGTACCTAAGCCCTAAAAATCCTCTGCACTCTATTTATATATGTTTGTGTCCTCACTAATCCTGGCCACCACTGATCTTTATACTCTCTCCATAGTTTTGCCTTTTCCAGAATGTCATACAGCATGAAATGAAAAAGATCTTTTGAAATAAGAGGGCTTAATGTGAAAACTAGTTTATTCTAACTTTTCTTCCTGAATAAGAAATAATAAAAAGAAAGGTGCATATGATTTTTACCCAAGGAAACTATATTCAAGCATTTTAAAAAGTGAATTCTTGTCCACTGCTGGTTGAAATCATCTCTTAGCACTGAACGATCAGATACCAGAAGGTCACATACTCCTTTTCAAAAGATCTGCATTTTTCAAGATACCATGTGTTAATTACCCATCCATCAATATGATCAAAATATTCCCTGAAGCTTCATGCCTAAAGACTGAAACACCTATAGAAAAGTAACTTTGGGAGTCAATATTTTGACCAACAGTTCCAGGAAAATGCTCACATAGAAATGAGACATATATACACTATTGATACTATATTTAAAATAGATAATTAATGAGAACCTACTGTAGAGCTCATGAAACTCTATTCAGTGCTCTCTGGTGAACTAAATGGGAAGGAAATCCAAAAAAGAAGGAGTATATGTATACATATTGGAATAGGAAATGGCAACCTACTTCAGTATTGTTGCCTGGGAAATCCCATGGACAGAGGAACCTGGTGAGCTACAGTCCATGGGGTCACAAAGAGTCAGACACAACCAAGCATGCGCATGATGCATACACATATCTGGCTTCCTTTGCTGTATCGCAGATACTAATACAATACTGTAAAGCAACGACACTTCAATGAAATTTCATTAAAAAAAATAAAAGTGCATCTCCTTAAAGTGAAACAGTAGAAGAATGTCATTTCTTCTTCTGTACTGATATTTTAAATACAGTGCATTTTTCTATCATTTTATCCCTTTCCTCAAGCCATGAATGGGAGATAGGACTCTTGCCTCATTTCCATTTGGGTGACAAGCGCTTGCTTCTTGCCATATTCTGATCAGTGCATTTTCTTGGTCCAATACCAGAAAAATGTTGCTAAACTTTGTCTGCTTCTTCCCAGCTGGTTTCTCTGCTCTGTATCTCAGAGACAGATACAATCTGTTACACTGAAGAATTCTTTAAATGTTTCCCTGATAATATAGTTTAGTGAAATAATATGCGCTAAAACAAATACCAATACAAAAGCAAAGACTACTACATCTAGCGAGTTTGCAATGAAAGAAAAATTAATCTTATGAAGAAACTCAGAGAGGACATGAATAATATATGAAATACATTCACAGGAATTTGAATATCTGTGCTGCAAACATCAGTTTATATAATTACGGAAAGCTTCATAACTAGGTTTTTGATCTGTGTATATGAGCAATGTTACAATTAGACCTACTTTGTCCTCAGTGATTACAGCAGACAAACATCAGAATGCCTACAAGGTATTTCTATGAGGTTCCTAAATCACAATGAACAGTAGGTTTTCTTTTACTACATATGTAAGTTCCCAATGGTTTACTCATCTGCCTCTGAAGCAGTTGAGATTAAAGCAAATAATCCGGAGATCTTGGAAGGAATTATTGAAGCTGACAAATGCCATATGGAATTTCACAAGCTGCCCTTTCTAGCAGAGGAAGCTGAGTGTGCAGTACTTGAGGAATCAGGAAATAAAGACACCTGGTTACAATTTATCACCATTTTCTTTGGCGGACTGACCTTCTTGTCTTGTGATCTTTTATTGCTCTTGACTTCCTTCATTAACTCTTTCAAATACATTACTGCATTATGCTTTCAAAGTTCACAAGAATCTAGTAGATATGGGATTTAAAAACACTGGGTAGAGTACATAGATCAGAAGCTTTGTGTTGCCGTATGCCTTGTATTAAGCTTCAACAGTCACCTTATGGGAGTTTAGATATGTTTGTTCACTTCCCTCTCCTACCAAATTGTTGCTTTGTAAGGTTTCAGAGGCGGGCATGTCAAGAATTGACCCTGTTTAGTAAAAACCATGTGGCCTATTGGCCTTCCTTTTAAAAAATCATCAGTAAAGGAGATCTTCCAATCTATAACGGTCCTAGTTGGTTGACCAGAAAATCTGGCCTCAAGCTACACCTACCACAAACTGTTTGAAGCTTTCTTTCCAAGCTCAACATCCCCAGAGTTTCTGTCGAAATGAATAGATTCATTGAAATGCATCTGTATATATAATATTATTAAGAAACTTTTCTTTCAGCATTTGTCCATCTTCCCTTCTACAATACCATTTTTAGTAACTATGATTACTGCATGTCCACAGTTTACTCAAGAAAACTCATCCTACTCTGTTTAAAGCTGTTTAATCATTAACTGTAGTCTCTTGGGAATCAGATTCATATATGCAACTAATTATTGAACCTCCAATTTAGGGTCCTATAGTTACCTAAAATTCAACATTTCAAAATTCAACTTATCTCTTTCCACCTTTTCATACAAAACCATTGTTATGACTCTATATACATTTAAACTAAACAAAACCCTTGAGCTTTGTCTTGGACTATTCCACACTACTCACATCCATATTCATTCATTTCTAAATCATGTTGCTTTTACCTTCCAAATATGTCTTAAATTTATTCACTTCTCTCACAAAAACTAATTCCTGGGAAGAAACCACCATCATCGTATTTCAGTATGTTTGTCTCCCTTTTTAATGCTTTATATGTTTTCTAATCTATTATTCACACTACAATCAGAATACTTGTCACATCAATCATTAAAAGCCTGCAAACACTCTTTTCTTCTCTTAGGAACAAGTCCAAATTAAGAGAATATCTTACAAGGTCTTACATGTAAGTGGTTAGTATTTCCCTGGCTTTATTATGATTTTAATTAAACAAGCTCACATAGTTTGTCAGCATGAATTTATTAGCATTGTGCTATTTAGATCCATAAACTACTCTTACATTTTAAAAAATTTGATATTATATAATGAAAAATTATTAATTTTAACAGTAGACACTAATTTTAATGGTAGACACATATATCCCCCAAATGATCACACAATTATTGTCAATGGCAAATCAACTATTACTATCAACTACTGAAAGGAAGGTGGAAAATGGTGATATATTGATGATATACTTAATTTTCAAATAGTTGATAGCTAAAATGAGAAAAAAACTTTAGCAAAAATAGGTGACACTGGTTAACATAAAGTGACAATTTAACCAGTGCAAAATAAAATATTGGTGGTTCCTTCTTTAACTTGCATGTAGGCAAGTACTTTCTGACTAAAAATCTGGAGGCAATAAAATAAGAGTGGTTAGCTGGCTATATAATTTTTAATTGACATGACAAAATATAATAAATAAAATATTTTAAAATAAAAATATAACTCACAAATGGAAATAAAATATTTGCAATATATCATAGAAACAGGGCTAAACCTTTCTACTACATAAGGATTTCTTAAAAACTGAGAGAAAAATTACAAAAGCCTAAACATAATAGACAAAAAATACAGATAATTTTCAGACAAAAATGAAAATATTATCCTCAAACATACAAAATTATGCTCTACATCATACATAATTAGAAGAAGGCAATTTAAAACAGAGCTGAGATAGTATTTTAACTTACCAAATTGGAAAATATTAAACTGCAAAATAGTACATCTATTGGTGGGACTGGACAAACAGACTCTCATACACTGATGGTGGGAATACAGATTTATACAAATCTTGTGAAGGAGAATTTGGTAAACTCATCAAAAAACATATAGTAATCCCAATTTTAGGAGTTCATCTAAAAATACATCTCCAGCAACACTAAAATACATGATATGCTCAATATTTACTCCAACATACTTATCACAAAATACTGGCCATAATATAATAGACATACATAGGGAAGTAACTGTATAAACTCTGGTATCTCTATGTCTGTCTAATATAACCATATCCAATAGAGTGTTATGAAAGTGTAAAAATGAAAGAGGAAGAATTTATATGGAGTAATTTCTATAATACATATTGTTATGTAAAAAAGGATAAGTATAGAAGAGTAATGGGTTTAAAAAAAGTTGTTTTATATAGTTGCTAAGTCATGTCTGACTCTTTTGCAACCCCACAGACTATAGACTGCCAGGCTCCTCTGTCCATGGGATACACCAGGCAAGAATACTGGAGCAGCTTGCCATTTCCTTCTCTAGGGGATCTTTCAGATCCAGGGATTGAATCCACATCTCCTCTCCTGCATTGGCAGGAGGATTCTTTACCACTGAGCCACCAGGGAAGCCTGGTGTTAAAAAAGAGGGGAAAATAAAATATATGTATGTATTTACTTGCTTAAGCCCAAAGAAACAAGAAAGGCTAAACTAAATAATAATGATACTGGTTAATAGCAAAGAATGGGTAGAAAGGGTCTATTGGTATATTCTGTGAATATATCTTTCTATACACATCTTTCATAGTCATGCTAAAATTTCATATTTTTAGGAAAAGATAAATAAAATCTACAAGCTCCTAAAATTGAGTACAACAGAAACATATTAACTTAGGTGTTTTCAAATGAATGATGTTACAACTTAAAGGGAGGATGGTTGAGATCAAAACTGAGTTACTGTCAGCACAGTGGTCAGTCTACATGCCCCTGACTAAAGACAAAAGGAAAAATACCTTCTAAAAGCACTCATTATACATTCAAATCCAAGTTAAAGGCTGCTTTTATGATGAAAATGAATAAGCTGTTCTAAAGTCATGGTCAATACTCTCTGTAACCGAACACACAAAAATTTATGGAAATAGGAGACAGAGAAGGGAGAAACAAATATGGAAATCAATTAGACAGAATGAAGCCTGTAGATTTGGATCAGGCTTGGAAATATTAGTGTGATAACTACCTGTTTCTGAACTGTAAAAATGTGCAGAAGCAATGGCTCCCCAGAAGCAATAAGCACATCTAACACCTACATTTTGTTCTCCAAATACCACTTTTCTCTTAAAGGAATCAGAAACCCTTGGGGAAAAGTGGCTAAATTCAGAACTGGGGTGGGCAAATTACAAGATAGTCCTGGAAGAATTCTGAGCCAAAATGTCAAGAAATGAACAAGAATGATGGAGTAATTGTGACATGGGCCCAGACTCAACCCAAAGGAACTCTCATAGGCATTACCACTTGAATATCAAAATAAATAATCACAATAAGAGATTATATTCAATAAAACAGTATTCAGTAATTCATACTGATATAAATGAATATATAACTAGGAAGAAATTACTTTGTTTCAGTAACATGCTAACAGAAAATTTGCAAGGATTATGGCATTTGAAATCACCATTTGCCAAATACCATTATAATGATTTAATCAGTCAACAATGTCAATAAGTGCTAATAATTAAAATGTTTACAATATTTTAGCACATTTTCTCACAAGATATTCAATATATTAAAATGCAAAATAATGACACAGCACTACTAAATTAAAGGAAACTAAAGTGGTCACGTATGGATGTGAGAGTTGGACTATGAAGAAGGCTGAGTGCAGAAGAGTTGATGCTTTTGAACTGTGGTGTTGGAGAAGACTCTTGAGAGTCCCTTGGACTGCAAGGAGATCCAACCAGTCCATTCTGAAGGAGATCAGCCCTGGGATCTCTTTGGAAGGAATGATGCTTAAGCTGAAACTCCAGTACTTTGGCCACCTCATGCGAAGAGTTGACTCACTGGAAAAGACCGTGATGCTGGGAGGGATTGGGGGCAGGAGGAGAAAGGGACGACCCAGGATGAGATGGCTGGATGGCATCACTGACTCGATGGATGTGAGTCTGAGTGAACTCCAGGAGTTGGTGATGGACAGGGAGGCCTGGTGTGCTGCGATTCATGGGGTTGCAGAGTCAGACACGACTGAGCAACTGAACTGAACTGAACTGAAAGTGATATGACAGGCTTCCCTGATAGTTCAGTTGGTAAAGAATCTGCCTGCAATGCAGGAGACCCTGGTTCAATTCCTGAGTTGGGATGATCCGCTGGAGAAGGGCTAGGCTACCAACTCGAGTATTCTTGGGCTTCCATTGTGTCTCAGCTAGTAAAGAATCCACCTGCAGTGCAGGAGACCTGGGTTTGATCCCTGGGTTGGGATATCCTCTGGAGTCAGGAAAGGCTACCCACTCCAGTATTCTGGCCTAGAGAATTCCATGGACAGTCCATGGAAATGGACTTTTTTTGCAAAATGTCAGACATGACTGAGCAACTTTCACTTTCAAAGTGATATGACAACTGAACACACATAATTTTAGCTTTTCTTTTGCATTAAGTTCATTAATATAGACATTGGAGAAATCACAGTAAAGCCTTGCACCAATATCAATTGCCTTTTTTGAAAACTGAACCATGGTTACCTCCTTGGAAAATTAATACTAAAGTGTTTATGGTAAAGGCACTTCATTGTTGCAATTTACTTTAGAATGATTTAGAGAAAAATCTACCCTTCACCTAAAAAAAAAAAAGATTAAGGAAATATTGTAACATATTAACTTTGGGGGATCTAGGTGAACGGTGTCTAGAAATTCTGTGCCCTATTTGTTCAACTTTTCAGTAGATTAGAAATTTTGAAAAAAAATTATATAATGAGTTAAAGTAGCTCATAAATACTTTCTCAGAACTACTTTAGTTTCTTTTTTACTAATAATTATCTGTAGTTCTTCAAAGTTTATTTTTCTATTTTTTCTTCCACTCTTGATTTTGTTCAATAGAAAATGCCAACTAATAATAGTTGTCCAAAAAATAGTAAACATTATCTACAGTAAATAGAATGAGAAAGTACTTAATTCCAATATTTATAAAGAAAGGAAAGCTACTCAAAATTAAGAGGCATGTGCAGTTATAAACAATTTAACACAATTCACATTTAAGGTGGTATAATATTTTTAGTCATATCTACTATTATAGATGGAGAAGGAAATGGCAACCCACTCCAGTATTCTTGCCTAGAGAATCCCATGGACAGAGGAGCCTGGCGGGTTGCAAGAGTCGGACATGTCTTAGCGACGAAACCACCTTTATTCTAGAATGTTCGTACTATAAAGGACCCATTTCATTTTACACAAAAGAAATCTAAATTGTCAAGGAGTTGAATATTTATTTCACACAATTAGGGAATGGCAAAGTGGGAAAGAAAAACTGTATTTCTTGGTGTGCTGGTATAGTAATTAGGATTTGGCACATTCCCTAATGGTGAAGTTGAAACTCCAATACTTTGTCCACCTGATGCAGAGATCCAACTCATTGAAAAAGACCCTGATGCTGGGAAAGATTGAAGGCAGGAGGAGGGAGCTACAGAGGACAAGAAGATTGGATGGCATCACTGACTCAATGGACATGAGTCTGAGCAAGTTCCAGGAGATAGTGAAGGACAGGGAAGCCTGGCATGCTGCAGTCCATGGGGTCGCAAAGAGTTGGCCACGAATGAGTGACTGAACAACAACTGTTACTGGGTGGGTAGAGTCTGACACAACTGAGCACACACCCACAAATGAGTCTATGACAGTGAAACTCTTGAAGGTATGTGGTATAGTGGTTTAGAGAACACAACAAGGACTAAGGAGACTTGTGTTCTAGAACCAGTTCTGTTGCTTACTGACTATGTGACCAGCTCTAATACTGAGTGGAAAGACATTATCTCCTACTTGTACTTATTAAAACAAAAATGATTAAAAATTAATACTAAAGCATAACTTATAAAATAAAAGCATCCACACCTATCCCACAAATACAGTTTAGACAAGTGCTCTATTTTTCAAAATCAGTTCGTAACTAGCAAATTTGAAGATATGCAGACAATACTGATAGGAAGGTAAGTTAGTATCCACTTTCTGAAAGATGATATAAAATATACCTTAAAGCTAAGTTAATCGTATACACTCTCTCTAACAAGACCACCAAAAGAAAAGCCCCATAAGAAAATAATCAAATAAGTGCTAAACTTTATAACTATAAGGCTAGTCTACCTTGCTGCTGCTGCTAAGTCACTTCAGTCGTGTCCAATTCTGCGCGACCCCATAGACGGCAGCCCACCAGGCTCCCCCGTCCCTGAGATTCTCCTTAACAATTGAGTGGGTTGCGATTTCATTCTCCAATGCTTGAAAGTGAAAAGTGAAAGTGAAGTCGCTCAGTCATGTCCGACTCCTAGCGACCCCATGGACTGCAGCCCACCAGGCTCCTCCGTCCATGGGATTCTCCAGGCAAGAGTACTGGAGTGGGTTGCCATTGCCTCCTCTGTAGTCTACCTTAACTCTATGTAAATAAAAAACGAAACATTCCAGTAATAGTGAATTGGCTAAATACACTATATCTACAGACTGTAATAAAATATATACATTAAAACAAAGTAATTTTTATTTCCCAAACTTGTGTTAAAATGCTAGCCCCTGAAATGCATTCAATGAAATAATAAATATTCAGAATCTGTAACATTATATAAATTTAGGTGTCATTAATTTTCAGATATGTTAATATTATAACATCATTTTGTTTCACCGCATAGAAGAATGCATGAGATACTGTAGAGAATGCTTCTACATTTAATTTTACCTTAGAACCTTATTTTTATAAATAATTCATTAGTATTTCATGGGGCAAGGGTTAGCAGAATAATGTGCCATAAATACTGCTGAAGGATATTTAATGCAGCAAATATGAAAAATATGTAAAACATATTATAAAAATCTTATAGTTTATATAAAACTATACTGATATGTGAAGTATCTATGCCAAAAAATTAACAATTTTGGCTTGAGAAATCAGAAGTAAATAATTTTTTTCTCATTCTTAATTTTTAAATTTTCTACAGAATAAAAAATTACCTACTTTACTCAAAATATTTTTCCTTACAGTACCAAATGTTGGTATTTGCATCTTTCTACCCTCTAGTTCCTTATTCTTCCATCCCTAAGTTTTTTCTTAAGATGCCACATCCTAAAATCAACCATTTAGTAGTATTTTGGCCCCAAACTGAAAAATATTCTGTCAGTGTTCCTTCCTTCATAACACACTTTTCTGTTTCTCTAGCAGCATCATACACAGCTGGTTCATTTCATCTCACCTCCCCAGCTTCCACATATGCAGCCTTACCTCTCCTCCACATTTTTGTGTTTTTGTAACACGCTGCCAGACACTGCTGCCAAAATCATCTCTCAAATGTGTGGCTTTGCCCACACTTCTTCCTTCTTCAAATCCTTCAAAGCCAGTATTTCTCTGCATATGAATTTCAAATTATTCATATACATTTTCAAATAGCCTTTTCTGCACAAAAATCTAATCCATGGAATCTCTCATCTAAACGACTTAGGAGACTAAACAACAACAAATAGCCCTCTTCTGCATACTGCTATTTGTTGCTTAATAACACCAAACACTTCAAATAATCATGTTCATGATAATTTCACTTAAAGATGTTTTTTTAAACTTTTTTTTTCTTTTCTTCCTACCAAAGGATTTGAGTTTTAGGTTTCTTGGATTTTAGGGAAGAAGGAAATAACTCTAACATTTAGCAAATGTCTGTTATATACAGGACATTGATCAAGTAATATACACTATCTATTGCAATTTAGTTTAAAATTAAATAACTCAGTCAAAGTGCAAAAATTTAATGAGCTAGAAATTGAGTGGTCTGATAAATTCACTTACACCATTTTCTTCCTTGCTGAGAAGTACATGACTACCATTTTACTCCCAATATATTTTTTTTCTCATTTTGTTCCTTAGAAGTGGCTAAACAGTAGAGAATTGTATTTCTCTTTTTTATTTCCCCAATGAATCTACTACACTTTATTGCTTTTTTTTCTTTTACAACCAACTTCTGTAAAAAATTTAGTTCTTATTTCCTAGGTGGTTAAATTTTTTTACCAGTTCTGACAGACAGTTATAAACATTATTTTATTAAGCAAAGGAAATTAACATCAATGAAAGAACAAAAAGTATATAATCTAAATCAACATAATATTACAAACTAACTGACATATTAATATAAAAAAGTAGAAAGGACTTAATTCCCTAAATGGAAGCCTGATCTTTCCTGAAAAGGAGAACTGGCCACTATATACAGACATATTTAAGAATCAAAAGCTAGAAAAAAAAATTATCATATTCCATTTATTTAATTGCTTTCTTGATATGTCTGCAAGTTTTTAATCCTTACTCTATAGCAGATAGAAAGAGCAATTTGAATATCATTTATTCCAGGATCTTATTAGTCATTGGAAACCTCATGTATTAGTTTCCTTGGGCTGTCATAATAAAAACTACAGACTGGGTGGTTTAAACAGCAGAAATGCATTTTTTCAGAATTCTGGAGGCTAGAAGTCCCAGATCAATTTACTCGCAGAGTTGCTTTACCCTAAAGACTCTCCATGGCTTGCTGATGGCTGTTGTGTCCTCACAATGTCCTTCCTCTGTGTGAATTCATCCCTGGTGTATCTGAGTGTCCAAATTTCCTCTTATAGGGACACCAGTCAAACTGAATGAGGTTCCACACTAAAAGCCCCATTTTAACTTGATCACCACTTTAAAGTCCCTGTCTCTACCTACAGTCACATTCTGAAGTCCTGGTGATGAGGCTTTCAACATGAATTTTAGGGAAGTACTTCCCTGGTAGTCCACAGGATACGACTCTGTGCCCCCAAGGCAGGGTCTCAGGATTGATCCCTGCTTGGGGAACTAGTTCCCGCATACTGCAGCTAGTAGGCATGCCACAATGAAGATCCCAGGAGCCACAACTAAGCCTCAGTGCAGCCTAAATTAATTAGTAATTAATTAATTACTAGTTAAACATTAAAAAAAAGAACTTTAGGAAGATACAATTCAATCCATGATAAGTGACACCACACAAACTGGAACATCAGCCTATCTATGATTTGCCTTTTCTCTGAGATTAGATACAAATGAAATTAAGTCTGAAAAATTTAGAGACTTATACATGTTAGCTATGAACTCTAAGGGATAAAAGATATTTAGTTTTCCAGGAACTATTATACTTTTAGTAACTAAATGACAAATTAAAAATTCTTCTGATATTGAGAAACTAATATGTATTTTTCTATTTTTTAAAATTTTAAGGCATTATGCTATTTAGTGGGTTTCCAGCTCTAGCTATGACATCCAAGTGACAAGATCAGCTCAAAACTTTCCCCTTCACATCCATCTCATACCATGAATGTACTCTGGGATATTTGAAGGTTATTAAGCATAGAGAGATGAGAAAAAAAATTTTTTTAATGTAGTTGCATTCCTGGTGATAAGTGAATTCATATTTGTGCATTGAATTAAAATTTTTGATACCAGTAGTAACACCTGTTTGTTTAACCACTGATATACTATGTACCCAAGATTCTATTTCAAAGCAACATTTTTACTTTTCTCTACCTTTTTTTTTTCAAAAATGTGCATAAATAGCCATAATTTTTAAAACTTATATATATATAACTTTATATATATTACAGTAATATATGTGTATCACTGTTTATACATATTATAGTAATATATGTATATTACTGTTTAGGGGGTTTCATTCACATTGAATTTTAATCAATCAGACTTTGTGGTTGAAAGCAACAGATAGCAACTCTGGGTCATTTTAGCAGAAAAGTTATTCAGTTAGCTTACATAATTGCAAAGTACTTGATTCATAAACAGGACCATCCAAGGTCTTGCTGTCACTGGCATTATGCAGCCAACTTTTGCTGCAGCTATAGGCTTTACTGAAAGTTTTGCTGCTACCGAAAGTGTATACTGAACCTTCCACAATATTCTTACCCTTTCATTGACCCTACACGGAGCCACATGTTCAATATTCAAAGTCCATGACACTTTGGTGGAGCTCATTATTAGTGGAGCTTCAGACATGTGCTAGCATCTGAGCCAAAGGATATAATCTCTTCATCTTCCATGACAGTGGCCGGGAGTGGAAATCACCTTTTAAAACAAGGACTGTGCTCCAGGAGCTGGGGAATAGGAAGGCATTATATTTGTAACAAAGACTGAAAACTCTCCATGTGCGCCTGGAGAACACAGAAGGGCAACACTTCATGTGTGTTAAATTTCAATTAGCTTCAAACCAAAATTTGTGGAAAACTCTAAATATCAATTTACAGACAAAAAAACAAAAGGTTAAACACTATAGACATCTCAAAACAGTAATAGCTATTTTGGTGATTTCTAAAAATATAATGTTTCCTCAAACAGTAAGTTGGACTTGATATAGAACAGTGTATTTGTATAAAGTGAAGGCTTATAATATTATCTTACTTCAGTCAACATTTCAAATAATTTGGGGATCTACCTTTGGCTTCACCACTAAACTCAGTACCCTCATTAATGAATTCAGATCTAGAAGTCTTGGATAAAGGCTTAAAACTGCTGTGATCTTGAACACATACAAGCTAGACAATCAGCTTCAAATTCCTTTCAATATCCAAGGAGCGGTGGCTGTGTGGACGCAGGAGGGCCGAGAGGAGCCACTCCACGCTCAAGGTCAGGAGGGGCGGCAGTGAGGAGATACCCCTCATCCAGGGTAAGAAGGAGTGGCTGCGCTTTGCTGGAGCAGCCATGAAGAGATACCCCATGTCCCAGGTAAGAGAAAACCAAGTAAGATGGTAAGTGTTGTGAGAGGGCATCAGGGGCAGACACACTGAAACCATCATCACAGAAAACTAGTCAATCGGATCACATGGACCACAGCCTTGTCTAACTCAATGAAACTAAGCCATGCCCTGTGGGGCCGCCCAAGACAGGTGGGTCATGATGGAGAGGTCTGATAGAACGTGGTCCACTGGAGAAGGGAATGGCAAACCACTTCAGTATTCTTGCCTTGAGAACCCCATGAACAGTATGAAAAGGCAAAATGATAGGATACTGAAAGAGGAACTCCCCAGGTTGGTAGGTGCCCAATATGCTACTGGAGATCATGGAGAAATAACTCCAGAAAGAATGAAGGGATGGAGACAAAGCAAAAACAATACCCAGTTGTGGATGTGCCTGGTGATAGAAGCAAGGTCCAATGCTGTAAAGAGCAATATTGCATAGGAACCTGGAATGTTAGGTCCATGAATCGAGGCAAATTGGAAGTGGTCAAAAAGGAGATGACAAGAGTGAATATCAACATTCTAGGAATCAGCGAACTAAAATGGACTGGAATGGGTGAATTTAACTCAGATGACCATTATATCTACTACTGTGGGCAGGAATCCCTTAGAAGAAATGGAGTAGCCATCATAGTCAACAAAAGAGTCTGAAATACAGTACTTGGATGCAATCTCAAAAACGACAGAATGATCTCTGTTCGTTTCCAAGGCAAACCATTCAATATCACAGTTATCCAAGTCTATGCCCGAACCAGTAACGCTGAAGAAGCTGAAATTGAACAGTTCTATAAAGACCTACAAGACCTTTTAGAACTAACACCCCAAAAAGATGTCCTTTTCATTATAGGGGACTGAAATGAAAAGTAGGAAGTCAAGAAACACCTAGAGTAACAGGCAAATTTGGCCTTGGAATACAGAATGAGGCAGGGCAAAGGCTAATAGAGTTTTGCCAAAAGAACACACTGGTCATAGCAAACACCCTCTTCTAACAACACAAGAGAAGACTCTACACATGGACATCACCAGATGGTCAACATCGAAATCAGATTGATTATATTCTTTGCAGCCAAAGATGGAGAAGCTCTATACAGTCAGCAAAAACAAGACCGGAAATGGACTGTGGCTCAGATCATGAACTCCTTATTGCCAAATTCAGATTTAAATTGAAGAAAGTAGGGAGAACCACTAGACCATTCAGATGTGACCTAAATCAAGTCACTTATGATTATATAGTGGAAGTGAGAAATAGATTTAAGGGCCTAGATCTGATAGATAGAGTGCCTGATGAACTATGGAATGAGGTTCATGACATTGTACAGGAGACAGGGATCAAGACCAGCCCCATGGAAAAGAAATGCAAAAAAAACAAAACGGCTGTCTGGGGAGCCTTACAAATAGCTGTGAAAAGAAGAGAAGCAAAAAGCAAAGGAGAAAAGGAAAGATATAAGCATCTGAATGCAGAGTTCCATAGAATAGCAAGAAGAGATAAGAAAGCCTTCCTCAGTGATCAATGCAAAGAAATAGAGGAAAACAACAGAATGGGAAAGACTAGAGATCTCTTTAAGAAAATTAGAGATACCAAGGAAACATCATGCAAAGATGGTCTTGATAAAGGACAGAAAATGGTATGGACCTAACAGAAGCAGAAGATATTAAGAAGAGGTGGCAAGAATATACAGAACTGTACAAAAAAGATCTTCACGATGAAGATAATCATGATGGTGTGATCACTCACCTAGAGCCAGACATCCTGGAATGTGAAGTCAAGTGGGTCTTAGAAAGCATCACTATGAACAAAGCTAGTGGAGGAGATGGAATTCCAGTTGAGCTATTTCAAATCCTGAAAGATGATGCTGTGAAAGTGCTGCACTCAATATGCCAGCAAATTTGGAAAACTCAGCAGTGGCCACAAGACTGGAAAAGGTCAGTTTTCATTCCAATCCCAAAGAAAGGCAATGCCAAAAAATGCTCAAACTACCACACAATTGCACTCATCTCACACACTAGCAAAGTAATGCTTAAAATTCTCCAAGCCGGGCTTCAGCAGTACATGAACTGTGAACTTCCTGATGTTCAAGCTGGTTTTAGAAAAGGCAGAGTAACCAGAAATCAAATTGCTAACATCTGCTGGATCATGGAAAAAGCCAGAGAGTTCCAGAAAAACATCTATTTCTGCTTTATTGACTATGCCAAAGCCTTTGACTGTGTGGATCACAATAAACTGTGGAAAATTCTGAGAGATGGGAATACCAGACCACCTGACCTGCCTCTTGAGAAACCTATATGCAGGTCAGGAAGCAACAGTTAGAACTGGACATGGAGCAACAGACTGGTTCCAAATAGGAAAAGGACTGCATCAAGGCTGTATATTGTCACGCTGCTTATTCAACTTCTATGCAGAGTATATCATGAGAAACGCTGGACTGGAAGAAGCACAGGCTGGAATCAAGATTGCCGGGAGAAATATCAATAACCTCAGATAAGCAGATGACACCACCCTTATGGCAGAAAGTGAAGAGGAACTAAAAAGCCTCCTGATGAAAGTGAAAGAGGAGAGTGAAAAAGTTGGCTTAAAGCTCAACATTCAGAAAATGAAGATCATGGCATCCGGTTCCATCACTTCATGGGAAACAGATGGGGAAACAGTAGAAATAGTGTCAGACTTTATTTTGGGGGGCTCCAAAATCACTGTAGATGGTGACTGCAGCCATGAAATTAAAAGACACCTACTCCTTGGAAGGAAAGTTGTGACCAACCTAGATAGCATATTGAAAAGCCAGAGACATTACTTTGCCAACAAAGGTCCGTCTAGTCAAGGCTATGGTCTTTCCTGTGGTCATGTATGGATGTGAGAGCTGGACTGCAAAGAAGGCTGACCACCAAAGAATTGATGGTTTTGAACTGTGGTGTTGGAGAAGACTCTCGAGGGTCCCTTGGACTGCAAGGAGATCCAACCTGTCCATTCTAGAGGAGATCAGCCCTGGGTGTTCTTTGGAAGGAATGATGCTAAAGCTGAAGCTCCAGTACTTTGGCCACCTCATGTGAAGACTTAACTCATTCGAAAAGACTCTGATGCTGGGAGGGATTGGGGGCAGGAGGAGAAGGGGACGACAGAGGATGAGATGCCTGGATGGCATCACCGATTCGATGGATGTGAGTTTGAGTGTACTCCAGGGGTTGGTGATGGACAGGGAGGCCTGGCATGCTGCGATTCATGGGGTCGCAAACAGTCGGATACTACTGAGTGACTGAACTGAACTAATTCAAATACATCAAATAACCAACAGAAGGGATGATTATCTTCATATCAGTAACTAAAATTTTACTAAATGTACTTCCTGCGTTTGCTTGTGATTATTGTCAAGAAATCCAAAACAGAGAAATATTTGCAGAAAGTAGCATGCATAATAATTTACCCACCAACCAGAAATCTTATAATTTATAATAACTTGCTTTATCTGTTTTTATATAATCATTAACACATATTATAGACACATTTGAAGTCTCTCCCTCCAAATCTAGTCATTTATGTCTAGAGATAAATACTATCACAAACTTAGTATACATGATTTTAATCTTTTGAACATAGTTGCATGTACATTTATATGTATTCTTGAAGATTATGTAGTATTTTTGTGTTTTGTTGTATAACATACATAGTATAATACATTTTGCATTATCTTCTCATTTTTTAATTATTTTATCATTATATTTTGAGATGTATTCTTCATATATTAATTTTAGTTCATTCAGTTTAACAGATATGCTATATCCTATCATATAAATATAACATATTTCATCTTCCTCCTCTTGGTTGACTTTTCATTTTTAACTATTATTTTGTTTCTATCAGTCATTTTACAATAAATATTTTTGTACATATATGTTGTGCATATACCTCAAAGTTTTTCTAGAAATATAAATTCTGGCATGCAAGGCATGATATTTATTTATTGCGCTAGATAACTACAAATTGTTTTCCATCCTGTATTATTTTTTAAAAATTAAAAATCCTCAAGGGAACTATATTTTAACTGATCCCTACAATTTTCAGACATATCTTCCTCTTATGTTTTTAAATCACAAAAGCAAATCTTTCTAATAACTTAATGAGATAAAATGGTTAATGAAGTAAAACTGCTTTCTCAGCCTATTGGTTTGTGAAATGACTTAATTTGCTAGTGTATTCATTTTTCCTTGCAAAGTAATTTTGTTGTACGACTGGAGTCCTTTTTCAAATCCTGGGAAAATGCTTACTCATAAAAATCAAAGACAGATTTTCTTTTGGAAAAAGAATCTCCAAACTTACCAGCACAAATTGGCAGAGCCAGAAACATTTCTATAAAGGTTCAGAAAAACAAAACCTAATTAAAACTACTCAAATTAGACAAACAACATTCTCTCAGCCAAAATTTTAAAATACATTTTTGAGTTTTTAATAGGACAGAGTACTTGATTTTTTTAAAAAATCATTAATTTGATTTGAAAGAGCTATTCACTTTCATCCATTCAAATAAAGAGTTTCTGTTTAATCCCACTTGTTTGATCAAGAACTGAGGATAAATAGTAATTTGTCTTTAACTGCATTTCTTTAGAGTGAAAATAAAATGTAACCTATTCTACAACATGGGTGATTTGGTGAGCTTGATTTATCTAGTAAAAGATGTTAGGAGCATTCCTTATCATGGGAAAGTACATTATTTATTAGGATTCTTTTTCCATCTTTTTATTATTTCTCCAGAAATGATTTTGTAAATACACATATTGTAGGTGTAAAGTGACTATGTTAATTCCTACATCCCACCTCACAACTTGGACTGGCTTTGCAAAGATAAAGGCAGGGAAGTATGTTTAAGGGTGTGTGTGGAGTGTGCGGTGTGTGTGCGTGGTATGTGTGTGTATGTGTGTGTGATGTGTGGTGTGTGTGTGTAGTACATATGTGTGTGAAATGTGGTGTGTGTGTGTGTATGTGGTGTGTGTGCAGTGTGTGTGTGTATGTGGTGTGTGTGCGGTGTGTATGTGGTGTGTGTGAAGTGTGTGTGTGGTGTCTGTGTATGTGTGTGTCTGTGTGTGGTGTGTGCATGTAAGGTAGACACCCTTCTTCTCTCACTGCTCCCATACTGAAGGACAGGAAATGCCTCCTCACAGAGCAAAGATCCTACCAGCTTACCAGCCAAATATATTCTGCATTTTCAGACAAGGGGTATATTCGAGGTCTAGAAGTAGACATTCTCTAGGGAAAGTAAAGTGGTTTTGCTAATACAAAGAAAAATATATTTGACTTTAATAATTTGCAAGTTTCCACTTATGCAGTGTACTGACTTTCTTTGTAACAGAATTTGGGTAACTTGAATGTGAAGTTCTTAATAGTTGGGCTTTTGAGAGACTAAAATGAAATGTGTCCTAATTTTCTAAACTTATCAATAACAGTATTTAAGCAGGATCCAATTCTGTCTCAGAGGTGGTTGGATGGATAAGTATTTTAATGGTTACGTTTGCTTATGTTATTTTGTAAGACATTTCCAGTATTAATTTATTCAGTTCAGTCGTTCAGTCATGTCCAACTCCTTGCAACCCCATGGACTGCAGCACGCCAGGCCTCCCTGTCCATCACCAACTCCCGGAGTTCACCCAAACTCATGTCCATTGAGTCGGTGATGCCATCCAACCATCTCATCCTCTGTTGTCCCCTTCTCCTCCCATCTTCAATCTTTTCCAGCATCAGGGTCTTTTCCAGTGAGTCAGTTCTTCCCATCAGGTGGCCAAAACACTGGAGTTTCAGCTTCAGCATCGGTCCTTCCAGTGAATATTTAGGACTGATTTTCTTCAAGATTGACTGGTTAGATCTCCTTGCAGTCCAAGGAGATAACATATTATGGTTCTACCAATTTGTAAAAGAGAGAGAGAGATCAGTTCGGGCAAGAAGCTGGAAAAAGCATCTAACGGGGAACAGGTTTTGAAAGACAAAGATGGGTAGAATTTCCCTGTGTGATGTCAGATGTGAAAGGCAGTGCAGACAGAGAGTAAAGAAGACATACGGATGGCTAACAAACACATGAAAAGATGCTCAACATCACTCATTATTAGAGAAATGCAAATCAAAACCACAATGAGGTACCACTTCACACCAGTCAGAATGGCTGCGATCCAAAAATCTGCAAGCAATAAATGCTGGAGAGGGTGTGGAGAAAAGGGAACCCTCCTACACTGTTGATGGGAATGCAAACTAGTACAGCCACTATGGAGAACAGTGTGGAGATTCCTTAAAAAATTGCAAATAGAACTACCTTATGACCCAGCAATCCCACTTCTGGGCATACACACCGAGGAAACCAGAATTGAAAGAGACACATGTACCCCAATGTTCATCGCAGCACTGTTTATAATAGCCAGGACATGGAAACAACCTAGATGTCCATCAGCAGATGAATGGATAAGCAAGCTGTGGTACATATACACAACGGAGTATTACTCAGCCGTTAAAAAGAATTCATTTGAATCAGTTCTGATGAGATGGATGAAACTGGAGCCGATTATACAGAGTGAAGTAAGCCAGAAAGAAAAACACCAATACAGTATACTAACACATATATATGGAATTTAGGAAGATGGCAATGACGACCCTGTATGCAAGACAGGGAAAGAGACACAGATGTGTATAACGGACTTTTGGACTCAGAGGGAGAGGGAGAGGGTGGGATGATTTGGGAGAATGACATTCTAACATGTATAATATCATGTGAATTGAATCGCCAGTCTATGTCTGACGCAGGATGCAGCATGCTTGGGGCTGGTGCATGGGGATGACCCAGAAAGATGTTATGGGGAGGGAGGTGGGAGGGGGGTTCATGTTTGGGAATGCATGTAATAATTAAATATTTTAAAATTTAAAAAATAAAAAACTAAAAAAAAACTAAAAAAAAAAAAAAAAAAAAGACAGAGAGTGAACCTGAACAAAGATGGTCATGGTGATGGTTCTCCTGATGTATGAAATCCTCTAAGTCAACAGCCATGCCTGTAATTAAGAGGACCCTAAGGGGCCTTCCTGGAACCCTCTACTTTCTGAAGAACCTATTGAATAACAGTATTTGATGCACATTTCCTGTATTTTTTTTTACAGTTGTGAAACAACCTCCCACCAAATGGAAGATGTGAATTAATTGTTGACCATGAAGACATAGCCCCAGGCCTCCTGGAGCCTAAGGACTTGTTAAAGTTCACCCCTGCGATACCATCTCAGCATCCATGAATCGGAGAATTGTGACCCAACTGATCATATCCCCTGCAACTCCCCATTCCTCACCTGGCCTTGCAGAAACCCTCAGGGAAGCTGAGGCTTTTTAGGGCATGAGCCACCTGTCTTCCCTGCATGGCCCTACAATAAACCTTCCTCTGCTCCAAACTCAGAGGTTTCAGTTTGTTCGGCCTCACTGTGCATTGCACACACAAATTTACACTAACACTCTGAAGCAAAACTGTGATTAGCAACCCAAATTTACCCACTTCTAAGTGCTCCTCCCACTTTGTCAGCTGAGTGGCATTCACACAATTTTGGACAAGTTACCTATACTTTATAAAAAACTATATACATTTACATTTATAAAATATACTACATATATATATACAGAGAGTATGGAAACCATATTACATGTTAATGAGAGGATTTTCTAAAGATTTGATAACAGCATTGTTGTGGAATCCAGATTTGCAAAACACACCTCAGAGGACACTCAGACAGTCAAGTACAGTTTATTAAGCCAGTGGGTCCAAGCTGAATCAGTTCCCAACAGGGACCCAGATGTTTCTGAGAGGCCCAGTTTTATACCCCGAACTACGTGACTGGTTACATGTTAGCAACCTCTTTGTTGTACATGATTGAGTTTTACAACAAGTAGGTGCTAGGAGAACAAACAATTAATTAAGGTTAAAGAAGGGGAACAATGATTGTACATCAAGGGGGGATGTCTCCACAGTTAATCCAACAGGGGCAGCCTGATCTCAACTACAATCTCTGTTTGCAAACTGTAGGCAGGGAATTCTCCAGAAGACCTGGTTTTCACTAGCAATGGTTTCCTCACTCTTGAGCAGGGTTCAGGCCCACTTCATATCCTGCCTTTAAGATGAATGACAGGCTTCAGGATGGAGTCTCTCCTGCTTTCCTCACACTGGCCCCAACGGCATAAATAAAACAGAAAATCTGATTTTTATGCTGACATCTTAAAAAGTAAATAAATACCAGAGAATACATCACCAAACTATGTTAACTATACAACTGATAAGGGCTAACTCATGTTTATTATTTCAATATAGGGATATAAATTCTGTATGAAACCATCACTATGGTCCAGATCCTCATTCTCTCTGTAAAAATATATGCATAAGGTACTTAATGTAAAGTAACAATATGCTTAAAGTTTAAATATAAATACCTTAACCAGATTATGATTAACCATATTATTATTTGAGTCAGTAGTAAGTTAACAGTTACCTTTAATTTCCAAAAACAAAGATTTAGACATTCAAACACACACACAAATACGCGCCCACACACACACACCCTCTTACTGAAAAGCTACGATTCCACTTCCCAGGCAAGTCTGCCGTTAATGTACTTTTACATCCTTCTAACTATGATCCAGTTGGGCCCCACTTCTCCTAAAGTAAACCACCTCTTCTAACCAAAATTGAGCAACACATTCATTCAATTTCATGGTGTTTCAATGTGTACCTTTGAGAAATGATGAAGTAAGGGAAACTAACTCCAAATCAACAACTGAAGCCCGTTAAAGTAGGCTTGTTTGGATATTTTGGCTTTATGTGGGTAACAGTCTCCAGAGAGCTGAAGAACAAAAGCAACACAAACTTCTGGGCTGAATGAGATGCAGGGTTGTGGCTGCTGTTCTCTTGTATAGCCCTTTCAGAACTCACATGGCAGCTAAAACCTTATTAATGGGTCTGTCACAGATCAATACTTCCTGGACATCTGAATGGACAAAGAGGTTCTGAAGTATTGAATCCGGAGTCTGAGGCCAACTGAAACGCGCCATTTAGAAAAATGCATTTTATGTACGTTTGAATTCTTGATATTTAATTAGCACTCTCGAGATTTCACTTCTGCATGACATGATCCACCATTCTGATATAAAAGCAGGAGACTTATAAAATAAATATTGACCATTTATTCAGTGTAGGATTTCAGCTTTTGAGTGCTAACTCAGAGCCAAACAACCCAGAAACTGGAGATTTTGGCACAGAAAAGTGAGGCAGGGAGGGCTGCTGAGTGATTGACAGGTCAGATTACGAGGGAAAAAAGTTACTCCAACTATTTTTAAGAGGCACAGATAATAATGTACCTATGAATATTCAAATTCACCCTGTTATTTTAAAGTGCAAATCAAGTAAAATAACAAAACTAAACTTAAAATTACAATTCAAGCCCAGATAATCAGGTAGGGTTTTTTTAAATAAGAAGATTACAGTTCTACACTATCAAAGGTGTATTTTCTACTTGAAAATTTTCAAAGCTCTATGGTATACAATCCAAGGTGAAAAACTTTTGACGAAGCAAGTTTTGAACACAAAGATCATGCATGGTGCTCTTCAGTCATTTAATCATTAGAAATTTGGGAGAAACACTTCTTTGTAAAAATAAGCAGTTACAAATTGAAAATAATTTAACCTTACCCTGCAATTTCCATACCCACTAAAGAGTCTATAGTTCTTTCTTACTTGCTTACATAACAAAGACTTGTATAGTACTTACTATGTGAAGACCCTGTGAGATTATAGAAAATACATTTATTGGTTTCTATCCCCAATTACTGGCAGGAGCCTCCAAACTCTTGTAACTTCCCAAGTGATAGGAGATACGAGTATCTTTTGTTCTAATATTTGGTCTCTGACACTGGTCTGCATATGTCTAAAAAGTAACCATCACTTCAGTGTCATAATAACCTCCCTCCAACAGCTTTTGATGCATATGTGAAAAAACTACCATAGTTTTCTTTAGATATATTTAAAATTTTCAAGAGGTAAAAACAAAAAGATAGCTCATCCGGCTGTGAGTGATCATAAGTATTCACAGGGGCTTCTAGGTGGTGCAGTGGTAAAGTATCCATGCAGCAGATGCAAGAGACGCAGGTTTGCTTCCTGGGTTGGGAAGATCCCCTGGAGTAGGACACAGCACCTCACTCCAGTATTCCTGCCTGAAAAATCCCATGGACAGAGGAGCCTGGCAGGCTACAGGTCATGGGGTTGCAAAGAGGTGGGCAAGACTGAGCGGCGAGCACTAGTATTCACATGCAAAAGTAAAGAATGTTTGAGAGAGGAAAATTTCATAGTATTGTCACCTAATTAGTAATATTTAACATGTTGGGGGTACATTTCACTGCAAAAAATTGTATTTGGGAAGAGGTCTCCTTTTTTAATCCCTCCCAATCATACTCAGAGACTGAAGTTAGAGGAAGTTAAACTTTACTCTCTGGAAATAAACCTACAATGTTTTAGCAAAAGTGCTCACACCCATGCAGGGATAATCAATGCAAAAAGTCAAGCTTTCAGACTTGAGTTTACCATGCTGCTTTACTGAACAAAGAAGATATAACTGATCCCCACTCAATAATGACTCCTAATAAAGGAAAATCTGCCACTTAAGTCCTGGAAGACACAACACAGGTAGATTAAGAAGCAGTAGGTAACAACTGAGATTTAGTTAAAACTATTTTTGTTGAGTTTTTAATTATTTTAAAACTAGGACATTTGAGTCTAATTATGTTTTCCTATATTAAATAATATAGCGCTTCCCTGATGGCTCAGTGGGAAAGAATCCACCTGCCAATGCAGGAGATGCAGGTTCGATCCCTGGGTCAGGAAAATCTCCTGGAGAAGCAAATGGCAACCCACTCCAGTATTCTTATCTGGAAAGCCCCATAGACAGAGGAGCCTCATGGGATACAGTTCACGAGGTCGCAAAGAGTCAGACACAACTTAGTGACTAAAACAACAACAAACATGTTTTCCTAGAAACTTTTCTGAGAATTCTGTTAGTTGCTACCAGGTAAATGCTAGTATCTGTGGAAAAATTCCTAGGACAATATGGACTAATGAGACTTGTTAGGTAAAAGAGACATTGTAGTTACCATTTCTCCTTCCACAAATATTATCCTTTCTTTTAAAAACCTACAAACATTAAACTATACAATTCACTGGGTGTGCTAAGTCGCTTCAGTCATGTCCTACTCTTTGCGACCCTATGGATGGTAGCTCACCAGGCCTAACTGTCCATAGGATTCTCCAGGCAAGAATACTGGAGTGGGTGGCCATTTCCTTCTCCAGGGGATCTTCCTGACCCAGGGATTGAACCCATGTCTCTTAATTCTCCTGCGTTGGCAGGTGGGTTCTTTATCGCTACAGCCACCTGAGAAGCCCTAGTGATACATTATGACACACTACTGAAGGATTATAGGAGCAAGGTGCAAAGAAATATGTTCCACAGATACACATCATACACCTTTCTAACTATATATATATATATTTTTTAATTTATTTTTGGCTGCGCTGGGTCTTCACTGATGCATGGGCTTTTCTCGAGTTGTAGCAAGCAAGGGCTACCCTTCATTGTATTGTGCAGTGTTCTCATCTGTGGTGGCTTCTCTTGTTGCAGAGCGCAGGCTATCTAGGGCATGCAGGATTCAGCAGCTGCAGCATGTCAGCTCAGGAGATGCAGCGCCCAGGATCTAGAGCACAAGCTCAGTAGTTGTGGCACCAGGGCTTAGTTGCTCCACAGCATGTGGCATCTTCCTGGACCATCTTTAAAGTCCCTTTAAATGCTGTAAATTCTATGATTCTATAATCATAAAGTATATATATTGATAAAGATAAAACAGACTTTCAAAAATAACTTCATGCATTTTGCAAAATCCATTTTTGTTCCTTAATGCTTGTGTACTTTCGGGAGCTTTTCTAGAATGAGGTCTTTATTGATTTGGATTTTCATTTGGGGAAGCTAAACAAAGGTACAATACCAAGAGAGCGCTAGTGATAGAAGGGGTTAATTTAGTGTGGCATTTTATTCTCCAAAGCGGGAGGACCAAACAGTAGTAATGGATAGATATGTTTGGTTTTTTTTAATTTCAACTTTCTTTAATTTTCAAAATCAAATTATGGAATATTTCTCAACATCCATGTATTTATATTATAAATTTAACTATTATTTGTGAAAAATTCTTGGACTGTGTACTAAAATCAATAGGTTCAAAGCTTATTTCTTTTAAACTTTCTAAACTTCTTCCTGAGTTACAAATGTAAAAATTCCACTAAATTAATCTACATATTTATCTATAATAAAATATATGTGAATGTTTAATTTACTTTCTAACACATTCTAAAAAATGAATTAAATCTTAGATCTTGGAACCACAGATTTCTGCATTTTGATTACAGTTATTACTTAACAATGCATTATTCATATATATGAAAATAAAAAATAAAATACTGTCTTTATGACATCCACTGTATAAGATAAGAAAGCTTTAAACAGAATTTGATATATTCCTCCATCCTCAAATAACAGAATATAAGTAAAGTTATGAAGTAAAAACATAATATGTCACGTTAAAAACTCTCTAAGACTAGTCTTGTTGCTTGCTTTTCAGTTGCTAAGTCGTGTCTGACTCCTTGTGACTCCATGGCCTGCAGCACACCAGGCTTCCCTGTCCTTGACTATCTCCTGGAGTTTGCACAAACTCATGTCCATTGAGTCGCTGATGCCATCCAACCATCTCACTCTTACATTGTCAAAAATACATTATATCTTTGAAATTTTTTTCATATGATTTGGTTAGTTATAATTTCTATTATATTTTATTGTATGTTTCACATTTTAATAACTAATTGGTAAGAAAAAGACCTCTGGAGGAACAGTATGGATTTCATACTTCTTCTTGCTCATTAAAGTGATCCAACAATGCATTCATAACTTACTTATTATTAGAAAAATAAATGTTCTTTCTAGTTAACAGAGGATCTAATGTTTAATGTCTCCAACAGAGGATCTAATGTTTAATGTCTCCAAAATGCCTAAGACAGTTATGTATTGTGACTGGAATAAGGACTTGTTAATTGATTTTCTTCTGTTTGGACTGTCAGGAAAAGGTTTTGAGATGAGGGGAAAAGAGCCTATTTTTTTTCTTGCCTCAGCAAATTTTTCATCTAAAATAGCAAAGAAAATCTACAGTTCAACTTGAAAACACACTCAGAAGAAAATAAAAATAGACATCTTAAAGAGAAACACATATCCATGGAAAGCTGAAGATTTCATTTATCCTTTTTTTACAGTTAACTTAAAATTTATTATGAATTAATTCTTCTCTCTCATGACTCATTTAAAATTAATAATATTTTACTAAATATAAAATCCAAGTTACATTTTGGTCTCTATAATGACTAGCTAACATTTGTGGCACATATGTGCTTATGTAATCTATAACCTAATTAATATATTCATTCATTCATTTATCCATTCAGCAAACACTTACTCCTTGGAAGGAAAGTTATGACCAATCTAGATAGCATATACAAAAGCAGAGACATTACTTTGCCAACAAGGGTCCATCTAGTCAAGGCTACAGTTTTTCCAGTGGTCATGTATGGATGTGAGAGTTGGATTGTGAAGAAAGCTGATCGCCGAAGAATTGATGCTTTTGAACTGTGGTGTTGGAGAAGACTCTTGAGAGTCCCTTGGACTGCAAGGAGATCCAACCAGTCCATTCTAAAGGAGATCAGTCCTGGGTGTTCATTGGAAGGAATGATGCTGAAGCTGAAACTCCAGTACTTTGGCCACCTCATGCGAAGTGTTGACTAATTGGAAAAGACCCTGATGCTGGGAGGGATTGGGGACAGGAGGAGAATGGGACTACAGAGGATGAGATGGTTGGATGGCATCACTGACTCACTGGACATGAGTTTGGGTAAACTCCAGGAGTTGGTGATGGGCAGGGAGGCCTGGCGTGCTGCGATTCATGGGGTCGCAAAGAGTCAGACACAACTAAACAACTGAACTGAACTGATACGTTTAGTGAACTTCCATATGCCTGAAATTATGCAAGGCATTGCTGAACATATATACAGTAACCAATTCTGCAACTTTTTCAAAGTTGGATTAGTCAAAGTAAACATTATTTGAAAGTAGAAATATCAGTTACTATGACACAGGCAAGATTTACTATTTCTACTTCTCCCTATATAGGTATTATCTATAGGTATCTCATTCTCCATTCTCTTAGGATGCTCTATTGTAATTTTTTTTAAATTTAGTTGCCTGGTAATTCATTACAATAACATGTTTAGGGGATATTTTTCACAGACTTAAAAATGACTTAAGATATAGTTGTTTTTATACCCCAAATCATCACACATATGCCATGAACAAAATTATGGTGAAATAATTATTTATTGCTATATTTTCCACATTCCACACTTCTTTTTGTCCATTCAGGTATCCCCACAGATTGGTACTGTCATAATGCCTCTGCCTGCTCTTATACCCAGATGTCTTCTCTTGACATATCCCCTGATCAACCTCCCCCTTATTCTTCTTGGTTCTCATTAAAACTCATGTGTTATGAAATCAATGATAAATTCCTATCTAATTTCTATGGCAGTCAATTTTTGTTTTCTATTTTGTTATTTTATTTTTTATTAGATTCAGGTATACTATGCAGTAATTTTATATTTTCACACATTATAAAAGGATGACTACTACAAATCTAGTAATAAACTGTCCCAAAGTTATTACAACATTACTGACCATATTTCTTAGGCTGTATATTACATTCCCATGGCTTATTTTATAACTGAAGTTTGTACTTCTTAATCCCCTTTAACATTCAACCCCCAGCCCAACTTCTCTTCCCTCAGGCAACTATCTGTTCTGTATATATGAGTCAGTTTTCATACTGCTTTGTTCTGTCTTAGATTTCACATATACATGAGTTCTTACAATATTTGTCTTTCTTATGGCAGGCTTCTCTTGTGGCTCAGCTAGTAAAGAATCTGCCTGCAATGCCAGAGACCTGGGTCACTTAGCATAATATCCTCTAGATCCATCTATTTTGTAACAAATGCCAAGATGTCATTCTTTCTTATGCTTGAGTAATATTTCATTGTGTATATGTTCCCTTTTCTCTATATCTTTGCCAACACCTTCTATTTGTTTTCTTTTTGCTAACAGCCATTCTGACAGGTGTGAAGTGACATCTCATTGTGAATGTGCTTTGTCTTTTCCCAATGATTACTGATGTTGAGCATCTTTTCATGTGTCTGTTGGCCATCTGTGCGTCCTCGTTGGATAAATGTCTATTCAGGTACTCTGCCAATTTCCTAGACAGGTTTTTGTTTCTCTGACACTGAGTTGTACACCTTATTTGTATATTTTGGATATTAGTGCCTAAACAGATATATCATTGGTGAATATCTTCTCCCATTCAGTAGGCTGCCTTTTCATTTTTTTGATAGTGTCCTTCACAGTGCAAAAGCTTCTTAATTTGATATAGTCTTATTTATTCTTTTGTTTCCCTTGACTGAGGAGAGAGATCTCCCCAAATATTAGTAAGATCAATGTCAAGTAGTGTACTGCCTAGGTTTTCTTCTAGTTTTATGATTTCAGATTTACATTTATGCATTTAATCTACTTTAAGTTTACTTTTATACATGGTATGAGAAACTAGTTTAATTCTTCCACATGTGGCTGTCCAAATTTTCCCAAAACTTTCATTGAAGAGGCTGTCTTTCCCCATTGTATACTTTTGACTCCTATATCATAGATTAACTGACCATATAAATGTGGGTTTATTACTGAGCCCTCTATTTATCAATGAGTTCCATTAATCAATGAGTCTGTATTGCACCAGTACCATACTGTTTTGACTACTGTAGCTTTGTAGTATAGTTTGGAATCAGGGAATATGATGCCTCCAGCTTTGTTCTTCTTTCTCAAGATTGTTAGGCCAACAGGGAAAAATAATCACTGCAAAGCTAATTCTTCTTGAACCTTACTTGAAGAAAGAAGACCTTCCCAGATAGGCATATTACCTTAGGTTTTGGAAGTGTAATTAAAACTGATTTATAGCAGCCCTTCAATATGAAAGAAAATGAGAAACTTTAGTGGTAAATGTCATAGTAGCTGCACAGTCTATGTGTGCCCTGAGTATGTTTTAGATGCATATTCCACTTCTGTTGGTATATCACAAAAACAATGCTATCATGTCAGAAGTTCATACAAAATACCATTGATTAAACGTTTAAACATTGGCCTCAATTTGTTGAAAAACAATGAAATGTACAACTGTGTTTATTTAAGTAAGAATACAAGAGTAGCATCTAGTGTTCAAATTACTTAAACTGTTGCTGTACGGCAGTAAGAAACTCAGTAAAAGCTAGAGCAGGCATGTACTACTCTTACAAAGTATACAAAGTAACAGAGAACATGACAAATTTTCACGTTATATGATTTTATTATGAAGTATAATCTGATGCTCACTCTGATCCTCTAAATAAAAATTTTTTATCAGATGGAATGTGTTCGTGGTTTAGTCCCATTAGTTTTTTGTGAGATTATGTTTCATGTGTTATAATAAAACATCAACATCTGTTGAAAGCTGGGTAAACTGCAGGTAAAATACTAATACTAATTACAAGATAAAAGACCTTGTACACTGAATAATAATATTTTGTGTACTTTATGTAAACATGATTTCCTCATTACCTTTATTATCTCTAATACTCAGGAATTCTATGAGTGAGGTGTTATATCCAGTTTATGAATATGGCATTTGTCTACTTGTGTCCTAACGACTAAAACCACCTGAAATACCTATGTCATACAGTTGTAGTTTAAACAGAAATTAATACTAAAATCAGACAATCAGGTTATCAAGAGATATGTTTCATATCTAGAGATATGAGAGGATATTTTTTATTTTTTTTTTAAAATTAGCTTATTAAGTAATAAAAAAAGATGTTGGAATCTCTTTTACTGTAGACCAGAATTTATCAACTATTAGCACTGACACTATCAACAGTTTGGGCCAGATATTCTTTTATTTTAAGATGTATACTTTTTTTTTTTTAAGATGTATACTTTTGAACTATAGGATGAATATGTTCCCCAACCACCCACATCCAGGATTAGGGTGATGAAATTTGTATGGTGGTCCTTGAGGAAGGCCCTCTGCTAGCAATCCTCACCTCTTTAATTTTATATAGACTCATTCCAAAATAATGTTAAAATATTGGACTCTTTTGGCAGGGGAGCAGAGTAATTTTAAGTAAGGCCAATTTCTATTTTATCATGCTTCACACCTAATGGGAATGGAATATTACTTTTAGTCAAAGTTTAAGAATTAGGTCATGGCAGAAATTAACTTCAAAATTGTATCTCTGGTAGATACAGGCTCTGGTAGAGTCTTTTCCACAAACACGCAACATCAAGACCAAGACTCTTCTTTTCAAAGCTAATCTGCAAACACTTGACCCCAAGACTCCCCTTTTCAAAGCTAATCATTGTGTATGAGAGAAGTAAAGATATCCTATAATTTCTCCTTTTATCTTAAATTAAGTTGAGTTTAGAAAACTGATTATCTAATTCAAGGTATCACATTTTAATAAACTGACAACAAAAATAAAAACAAGTAGTTCCTTACCACCTCAATATAAGGCAATTTTTTTTCTTTCTCTCTTAATCTTGTTAGGTGGTAGAAAGAAGTTGGAAGCAGACCAAAAGGACTGAAGAATGAGCAAAGATAATCTATATGGCTAAAAAAAGAAAGCAATATGGTATAGTGAGGGTGACTTTGTTGACATTTCAAAGATAATTTCAGGATAATTTCTGACTAATTGTGTGACTGTGAGTAGGGTTTCAAAAATTTTTTTTGGAAAAAACATGAAAAACTGAGTAATTGCATGAACCATGAGAGTCTTGCTTTTCTTCTATAGAAAGGAAAAGTATTATATGTACCCTCTGTGTCACTCAGGAAACTTACAAAGATCAAGTGAACTAATGAATTTAGAAGCACTTTATTTGCAAAGATCATATAAAGTGTATATTATATAAATTCTCCAAAATTACCATTAAAATAACCATAAATTTACAAAAAGAAAGCAATTATTAATAGCAGTGTAAGAAAACATTAGGCTATACCCTGGGAAAAATTTCGACTAAATGTCTAGTTATTCCTTTTTATGTTTTTCAAATTATTGAAATAAAACTTACTAAATAAGATGTTTAATGCTTCTATTTACAGATTCCTTTACCAGCATAATTTTTGTCTTTCTATTTAACCTCATCTTAGTAATGTCAACAATAGTTCCAGAATTCAAGTACTTTTTAGTGGCTAGAGATTATCAGTATCTTTCAACTTTCTTTTAACAAATTAATAGTTCTTTTACATTTATATTTGGGACTTTTATTCATCTTTGTGAGTAATAAAACAAGTCAACACAAAGGAAACAGAATCCACTTGTTCGGAGAATTAGTTTGGCAGACACATATAATATTGCCTGCAGATAGCTGACTCAATGTTAAATTATTAGAAGTCAATTACATTATGTGATATATTATAGAGCTGTAGAAAGTAACGCATAAACTCAAATTCATGAAGTTTAACACAATTTCCCCAAGTAATATCAGAGTCCTTCACAATGAAGCCACCAAAACAACAGATAGCTGTATATAAGTTGACTTGAAGATACTTTGTGATTATATATATATATGGGTGACAAACTGTATGATAATTATTCTTAGTTGAATTTTTGGGGACAAATCCTATCAAAGCATAAAAAAGTGTATTCTAAGTCTTAAACACCGAAATAATAGAATAGGTATAGATGCATTTTATAAAAGCTTTTAAGTGCACAAGGGTGAACCAATTATCAAGATGAAAGTAGTGGAGAGTTCTTTTAGAAAATGAAGTTTCTTTTCCACCAAGTAAAAACTTATTTCAATGACTTTGTATGTTTGTGTTTTGGCATACTGGATTTTCTACAAGAGAAGTACTAATTTACTTTGTAGTATGGAGAAACTTTCTATTAGTATTTACAAGCTCAATGCTACCTTGTCTGGTGAAACATGTTATTAACTGTTAATCCACACAACACCCCTTGTTAAATAGGTCATTATTATTATCTTCACTTTCCAGCTGAAGAAACACACCAAGAGAGGTCACGGAGTGAGTCAAGGCCAGGATTAGCCATGAAAAGCACCCAGTTGTCAGTGCTTTCCTTGGTCTACCCAGCCACGCTAAATAGGTGAGATGGCTTGCCTGGATAGCCACAGAGAATGGGAGCTGGCCCAGAGCTCATATAACCCAACTCCTAATAAAGACAGCCTGTGTAGTCCCTGCCTCTCGATTTCATGCAAGTTACCCTAAATTTGAATTGGTGGGGCCCTCACTAATATTCTTGACCTAGATCCTGAACGTTGCCCTTACTATTCCTCACCTCATGTCACCATCACTACTGAAACTCTCTGAGTTTACCTGTGGTTTGTTCTACTCTGAACCCATTTCTAAGGAGAGAAAGGTAAATAGTGCTGAGGAGATTTTACAACTTTGGATGATATTTCTGGAGGAACTGGAATCTGTATTAATTCTCTTAAAAAACTAGACCAAATTTATGATCTTTCTGAAAATCTAAATGTTTGAGAAAAAATAAATGAACAGGTAATAAAAACTATCTGAAATTCTAGACAGAGATAGCTGCTTTGATATAGACAATAGATAAAGTACAGTACATTTTATGAAACAGTGATAGACAATGAGATCAAAAATTTTATAAATAATTCAACTTCCAATCATTAATAAGCCTTTCAAAGTAGCAAGCACTTTAACTGGAAAAAGAAGTATGATTAAGGAAACAGAAAACAACTCTTAAGAACATCTAATTGCAAACAAAAATACTAAGCTTTGTAAGAACTATGTAGCTTTCATAATCATTGAAATGTGGAGGATATGGGATACCAATCATATTTTTAAAAACATATAATTATTGTAATTAATCTAAACTTATTGGGAAATAAAGAATTAGCTCAAAATAAAATTAAGGTTTACCTATTGATAAAATAGCCTATCAATATTTCATAGCAGGTAATATATCTGAGGTAATTAATAAAATGTACAAACATTTTTTGCTTTGTATAATAAAATAGGGTCCCAATTAGTTTTCTTTCAGTTGAATGAAATGGAAAAACATTTCTCAGGGGGAAAATAATAATAAACTATACCAAAGCTGGCAGCAAAAAAGAAAGAGAAATTCAGATAATTGCATTGCTTACAAAAGCAGTTGAATATGTTATTAAAACTCTCATACTGAAAAAAAAATCCTATTCCAGATGGTGGCACTATGGAATTCTCCCACACCTTTAGGAAGAAATAATAATTAATTCTACACAACACTTTTAGAGAAAAAAAAAAAAAAAACAAGAAAAGTCCCCAGCTAACCTCATGGGATCAGCACAGCTTTTACTCTAAAATTTTAAAAGGATATCATAAGAAAGGAAAATTACAGACAAATTTCTTTCAGAAACAGAGTAGAAAATTCTTAATGAGGTGAACAAATCAAATCAAAAGACATATAACACAACAGTAAGCAGAGCTGATTTTAAGCCTGTAAAAGAAGTTTAACATTTAGAAAGCAATCAATCTAATTCATATCATTGGCAGAATAAAGGGGAAAATGACATAATTATTTGAATAGATGTAGGAAAAGCTTTTGATAAAATTCAATATACTTCCATGGTAAAAACTTTCAAAATCTAGAGAATAGAAGCAAATCTTCTTAATCTGATAAAGGAAATATATTTAAAAAGTCTATAGCAAAAATTACATTTAATAAAAACATATAAAAAATTTCCTGTTAAGACTGGGAGCAAGATAAGGAAATTTGATATTATCAATTCTATTCAACTTTGTACCAGATGCACTAGCCAGTACAATAATATAAAAAGGAAAAAAATCACAAAGGTTTGTAAAGGAACAAATCAGTGGACATTGTTTGCAAAAGAAATGATTATGAATATAGAAAAATCCAAAAGCATTTGATAGAATCAATAAGTAAATTTAACATGGCTGCTAGATAAAAACAAGTAGAAAATAAAAATGTTAAAAGAAAGCATTAATTTTACCATCAAAGACATCAAATCTCTAACACATATATCTAGGGCAAATTGTGCAACATCCTTGTACATAAAATTTTAAAATATTGCTGAGAAAAACAGAAGAGCTAAGAGAAGAATACACTAAGGATTGTAAAAATATCAATTCCTCTTCAAAATATGAATATTTAATATTGAATCAATATATATTGATTCAATGCAATCCCAATTAAAGTCATAGCATTATTTTGATACACAATGATAAGTTTATTTTATATTGACACCAATTTATAATAAAAACTCTCCAGAAACCAGGAATAGAAGGAACATACCTCAACATAATAAAAGCTATATATGACAAACCCACAACAAACATTATCCTCAATGGTGAAAAATTGAAAGCATTTCCCGTAAAGTCAGGAACAAGAAAAGGGTGCCCACTTTCACCACTACTATTCAACATAGTTTTGGAAGTTTTAGCCACAGAAATCAGAGCAGAAAAAGAAATAAAAGGAATGCAAATTGGAAAAGAAGAAGTAAAACTCTCACTGTTTGCAGATGACATGATCCTCTACATAGAAGACCCTAAAGACTCCACCAGAAAATTACTAGAGCTAAACAATGAATATAGTAAAGTTGAAGGATATAAAATCAACACACAGAAATCACTTGAATTCCTATACACTAATAATGAGAAAGTAGAAAAAGAAATTAAGGAAACAATTCCATTCACCATTGCAATGAAAAGAATAAAATACTTAGGAATATATCTACCTAAAGAAACTAAAGACCTATATATAGAAAATTATAAAACACTGGTGAAAGAAATCAAAGAGGACACTAATAGATGGAGAAATAAACCATGTTCATGGATTGGAAGAATCAATATAGTGAAAACGAGTATACTACCCAAAGCAATCTATAGATTCAATGCAATCCCTATCAAGCTATCAGCGGTATTTTTCACAGAACTAGAACAAATAATTTCACAATTTGTATGGAAATACAAAAAAAACCTTGAATAGCCAAAGAAATCTTGAGAAAGAATGGAACTGGAGGAATCAACCTGCCTGACTTCAGGCTCTACTACAAAGCCACAGTCATCAAGACAGTATGGTACTGGCACAAAGACAGAAATATAGATCAATGGAATAATAAAGAAAAGGAATCCAAATTGGAAAAGAAGAAGTAAAACTCTCACTGTTTGCAGATGACATGATCCTCTACATGGAAAACCCTAAAGACTCCACCAGAAAATTACTAGAGCTCATCAATGAATATAGTAAAGTTGCAGGATATAAAATCAACACACAGAAATCCCTTGCATTCCTATACACGAATAATGAGAAAGTAGAAAAAGAAATTAAGGAAACAATTCCATTCACCATTGCAACAAAAAGAATAAAATACTTAGGAATATATCTACCTAAAGAAACTAAAGACCTATATATAGAAAACTATAAAACACTGATGAAAGAAATCAAAGAGGACACTAATAGATGGAGAAATATACCATGTTCATGGATTGGAAGAATCAATATAGTGAAAATGAGTATACTACCCAAAGCAATTTACAAATTCAATGCAATCCCTATCAAGCTACCAGCCACATTTTTCACAGAACTAGAACAAATAATTTCAAGATTTGTATGGAAATACAAAAAGCCTCGAATAGCCAAAGCAATCTTGAGAAAGAAGAATGGAACGGGAGGAATCAACTTGCCTGACTTCAGGCTCTACTACAAAGCCACAGTCATCAAGACAGTATGGTACTGGCACAAAGACAGAAATATAGATCAATGGAATAATAAAGAAAAGGAATCCAAATTGGAAAAGAAGAAGTAAAACTCTCACTGTTTGCAGATGACATGATCCTCTACATGGAAAACCCTAAAGACTCCACCAGAAAATTACTAGAGCTCATCAATGAATATAGTAAAGTTGCAGGATATAAAATCAACACACAGAAATCCCTTGCATTCCTATACACGAATAATGAGAAAGTAGAAAAAGAAATTAAGGAAACAATTCCATTCACCATTGCAACAAAAAGAATAAAATACTTAGGAATATATCTACCTAAAGAAACTAAAGACCTATATATAGAAAACTATAAAACACTGATGAAAGAAATCAAAGAGGACACTAATAGATGGAGAAATATACCATGTTCATGGATTGGAAGAATCAATATAGTGAAAATGAGTATACTACCCAAAGCAATTTACAAATTCAATGCAATCCCTATCAAGCTACCAGCCACATTTTTCACAGAACTAGAACAAATAATTTCAAGATTTGTATGGAAATACAAAAAACCTCGAATAGCCAAAGCAATCTTGAGAAAGAAGAATGGAACGGGAGGAATCAACTTGCCTGACTTCAGGCTCTACTACAAAGCCACAGTCATCAAGACAGTATGGTACTGGCACAAAGACAGACATATAGATCAATGGAACAAAATAGAAAGCCC
Source organism: Ovis canadensis (assembly GCF_042477335.2). Lineage (NCBI taxonomy): Eukaryota > Metazoa > Chordata > Mammalia > Artiodactyla > Bovidae > Ovis > Ovis canadensis. Next base: position 61,576,868 of record NC_091253.1, on the reverse strand, counting down.
AGAGATAAATCCACACACATATGGACACCTTATCTTTGACAAAGGAGGCAAGAATATACAATGGAGTAAAGACAATCTCTTTAACAAGTGGTGCTGGGAAAACTGGTCAACCACTTGTAAAAGAATGAAACTAGATCACTTTCTAACACCGCACACAAAAATAAACTCAAAATGGATTAAAGATCTAAATGTAAGATCAGAAACTATAAAACTCCTAGAGGAGAACATAGGCAAAACACTCTCAGACATAAATCACAGCAGGATCCTCTATGATCCACCTCCCAGAATGCTGGAAATAAAAGCAAAAATAAACAAATGGGATCTAATTAAAATTAAAAGCTTCTGCACAACAAAGGAAAATATAAGCAAGGTGAAAAGACAGCCTTCGGAATGGGAGAAAATAATAGCTAATGAAGCAACTGACAAACAACTAATCTCAAAAATATACAAGCAACTTCTGCACCTCAACTCCAGAAAAATAAACGACCCTATCAAAAAATGGGCCAAAGAACTAAATAGACATTTCTCCAAAGAAGACACACGGATGGCTAACAAACACATGAAAAGATGCTCAACATCACTCATTATTAGAGAAATGCAAATCAAAACCACAATGAGGTACCACTTCACACCAGTCAGAATGGCTGCGATCCAAAAATCTGCAAGCAATAAATGCTGGAGAGGGTGTGGAGAAAAGGGAACCCTCCTACACTGTTGGTGGGAATGCAAACTAGTACAGCCACTATGGAGAACAGTGTGGAGATTCCTTAAAAAATTGCAAATAGAACTACCTTATGACCCAGCAATCCCACTTCTGGGCATACACACCGAGGAAACCAGAATTGAAAGAGACACATGTACCCCAATGTTCATCGCAGCACTGTTTATAATAGCCAGGACATGGAAACAACCTAGATGTCCATCAGCAGATGAATGGATAAGAAAGCTGTGGTACATATACACAATGGAGTATTACTCAGCCGTTAAAAAGAATTCATTTGAATCAGTTCTGATGAGATGGATGAAACTGGAGCCGATTATACAGAGTGAAGTAAGCCAGAAAGAAAAACACCAATACAGTATACTAACACATATATATGGAATTTAGGAAGATGGCAATGACGACCCTGTATGCAAGACAGGGAAAGAGACACAGATGTGTATAACGGACTTTTGGACTCAGAGGGAGAGGGAGAGGGTGGGATGATTTGGGAGAATGACATTCTAACATGTATACTATCATGTGAATTGAATCGCCAGTCTATGTCTGACGCAGGATGCAGCATGCTTGGGGCTGGTGCATGGGGATGACCCAGAAAGATGTTATGGGGAGGGAGGTGGGAGGGGGGTTCATGTTTGGGAATGCATGTAAGAATTAAAGATTTTAAAATGTAAAAAATAAAAAACTAAAAATAAAAAAAAAAAAAAGAAAAAAAAAATGGGACCTAATTAAAATTAAAAGGTTCTCCACAACAAAGGAAACTATAAGCAAGGTGAAAAGACAGCCTTAAGAATGGGAGAAAATAATAGCAAATGAAGCAACTGACAAAGAACTAATCTCAAAAATATACAAGCAACTCCTGTAGCTCAATTCCAGAAAAAATAAACGATTCAATCAAAAAATGGGCCGAAGAACTAAACAGACATTTCTCCAAAGAAGACATACATGTGGCTAACAAATACATGAAAAGATGCTCAACATCACTCATTGTCAGAGAAATGCAAATCAAAACCACAATGAGGTACCATTTCACACCAGTCAGAATGGCTGTGATCCAAAAGTCTACAAGCAATAAATGCTGGAGAGGGTGTGGAGAAAAGGAACCCTCCTACACTGTTGGTGGGAATGCAAACTAGTACAACCACTATGGAGAACAGTGTGGAGATTCCTTAAAAAACTGGAAATAGAACTGCCTTATGATCCAGCAATCCCACCGCTGGGCATACACACTGAAGAAACCAGAACTGAAAGAGACACGTGTACCCCAATGTTCATCACAGCACTGTTTATAATAACCAGGACATGGAAGCAACCTAGATGTCCATCAGCAGATGAATGGATAAGAAAGCTGTGGTACATAAACACAATGGAGTATTACTCAGCCATTAAAAAGAATATATTTGAATCAGTTCTAATGAGGTGGATGAAACTGGAGCCGGTTATACAGAGTGAAGTAAGCCAGAAAGAAAAACACCAATACAGAATACTAATGCATATATATGGAATTTAGAAAGATGGTAATGATAACCCTGTATGTGACCAAAAGAGAAACAGATGTATAGAACAGACTTTTGGACTCTGTGGGAGAGGTAGAGGGTGGGATGATTTGGTAGAATGGCATTGAAACATGTGTAATATCATGTAAGAAACGAATCTCCAGTCTAGGTTCAATGCAGGATACAGGATGCTTGGGCCTGGTGCACTGGGATGACCCAGAGGGGTGGTATGGGGAGGGAGGTGGGAGGGGGGTTCAGGATTGGGAACACATGTACCCCTGTGGTGGATTCATGTTGATGTATGGCAAAACATATAGAATATTGTAAAGTAATTAGCCTCCAATTAAAATAAATAAATTTAAATTAAAAAAATAAGTAAATGAATGAATAAAATAAAATTCATATGTAAATGAAAAAAGGCCAAGATGAGGTAAGTTGATCTTGAATAAGAAGAAAGTCAGAGTATCTACATTACTAGATACCAACAGTTAAAAAAACCCACAATAATTAATACCTTTTTATATTGGTAACAAGAATAAAAAACAGACAAGTGGCAAACAATAAAGAGTATAGAAACAGAGTCATATATACTATGTTTATATATGACTTAGGTAACATTACATGGCAGTGCAAGAGAAAGCTATTTCAATGAATCTTAATTTTTATATCCTGAATACACCAAACTTGACTCCAGTCAGAACTAAATGTGAACCATAATACAATAATAAGGTTGTAGAAAATAATGTATGTGAATATATTTATGAAAGTGTTGGTCACTCAGTCATCTCCAACTCTTTGTGACCCCATGGACCATAGCCTGCTAGGCTCCTCTGTCCTTGGAAGTCTCCAATTTACAAATTTTCTTAAAGGAAACAAAAAGCACAAGGCTTAGATAACACTAATTATTCATACGCATAGAAATTAAGATATCCTGTTTATCAAGATATCCCATCAAGATAGTTTAAAAGGTAGAGAGGAAAAACATTTGCTATATGTAGGAAAAATAAACAGACTATATAACAAACTTCTACAACTCAATAAAAAGAAAGATAGATGAATCAACAGATAAAGTAGGCAAAACCTTTTTCTCAGATATTTCACAAAAAAGATATTCAAGTGGTTAATAAACATATGCAAAAGTGATCACTACAATTATCCATCAAGCACATGCAAATTAAAATTGTTATGCAACAAATATGTACAAAATCTATAGGAGGACAGACTATAAATCTCCCATGAATGAAATCCAAGAAGAGTGAAATACATGGGGAGATAGTACATGTTCATGGATAGGGAAGCAATATTGCCAAAATGTCAGTTCTTTCCAACATTGTATAGAATCAATACAATCCAAGTCAAAATCTCAGCAAGCTTTTGTAGACATTGACAACCTGATTCAAAGTTTAGTTGAAGAGTCAAAAAACCCAGAGTGCCAACTTAACGTTGAAGGATAAGAACAAAGTCAAAGACTCACAGTATCTGACTTGGAGACTTGATGCAAAGCTATGATAATCAAGAAAGAATACAACAAAGGCACAGAGTAAAAAACCCAGAAACAGACCAACATAATATAGTCCACTTATTTTTGACAAAAGAGAAAAGGCAATACAATGCAGCAAATATAGTCTTTTAAATGAATGTTGCTGAAACAGCTGGACATCTATATTTTGATACCTCATGCGAAGAGTTGACTCATTGGAAAAGACTTTGATGCTTGGGGGGATTGGGGGCAGGAGAAAACGGGGACAACCAAGGATGAGATGGCTGGATGGCATCACTGACTGATGGATGCGAGTCTGAGTGAACTCCGGGAGTTGGTGATGGACAGGGAGGCCTGGAGTGCTGTGATTCATGGGGTCGCAAAGAGTCGGACATGACTGAGCAACTGAACTGAGATTCACAAAATCAGACCTTAAATCCTTCACAAAAATTAACTTAAACTTGATTATAAACCTAAACATAAAACTACAAAATTCCTAGAGGGTAACATAGGAGAAAACCCAGATAGTCTTGAGTACGGTGATGAAATTTTAGATTCAACACCAAAGACATGATCCAGGAAAGAAAAATTGATAAGCTGGACTTAATTAAAACTTATGTGAAAAACAGTGTCAAGAGAATAAGAATACAAGTCACAGACTGGGAGAAAATATTTGCAAAAGACACACCTGATAAAGAACTGTTATCTAAAATATATGAAGAGATCTTAAAACCCAACAGTAAGAAAATGAACCACTGATTTAAAAACAGGCCAAAGATCTGAACAGACACCTCTCCAGAGAAGACAGATGATGAACAAGCATATGAAAAGAAGCTCTACATCATATGTCATCTGAAAAATGTAAATTAAAATGACAGTGAGATACCACTATACACCTATTAGAATAGCCCAAATCTGGAATATTGACAACACCAATTGCCAACAAGTATATGGAACAACAGAAACTCTCATTCATTGCTGTTGGGGAAGCAAAAATGGTACACTCGGAAAGACAGTTTTGTGGTCTCACACAACATGAACATACTTTTACTATAAAATCCAGCAATTACTTACTCTCCTTGGTAATTACTGTAAGGTGTTGAGAACTTATATCCACACAAAACCCTGCACACAGTTGTTTACAGCAGCTTTATCCAGAATTGCCAAAATTTGGAAACAACCATTATGTCTTTCAGTAAGGGAATGGATTAATAAACTGTGATACAGCCAAATAACAAAATATTATCCAGCCAATATGTCCTTCAGTAAGGGAATGGATTAATAAACTGTGATACAGCCAAATAACAAAATATTATCCAGCACTAACAAGAAACAAACTATCAAGCCAGGAAAAGACAGGGAAGAAACTTAAATGCATATTACTAAGTGAAAGAAACCAATCTGAAAAGGTTACATACTATGTGATTCCAACCATGGCATTCTAGATAAAGTAAAACTACAGAAACAATACAAAGAACATTGGTTACCAAAGACAGGGGATAAGGATAAACAGGCAGAGCACAGAGGATTTTTAGGGCAGTGAAAATATTCTGTATAGTATTATAATGATGGATACATGTTATCACACATTCACCCAAACCCACAGAATGTACAATACCAAGAGTGAGCCTCTGGGTCATTATGATATGAGGATATAGGTGTTCAACAGTAACAAATGTGCCACTGCAGTAGAGCATGTTGATAATTAGGGAGGGCTTCCTAGATGGCTCAGTGGTAAAAAACCTGGGTTCAATCCCTGGGTTGGAAAGATCCCTTGGAGAAGGAAATGGCAACCCACTCAATTCTTGCCTGCATAATCCTATGGACAGAGGAGTCTGGCAGGCTACAGTCCATGGGGCCGCAAAGAGTCACACACAACTGAGCATGTACGTGAGTTTACACATGTGTGTGTGTCGGGGATATATGCGAAATCTCTGTGCCTTCCTCTTGGTTTACTGTGAACTTAAAACTGCCCTAAAAACTAAAGTTTAAAAAAGAGATTAAATGAAACACACACGCATGCACATACATACGATGGCATCACTATACACCTACCAGAAATCCGGGGACAAGTACTGCTAATGGGAGTATAAATTTGTACAATCTCTTTGGAAAGGTGTCTGATAGGATCTCTTGAAACAGAAAACATAAAAACCTTACTACACAGATAATACAATAGAAATTGAAAATATGTATATATGTGCACTGAAAGACATGCATAAAAACTAACAATATCATTAAACATAGTGAAAAACTGGAAACAATACAAATATTCATGAATATAATAATGTAAATAATTTTAGAATATTGGCATGGTGGAATGACAGCAATGAACATTAGTAATCTACTTCTATAAGCAACATGTATTGTTTCACAGATATAGCACTGAGTAAAAGAAGCCACATGCAAAAACATGTACTATATAATTACATTTATAAAAATCTCCTAAACAGGAAGAAAAACCTATGTTATGAACGTCAAAATAGTTCTCTTTGGAGAAGTTGGGGGAAGGTAATATCTAGCAGAATACAAAGAAAGTTTCTAGTAATATTGTACATCTTGATCTGGGTGCTGGCTACAAAGGTCTGATTAATATACAAAGAAAATTGAGCTGAATATAGATTTTATAATCATAAAAATTCATTACTCATTACATATTGATAAAAAAAAACAAACTCAGACATAACTTCAAAGACAACATGCAACATTTTCTGTTTTACATGTTGGATCAGTTCAGTTCAGTTCAGTCGCTCAGGCATGTCTGACTCTTTGTGATCCCATGAATCGCAGCACACCAGGCCTCCCTGTTCATCACCAACTCCCAGAGTTCACTCAGACTCACATCCATTGAGTCGGTGATGCCATCCAGCCATCTCATCCTCTGTCGTCCCCTTCTCCTCCTGCCCCCAGTCTCTCCCAGCATCAGAGTCTTTTCCAATGAGTCAACTCTTCGCATGAGGTGGCCAAAGTACTGGACTTTCAGCTTTGGCATCATTCCTTCCAAAGAATACCCAGGGCTGATCTCCTTTAGGATGGACTGGTTGGATCTCCTTGCAGTCCAAGGGATTCTCAAGAGTCTTCTACAACACCACAGTTCAAACGCATCAATTCTTGGGCGCTCAGCTTTCTTCATAATCCAACTCTCACATCCATACATGACCACTGGAAACATCATGGCCTTGACTAGGTGGACCTTTGTTGGCAAAGTAATGTCTCTGCTTTTCAATATGCTATCTAGGTTGGTCATAACTTTCCTTCCAAGGAGTAAGCGTCTTTTAATTTCATGGCTGCAGTCACCATCTGCAGTGATTTTGGAGCCCCCCAAAATAAAGTCTGACACTGTTACCATTGTTTCCCCATCTATTTCCCATGAAGTGATGGGACCAGATGCCATGATCTTCGTTTTCTGAATGTTGAGCTTTAAGCCAACTTTTTCACTCTCCTCTTTCACTTTCATCAAGAGGCTTTTCAGTTCCTTTCACTTTCTGCCATAAGGGTGGTGTCATCTGCATATCTGAGGTTATTGACTAAATTCAAGTAGTAAACAAATCTAATAGATCAAGGTGAAGATAAAAGGAAGAATCACTGCCTAATTGTTCAATAAAAACTGAAAAATTTCTGTTACTTGCCAACAGATATTTTCTTATTAAGCAGTCATTGTTCATGAATGCCAACTGCTTTCAGTTTTAGATAACTTTCTTCTGTAGTTATATATTGCTTTTTTTAAATCCAGGCACTGCTTCACAAATAAATCCCCAAGTCATAAAGGGGACTCAACTCAGCCAATGTAACACCACTATTAAAAAGTAAATCCAAAATACACATTTCTCCTGCCATGAACCAAATTCAAAATGTTCAGGTTATCTGAGTAAAGCCTGAGTGAGTTTTATTCTCCTCTTGATTCAAAACACTAGAGAGACCCTTCGTGCCAGCTGGTTGCAGCAGAAGCCAAACACAGAAATGAAACAGCAAATTATAAAGCCACCAAGGCTGAGTCCCACTTAAACAACCTGCCCTGTTATCAAATGTCATACTGTCCCTCATTTCAGCACTCTCCTCTTGGACTGGGAACCTAGCAATTTATTTTCATGCTCTCTGTCCCATAATAATAACAAAATGAACCAAGTTTTCTAAATCTACTCCCTAGATGTGGGCACAGAGAGTCAAAGCTTTGCCCACTGTTACCCATGTTCTGAGCTAACTTTACTATGGTCACTCTGATTATTAATACTTTCCTGGCTAATCAGTGTCTTTGAGGCCCCTCTGCAGAAATTTCCAAGCCTAAGGCACATTTAGCCACAGCCATTCTGTTTGAGTTTCTTACCCAAGCCATTCCTTTAGCAAATTTAGGATGAAAGGCAGACAGTGTCCTGGGGGCATCATGATGGTTCAATGTTGCTCTGGACAACCTGGGACTTGGGTCACAGACTGCATGACAGCTTCATTATTTTGAGTTAAAGAGGTTATATTTATTCCTAAAGAAAAGCAGGTTCATTCATTCACTCGGCAGGTTGAACGTAAGAAATATCCCTTTTTCTTTAATATTTCATGATGATGACAGATGTGAAGCAGGTCTTGCTATGATCTATAGATTTGCTGGAATCTATCCAAAAAATCCAATAAATATAATCCCAAATTTTAGTAGCAATTGAGAGAATGACACAATCTTAGTTGTGAACAGAATATATACCATATTATGAAAGAAATTTATAGATGATTATATGAAAACTAAAATAAACCCATGACTTGCTCAAGATCAGACCATTATTCAGTTGGTATTAGGCAATCTGCTCTATTTTATTAATTTATAGAAGAAGTAAATAGAAAAAGAAATGGAATTATTTTCTACTCTTTGGAAAACTAGGGATTAGAATATTCTCAAAAATGTTTTACTGATGTCAGTACATAGTAACAGTTTTTGAGACAACTAACAAGCTACATTTCTTTGCAGCAAGGTATTTAGTAGGATATATTTTATATATCTATAAATATATATGTGTATGAAAACTTTGGCCACCTCAAGCGAAGAGTTGACTTATTGGAAAAGACCCTGATGCTGGGAGGGATTGGGGGCAGGAGAAGAAGGGGACGACAGAGGATGAGATGGCTGGATGGCATCACTGACTCGATGGTCATGAGTTTCAGTAAACTCCGGGAGTTGGTGATGGACAGGGAGGCCTGGCGTGCTGCATTTAATGGGGTCGCAAAGAGTTGGACATGACTGAGCGACTGAACTGAACTGAACTGATGAAAACTGAAAGTGTTAGTCTCTCAGTCATGTTCGACCCTTTGTATCCCCATGGACTGTTACCAGTGAGACTCCTCTGTCCATGGGGTTTCCTAGGCAAGAATACTAGAGTGGGTTGGCATTTTCTACTCTAGTGAATCTTCCCGACCCGGGGATCAAACCTGAATCTCCTGTATTACAGGCTCATTCTTTACTGTCTAAGATATAAATAACTATATATGTACATGCATGTTGCAGTTATATATATACATGTTATATATTGATATATTGTATATGTACTTATGTGATAAGTATGTACACATATATCATATACATGTATCATGTTTTTATTTCTATTATCACTTTTGAGAACTGAAAACACAAAATCCTCAGAAATTTCAGAGAGCGTGCCACTCTAGGCTGGACCTTCTTAATCCAAGGCCCAAGAAAGTTCAGTTCAGTTCAGTTCAGTTCATTTCAGTCACTCAGTCATGTCCGACTCTTTGCGACCCCATGAATTGCAGCACACCAGGCCTCCCTGTCCATCACCAACTTCCGGAGTTCATTCAAACTCACGTCCATCAAGACGGTGATGCCATTCAGGCATCTCATCCTCTGTCGTCCCCTTCTCCTCCTGCCCCCAGTCTCTCCCAGCATCAGAATCTTTTCCAATGAGTCAACTCTTCGCATGAGGTGGCCAAAGTACTGGACTTTCAGCTTTAGCATCATTCCTTCCAAAGAAATCCCAGGGCTGATCTCCTTTAGGATGGACTGGTTGGATCTCCTTGCAGACCAAAGGACTCTCAAGAATCTTCTACAACACCACAGTTCAAAAGCATCAATTCTTGGGTGCTCAGCTTTCTTCATAGTCCAACTCTCACATCGATACATGACCACTGGAAACACCATAGCCTTCACTAGACGGATATTTGTTGGCAAAGTAAAATCTCTGCTTTTCAATATGCTATCTAGGTTGGTCATAACTTTCCTTCCAAGGAGTAAGCGTCTTTTAATTTCATGGCTGCAATCACCATCTGCAGTGATTTTGGAGCCCCCAAAAATAAAGTCTGACACTGTTTCCACTGTTTCCCCATCTATTTCCCATGAAGTGATGGGACTGGATGCCATGATATTCGTTTTCTGAATGTTGAGCTTTAAGCCCACTTTTTCACTCTCCTCTTTCTCTTTCATCAAGAGGCTTTTTAGCTCCTCTTCACTTTCTGCCATAAGGGTGGTGTCATCTGCATATCTGAAGTTATTGATATTTCTCCCGGCAATCTTGTTTCCAGCTTGTGTTTCTTACAGTCCAGCATTTCTCATGATGTACTCTGCATATAAGTTAAATAAGCAGGGTGACAATATACAGCCTTGATGCAGTCCTTTTCCTATTTGGAACCAGTCCGTTGTTCCATGCCCAGTTCTAACTGTTGCTTCCTGACCTTCATACAGGTTTCTCAAGAGGCAGGAGATCTCAATCAGATGATATTTGTGAAGTATTTTGTGTGAATGTGTGTATGTGTGTGTCAATTCCTGTTTTTGGAATGTGATGAATTCATAGCTTTTGCAAGATCCTCAAAAGGGTCTTTCACCAGAAACAGCTTAAGCATCAGTGTTATATACACAATTTTATACTACTTACTCAGGTTTACCCAGCAAGAACTTTTTTCATTATTTATTATTAGTTTGCTCAAATTAGGCTTCCCTGGTGGTTCATTGGTAAAGAATCCCCTGCAACAAAGATATAAGCTGGATCCCTGCATCAGGAAGATCCCCCTGGAGGAAGAAATGGCAACCCACTCAAATATTCTTATCTGGAAAATCCCATGGAGAGACAGCCTGGCAGGCTACAGTCCATTGGGTTGCTAAACAGTCAGACACAACTTAGCAACTAAACAACAAACAACATAAACTTCTTGGATAGAATAATCTAAACTCTGTATTCTTCAGTCTTGACCTTTTCACATCTAAAATCTGGAGAAATGTGAGTTAAGTCAAGCTCTAATCAAGCTTAATTTCCATAGCACAAATTTCTCAAATTTAATTAATCAGTTTTGCTGACTAAGTCCAATAAAATTCTTTCAAAGGTGTTGCTGTTGCTGCTGCTAAGCCACTTCAGTCGTGTCCGACTCTGTGTGACCCCATAGATGGCAGCCCACCAGGCTCCCCCATCCCTGGGATTCTCCAGGCAAGAACACTGGAGTGGGTTGCCATTTCCCTCTCCAATGCATGAAAGTGAAAAGTCAAAGTGAAGTCGCTCAGTCATATCCGACTCTTAGCGACCCCATGGACTGTAGCCTACCAGGCTCCTTCATCCATAGGATTTTCCAGGCAAGAGTACTGGAGTGGGGTGCCATTGCCTTCTCCTCAAAGGTGTTAGCACATGTCTAAACTTGCAGACTACCCTACAAGGCCCAAATCATATAGCCACTGTCAAATGGTATATTTCAATTAACTGTATCACACTGGCACCTTTATAAGAATTACCATGAGGTATGAATTGACTTCTGCCAAACTTACAACATTTTTTCTTTTTTTTTTTTTACTTTTTTTTCATTTTTAAAGTCTGTTGATCTTCTAATAACATTATCTAAGAGTGTTATAAAGTTGTCTTATCTATTTGCTTATTTTTTTACTTACATTTTGTCTAAAACATAAGCCTGGTGAAGGCAAACAGTCTGTGGTAGATACAATAGTCAGGCTTAAACTTCATGGGTCCCAATTTCCTTTTGGAGTCACTTCTTACACTGTAAAAGCCAGAAAGGTAAAACAAAAACAACAAAATTAAAAAAAAAAAAACCCACACCTTTTCTAGGACACATTCCAGGTAAGTTTCCAGATGTGACTCAGGCTCTTGAATCATATGCCTGCATCTACTTGAAACTGGACAGGGAACCCTGGTGTGCTGCAGTCCATGGGGTTGCAGAGTCAGACAACTTAGTGACCAAACACCATTTGAAACTGAAATTGTGTTAGATGGTGAAAGAAGCAGAGAATGAGCAGGGTTTCCAAATATCATTGGTGCAGATCTAGTAGCTCTGATGTGATTTTGGAGGCAATAGTTCTAGTAGTTGTTTTTTGATCTTGAAATTACATTTGACTAAGGTTCTGAGATCTGCACTCATCAATTAGACAAGTTTTCCTGATTCTCCAACTTAAAAAAAATTTTAAATAAAAATTCTACATATTTGAGATGTACAACATGATTTGATTGTCATATTTTTGACTGCAGCAGAGATGGTGGTTGGTCACGGGGACTCAGCCATTCCAACATTTTGGGAAGAACCGATTCCTTGTACTAAATCCATTTCTGCTGAAAATAGAGTGGTTTCTGCCTTTCACAATTCATTTCTTGCTGATGTGTGGGCCCTCAATTTTTGCTGACTGAATGAATACTGTTATAAGGAAGCATAAAATACATTAAGAAAGACTATATCCTTTTGGCAAATCTTTCCTTTCAGTATGATAATAGCTATTAAGACATGCAGTGTATTTATTTTAGGTCCAAGAGATATTCACGGATTAAGATTTAAAGATAAATTCTTTCCCTTTCTTCTTGTCTCCATACCTTCCTTCCATTTTCTCATCCTTTATTTTACTGTCTGTTGTGATGCTGTGTAGATAACATAACTTTTTGACTGAATTACTTCCAACTGTCAAAGATACATATAGTAGATAGAAACGGCAGTTAACAAAACTATAGGTTACACACACAACTTGCCACTTTATACTAAAATACTTAAAATCATGTTCATCACATCAAAATAAAACTAATATATTTTAAAATAAAAATTGTAATTCCTTTTTGTTTCTTTTGTGACTATAATAATACATAAAATATTGAAAAATATATATTAAAGAAGGAACCACGCTACAAGGGAAGTTCACTTATTGGGTTCCCCAGGAAGTAGATCCTAAGACAGAAATTGTACAGTTCATAGGCAGGTGCTCTCAGGATCAACACCGGATTGGGCAGTGAGGGAAGCTGAAATGGGATGTATCTGCAACAAAAGCATCAGCAAATCATAATAGGGAAGCTCCAGGACTAGAATGATTCTTGAGCTATCCAGAACTAGGGGGCATGACAGGCTTTTCTACTCTTGTACAAACTATTAACTCTTGTATCAACTAGTAACTGGACATGGGTTGAGATCCTCCCAAGGGTTGTGATCATGGGATAGGCTGTGCTCTACATGGACAGAAGCAAATTTCAAAGACAACCTTGCTTACTCAGGTGACAGGTGTCAGCCACCAACATTTCAAGCAGTTGGGGAATGGGTTACTCAGTTAAGGAAAGAGGTAGGAGTGAATCGGGCCAAGAACTATGGCATCCATCTCACAGAGACAGCATAAAGGAAAAAAAGCCATGTAACTTTGAACCAGCAATCCTGGATTTGGGCAACATTTCTTCCACTTAATAGCTATAGGAATTTGAACAAGTCATTTAACTCTCTGAATTTGTTTCCTCATCAACAGAAAGGTAATAGTGACCTATTAGTATCTAACAACGGGCTGCCCTGGTGGCTCAGTGGTAAAGAATTCACCTGCCAATGCAGGAGACAGGGGTTCGATCCCTGGGTTGGGAAGATCCCCTGGAGAAGGAAATGGCAACCCACTCCAATATTCTTGCCTGGGAAATCCCATGGACAGAGGAGTCTGGCAGGCTGCTGTCCACAGGTCGCCATGAGTCAGACATGACTTAGCAACTACACAACAACAAATAATATATAACAATAATTATAGCACCTTTTAAAGTTCATTGTAATATATGCAAAAGAGTACTGCAATCTGCAGATCATACTATTAAAATTTCAGTTATGATTTTATAGAAAATATGGCTCAAAATGTTATTTGTTTTTAAGACAGTGCTCACTTTAGGCATACATACACACAAAAATAGAACAGCAAGAATAATATAGAGAAAATTACAGAGAAATACATCAGAGAAAGAAAGTAAATCAGAGAAAGGTACATTTTATTTATTCTTACATTTATGAATTTATCAAATGGCATGTGATTGTGAACATATTCTGTGAAAAGACTCCACTATTATTAGGAAATGCCTCTCATGCAAGGTTTGAACATGGGCAGGCTCTGACCTACTTTGACTTTAGAAGAAAATAAACTATCCAACATTTTTTTGCCAGTTCCCATGTTACTATACAACGGCAGGCCTAGAAGGGTTATCAGGAGTTTGGTTCTCAAAACTAACCCACACCCACTAAACTTTCATCACTGTTATATAGCATATAATTTTCTTTTTTTAAAAAAAGACATCCAATTAAAATCACACTGCCCTGGAAACTTTTCAACACACAATCTTCCATGGATTTACATATGTCTTAGGACTCAGTGCAGCTCCTATGATATATGTGCCAAAGACCGCATGACAGGGGTATAGGAGGTGATATTTCATACCACCTACATGCTTTTCTTTATATTTCTGAGACAGCTCTTGCTGGCAGGAGAATTGATGGCCACAGAATAGCCACATAATTTTTACTCTCTGTCTATAAAACTTAAGAACCAGTTTGGTTGACTCTTCTTCAAGTTGGCAAACAAATAAACAACCACCCTCGGGCTAAAACCATGGCATACCTCTTAAAAAGTGGCCAACTAATGGTTTAGTGAATATTGTGCTAAAATCTCTTGTTCTTGTTACCTTCTAAGTGAACTTATTTCTCCTTTTTTTGTGATGTAAAATATACATGTAAAAAAGCATACATATTAGGAATGTGTACAGCTCAATGAATAAAGTAAACAATTTTAAGATATGTATTAATTCTCTTGGGCTTCCCTCATAGCTCAGTTGCTAAAGAATCTGCCTGCAGTGCAGAAGACCCAGGTTCGATTCCTGAGTCGGGAAGATCCCCTGGAGAAGGAAATGGCAATCCACTCCAGTATTCTCCCCTAGAGAATCCCATGGACAGAGGAGTCTGGCAGGCTACAGTCTATGGGGTCGCAACAGTCGGACATGACTGAGCGACTAAACCACCACCATTAACTCTCTTGTAGCTATTAACTCAACAAGCTGTAGGAAGATTTCAAGCAAATAAGAAAACAAATAATGAAATTCAGTGTATTGAATAGAACTCTGAGAAAAGATGGGAAAGCTATAGAGAATTAGATAGAAATTTTATCAATAGATTACCATATCTGAAAGTCACAGACAACTAGCCAGATTAAATGAAAATATAACCACAATCACCTCAAACGAAATCTGTATCACTTATGTTTTGCTGTGAATCAAATCACCCCAAAACTCAGTGACTTAAAAGAACAATCTTTATTTCACAATGAGTTGGGCTAGGATCAGTTTGCTTGTTCAGTGACTGGTCTTACCTGTGGTCACTCATGTAGCTACAACCAGTTGGTGGGTAAGCTTGGAAGTCTCAACTGGGAAGGCTCATTGGCCTCATATGGTTTTATCCTCAGGTGAGCTGATCCAGGCTTCTACATGGTGTCAGTGTTGCCAAGAGTAAGACATCCCAAGCCCCAGTTCAGAAGGGCTTTTCACATATCTTTGGCATCACATTTGCTAATGTCCATCCATCATTAAAGTCACATAGACAAGCCAGGGTCATTGAGAGAGGGATTACATAAGTGCAAGCATTACCCACTGGGGGCCACCATACCAACAGTCTACCGTACTAGCCAACTAAATACACTCAGGTGGCATGATTAGAACAGAAAAGAAAAACTGAGCCGGCCATATGTGAGTGTCAAACCTCTGGCTCTTCTACCATTAATAACTTGCTATGTGACTTCAGAAAGACTACTCTGTGCATCTCAGATCTCTCTCAGGTAAATGATACAAAGATCATGAGTATAAGGGTAACACACACACACACGTTAATGTTTATAAATTCTTAATTGTAAAGTTACAATAAAAATAAATAAATTATTAAATTTTTGTGTTTTATGCTAAAAATCCCACTGAACTATCCAACTATTTTATTATTGTTTAGAATTGTAAAATGTGTACATTTTCTCCACCACCTAATGTATAAAGGAGAACTCTAAAGTACAATCTTTAAAAGTATGTGTTGTACTGCAAACATCCTATTTAGAGAATTTCATCTTTTTTTTAATAATTCTATCTTTTCTTGAAAATTTTAACTTTTCATCATGAGACAGAAGTCATAATTTTGGTTCAGTACCATGCTGCTAAAATTTCCCCCAGGATTGCTCCTAAACAGGCACATATACTTGACCCTTGAGCAACAGTGGTTGGAGCTGGGTAGATCCACTTATATGCAGACTTTTTCCAATAGCAAATGCCCCAGCACTACACAACCCACAGTTGCTTGAATCTGGGGATGTGGAAACACGAATACAGAGGAAGTGTATATGTGAAAGACTGTCAGTTATGGCTTGATTTTTTACTTCACAGAGGATTGGTGCCTTTAACATCTGTGTTGTTCAAGGATCAGTGGCACTGCTTTTCACCCAGCGGGCTCTTTATAGAATGTAAGTAAGTTGTATCCTTTTACTTTCAACAGTTGTACGCATACAGGATTGGGAAGGCCCACCAAACAAAGTATTTGTTTTTCCCTGTATTTAAGCCAAAGCTATCCCTTGAAGCTCTTAAACTGCAGTACATTAGGTAGGTAGAAGGATATGCTCTGGTAACAAAAAGATCCACAAGCTTTAATAATTTTTAAACAGGCTAGCTGGTTTCTTTCTCAGTGAAGGATGAAGAGGTGGCAGCTATGGCTCCACAAATCTAGAAAAATTCACTGTTATTGGCTTCCATTAGTGCTCCACATGTCAACGTTTTCAGCCAATAGGAAGGAAAAAGAATCAGACTACAAGAGTCTTCTTATTGAGTGGAACAGACGTTGCATAATTATTTCCACTTATATCTCATTGGTTAGAACTTGGCCTCACAGTCACAGTTGGCAGGCAATTTGAGAACGTAATCTGTCTGAGGAGCCATTTTCCAAGGAAAAAAGGGAATACACAGAGGAGAGACTAGTAATCTTCTCCATATACAAGATCTAAATATCTAAATACTTCTTATAAATTGAGTTTAAGTGTATTAAGTCTTTTTTAAAATATGTTTTAAGTTTCTATTTTCGACTGTGCTGAGTCTTCACTGCTGCACAAGCTTTTCTCTAGTTGTGAAGAGCAGGTGCTACTCTCTAGTTATGTTGCACGGACTTTCTCTTATTGCAGAGGACAGGCTCTAGGGTGCTCAGCCTTCAATAACTGAAGCACATGGGGTCAGGAGTTGCGGCTCCTGGATTTGAGCACAGGTTCAACAGTTGTGGTTCATGGGCTTAGTTACTCAGCTGCATGTGAGATCTTCCCTGATCAAGGGTCAAACCCATATCTTCTGCATTGGCAGATGGATTCTGTACCACTAAGCTACCAGGGAAGCCCCAAGTGTATTAAGTATTTATTTATATTTCTCTAGATGTTGACCCCTTAGTTGTATTTTTTTTAATTATGTATTAATTATAAAAAGATACAGACTCTTAGATTTGAAACTAAGAAGCAGTCTAGGGTAGGAATCTTCTCAACGGTTTTTCTGCAAGGTGGTCTCAGATGCTGACAGGTATTTCCATTTGATAAGGAACTCCTACTGCATGATGCTATCCAATTCAAAATTTATATTTATCTTAGTTGTACTTATGGGACAACACACAGAGTCTATGCTTTATTCTATATGATCTCCTAAGAATATCTGAAGCTCTTTCTCCCCTTAATTCTCTCTTCAGGTTAAATATCTTGTGTAGGTATAAAAATTTCTAGAATAAGTTTGAGGAAATCTAGAAAGTCTTCCATGTTCTACCTGGACAAGTACACTTTGTGAGAAATAAAGCAGCTGTTTGAGAATGCTGAAGCAATAATATTTCTCCAAAACAATACTAGATATTTATTTTTTAATGATAGCTTATTTCCTAATATAGTGATTATTCCAGTGTGGTTCCTAGACCAGCAGGCAGAAGCACTTGGGAATTTTTAGAAAGGCAGAATATAAATGTGTTTAGTCGCTTCAGTCGTGGGGTCTTTGTGACCCCATGGACTGTAGCCCACCAGGCTCCTCTGTCCATAGAATTCTCTAGACAAGAATACTGGAGTGGGTTGCCATGCCCTCCTCCAGGGGATCTTCCCAACCCAGGGATGGAACCCAGGTTTCCTGCCTTGCAGGTGGATTCTTTACCATCTGAGCCATGAGAGAAGCCCAGAATGCAAATACCCAGGTCCAAACTCAGGTTTACTAAATCAATCTGTCCAAGGGCAAGATCCTGCGATCTGCTGGACCACATGATTCATGCTGCTACGATGGAGAAAGTTGGTACTAAGGAAATAAGAATAAGCTATGTGTGTTAATTGTTTATGACGCAGAAATGCTCATTAACTTACTAATGACATACTTTTGTATTTACTAGAAAATACTAATTAATTCTTTATTGCTAAGTAAAATAAGCCATCTTTTTTGTAAATATATGTAAACTTCAGATTCCCTTGCCTCTGGAGTAATGATGGTAATAATCACATTTCCTGGGTTCAATGAATGGTTACAAGAGTGTCCATGAGGTTTCCTGATGATAATTTTCCTTGCTTTTTTAATTGTTCTGTAAATATAGTAGCTGTAATGAGTAAGTACAGAGAGAAGCCAGATAAAGGGAACACTTTGTTTTTTTTATAATCCCCTTTTTTGATTTCCACTTGCTCGGCTTTATTTTCCAATTGGAAATGGTGAAGTCCTCAATATTTTGTGAGAGCCAGAAACAATGTTTATATGACCTACATAATTTACATGGTAAATTCCACCTCAGGAGTGACTAAATTTTAACTTCAAGAACAATATTATCTTCGTGAGTTTTTAAAGAAGAAAAGCCATCTTTAAACACGACTAAAAACAGCAGTGTCTTTCATGTAATCTTGAAAATGTTCACAGAGTTTTAAAATAATGATTAATTTTATATACTGATTTAAATAATGATCCATTTCATGTTTAAATAAAAGTTTGATTATCTGCTCTGTACCAGCAACATCATTCATGCCATCAGTGAAACCAGAACTTTCTTCCTTTTACTGTGGTCTATAAGTCTGACCACTGTATGACTTTCATTCAGTTTCAGTTCAGTTCAGTTGCTCAGTTATGTCTGACTCTTTGAGACTCCATGGATTGCAGCATACTGGGCTTCCTTGTCCATCACCAACTCCTGGAGCCCAAACTCATGACCATCACGTCGGTGATGCCATCCAACCATCTCATCCTCTGTAATCCTCTTCTCCTCTTGCTTTCATTACCTTTCAAAATTATCTGGACATGTGAATTTCCTGAGAAATTGGGGGTATGGTAAGAGGTAGTGCTGCTGCCGCTGCTGCTGCTAAGTCGCATCAGTCATGTCCGACTCTGTGCGACCCCATAGACGGCAGCCCACCAGGCCCCTCCGTCCACGGGATTCTCCAGGCAAGAACACTGGAGTGGCTTGCCATTTCCTTCTCCAATGCATGAAAGTGAAAAGTGAAAGTGAAGTTGCTCAGTTGTGTCCGACTCTTAGTGACCCCATGGACTGTAGCCCACCAGGCTCCTCTGTCCATGGGATTCTCCAGGCAAGAGTACTGGCATGGGTAAGAGATAGTGGAGGGCATTGCAAACCCAATAATATCAGCATGTAATAAATTAGTTTGACCTAAAAGAAAATTAGTAGACAAATATGAGTTTATCCAAAAAAATATTTACTTACATTAATTTCAGACTTCTGATAGTTATATTTTCACATAATTGCTAAGTTAGTATAAGTCACTACTAAACATTTTAGAGAAGAGGAACCCTAAAAACTTTGTATTCCAATAAGCACAGGGGGAAACCATGTGGTAACTCGTCTTAAATACACAGAAGGGGTGACAGAGTATAATGGACATAAGCCCAGTTTTTGGATTTACACTGAACTGAGTTGCTTCCAAAGTCAACCCAAGCATAACAACATTGGACAGTTTACTTAATCTAATTGGATACAGCTCCAAATTCCACATCTAGTTGTAATACCTCTGACAAATTAATGGTTCTCTTGAAACAGTGTCTTTGTTAGATGATGGTTAAAATATCTACCTCATAGGGCTTTTGTAAGTAGTAAATGTGAGTATGTAAGTATAGCAGAACAAGAACCCTATGCTATGTACCCTTCACATCTATCCTCAACCCTAGTTGGTCGAAGTGATTCTTTGACAGTGGATCTCTATTAGCAAGAAAGAGCCCCTCCATACTGAAGGCTCCCATTTTCTTGGAGAAATGGAGAGAAGCTGATTTTCCCTATGTCAGAAACAAACTCAAGTCTCTCCCCTTCCTCTCTGCCAAAATGGACTCCTAAGTATTCATCTTAGCATCAAGTGGGTCTGAAGGAAATCTCATTTGAACAATAGCAAGATTCTAATGCATTCTCTGGACTCCAAGTGTGTTCACAGTAAGCAAGATGACTGCCTTCTCTCTGATAATGTATTACACTTGTATGCCCACTCAGATGCAGCAGGGACACGTGTCTAGAAAATACACTCCAGCAGAGTGCCAGGCACAATGTAAACATCCAAGAAAGTAGCTGATTCTGTTGCATCTGACCTTACAGACAAGTTGAACTTATGAACACATTCTTGGAACCGAACTCACTTATATATAGGGGACTTACTGTATTCTACCTGCTGTATGAGGTGTCTACAGGACTCATACAGGTAATTGGACTGAAAGGTGTGAAGGCCCATGAGACAAGCAGATTAGAGATGCGTGCATGTATACACTTGTGTGCACACACAGAAAGATTAGGCAATGGAATTCTTGATGCTGGTCCTTTTCATTCAAGAGACAGGGTGGAGTAGAAAATGCTTAAGAGTTGGAAGAACTGTTTGAGTTTAAATCCTACCACATTTTGGCTTTGTGATATTAAGCAAGTAATTTACCCTCACTGAAAAAATCACAGTGAACTTTTCTTAAGTATGCCTCATGTGCAGCTACTATACAGATAAACACATCTTCATCTGCTGCACGCTGTCCTCTCACTGACACTTCATCACTCTTTAAAGGTTGGTCCCATCGTAAGATGGAAGAGGTTGAGACTCTAGATTAGTGTCAGTGACCGAAGGTTAACTGAAAATTAACCTAGTTAATAAACTGACTCTTGTTTTCTCTCTCACTAAAATAGGATATGAATAATGCCTCCACCATAGGCTTGTTAACAAGTTATTATGTTTCAGGAGCACTTCGTAAGCTGCTATAAAATTAAATGGTAATATAAAATTACAGCATTTAACTTCTCCAAAGATTAAATAAAGAACACATGTAAATTACTCCAGTTAAGGCCAAATATATAGAAAGCACTTAAAAATATTATTTTCCTCACCTTCATACTTTTTCTTTGCTCTTAAAAAAAGAAAAAGTTATTTTCAGGGTGGTGGATGTGCGGGACATTGGAGTGGCATATGCAATTTCGCATTCTTCTTGCCCAAAACTGAAAGTTGTATGTAGACTCTCTGTATACGGTATTTCTCTCTTCTATTAGCTCAACTCCTTTACTTCCTCCAGCTGATCTTCCCTGCTAGCCCTAAGGAACTGAAAGTTCAAGTGTCAGTTGCTCAGTCATGTCCAACTCTTTGTGACAGAATACTGGAGTGGGTTGCCATTTCCTTCTCTAGGGGATCTTCCCGACCCAGGGATCAAACCAGGGTCTCCTGAATTGCAGGTGGATTGTTTACCATCTGAGCTACCAAATGAAAAGAGTGTGAACTTGGGGACAGGACAAGTGCAGGTCAATAAAACACGATTTGGAAGGGAAGGGAATAAGGAGCAGAATATAAGCTATCCATCCCATGTAGCAAATATCACTTCCACTGATCACTTTCCCTGCCTTTTAGGCACTTGTTCTTTCATGACTGTGTAAAAATTAATTGATCAGCTATTTATACCATAAGTCAGAAAAGGTTTACAGCACAGAATTTTATCTTTAAAACCTCCAAGGGATGGAGAAGCAAAGAAGGCTTAAATTCTGCTTTGTACTTCTGCAACAGAATCATCAGTTCCTTAATGGATTCAATGTTTTCTATGGGTTAGTTAAGGAACTCAGTCTATTTTCACAATATTTTATCATCAACTTCATATGTATTGTTATTTTCAAAGTATTTTGTCTGTGTAATTTTAGTTGACTTTATTTTTTAAATTTAATTTTTAATTGGAGGATAATTACTTTACAATATTATGATGGTTTCGGTAATACATCAGCATGACTCAGCCATAGGGGTACACATGTCCCCTCCCCCTTGAACCTCCCTTCCACCTCCCAGCCCACCCCACCCCTCTAGGTTGTCACAGAACACCAGGTTTGAGGTCCCTGTGTCATATAGCAAATTCCCACTGGCTGTTTTTAATAAAAAGAACAGAACCAGTGCCTTGTAAATATTTTATTTAAAAACCACAAAACAACTCAACCACTATCTCCAAATTCACATCTAACATTCAAATGAATTGTTTTAATTATCAAGATTTACTCTCTGAACTTTCTCTAGTACACTGAAAACTGCTAAGGAAAAAATGGGCATACATATATTACATAACATTACCTCAATCCCCAATCATTAGCCTAGAATTTATTATTTTCAGCTGGGCATATGGAACAGAATTCCTGCTTGACCTTAAATTTGTACTGACTTTTGAATCCTTTCACTTGTCTAGAATAATGTAGTTTCCCTTTGAAAAAAAAAATTGGGTGGAAAGAATTTCAAGATTGGTTCTCTCTCTGGTGGCATGGGGGCAGTTGTGATTTGAAGTTTCTGTTTGAAAAAGAAAGACTTCCATGGAGACAGACTAGGAGGAGGGTGTGACAATTAATTATAAATCTTGAGGTTCAGAAATGTGGAGCTGATCCCTGACAATGCTGCCACAAATGACACTGGGTCCCAAAGTTCCAGGTTCAGCAACCAGAAGAAGGTCAGAAGAACCAAAGAAATGATCATCATGAGAGTGGTGAAGAAAACTGACTCCAACTCTGCGGTGTGCATACGTACTCATTTGTTTCAGTTCAGGCTCTCAGTTATATCCGACTCTTTGTGAGCCCATGGACTGCAGCAACAACAGGCCTCCCTGTTCATCGTCAACTCCCAGAGTTTACTCAAACTCATGTCCATTGAGTTAGTGATGCCATCCAACCATCTCATCCTCTGTCATCCCTTTCTCCTCCCACATTCAATCTTTCTGAGCATCAGGGTTTTTTTTTCCCAATGAGTCAGTTCTTCACATCAGGTGGCCAAAGTATTGGAGTTTCAGCTTCAACACCAGTCCCTTTAATGAATATTCAGGACTGAGTTCCTTTAGGATGGACTGGTTGGATCTCCTTGCAGTCCAAGGGACTCTCATGAGTCTTCTCCAACACCACAGTTCAAAAGCATCAATTCTTTGGCACTCAGCTTTCTTCACAGTCCAACTCTCACATCCATGCATGACCACAGGAAAAACCATAGCCTTGACTAGACGGACCTTTGTTGGCAAAGTCATGTCTCTGCTTTTGAATATGCTATCTAGGTTAGTCATAACTTTCCTTCCAAGGAGTAAGCGTCTTTTAATTTCATGGCTGCAATCACCATCTGCAGTGATTTTAGAGCCTAAAATGATAAAGTCTGACACTGTTTCCACTATCTCCCCATCTACTTCCCATGAAGTGATCAGACCAGATGCCATGATCTTCATTTTCTGAATGTTGAGGTTTAAGCCAACTTTTTCACTCTCCTCTTTCACTTTCATTAAGAGGCTCTTTAGTTCTTCACTTTCTGTCATAAGGGTGGTGTCATCTGCATATTTGAGGTTATTGATATTCTCCCGGCAATCTTGATGTCAGCTTGTGGTTCATCCAGCCCGGCATTTCACATGACACACTCTCCATATAAGTTAAATAAGCAGGGTGAGAATATACAGCCTTGACATACTGCTTTTCCTATTTGGAACCAGTCTATTGTTCCATGTCCAGTTCTAACTGTTGCTTCCTGACCTGCACACAGGTTTCTCAAGAGGCAGGTCAGGTGGTCTGGTATTCCCATCTTTTTCAGAATTTTCCACAGTTTATTGTGATCCACACAGTCACAGGCTTTGACATAGTCAATAAAGCAGAAATGGATTTTTTTCTGTAACTCTGTTGCATTTTTGATGATCCAGCAGATGTTGGCAATTTGATCTCTGGTTCCTCTGCCTTTTCTAAAACCAGTTTGAACATCTGGAAGTTCACAGTTCATGTAGACTTGAAGCCTGGCTTAGAGAATTTTAAGCGTTACTTTACTAGCATGTGAGATGAGTTGCAACTGTGCGGTAGTTTGAGCATTGTTTTGCATTGCCTTTCTTTGGGATTGGAATGAAAACTGACTTTTTTTTTTTCCTTCAGTCATGTCCAACTTTCTGTGACCCTATGGACTGAAGCCCACCAGGCTCCTCTGTCCATGTGATTCTCCAGCCAAGAATACTGAAGTGGGTTACCTTGCCCTCCTCCAGGAGGTCTTCCCAACACAGGGATCAAACCCACATCTCTTATGTCTTCTGCATTGGCAGGTGCATTACCACTAGCACCACCTGGAAAACCCAAATGTTCTGTTACATAGGCCAAGCCAACAACTCCCCTGAAATACTGAGCACACAAGCAGCACAGTATCAGTGCTTCAAGACTCTGCACTCCTAACCATCTGGCCACTCTGTGGGTATACCATCCTCTACACTTGGGTCCAGACAGCACAGCTGGACATTAGTTGAGGTAACAACTGCTGCTGCTACTGCTGCTACGGCTAAGTCACTACAGTCATGTCCCACTCTGTGTGACCCCATAGATGGCAGCCCACCAGGCTTCTCTGTCCCTCGGATTCTCCAGGCAAGAATACTAAAGTGGGTTGCCATTTCCTTCTCCAATGCATGCGTGCTTGCTAAGTCGCTTCAGTTGTGTCTGACTCTGTGCGACCCTATGGATAGCAGCCCACCAGGCTCCTCTGTCCACAGGTTTCTCTAGGCAAGGATACTGGAGTGGGTTGCCATTTCCTTCTCTGAGTTGAGGTAAAGAGGAAGGCAATTCTGAGACATGCTAAGCACCCTAAGCAGATGTGAGAGGGGAGTAGACTCTGACATTTGTCACCATGTAGGAAATACTGGTGGTTTTACCTTTGTTTTACCTCCATTTCCCCCTCTTGCATTGACAGGCAGCTGATTTCCTTGTAGGAATTACTCATTTCTTGTGCAATTGTCAGACTGAGGAAGGTGACAAGGACTAAAAAGACCCACAATGACATTTTTAAAAAGCCTTTAACTTACGGGTTGTCTGAAACTAGTCTTAATCCTCAGCTTCTAGTTACTTAAGCCAATACTTTGACTTTAAAGTCAGTTGGAACTGGTATTTTTTTCTGCCATTTACCTCTAAAAAGATTCTAAACTGGTACATTATAGCATTTTCTTTTGGTTATTAAATGTCACGCTCTTGAATAGTCCATAATCTGAACTTTACAAGGGTCTGCCACTTAAACATGGCAATCCCTTTAAATGTGATGCCTCAATAAACACAAAACACAGCAAAGGTGAGACTTTTATTCCAGATGTTGTCCACAATCTACTCGCCACTGTCTTGTTCTCCTTAACTATTGCTCTGGACTCTTTTTTCCCTCTGCTCCTCATGCCTTTGCTTTCTGAGTCAGCTTTTTGGTCTCTAATTTGGTGGCCTATTAGTGTTCCTCTCTTTGGTTTATCTCAGTTCTGAACTCTGGATGTATTCATGGAGTGTCTGGGAGACAAACTCTTCCTGCTAATGAGACGCAACAGACAGGAAGGCCAGAAGTCTCCAAATGGCAGAAGAAAATAAACTGCAAGTGGCAGATATTTTTTTCCCTCCCTTCTCTACACAAAATTAAAAGAGGCTTCTTTTAATTCTGTGTTGATGACACCTTGTTCTGCCTGAACCTTTTTCAAACCTTGAGGTAACCAATGCATTTTTCTTACGGAAATGTTTTTCTTAAGCTCTGTTAATGAAACTATGCATTTGCTTCGGAATCTGCCTTTCTTCAAAATGGTTCTGCCTAAAGACTAAATTTTTTCTTTTCTCAAACCTTGGGCTGATAATAACTCAACAAACCAGTATTCATGTCAATTGTTTTATGGCAGGGGATGACACACCTCATGTCATCCTGTCTCAAAAATGCATATTGTGGGAGAGGGTCCTGGTGAAATTCTGCCAGCCTTGAGGTGTTTCTCTTACTGATTAGAAGCTTGCTAACAGATCTAAAATGCTAGCAAGGAGGCGTTCTTTCTGACCCCTTCTGATGTCTATGCCAGACACTTTCTCTGTCTTTTTTATACTCTAATAAAACTCCATTACACAAAAAGTTCCAAGTGGTCAAGCCTGGTCTCTGGTCCCAGATGGAAATCCTCTCCTCCGGAGGTCACAAATTCCAGTGTAGTACATGGCTTATGGCAGCAACCTTTCACTAGTTTTGGTAGAGCTAACAAGGCCCAGTCTTCTCATTGTTGCCCACCTCCCTCTGCCCCGACCATTCCAGGGAATCCTCCTAAGCAGCAGGATTTCTTCATTGAGTCTTTTAGGTGTGTCACTTTTCCTATGGAAAGATTTAATTAACTTAAAAACATGAAATTTTATAAGGTCAAGGGAGCCTTAGAGTTCACTGTATATATTTATTATTTTAGTCTAAAGGAATCTAAAGTTCAGAGCAATTGTGTGGCTTGCTGAGATCACAAGATAAGTTACAGGTGTCACAAACCACTATGAAGACAGTTTTAGTGCACTTAAAATGTTATATCTGTCCTTTAATAACAATATAAACAACACTCAAGTACTAATCAAAAGCAGGGGACTTCTCTGTCTTGTATATGCCTGGAAGTGGGTGAGTCATCATTGACAACGGAAGCTCTTTTTCTGGTAACAATTTTTAACATCACCTGTACAATGTTCTGGGCTTCCAAAGTGGTTCAGTGGTAGAACTCACCCTCCAATAAAGGAGATGTCTTCCCTGGGTCGGGAAGATTCCCTGCAGAAGGGAATAGCTACCTACTTCAGTATTCTTGCCTGGAGAATCCCATGGACAGAGGAGCCTGACAGGCTACAGTCCATGGAGTTGCAAAATAGTTGGACACAACTGAATGAATAAACAATGATAGGGATTGCATTGAATTTGTAAATTGCTTTGGGTAGTATACTCATTTTCACTATATTGATTCTTCCGATCCATGAACATGGTATATTTCTCCATCTATTAGTGTCCTCTTTGATTTCTTTCATCAGTGTTTTATAGTTTTCTATATATAGGTCTTTAGTTTCTTTAGGTGGATATATTCCTAAGTATTTTATTCTTTTTGTTGCAATGGTAAATGGAATTGTTTCCTTAATTTCTTTTTCTACTTTCTCATTATTCGTGTATAGGAATGCAAGGGACTTCTGTGTGTTGATTTTATATCCTGCAACTTTACTATATTCACTGATTAGCTCTAGTAATTTTCTGGTGGAGTCTTTAGGGTTTTCCATGTAGAGGATCATGTCATCTGCATGACAAGTTTTACTTCTTCTTTTCCAATTTGGATTCCTTTTATTTCTTTTTCTGTTCTGATTGCTGTGGCCAAAACTTCCAGAACTATGTTGAATAGTAGTGGTGAAAGTGGACACCCTTGTCTTGTTCCTGACTTTAGGGGAAATGCTTTCAATTTTTCACCATTGAGGATAATGTTTGCTGTAGGTTTGTCATATATAGCTTTTATTATGTTGAGGTATGTTCCTTCTATTCCTGCTTTCTGAAGAGTTTTTATCATAAATGGGTGTTGAATTTTGTCAAAGGGCTTCTCTGCATCTATTGAGATAATCATATGGTTTTTATTTTTCAATTTGTTAATGTGGTGAATTACATTGATTGATTTGCGGATATTGAAGAATCCTTGCATCCCTGGGATAAAGCCCACTTGGTCATGGTGTATGATCTTTTTAATGTGTTGTTGGACTCTGATTGCTAGAATTTTGTTGAGGATTTTTGCATCTATGTTCATCAGAGATATTGGCCTGTAGTTTTCTTTTTTTGTGACATCTTTGTCAGGTTTTGGTATTAGGGTGATGGTGGCCTCATAGAATGAGTTTGGAAGTTTACCTTCCTCTGCAATTTTCTGGAAGAGTTTGAGGAGGATAGGTGTTAGCTCTTCTCGAAATTTTTGGTAGAATTCAGCTGTGAAGCCGTCTGGACCTGGGCTTTTGTTTGCTGGAAGATTTCTGATTACAGTTTCAATTTCCGTGCTTGTGATGGGTCTGTTAAGATTTTCTATTTCTTCCTGGTTCAGTTTTGGAAAATTGTACTTTTCTAGGAATTTGTCCATTTCTTCCACGTTGTCCATTTTATTGGCATACAACTGCTGATAGTAGTCTCTTATGATCCTTTGTATTTCTGTGTTGTCTGTTGTGATCTCTCCATTTTCATTTCTAATTTTATTGATTTGATTTTTCTCTCTTTGCTTCTTGAGTCTGGCTAATGGTTTGTCAATTTTATTTATCCTTTCAAAGAACCAGCTTTTGGCTTTGTTGATTTTTGCTATGGTCTCTTTTGTTTCTTTTGCATTTATTTCTGCCCTAATTTTTAAGATTTCTTTCCTTCTACTAACTCTGGGGTTCTCCAACTCTTCCTTTTCTAGTTGCTTTAGTTGTAGAGTTAGGTTGTTTATTTGACTTTTTTCTTGTTTCTTGAGGTATGCCTGTATTGCTATGAACTTTCCTTTTAGCACTACTTTTATAGTGTCCCACAGGTTTTGAGTTGTTGTTTTCATTTTCATTAGTTTCTATGCATATTTTGATTTCTTTTTTGATTTCTTCTGTGATGCAATCCCTATCAAGCTACCAGCCACATTTTTCACAGAACTAGAACAAATAATTTCAAGATTTGTATGGAAATACAAAAAACCTCGAATAGCCAAAGCAATCTTGAGAAAGAAGAATGGAACGGGAGGAATCAACTTGCCTGACTTCAGGCTCTACTACAAAGCCACAGTCATCAAGACAGTATGGTACTGGCACAAAGACAGACATATAGATCAATGGAACAAAATAGAAAGCCCAGAGATAAATCCACACACATATGGACACCTTATCTTTGACAAAGGAGGCAAGAATATACAATGGAGTAAAGACAATCTCTTTAACAAGTGGTGCTGGGAAAACTGGTCAACCACTTGTAAAAGAATGAAACTAGATCACTTTCTAACACCGCACACAAAAATAAACTCAAAATGGATTAAAGATCTAAATGTAAGATCAGAAACTATAAAACTCCTAGAGGAGAATATAGGCAAAACACTCTCAGACATAAATCACAGCAGGATCCTCTATGATCCACCTCCCAGAATTCTGGAAATAAAAGCAAAAATAAACAAATGAGATCTAATTAAACTTAAAAGCTTCTGCACAACAAAGGAAAATATAAGCAAGGTGAAAAGACAACCTTCTGAATGGGAGAAAATAATAGCAAATGAAGCAACTGACAAACAACTAATCTCAAAAATATACAAGCAACTTATGCAGCTCAACTCCAGAAAAATAAACGACCCAATCAAAAAATGGGCCAAAGAACTAAATAGACATTTCTCCAAAGAAGACATACGGATGGCTAACAAACACATGAAAAGATGCTCAACATCACTCATCATTAGAGAAATGCAAATCAAAACCACAATGAGGTACCACTTCACACCAGTCAGAATGGCTGCGATCCAAAAATCTGCAAGCAATAAATGCTGGAGAGGGTGTGGAGAAAAGGGAACCCTCCTACACTGTTGGTGGGAATGCAAACTAGTACAGCCACTATGGAGAACAGTGTGGAGATTCCTTAAAAAATTGCAAATAGAACTACCTTATGACCCAGCAATCCCACTGCTGGGCATACACACTGAAGAAACCAGAATTGAAAGAGACACATGTACCCCAATGTTCATCGCAGCACTGTTTATAATAGCCAGGACATGGAAACAACCTAGATGTCCATCAACAGATGAATGGATAAGAAAGCTGTGGTACATATACACAATGGAGTATTACTCAGCCGTTAAAAAGAATTCATTTGAATCAGTTCTGATGAGATGGATGAACCTGGAGCCAATTATACAGAGTGAAGTAAGCCAGAAAGAAAAACACCAATACAGTATACTAACACATATATATGGAATTTAGGAAGATGGCAATGACGACCCTGTATGCAAGACAGGAAAAAAGACACAGATGTGTATAATGGACTTTTGGACTCAGAGGGAGAGGGAGAGGGTGGGATGATTTGGGAGAATGGGAATTCTAACATGTATACTATCATGTAAGAATTGAATCGCCAGTCCATGTCTGACGTAGGGTTCAGCATGCTTGGGGCTGGTGCATGGGGATGACCCAGAGAGATGTTGTGGGGAGGGAGGTGGGAGGGGGGGTCATGTTTGGGAACGCATGTAAGAATTAAATATTTTAAAATTAAAAAAATAAAAAAATTAAAAAAAAAAGAAATAAAAAGGTAAAAAAAAAAATAAATAAACAATGATACGTTTTGACAGGGAAATTTGGTGATGTTTAGACCTGGTTGAAATAATCCAAGCTTTCAAGATAATCTCATTATGACCTCGTGACTTGTCTCTTGCTTCCTACTACTCATATTATTTTCTGCCTAGAACAAAAACTTTAAAACTAGAAATTACATGGAACTGTTCATCAAGTAATTATCACCTCTTTGAATTTCTTCCCTTAATATCTAGTCTCTATTCAAGCAGAACTGTTAACTCACCAAAAACACCATTTTCCCCATCACTTATTCATATTTCATTTTACTTTTTGGTTCATTTAAAAGAGGGAATAATAGATGAACTAGCTCAGGAAAAAAAAAATCTGGCCATGAGGATAGTGAGGGGAAAGTGTGAACATATCTGTAATACTCTCAAAGTGATTTATGCTCTTTGTGATTAAACCTGGGTCAAGCCTTGACCTCAAAAATTAAGAATTTTGTGTCTCAAAGTGTTCCACCTGTGTTCTGAATTTCATCCCAACCTTTTCTCAGAAACTAAAGATATTTCCTGTCCTGTATCTTTTACCTCTTGCTTCTTATCTGATTCTTCCAATCAGCATTTAAATTAACCAACCTTCTCAAACCTGAAAATCATCACACTTATCAAACAAACAATAATGGGAACAAAATACCAAAATTCTCTTCCCTCAATAATTATGGCTTGTCTACCTTCTTCCATTTACAGCTCAATTTCCTGAAAACCATGCACTCAAGTCCACCTTTTCATCACTTACTTCTCAGTACCTTTCTTATCCCTTACTTTCCTGACTTCCTTGCCTCACTAAAGTCACTAATGACCTCTATATTACTAACACTATTGAAGCATTTTGTCTGAAGATTACAAGAGCTCTTTATCCACATATTATACCATTGATCAATCCTTCTGAGACATAAAGTTGTTTAGGTTCCCCACTGTATTTCTACAGTTCCTTCTGTTAGGTAGTTAGAATAGGAAAAAGGAGTCCAGAATGGCGGTGGCTAAAAGACAAGGAAGGGAAAAGCCCATGAAAATAGAACAAAGGAAGGTCTGAGGACCTCAGAGAGGTCTTCAGGTAAAACAAACAGCACTCCTGGCTAGCCCAATTTACATAGGGCAGGCCCAGGGGGAGGAGAGAAAAACATATAAAAAGAAGAGCCAAAGGGCCAGGGGTCTCTCTCTTCTCTTTGCATCTTTTGGGTCGGCATGCCCTCAAGCCTTGAGGAAGTATTTTCCTTTACTTTCTAATTAAAACTAAGCTGTAACACTGGTCCATCTGAGGGCAGTAAAACACTGGTCCATCACTTCAAATTTTTGTTATGAAACCGAGGAAATTACATACTCCCCTGACACTTCTAAGTCTTCTTTTGCTGGCTAATAGATCCATGGTGCTTCAATCATACCTCCTATTATAAAATGGCAGACATTCCATTTAAATAATAATAGTAATAATAAAAAAGAACTGCTATAAGATGTAAAGGAGCTATAACACAGGAAAGCTCCTAGCACAATATCAAGGATACAACAGATCCCCAAATGTTGTTTAAAAATTTAAAGTAGAAACAAAGATTTATTATTATACTTTATGATGCCTTAATTGCCAAGTATCTGTTTTGCAAACAAATTCTTGGTCTAGGGACAGCCATTCTCTATAATTACAGATACACAGTAACACCCAATATCTTTTGATCAACTCCACCATTTCAAGTCAGATTCATGATATGCCTTACTAACTAAAACACTCATAAACTGAGGATCAAGATGAAAGTTCTTCAAATAATTTCTCATATGAATTTAAACTAATGGTTTAAAAATGATATGAGTAAAATTAGTTTTGAAAAAATAGATAAGATCTAATTTTGGAGATCTAATATTTTTAGATCTAATAAGATCTAATATTACATCTAATAAGAGCTAATATTTTTTTCTCCACAGAAAATTTTCTTTCCTTCTCTTTCTGTGTTAACACATGCTGCCCCTGTGGACCTAGAGGAAGGATAACTGACCTAAGCTTGAGTGATCATACATTATGATTCCCCTTATCCCCAAGGTCAGTTTTAGTTACCCAAATGATGGTAATTATCCCCATTCCTGGTATTAATGTCCCTTTATCGTTCCCTCCCCTTGAAACTGCGATGCGCTTCTGACCATTAGACTATGCCAAATTGATAGGATGTCACTTCCATGATTACTTTAGGTAAGATAACTTCCATTGTGTTAGAAAAATCTCTATTGATTCTCTCCATTGCTGGCTTTGATGAGTAAGCCACACGTGGCAGGGCCCACATGGCAAGGAAATGACAGCATCTTTCAGAAAGACAATGAGAAACTGAGGGCTTCAGTCCACAAACGGACTTCAAGGAAGTGAATCCAGCCAACCACTCTGTGATCTTTACAAAGTGAATCCTTCACCTCTTGGGCTATTACATGGCAGCACTGCCCTGGTCACAAGAGAAGAATGTCTATTTACAAGAGAGGATATTAAATTCCACAATAAAATGCATAATTGACAAGTGGAGAAATGAAATACAAAGGGTAGAAGGAAAAAGAGAGAAGAAAGAATTTGGTAACCCTAAAAACCTAAGCACCTGCCCCTGACACTATGATCCTCCTAGTTGTTTTTGCTTCTGTTTCCCTTTTGTTGCTTCTGTGACAGACTTTCTAAGCATTTTCTACATTTCCTAATCAATTTACTATACTGCTGACATTAGTTTGAACTGAGTCTCTCTTGAAACCAAAATAATACTAAAAGTTGGTGATGATCTTATGAAGAAAAAGTAAGATGATAAGCACCCAGATTTTACAACTATTCTCAAAGTTACTGTATTTATGTGAAGTCAGAAAGCCTTACTGTTCCCTTAAGAACAAGTTGTTGCCTAAAAAATTTCATCACTTATCACTGTGTGAATCAGATGAGTTTTTATCTAACTTCTCTTTACTTCTGTTTTCTTTTCAGAAAATGGAGATAATATTACTTAACAGGGTTACTATTAGGTTAAAATTAGTATACACCAATGTCAGAAACAAAATAAAAACTAAATAAGTATTAGCTGCTATTACTGGTATTATTATAAACTCTATCCCCTCCAAAAACACAAAAAATGTGATTCTCTCCATGAGAAACATGCCACTTACTGAAGATTAGCATTGTGATGTCTATTATTTTTCCATCCTTTGGGACAAACTGTGGGCAAGTGACATAAGGACTTTCCACTGGACCTGAGACTCAGGTCAGCATGAAAAGAAAGTGAAAATGAAAGTTGCTCAGTCGTGTCCAACTGTGACCCCATAGACTATATAGTCCATGGAATTCTCCAGGCCAGAATAATGGAGTGGGTAGCCTTTCCCTTCTCCAGGAGATCTTCCCAACCCAGTGATCAAACCAGGTCTCTTGTAGGCCAGGTCAGAGTAGAAGACATATAAGTTTGCACATTTAATAAGCACCACCTTCTACACAGAAGAGTAGTGTTTATGATTCGAAGACTTCCACATAAAGCTCTCTGAGGTGGAGGGTAGAAACTAATATATCGTGAACACATAAGGCTACATATTGAACAGCTTCACTTGCTTAAATAAAACATTTCTCAGTAAATGTTTTATCCTATATATATTTAGTAAGTGGAAGAGTTAGAGGCAGAGGGAATGTGGAGGACAAAAGAAGAAAATGAAGGAATAGAGAAATGAATCTTTGCTGAACTTCATCCAAAGGCGTTCAGTTCAGTCGCTCAGTTGTGTCCGACTCTTTGAGACCCCATGAATCACAGCACGCCAGGCCTCCCTGTCCATCACCAACTGCTGGAATCTACCCAAACCCATGTCCATTGAATCAGTGATGCTATCCAACCATCTCATCCTCTGTCTTTCCTTTCTCCTCCTGCCCTCAATCTTTCCCAGCATCAGGGTCTTTTCAAATGAGTCAACTCTTCACAATAGGTGGCCAAAGTATTGGAGTTTCAGCTTCAGCATCAGTCGTTCCAATGAACACCCAGGACTGATCTCCTTTAGGATGGACTGCTTGGATCTCCTTGCAGTCCAAGGGACTCTCAAGAGTCTTCTCCAACACCACAGTTCAAAAGCATCAATTCTTCAGCACTCAACTTTCTTTATAGTCCAACTCTCACATCCATACTTGACTACTGGAAAAACCATAACCTTGACTAGATAGACCAAAGGTGTTTATCTATCTACAAAGCTTCAGACCTCTCTGAGATGGGTATGATGACAATTAATTATATTTGCCCTGCTGTTCCCATTTAATAAAGATTCCATTGATATATAATCATTTACATGAAAAACATTTAACTAAAAGCAATTTTGTAAAAATTCATCTGGAAGAAAA
Source organism: Ovis canadensis (assembly GCF_042477335.2). NCBI lineage: Eukaryota > Metazoa > Chordata > Mammalia > Artiodactyla > Bovidae > Ovis > Ovis canadensis. The sequence continues at coordinate 61,542,091 of NC_091253.1, read as the reverse complement.
TATTTACTTCCCAACTAGTTTTATTTTAGCAGGCCAGAATAATCCTAATACCAGAACATGACAAAGAAATTGCCAAATATATTTATATAGGCATGTATATTAAAATAATACTAAGATTGCCAGGAGAAATATCAATAACCTCAGATATGTAGATGATACCACCCTTATGGCAGAAAGTGAAGAGGAGCTAAAGAGCCTCTTGATGAAAGTGAAAGAGGAGAGTGAAAACGTTGGCTTAAAGCTCAACATTCAGAAAACTAAGATCATGGCATCAGCTCCCATCACTTCATGGCTAATAGACGGGGAAATAGTGGAAATAGTGTCAGACTTTATTTTGGGGGGCTCCAAAATCACTGCAGATGGTGACTGCAGCCATGAAATTAAAAGATGCTTACTCTTTGGGAGAAAAGTTATGGCCAACCTAGATAGCATATTAAAAAGCAGAGACATTACTTTGCCAACAAAGGTCCATCTAGTCAAAATCATGATTTTTCCAGTAGTCATGTATGGATGTGAGAGTTGGACTATAAAGAAAGCTGAGTGCTGAAGAATTGATGCTTTTGAACTGTGGTGTTGGAGAAGACTCTTGAGATTCGCTTGGACTGCATGGAGATCCAACCAGTCCATCATAAAGGAAATCAGCCCTGAATATGCACTGGAAGGACCAATGTTGAAGCTGAAACTCCAGTACTTTGACCAGCTGATGCGAATAGCTGACTAATTTGAAAAGACCCTGATGCTGGGAAAGACTGAAGGCTGGAGGAGAAGGGGAAGACAGAGGATGAGGCCATTGTATGGCATCACCAACTCAATGGACATGAGTTTGAGTAAACTCCAGGAGTTAGTGATGGACAGGGAGGACTGGCGTACTGCGATTCATGGGGTCAAAAAGAGTCAGACATGACTGAGTGACTGAACTGAACTGATGAAAAAATCTATAACCAGTGTTATGTGTGTGCTTTTTAAGTCACTCAGTCATGTCCAACTCTTTGCCATCCACTGGGCTGCAGCTCGCCAGACTCCTCTGTCCATGGAATCCTCCAGGTAAAAATACTGGAATGGGTTGCTGTGCCCTCCTTCAGGGCATCTTCCCAATCTAGGGATAGAAACTGCATCTCTTAAGTCACCTGCATTGGCAGGCAGATTCTTTACCACTAGTGCCACCTGGGAAGCCCTACCAATGTTATATATAATGGTAAAATATTCAGCTTTTTCTGTGTAGTCTGGAAAAAGACAAGGATGGTGTTCTCCTCTATAAACTTGCATTAACACTGTACTGGAGGCCCAGCTATTGCACTAGGGCAATAAAATGAAATTAATATAAATAAACACTGGAAATGAAGGACTGCCATGCCTATTTCCAAGGAACATAATTGTTGATGTAGAAAATATTAAATAATCTATAAAACAAGCACTAGAACTAACAAATAAATTTAGCAAGTTTGAAGACTGTAATGGTTTATAACATATATATATATATATATATATATATATATATATATATATATATGGAATTTAAAAAGATGGTAACGACAGTCCTATATGCAAGGCAGCAAAATAGACACAGATGTAAAGAACAGACTTTTTGGACTCTGTGGGAGAAGGTGAGGGTGGGATGATTTGAGAGAATAGCACTGAAATGTGTATATTACCATATGTAAAACAGATGACCAGTGCAAGTTCAATACTTGAAGCAGGGCACTCAAAGCCGGTGCTCTGGGACAACCTAGAAGAACGGAGTGGGGAGGGAGGTGGCTGGAGGGTTCAGGATGGCAGGACACATGTGCACCCATGGCTGATTCATGTTGATGTATGGCAAAAACCATCACAATATTGTAAAGTAATTATCCTCTAATTAAAATAATTACTTAAAAAAATATGCAAACCCTGGGGCCAAACTTGAGTCTCCTGCATTGCGGGCAGATTCTTTACCATCTGAGCCACCAGGAAAGCCCACAGTGGAATGCTACTCATCTACAAAAAGGAAATATTAGTGATTCGGGGGATGTTTTTAAAGATGTATTCATCAATCTACAGTCATCAAGACAGTATGGTACTGGTGCAAAGACAGACATATAGATCAATGGAACAAAATAGAAAGCCCAGAGATAAATACACACACATATGGACACCTTATCTTTGACAAAGGAGGCAAGAATATACAATGGAGTAAAGACAATCTCTTTTAACAAGTGGTGCTGGGAAAACTGGTCAACCACTTGTAAAAGAATGAAACTAGATCACTTTCTAACACCGTACACAAAAATAAACTCAAAATGGATTAAAGATCTAAATGTAAGACCAGAAACTATAAAACTCCTAGAGGAGAATATAGGCAAAACACTCTCAGACATAAATCACAGCAGGATCCTCTATGATCCACCTCCCAGAATTCTGGAAATAAAAGCAAAAAATAAATAAATGGGATCTAATTAAACTTAAAAGCTTCTGCACAACAAAGGAAAATATAAGCAAGGTGAAAAGACAACCTTCTGAATGGGAGAAAATAATAGCAAATGAAGCAACTGACAAACAACTAATCTCAAAAATATACAAGCAACTTATGCAGCTCAACTCCAGAAAAATAAACGACCCAATCAAAAAATGGGCCAAAGAACTAAATAGACATTTCTCCAAAGAAGACATACGGATGGCTAACAAACACATGAAAAGATGCTCAACATCACTCATCATTAGAGAAATGCAAATCAAAACCACAATGAGGTACCACTTCACACCAGTCAGAATGGCTGCGATCCAAAAATCTGCAAGCAATAAATGCTGGAGAGGGTGTGGAGAAAAGGGAACCCTCCTACACTGTTGGTGGGAATGCAAACTAGTACAGCCACTATGGAGAACAGTGTGGAGATTCCTTAAAAAATTGCAAATAGAACTACCTTATGACCCAGCAATCCCACTGCTGGGCATACACACTGAAGAAACCAGAATTGAAAGAGACACATGTACCCCAATGTTCATCGCAGCACTGTTTATAATAGCCAGGACATGGAAACAACCTAGATGTCCATCAGCAGATGAATGGATAAGAAAGCTGTGGTACATATACACAATGGAGTATTACTCAGCCATTAAAAAGAATTCATTTGAATCAGTTCTGATGAGATGGATGAAACTGGAGCCGATTATACAGAGTGAAGTAAGCCAGAAAGAAAAACACCAATACAGTATACTAATACATATATATGGAATTTAGAAAGATGGCAATGATGACCCTGTATGCAAGATAGGAAAAAAGACACAGATGTGTATAACGGACTTTTGGACTCAGAGGGAGAGGGAGAGGGTGGGATGATTTGGGAGAATGGCATTCTAACATGTATACTATCATGTAAGAATTGAATCGCCAATCTATGTCTGATGCAGGATACAGCATGCTTTGGGCTGGTGCATGGAGATGACCCACAGAGACGTTATGGGGAGGGAGGTGGGAGGGGGGTTCATGTTTGGGAACGCATGTAAGAATTAAAGATTTTAAAATTTAAAAAAATAAAAAAATAAAAATAAAAATAAATAAAGATGTATTCATCAATCAAACTCACTGAATTCTTTACTTTAAATGGATACAATTTATTGTAGGCCATAAAATTGATTTTAAAAAACTTTGTAATTAGTTTCTTTAAATGGGTTGTTACTTGAGTTCTAAGATTTCTCCAAAAATACTGTCAAATAAATGGCCTGTTGGACCATTAAAACGCTAAAGCACTTGGTCTGCAATATTATGCTAATACAAAGGAATTGTACATGCTAAGTGGCTTCGGTTGTATCTGATTCTTTGTGACTCTATGGACTGTAGCTCGCCAGTCTCCTTTGTCCATGGATTCTCCAGGCCAGAATACTGGACTGGGTTGCTACACCCTCCTCGGGGGGGTCTGCCCAATCCAGGGATTGAACCCACATCTCCTGCATTGCAGGAGGATTCTTTACCCACTGAGTCACCTGGGAAGCCCACAAAAGACCTCAGTTCAGTTCAATTCAGTTCAGTCGCTCAGTCGTGTCCGACTCTTTGTGACCCTATGAATCGCATCACACCAGGCCTCCCTGTCCATCACCAACTCCCAGAGTTCACTCAGACTCACGTCCATCGAGTCAGTGACCTACTACCAAATAAATAAAAAGTGAGAGAATCTGTCATTAGCAAACTTGCTCTATAAGAAATATCAAAGGAAGTCTTTCAGGATGAAATGAAAAGACACTAGACAGTAACTCAAATCTACATGTAAAATGAAGAGCACCAGTAGAAGTTAATACATAGATAAATGTAAAATAAAGTTAAATGTATATTTTATAACTCTTTGTTCCCTCAATCTGGTTTAAAAGATAATGCTTATCAAACTGTTTTGATTGACTTATACTGTATGAATATGTAAATTGTTAGTATAAAGAGGCAGGAAGTATGAAGCAAAGCTTCTGTATGACTTTAAAATTAAATTGGCATGGACCTACATCACACTCAACACTGAAAAATTTAGAGCCTTCCTTAAACATGGGAACAAGACAAGAATGCCCACTCTCACCACTTCTATTGAACACAGTACTGAAAATCCTAGCCACAGCAATCATACAGGGAAAAGAAATAAAAGACATGTAAGTTGGAAGGGAAGAAATAAAACTGTCTCTATTTGCAGATGACATGATACTTTATAGAGAAAACCTTAAAGTCTCCACCCAAAGGCTATTACAGCTACTAAATGAATTCAGCAAAGTTGAAAATGTAAGATTAATATACAGAAATGTGCTACTTTTCTATATTCTAATAATGAACACTCAAAAAGAAAGTAAAAAATAATCTAGTTTAAAATCACATTAAAAATATCAAAAAAATCACATCAAAAAGAATAAAATATCTAGGAATAAACATAACCAAGTAGTTGTAGGACCTATGCTCTTAAAAGTATAAAATACTGATGAAGGAAAACTGAAGATGATACAAAAAATGGAAAACTATCTCACATTCTTCCATTGGAAGAATATTGTTAAAATTGCCATACTACCCAAAGCAATCTACATATTAATGCATGACATCTTTCCCATGACCTTTTTCATAGAAGTAGAACAAATAAACCTAAAATGTATATGGAACCACCACAGATCCTGAGTTGATAAAGCAGTCTTGAGACAAAAACAACAAAGCTGGAGCTTATCACCTGCCCAGATCTCAGACTATACTACAAAGCTACAGTAATCAAAACAGCATGGTACTGATACATAAACTGATGGAATAGACTAGAAAGCCCAAAAATAAACCCACATACCTATGGTTAATTAATCTATGACAAAGGAGGCAAGAATAAACAATGGAGAAAAGACAGTCTCTTCAATAAGTGGTGTTGGGAAAACTGGACAGGTATATGCAAAAGAATGAGATTAAGACATTTCCTCACACCATGTACAAAAATAAACTCAAAATGAATTAAAGACCTAAATGTAAGACATGACACCATAAAACTCAGAAGAAAACAAAGGCAGAACATTCTTTGACATAAAACATAGTAATATTTTTTTATTCTATCCCTTAAGGCAAAAGAAATAAGAGTAAAAAATTTAAAAAATGGGGCCTAATTACATTTTAAAGCTTTGGTATGGAAAAGGGAACCACTGAGAAAATGAAAAGACAACCTACAGAACAGGAGAAAATATTTGTAAATGATGATTGAAATATATAAATTAGCTCATACAACACACACATACAACTCAGTATCAAAAAATGAACAACCCAATCAGAAAATGGGCAGAAGACCTACATAGACATTTTTCCAAAGATGACATACAGTCACATGAAAAGATGCTCCATGTCTCTACTTATTAGAAAAATGCACATAAACACAATAAAATATCACTTCATACCTGTCAGAGTGGTTATCAGCAAAAAACATATATATACAAATAACAAATACTGGCTAGGATATGGAGAAAAAGGAACCTGCATATACTGTTGGGAATTAAAAAAAAAAAAAAAAACATAAGCTTACTATATGCTATCCAGAAGAAACATACTTCAGATTCAAAGACACAAATAGGGTAAAATTAATAAGATGGTATTGTAAACAATACTCAAAAGAGTGAGAGTGACCACACTAACATGAAACGAAGTATACTTTTAGATAAAAATTGTTACTAGAATAAAGGCAAAGAATGACAAATTGAAATGATAAAATAATCAATACATTAAAAAGGCATAATACCTTTTTAAAATACATGCACTTACCAACAGAGTCCCAAAATACATGAAGCACATAGTGACAGAATTGAATGAAAAAAAAAAGTCAATTTAATACTAATATTGGAGACTTCAATATCAAACTTTCAATAAAATGTGTAGAAAAACTAAACAGAAGATAAGCAAGGAACTACTACTGAACACCAACTAGACCTAATAGACACCCAGTCAACAAGAAAAGAATAAACATTCTTCTCCAGTATACACAGAACACTGTACAGGGCAGACCACCTATTAGGTCATAAAATTAGGTTAAACAATTTTAAGGAACTGAAATTATGACCAAGTATGTTCTCCAACCACGATGGAATGAAACTAGAATTACCAAAAGAAATATGGGAAACTCACAAATAAGCGGAATTAAACAATACATACTTTAATAAACAATGATCAAAAAGATATCACAAGAGAATTTAGAAAACGCTTTATTTATTTTCCATTATGGTTTTTCATAGGATATTGATTACAGTTCCTTGTGCTATACAGTAGAACCTTATTGTTTATTTTATATGTAGTAGTTTGTATCTGCTAATCCCAAACTCCTATTTCTCCTCTACCTCGTTCCCACTTTGGTAACCATAAGTTTGTTTTCTGTGTCTGTGAGTTTGAGTCTATTTCATAAATAAGTTCATTTGTGCCATATTTCAGATTTTATATATAAGTGATATAATATTTGTATTTCTTTTTCTGACTTACTCCACTTTGTATGATAATTTCTCTAGGTCCATCCCAGTTGCTGCAGATGGCATTATTTCATTCATTTTTATGGCTGAGTAGTATTCCACTGTACATATGTATGTGTGTGTGGTGTATACACACCACATCTTCTTTATTCATTCATCTGCTGATGGACATTTAGGTTGTTTCCATGTTTTGGCTATTGTAAATAGTGCTGTTATAAATACTGAAGTGCAAGTGTATTTTTAAATGTTTTCTGAGGATATATTCCCGAGAGTGGGATGGCTGCATATGACAATCCTATTTTTAGTTTCGAGAAAACTCCATACTATTTTCCATAGTGTTTGCACCAATTTACATTCGCACCAACACCACAGGAAGTTCTCTTTTTGCCATACCCTCTCCAACATTTGTTATTTGTAGACTTTTTAACAATGGCCATTCTGACTGGTGTGAGGTGGTACCTCACTATAGCTTTGATTTGCACTTCTCTAATAATTAGTGATGAGGAGAGTCTAGAAAAATACTTTGAGAAAAAAAATAATAATACAACTTAACTCAAATTAAGGTATGTAGTTAAATAAATGCTCAGAGGAAAATATATAGCTGTAAATATCTGTATTAAAGAATAAAAAAGATCTCAAATCAATGAATCCTCACAGTATAATCAACTGACTTTCCCCAGGAGTGAAAGACATTTTAGTGTGGAGAGAATAGCTTTCTCAATAAACAGTGACGGGAAAATGGGACATCAACATACCAAAGAATGAACATGGACCACTACCTTACATTTAATACAAAAATTAACCTGAAATGGATCATAAATCTACATGTACGAGATAAAACCATAATACTCTTAGAATAAAATAGGAGTAAATCTTTGTGACCATTGGTTAGACTAATGTTTCTTATATATGATACCAAAAAGATAAATAATGAAAGGAAAAACATAAATTGGACTTTATCAAAATTAAAAGCTGTTGTGTTTCAAAGGATACTATTGAGAAAGCAAGCAGAGACAATCCACAGAATGGGAGAAACATCATATATATATATATATATCAAGAATATATAAAGAACTCAACAACTTAAGGATAAAAGAATAAAGAAGCCAATTTAAAAAATAAAGATGTGAACAATCTTTTCTCCAAAAAATCCAAATGGTCAAGTAGCACATGAAAAGTGGCTCAACATTCCTAACCCTTCTGTTCAGTCAGTTCAGTCGCTCAGTTGTGTCTACCTCTCTGCGACCCCACGGACTGCAGCATGCCAGGCCTGCCTGTTCATCACCAACTCTCAGAGTTTACTCAAACTCATGTCCATTGAGTTGTTGATGCCATCCAACCATCTCATACTCTGTCGTCCCCTTCTCCTCCCACCTTCAATCTTTTCCAGCATCAGGGTCTTTTCAAATGACTCAGTTCTTTGCATCAGGTGGCCAAAGTAAAGGAGCTTTAGCTTCAACGTCAGTCCTTCCAGTGCATATTCAGGGATGATTTCCTTTAGGATGGACTGGTTAGATCTCCTTGCAGTCCAAGGGACTCTCAAGAGTCTTCTCCAACACCCCAGTTCAAAAGCATCAATTCTTCGGCACTCAGCTTTCATTATAGTCCAACTCTCACATCCATACTCGACTACTGGAAAAATCATAGCTTTGATGAGATGAAATTTTGTTGGCAAAGTAATGCCTCTGCTTTTTAATATGCCGTCTAGGTTGGTCATGACTTTTCTTCCTAGGAGTGAGCGTCTTTAAATTTCATGGCTGCAATCACCATCTGTGGTGATTTTGGAGCCCAAGAAAATAAAGTCTGTCACTGGTTCCACTGTTTCCCCATCTATTTCCCATGAAGTGATGGGACCAGATGTCTTGATCTTAAGTTTTCTGAATGTTGAGCTTTAAGCCAACGTTTTCACTCTCCTCTTTCACTTTCATCAAGAGGCTCTTTAGTTCTTCTTCATTTTCTGCCATAAGGGTGGTGTCATCTCCATATAAAAGGTTATTGATATTTCTCCCGGCAGTCTTGATTCCAGTTTGTGCTTCTTCCAGCCCAGCGTTTCTCATGATGTACTCTGCATAGAAGTTAAATAAGCAGGGTGACAATACACAGCCTTGACGTACTCCTTTTCCTATTTGGAACCAGTCTGTTGTTCCATGTCCAGTTCGAACTGTTGCTTCCTGACCTGCATATAGGTTTCTCAAGAGGCAGGTCAGGTGGTCTGGTATTCCCATCTCTTTCAGAATTTTCCACAGTTCATTGTGATTATTAGTTGGCCATAAAAAGAACAAAGTTCTTACACAATCCTAGAAAATGTACGAACTTTGAAATCATATGCTAAATGAATGAATCCAAACACAAAAGGCTACAATTATATAGTTCTATTTATATCAAATGTTTAGAATAAGCAGAACCATAGAGACAAAAAGTAGAAAAGTGGTTGCCAGGGACTGGGGTTTGGGAGGATAAAGAATGACTATGGGACTTTGGAGGGTGATGATGAAAATATTCTGAAATTGATAATATTAATTGATACATTATTATTTGTTGAACTAACATTAAATGATTATATTAGTGGATACAAAACTTTGTGAATATACTGAAAGCTACTAACTCTACACTTACAAAGGCAAAGTGTCACCCCATCCCTTTTATTTTAAATAACACATTAATGTTTATATCTTAATACAGCAGTCATATTTTTGCATCCTTAATCTTAAAAAGGCAACCCAAATAGATGAGCAACATATTCTACAAAGCCGAGGTGTGTCCTTATTTAGTATATAAAATACAATCAGTAAATACTGGATGAATATTTTAAAGAATAAATTAATATTTCTGTACTGTGTATTGAGGACATTCTTTTCCAGGATTTTATATCTTACCCGAATTTATTTGGAAACCAATGATCACTGAAACAACTGTTTGTTTTTTTTTTTTTCTTTTCCCAAATAAGAACTTCACGATGTAACTCTGCTTTAAAAAATTACTTAAGATTTAGGTCAGTGATGAAGTAACCACATAAGAAGGTCTGAAAGGAAAAGTAGAGAAAATAACCAAATGTTTTCCACTTGTGTGGGTGGCAGAGGCAAGGTTAGAGAGTCCAGATTTTCCTTCTCAGGGTATTATCCAGCTACTCCTACTTTTAAAAAAGAGTAATTTGATAGTTATGAAAATGACAAAAAAGTATGATGCAGTGAAACCTGGATGATTGTTTGAGAAGCTTATTATTAATTAAGGAAAAGCAATAGGAAAAAAATAAAGATTTTTGTGTTAACAGTTCTGTCAATATTATTCTTTTCCTACCTCAATGAAAAAACACATTTAGTGACTCCCTAGGCTCTGAAATAGACTTGCTCCCCAAGAATGTTTAATCAGATCAGATAAAATGTACTCCCAGTTCTTATCCCCAAACCTCTCCCTGAACTAGTCAATATTATTGTGTTCCCTTATTGCTGACCTTAAGATCTTGCTATTTCTCATTTTGAAAAGGAATATAAAATGGTCATTATATAAGGGAGCATTATACAAATTCTCGGTTTTTAAGAATCTTTGTTGAGAATACTTCTACTGTCCTGGTGAGATGAGAACGTCATGGAAAACAGGTCACAGGGATTATTATCTAGATCAGATCTGATTATAGCAATTCTAGGCTTTGCTATGTGTGTGCTTAGATGCTCAGTCATGTCCTAATCTGTGCAACCCTTTGGAATGTAGCCTGCCAGGCTCCTCTGTCCACGGGAATTTTCTGGCAAGAATACTGGAGTGGGCTGCCATTTTCTTCCTCCAGGTGGTCTTTCCGACCCAGGGATTGAACGCATGTCTCCTGTGTCTTCTGCACTGCAGGCAGATTTTTTACACACTGAGCCATCAGGCTTTGCTATATATTCATAAATTCATTCATAAATCAAGTTATAAGAGTCTGAGTGCAGAAAAGGTTCAGAAACTCTGTACAAGGAAGAATCAGGCATCATAGAAGCTTTTGGTCCACTGCCTTACTTAACTCAGCTAGTCCATCACCAGGTAGATCTTTTACCAAAGGTCAATGCAAGAAAGCATAAGAGAAGTAACCCAGGTTCTCTGCTAACTGCCTTTTTCTCTGAATGCCTAATATTTCCAAGCCCATGGGGACACACACATGTGGGTGCTCAGTTGTGTCTGACTCTGGGTGATCCCTTGGACTGTAGCCCCCTAGACTCCTCTGTCCATGGAATTTTCCAAGCAAGAATACTAAAGTGGGTTGCCATTTCCTCCTCCAGAAGATCTTCCCGACCTAGGGATTCAATCTGTATCTCTTGCATCTCCTGCAGATTCTTTACCACTGGTAACACCTGAGAAGCCCATGGGAAGTAATTAGTAAATGCTGGTTAAACAAGGGATTGCCTATTTTGCTTATAACAACTCTAGTCAGAACAGCATTAACATATTTCTAAGAAACTGAGTGAAATAACAAATCTGAAATCCTCCGGTCCAAGACCTACATCATTACAAGCCTGAACTGGATGTTTCAGAGTCTAAGAAAAAGTGATTTTTTTCTAGTTTTATTGAGATATAACTGGTATACAAAAACTGCACATAATTAATGCATACAATTGGTGAGTTTTGACATATGTAAACCCTCGTGTTACAATCACCACAGTCCAGATAATAATTATATTCATCATCCCCAACAGTTTCCTTTGTCTCTTTGTTGTTTATTGTTTGTCTGTGTGTCTTTTCAATAAGAATAGTTAACATGAGATCTACCCTCAATAAAAGTTTAAGTATATAACACTTCATTGTTAACTATAAGCACAATGTTGTACAGCAGGTTTCTGAAACTTACTTACTCACTTGGTATAACTTGACTTTATACCCACTGAAGCACTCCTCATGTCCTCCTATTCCCATCCCATGATAATCACCGCTCTATTGTGTACTTCTATAACTTTGACTATTTTAGATGCCTCATATAAGTGGAAACATTCAGTAGTTGTCCTGTGACTAACAATTTACTTAGCATAATGACTTCCAGGTCAACCAACAGACGAATGTATGAAGAAAAGGTGGTATATACACACAATGGAGTATTATTCAGGCTTTAAAAAGAAGACACCCTACTATCCGTGACAATATGAATGCACTGGTAAGAATATGTGATTTAAATGTTTTAAAAATTCTTCAATAACATTTCAAACAAACAAACAATGAATATCAAACAAACTGAAATATCAAACAAACTGAAACTTAAATGGTAATCAAAATAAATTCAAGAGGAAGGATTTTTTTGCTCAAATAATAAGAAATAGAACTAGTTTTACATATGATTATAGAGGATATTTTGATATAACTGAGTCTTTCTTCTTTTCCACCTTTTATTTTTTGTTTTCTTTTCTTCCTTTCTGTTTTTCCATCATTCCATCCATCCACCCTTCCTTTTTTTCTACAGGATCATTTGATACTGGCTTCCTACTTATATCATCAATTTGTCAAAATACCTACTGAATATAATAAAGAGGGAACAAAATAAGGAATCTAACACATTAGGAATTCTAATGGGATGTGAAAATGGGATGAAGAAAATAAAAACAGGAATTCTACCTAAGGAACTGTGAGGTAGAATTTTCTTACAAATGAATAAGAAAACCTAATAAATATTAGATACAACAATTTGTCCTGATGTTACTTTTCATCAACAGTTATAATCAGTTGAGAATTTAAAATTTGGTCAAAACTTGTTAGGAGCAATCTGAATTTAGTGTTTTATTTATTTATTTATTTATTTAACTTTATTTTACTTTACAATACTGTATTGGTTTTGCCATACATTGACATGAATCCACCACGGGTATACATGCGTTCCCAAACATGAACCCCCCTCCCACCTCCCTCCCCATAACATCTTTCTGGGTCATCACCGTGCAACAGCCCCAAGCATGCTGTATCCTGCGTCGGACATAGACTGGCAATTCGATTCTTACATGATAGTATACATGTTAGAATGCCATTCTCCCAAATCATCCCACCCTCTCCCTCTCCCTCTGAGTCCAAAAGTCCGTTATACACATCTGTGTCTTTTTTGCTGTCTTGCATACAGGGTCATCATTGCCATCTTTCTAAATTCCATATATATGTGTTAGTATACGGTATTGGTGTTTTTCTTTCTGGCTTACTTCACTCTGTATAATCGGCTCCAGTTTCATCCATCTCATCAGAACTGATTCAAATGGATTCTTTTTAACAGCTGAGTATAGTGTTTTAAAGAAAGCGACAAGGAAAACAAGACATATAAAAATTCCTTAAAGAATGTATTTCTTAAGTATTATGAAATGTCTAACAAAGACAGCGAAAGAAAAATGAATGAATAAAAGTGAAAGTTATGAAAAGTGAAAAGAATGGAAGTGAAAGAAGAAACTATTTAATTCACTGCATAAGACATTGGGGCATAATATTTAACCTCTCTTTAAAATGACTATGTGAAAAACGAAGTTTATGAAAAAGTCATATATTAATGGACTTCTTAGAAATTCATTTATGAAATGTATCTAGTTTGAATTTTAATTTCTAATTTCACATTACAGAAATGTAATGGACTCAAATGCTTCCTATACCCTGCAGGTAAAAATTTTATGTTTAAATATTTTTATTCTTCAGTAAATTACCAAGCCACAATTTAATGTAAACTTGAGAGACATAATAATTTCTAGAAATGAAAACAATGATCTCTAAAATGAGAGCTATGGGATTTGGGTGGATTATTCAAAAGCTTAGACATAACTATGAAGGTTAACATGTGAAAACTAAATCTTAAAGGCTTATGCCAGCTTTCTAAAATTTTGAATTGAAACTTTTTCACAAAAAAATTTAAAGGTTACAGGAATTTACGCCTAAAATAATTCTCTGGAATAGAGCTTGGAAACCAGACTTAGCAGCTAGGAAAAAAGGAAAAAAATGCTCTGTGTTGCCAAATGAAATAGAAATGGTTATTAAAAACAAAAAGCTGATGCTTGAAAATTTCCTTTCCTAATTAAACATTTAAATATGCCCCAAACCAAACCTCTAAATCCTGAATGGATTATAAAATGAAATTTGCATTTATTATTTCCTATTGAGCATTGTTCCTAGAGATAAATAGATTGGCTAACTTTTAATTCCAAAGAAAGCATTTTTACTTCAGCAAATCTTTAGTTGTGCAAATTTTTCCAACTTCTCTTTGAGATATGTTCCTTATGTCCTGAAAAACATGAATAAATTTCTTCTTAAAAATGTACATCTTTTATTAATATGAACATTGGAGCCAGTATATTTTCTCGATGTTATTATTTACCCCAAAATGCCTAATGACAGCACATTGTAAAGATCAAGTGTAATCATACACTTTTTTTGTCTTAATGTTTCCTGCACTGTTACATTTCAATCTAATGATACATACAAATAGTGAAAAAAAAAATGCTTTTAACAAGAAGGATTCCATGTTTGGAATGAAAAGACCATGTAAGTAGGGTTACTTCTGTTTAAACCTAGGGCACTATTTATTTAACAGTGATATTAAAAGTTACCATTAGTTGTATGCTAAATTTTTACAAACTTTATTTTTCATTTAATATTCACATGCAAAAAAATATGGCTATGAGAGAATGAGAGTTATAAGTCAGTGGCAAGAAATGTGGGACTTAGAGACTGCTTTTTGTTTAGAAGACACTTGTTTAAAAGCTCATTGGACTTAGGATGTATAATCAGGCATAGAGGAAGTCACTCCCATCCTGGAGGAGAATGTACCATAATTTTTGGAGCTGCTCAGAGACCTAAGGTCACAAATCAACCAATTGTCTCACATTCACAAGTGTGGCAAGCCCCTCCAAGAGGAGATCTTAACATAACATGAAAGGAAGAGGAAGCAAAAGAAAAAAAATTAAAATTTTACCAGTATCTTAAAGGCTGTGCTGGCCCAGGATAGTTTAAAATCTCCATAGCCCCAGCTACAAGGGGAGTCCACACCCACTGCCAACCATTCCCCACAGGCCTCCACCAGGTGCCTGAGAGGAAGACTGGAGGCATGACCAAGGCAAAGCATTGGGTGTATCAGCTGTGCAGATGAGCAACACTGGCAAGATTAGAGGAGGATGTGGGTGAACCAAAAGAAGCCTATCTGACCTTGGGCCCTGACAGTTCCAAGAAGAGACTAGCAGTCACTTGACTACAGGCTTGAATGCTACTGGCACTGTGAACACCTTCAGCACAAATGGAAAACCACTTCCTCTTGAAGGAAGAGCAAGAAACCTACAACTGCCAGATTGATAATGAAATGGCCTTACTACACAAAGCAAGACTTAATGCAATCCCTATCACATTACTCATGACATTTTTCATAGAAATAGAACAAATAATCCTAAAATGTATAGGTAACAGCAGAAGACCCAGAATTGCTAAAGAAAACCTGAGGAAAAAGAACGAAGCTAGAAATAGAACTCTCCCAGGATTCAAACAATATTGCAGAGCTACAAAAAAGATCTTCAAGATCCAGATAATCACGATGGTGTGATCACTCATCTAGAGCCAGACATCCTGGAATGTGAAGTCAAGTGGGCCATAGAAAGCATCACTATGAACAAAGCTAGTAGAGGTGATGGAATTCCAGGTGAGTTGTTTCAAATCTTGAAAGATGATGCTGTGAAAGTGCTGTACTCAATATGCCAACAAATTTGGAAAACTCAGCAGTGGCCACAGGACTGGAAATGGTCAGTTTTCATTCCAATCCCAAAGAAAGGTAATGCAAAAAAAATGCTCAAACTACCGCACAATTGCACTCATCTCACATGCTAGTAAAGTAATGCTCAAAATTCTCCAAGCCAGGCTTCAGCAATACGTGAACTGTGAACTTCCAGATGGTATTAGAAAAGGCAGAGGAACCAGAGATCAAATTGCCAACATCTGCTGGATCATGGAAAAAGCAAGACAGTTCCAGAAAATACATCTATTTCTGCTTTATTGACTATGCCAAAGCCTTGGACTGTGTGGATCACAACAAACTGTGGAAAATTCTGAGAGAGATGGGAATACCAGATCACCTCACCTGCCTCTTGAGAAATCTGTATGCAGGTCAGGAAGCAACAGTTAGAACTGGACATGGAACAACAGACTGGTTCCAAATAGGAAAAGGAGTACATCAAGGCTGTATATTGTCACTCTGCTTATTTAACTTCTATGCAGAGTACATCATGAGAAAAGCTGGACTGGAAGAAACACAAGCTGGAATCAAGATTGCCGGGAGAAATATTAATAACCTCAGATATGCAGATGACACCACCCTTATGGCAGAAAGTGAAGAGGAACTGAAAAGCCTCTTGATGAAAGTGAAAGCGGAGAGTGAAAAAGTTGGCTTAAAGCTCACCATTCAGAAAACAAAGATCATGGCATCCGGTCCCATCACTTCATGGGAAATAGATGGGGAAACAGTAGAAATAGTGTCAGACTTTATTTTTTTGGGCTCCAAAATCACTGCAGATGGTGACTGCAGCCATGAAATTAAAAGACGGTTACTCCTTGGAAGAAAAGTTGTGACCAACCTAGATAGCATATTCAAAAGCAAAGACATTACTTTGCTGACTAAGGTCCGTCTAGTCAAGGCTACGGTTTTTCCTGTGGTCATGTATGGATGTGAGAGTTGGACTGTGAAGAAGGCTGACCACCAAAGAATTGATGCTTTTGAACTGTGGTTTTGGAGAAGACTTTTGAGAGTCCCTTGTACTGCAAGGAGATCCAACCAGTCCATTCTGAAGGAGATCAGCCCTGGGATTTCTTTGGAGAGAATGATGCTGAAGCTGAAACTCCAGTACTTTGGCCACCTCATGAGAAGAGTTGACTCATTGGAAAAGACTGATGCCGGGAGGGATTGGCAGCATGAGGAGAAGGGGATGGCCCAGGATGAGATGGCTAGATGGCATCACAGACTCGATGGACGTGAGTCTGAGTTAACTCCGGGAGTTGGTGACGGACAGGGAGGCCTGGTGTGCTGCGATTCATGGGGTCACAAAGAGTCGGACATGACTGAGCGACTGAACTGAACTGATGGTAATCAAAACAGCATGGTATTTGGCACAAAAGACACACAGATTGATGGAACAGAATAGAGAAGCCAGAAATAAACTCACACACCTACAGTCAATTAATCTTCAACAAAGGACAGAAGCATACACATAGAAAAAAGACAGTCTCTTCAGCAAATGATGATGGGAAAACTGGACTGCCTCATGTAAATCAACGAAATTAGAACATTCTCTCACACCATATATAACAATAGATTCAAAATGGTTTAGAGACTTAAATATAAGATATGATACCATAAAACTCCTAGAAGAGAACATAGACAAAACATTCTCTGACATATATCATAGTAATGTTTTCCCGGATCACTCTTCTAAGGCAAAAGAAATAAAAGCAAAAATAAATAAATGGGATCTAACAAGGCTTATAAGCTTTTGCCAGCAGAATAAACCACAAAAAAAGGAAAAAAAAAACAACCTGTGGAATGCAAAGAAATATTTGCAAACAATGCAATCAACAATGGTTTAATTTCCAAATTATATGAACAACTCATAAAAGTCAATGTCAAACAAAAAACAAAAAAAATACCCTAATCAAAAAGTGGGCAGAAGCTCTAAATAGACATTCTCCAAAGAAAACATGCCTAATGGTCAACAGGCACTGAGAAGGTTCTCTAGACCACTGCTTCTTGTTGTTGTTCAGTCTTTCAGTTGTGTCTGACTCTGTGACTCAATGGTCTACAGCATGCCAGGCTTCCCTGTCCTATCTACCAGAGTTTGTTGAAACTCATGTCCATTGAGGTGATGATATCATCCAACCATACCATCCTCTGCCACCCTTTTCTCCTCATGCCCTCAATCTTTCCCATCATCAGGGGTTTTGCCAATGAGTCTTTGGCTCTTTGCATCATATGGCCAAAGTATTAGAGCTTCAGCTTCAGCATCAGTCCTTCTAATGAATATTCAGGGTTGATTTCCTTTAGGATTAACTGGTTTGATCTCCATGCAACCCAAGGGACTCTCCTGAGTCCTCTCCACCACCACATAGTTTGAAAGCATCAATTTTTTGGCATTCAGCCTTCTTCATGGTCCAACTATCACAGTCATACATGACTACTGGAAAAAACATACCATTGACTATACAGACCTTTAGGAATGCAAAACAAAACCATGATGTATCACCTCACACCAGTCAGAATGGCCAGCATAAAAAATTTACAACTAACAAATGCTAAAGAGAATCTGGAGAAAGAGGAACCCTGCTACACTGTTAGTATGAATGAAAATTGGCACAGTTACTATGGAAAACACATGGAGGTTCCTTTAAAAAGTACAAATACAGCTACCATATGATTCAGCAATCCTCAATTCAGTTCAGTCCAGTCACTTAGCCGTGTCACACTCTGTGATCCCATGGACTGCAGCACGCCGGGCTTCCCTGTCCATCACTAACTCCCGGAGCTTGCTCAAACTCATGTCCATTGAGTCAGTGATGCCATCTAACCATCTCATCCTCTGTCATACCCTTTTTCTCCTGTCTTCAGTCTTACCCAGTATCAGGGTTTTTTCTAAGGACTCAGTTCTTTGCATCAGGTGGCCAAAGTATTGGAGCTTTAGCATCAGTCCTTCTGATGAATACTCAGGACTGATTTCCTTTAGGATGGACTAGTTGGATCTCCTTGCAGTCCAAGGGACTCTCAAGAATCTTTTCCAACACCACAGTTCAAAAGCATCAATTCTTTAGTGCTAAACTTTCTTCACAGTCCAACTCTCACATCCATACATGACCACTGGAAAAATCATAGCCTTGACTAAATGGACCTTTGTTGGCAAAGTAATGTCTCTGCTTTTGAATTTGCTATCTAGGTTGGTCATAACTTTACTTCCAAGGAGCAAGCATCTTTTAATTTCATGGCTGCAGTCACCATCTGCAGTGATTTTGGAGCCCAAGAAAATAAAGTCTGTCACTGTTTCCACTGTTTCCCCATCTATCTGCCATGAAATGTTGGGACCGGATGCCATGATCTTAGCTTTCTGAATGTTGAGTTTTAAGCAGCTTTTTCACTCTATTCTTTCACTTTCATCAAGAGGCTCTTTAGTTCTTCTTCACTTTCTGCCATAAGGGTGGTGTCATCTGCATGTCTGAGGTTATTTATAATTCTCCTGGCAATCTTGATTCCAGCCTGGTCTACATCCAGCCCAGCATGTTGCATGATGTACTCTCCATATAAGTTAAAAAAGCAGGGTGACAATATACAGCCTTGACATACTCCTTTTCCTATTTGGAACCAGTCGGTTGTTCCATGTCCAGTTCTGTTGCTTCTTGACCTGCCTACAGATTTCTCAGGAGGCAGGTAAGGTGGTCTGTCTGGTACTCCCATCTCTTTAAGAATTTTCCACAGTTTGTTTTAATCCACACAGTCAAAGGCTTTGGCATAGTCAATAAAGCAGAAGTAGATATTTTTCTGGAACTCTCTTGCTTTTTTGATGATCCACTGGATGTTGGCAATTTGATCTCTGGTTCTTCTGCCTTTTCTATACTGATCTTGAACATCTGGAAGTTCTCAGTTCACATACTGTTGAAGCCTAGCTTGGAAGGATTTAGAGCATTACTTTGCTAGCATGTGAGATGAGTGCAACTGTGCAGTAATTTGAATATTCTTTGGCATTGCCTTTCTTTGAGATTGGAATGAAAACTGACCTTTTCCAGTCCTGTGACCACTGCTGAGTTTTCCAAATTTGCTGGCATATTGAGTGCAGCACTTTTTAACAGCATCATCTATCAACCTAGACAGCATATTAAAAAGCAGAGATATCACTTTGTCAACAAAGGTCCATCTAGTCAAGGCTATGGTTTTTCCAGTAGTCATGTATGGATGTGAGAGTTGGACTGTGAAGAAAGCTCAGCGCTGAACAATTGATGTTTTTGAACTGTGGTGCTGGAGAAGATTCTTGAGAGTCCCTCGGATTGCAAGGTGATGCAACCAGTCCATCCTAAAGGAGATCAGTCCTGGGTGTTCATTGGAAGGACTGATGTTGAAGCTGAAACTCCAATACTTTGGCCACCTGATGCGAAGAGCTGACTCATTTGAAAAGACCCTGATGCTGGGAAAGATTGAGGGCAGGAGGAGAAGGGGACGACAGAAGACGAGATAGTTGGAAGGCATCACTGACTCAATGGACATGGGTTTGGGTGGACTCCGGGAGTTGGTGATAGACAGGGAGACCTGGTGTGCTGCGGTTCATGGGGTCGCAAAGAGCCAGACAGGACTGAGAGACTGAACTGAACTGAACTGAACTGAACTTAGGATATGAAATAGCTCAACTGGAATTCCATCACTTAAACTAGCTTTGTTGGTAATGATACTTCCTAAGGCCCACTTGACTTTGCAATCAAGGATGTCTGGCTCTAGGTGAGTGATCACACCATCATGGTTATCTGGGTTAGAAAGATCTTTTTTGTATAAGATCTTTTCTGTGCATTCTTGCCACCTCTTCTTAATATCTTCTGCTGCTTTTAGGTACTCCTGGACATATATTCAAAGAAGACAAAAACTCTAATTTGAAAAGATATAGGCACCCCATTGTTCATAGCAGCACTATTTACAATTACCAAAATATGGAAATAACCTAAGTGTCCATCAACAGATGAATGGATAAAGTTTCATATGTGTGTAATATATCAGTTCAGTTCAAAACTATAATATACATACACTGCTGCTGCTGCTAAGTCGCTTCAGTCATGTCCGACTCTGTGCGACCCCATAGATGGCAGTCCACCAGGCTCCCCTGTCCCTGGGATTCTCTAGGAAAGAACACTGGAGTGGGTTGCCATTTCTTTCTCCAATGCATGAAAGTAAAAAGTGAAAGTGAAGTCGCTCAGTAAGTGTCCGACTCTTCGTGACCCCATGGACTCCAGCCTACCAGGCTCCTCTGTCCATGGGATTTTCCAGGCAAGAGTACTGGAGTGGGGTGCCATCACCTTCTCCAATATACATACACACACACACAGTATATACATACACACAGTATATACACTACTCAGCCATAAAAGAATGAAGTATTGCCATTTGGAGCAGTATGGTTGGACCTAGAGAATATCATACTAAGGGAAGTAAGTCAGACAAAGACAAATATATGATATCACTTATATGTGAAATCTAAAAAATAATAAATTTATTTGTATAGATTCTGTTTCAAAACAGAAACACACTCACAGACATAGAAAACAAACTCATGGTTACCACAGGGTAAAGGGGGGCATGGAGTAAATTACAAGTGTAGGATTAACAGAAATTCACTACAATATATAAAATACACTACAATATATAAAATAAATAAACATCATGGATTTAATATATAGCACAGGAAACTACATCAATATCTTATAATAACATATAATAAAAAATATTCTGAAATATATACATATAACTGAGTCACTTTACTATACACCTGAAACTAACACAATATTTTAAATCAACTATACTTCAACAAAAAGAAAAAAAGAAATGTCCTTGACCAGCGGGAGAAGTGCCCCCAGTCAAAGGCAAAAGTTCACTGCCTCTGGGGAAGAAACTGGTAGAAAACCTTGCCCCATTGCAACAATCCACTCTGAAGCTGGGTAAAGCCACCAACACAAGACACACACATGTGTAAGGATCTTGAGCCTTACACCAAGTATAAAATAAGAACTGGCTTCTGCCAGGGGTGGGGCAGGACAGCTGAGATCCCCCATGAGGCAAAGTCTACTTAAAGGTGAGGGTGCAGCAGGAACGTGGAGAAACACACCCCAGCACCGCACCCCTTACACTCAGAGCAAGGTGGCTTCAATCTACCACCAGAGAAACGTGACACTTGTGGGTTACCCATAAGAACTAAATTAACAAAATCTCAGACCAAGCTCAACTATGGACTAGACTGACATCAAGGTTAAATCTTTTCTTTGAAAAACACCCCTAAGAAAAGCAAAAGATAAACTACCCACTGAGAGAAAATATTTGCTTAATACATATCTGATAAATAGCTTGTCTCCAGAATACAGAAAAAAAAAAAAAAAAAAACTTGGTCAAGAATAGCAATAAAAAACAAAAGAGAATCTGTCCCACCTCCAAGAATAAAATGGTCCATAGATTAAGACACTTCACTAAAAAAGGTTTAAAGTGGCTAATAAGTACATGAAAAGATATAGACTATCAACAGGTAACTCGTTTCCACTAAACTCATTAAAATGGCTCAATTATCAAGTGCTGATAAAGACTGTGTTTACAATGCTGGTGAAAATGCAAAATATTATAGCCGATTTTGGAAAGGTATGGCATCCTCTTAAAATGTTGAATATATATCTAATACACAAGCAAGCCATTACATTTCTAGGCATTCAATCATGAAATAAAACACATTCACACAGAGACATGTATCCAAACATTTTTAACAATTTTTTTTCCTTAACAGCCAAAACAGGAAATAAACCAAATGTCTATGAACTAGTGAATAAACAGCAGGTAGCATATTCATACAATGAAATCATGTTCATGCTCAGTCACTTAGTCATATCTGACTCTTTGCGACCCCATAGATTGTAACCCGCCAGACTCCAGCGTCCATGGGATTTTCCAAGCAAGAATACTAGAGTGGGTTACCATTTCCTTCTCCAGGGGATCTTCCCTACCCAGAGATTGAACCCACATCTCCTGCACTGGCAACATAATACTATTCAATAATTAAGAGAGGAAATACTAATACACACAGGAATATGAAGGAATCTTGAGAATATCATGGTAAGTGAAACAAGTGACACGCGAAAGTTTACATACTATTTGACTCCAGTAAGAACAGATTCTCAGTTCAGTTCAGTTCAGTTCAGTCGCTCAGTCATGTCTGACTCTTTGCGACTCCATGAACTGCAGCACGCCAGGCCTCCCTGTCCATCACCAACTCCCGGACTTCACTCAGATTCTAGGAAAGATAAATTATAGTGACGGGAGGAAAGATCAGTGGTTACCAGGAGATGACGCAGAAAAAGGAATCATCCACATAGGACACAGGGTAATTCTTTGATAATGGAATTAATCTAATATTTTGATTGTGGTAGAGGTTTCCACAGAGGTTTCTAAGTATTCACCAAAATATATTGAACTCAAAGTGGGGTACATTTTATTGAATGTAAATTATATTTTAGGCTTCCCTGGTGGCTCAGTGGTAAAGAACCTGCCTGTCAATGCAAGAGACTCGGATTTGATCCTTGAGCTGGGAAGATTCCTCAGGAGAAGGAATGGCAACCCACTCCAATATTCTTGCCTGGGAAATCCCATGAACAGTGGAGCTAGGTGGGTTACAGTCCCTGGTGTCAAAAAAGAGTTGGATACAACTTAGCAACTAAATAGTAACAACAAATTATACAGTAAAAAATAAATAAAAAGAACAAGAATCCATTGTAAAAGAACATCTGATGAATATGAGAGTAAGAATTGTTGTTCAGTTCCCCAGTCATGTCTGACTCTTTGTGACCCCATGGACTGCAGCACACCAGGCATTCATGTCCTTTACCATATCCTGGCATTTGTCCAAGTTCACATTCATTGCACTGGTGACGGTGTCCAGCCATCTCATCATCTGATGCCCTCTTCTCCTTCTGCCCTCAATCTTTCCCAGTATCAAGGACTTTTCCAATGAGTCATCTGTTCACATCAGATGACCAAAATTTTGGAGCTTCAGCTTCAGCATCAGTCCTTCCAGTGAATATTCAAGGTTGATCTCCCGTAAGATTGACTGGTTTGATCTCCTTGCTGTCCAAGGGACTTTCAAGAGTCTTATCCAACACTACAGTTCAAAAGCATCAATTCTTTGGCATTCTGCCTTTTTTACGGTCCAGCTCTTACAACCGTATGTGACCCCCAGGAAGACCATAGCCTTGACTATACGGACCTTTGTTGGCGGAGTAATGTCTCTCCTTTTCAACACACTGTCTAGGTTTGTCATAGCTTTCCTGATAAGAAGCAATCATCTCGATAACTAAAAACAAAATGTTTTAGACAACACAATAATATATGTGAAACAAAATACAAAGGAGGGATCTTGTTACAATAAAAAGGAGGTTAGGACAGTGCAGATACTAATATGTATGCATATTGGTCGCAGCTGTGATGCTCCCAGCTTCAAAATAACATGCTCTACTTTCACAGTATTATATTCATGTTGCTAGTGGAAATGTTACTACACCAGAATTATTGCTGTAGTTTGCAGGACCACTGTGTGAAAGTTGTATAATCAGAAAATCACAGGAAGCTCTATCAAGAGGGTGCATGAGTTGTATCAGATAGGTCAAGTCATGAAAACACAAGTCACACAGATATTTTAGTAGCAGAGTAAAACAAGAAATATAGGCTTACAAAACCTGTAGAAGAACTAGGGAAATCAGATCCGGAGGGCTGTTTTCAGAAAACTGAGAAAAGAACAAGCCACATGGAAGTCTTCTCTATCAATATTGTGACTGATTGTCATATCAAAGTATGTGATTCTCTGGAGGACTGGCTTAGCGGTAAAGAATCTCCTGCAATGCAGGAGACATAGGAGACACAGGTTCAATCCCTGGGTCTAGGAAGATCCCCTGGAGAAGGAAATGGCAGCCCACTCCAGTATTCTTGCCTGAGAAATCCCATGCAAAGAGGAGCCTGGTGGGTTACAGTCCATGGGGTCCCAAAGAGTGAGACACGACTAAAGCGACTGAGCATGCTGGAGGACTTCAGTCCTTGATGTATACTATCTGCTGGTCTCTGTAATGCCTGCCGACAGATGCTGCCAGAGAATAATGCCTTTCCCTCAGCTCACATGACCATCTTCTGTTGGTAGAATTTAATTGGAATCCTGCTGTCTGGTTTCAGAGACTAGTTTCTAACCTTTCATCTTCAGCGGGATAGGGAGGTGTCTAGTGTCTAGAGTGTGATATCGTACTGAGAATTTAAATACTATCTAGTACGGTGGCAATTTACCCAAAGAAATTGCCTGAGTCTGTGACATGGTTCTTAACTTTTCAGGTCAAAAACTATTTTAAATTGAAATATATTTGATTTATGATATTATGTTAGCTTCTAATATAGAGCAAAGTGATTCACTTATATATGTGAATATATATATATATATACATATATATATATATATATATTTCATATTCTTTCCCATTATGGTTTATCACAGGATATTGAATACACCTCCCTATGCTAAACACTAAATCCTCATTTTTACCTATTTTAAATAAAGTAATCTGTTCATCTTAAACTCCTACTTTATCCCTCCCTGACCCTTTTTCCCCTTTGGTAAACCATAAGTTTGTTTCCTATGTCTGTGAGTCTGTTTCTGTTTTGTAAACAAGTTCATTTGTGTCATATTTGGGATTACACATATGTGATATCATAAAATATCTTCCTTTCTCTTCCTGACCTGTTCCACTCAGTATGATAATCTCTAGGTCCATCCATGCTGCTGCAAATGGCACTGTTTCATTCTTTTTATGGTTAAGCAGTAGTCCATTGTGTATGTATACAACTTCTTACTTATCTATTCATCTGCTGATGGACATTTAGGTTGCTCCCATGTCTTGGCTATTGAAATAGTGCTACTATGAGCACTGGGGTGCATGAATCTTTTCAAAATTAGAGTTTTCTCAGGATATATACACAGGAGTGGAAATTACTGGATGATATGGCAACTTTATCTTTGTTTTTTTGAGGAGCCTTCACACTGCTTTCTATAGTGGCTGCACCAGTTTACTTTTGCACCAACAGTGTAGGAAGGTTCCCTTTATTCCTCACTCTCGCCAGCATTTGTTATTTCTAGACTTTTTAATTATGGCCATTCTAACCAACTTGACTGGGTTTGAGGGTATTTTGTTGTTGCTGTTATTGAGTTGTATGAGCTATTTATATATTTTGGAAATTAAGCCCTTGTTGGTTGCATCATATGCAAGTATTTTCTCTCCGTCTGTAGGTTGTCTTTTCATTTTGCTTATAGTTTTCTCTGCTGTGCAAAAGCTTACAATTTTGATTAGGTATCATTTCATTACTTTTACTTTTATTTCTGTTGCCTTGGGAGATTGTACAAGTCAAAAAGCTTGATCTTTCCTAGAATTGGGGGGTATATTTTAAAATATTTAGCACTGTAAGAACTTAAATTAGAATGTCCAAATATAACAGTTACCTGAGGCATAGTAATAAGCACAAGACTTCCTATTTATTGAAACATCACCAAACACCAGGGGCAGAGCTAAGTAGACTATGTGCATTATTTCATTTAATCCTTACATTAACCCTAGGAGATGAACATATCAAACTTATTTATTAATGAAAATGATGAGACTTTAGAATTTAAGAAATCTGCCAAAGTCCTATTGGGGTGTGAACTGGGAATTAAGTAAAAACTCTCAATAATTGTTATTCTATTACATTGAAATATGTGTCTCCACATGGTTAGTACACTCTCCAAATTTACTAGTTCTACACATAAAGCTAAACTTTACATCAGCCTGGAATCCAGAACAGAGGAAATTGAGTAATTTAGGTGCAGTGACAAGCATCTAGCTCCATAATCAATAATAAAAACAATCACTGACATTTACTTCCCACAAATGCCAGTCACTGTTCTAAGTATTGTTGTTGTTTAGCCACTAAGTCGTGTCCAACTCTTTTGCAGCCTCATAGATATAGCCTACCAGGCTCCTGTGTCCATGAGATTTCCCAGGCAAGAATACTGGTGTGGGTTGCCATTCCCTCCTCCAAGCGATCTTCCCAACCCAGGGATAAAACCCACATCTCCTGCATTGGCAGGCTGATTCTTCATCCTGAGCCATCAGGGAAGCCACTGTTCTAAGTACTTTACATGTAACAACTTAGTTAATCCTTATAAGGCAGACACCATTCGTATCTTTTAAAAATAGGAAACTGAGTCACAAGGAGATTAAGTCACTTATCTAAGTTCAAATAACTAGTAAATGGTGGACCTGAGACTTAGAAACCAGGCAGTCTGACTCCAGGTGCTTTTCAAATTTGATTTTGAAATCTTTTGTCTGTGGTCAATACAATGCTTTTGAATGCTGCTGAATCAATATTGGGCTTCCCTGGTGGCTCAGGAGTGAAGAATCCACCTGCACTGCAGGAGATGCAGGTTTGATCCCTGGTTCAGGAAGAATCCCTAGAGGAGGAAATGACAACCAGCGCCAGTATTATTGCTGGGACAATCCCATGGAAATAGGTGCCAAGTAGGCTACAGTCCCTGGGGTCACAAGAGTCAGATATGACTTAGTAACTAAACCACCACCATTTCTGGATCAATTTATAAAAACAGCCCCTCATTAAGTTATCTTGGGCTTCCCAGGTGGCCAAAGAACCCATCTACCAATGCAGGAGACGCAGGAGGTAAAAGAGGGGTTCGATACCTGGGTCTGGAAGATCCCCTACAGAAGGAAATGGCAACCCACTCCAGTATAGTTGCCTGGAAAATTCCATGGACAGAGGAGCCTAGCAGGCTACAGTCTATGGGGTTGCAAAGAGTTGGACATGACTGAGCAACTGAGCATGCACGAATCAACATTAGGCCATGCTTCTAACTTCCTCATGAATCCATTTCAAAGAAATGAAAGAACAAACAAAAGGAAAACCGTAAGAGAATTTGTTGCTAGCAAATCTGCCTCAAAAGGAATTCTCTGAACAAAAAGGAAATGTTAATAGAAGACTTGGAACCTCAGAAAGGAATGTTAAACATCAGAGTAAATGTAGTGGACTCTCCTGTTTCATGACTTTCTTAAATATTTGATTGTTGAAGCAAAATTATAAGACCACCTGATGTGGGTCTCAGTGTATGTAGAGAAAATGTTTCAGAAGGGTAAAAGGATGTAATGGAAGTATGTTTTCTACACTTTATTCAAAGCGGCAAAACATCAACATAGGTAAAGGGTATTAACACATCCTTAAACAATGGACAATAAAACAGCTGCCAAAATATAATCAAGCTTCAGATTAAACAAAGTTCTATTGCTCCCTGTTTCAACAATGATTGTAACTGAACTACATAAATCATTAAACTAAAAGTCACTGTTATCATGACATGTTCCTCAATCTACCTCTAGAACTCCTTGAAAATCATTTAAAATGGGTTTTCGAGGGTGAAGACCAATCATTGAGATTAATATATGCAAGTCAGGTACGTCAGGGTGCTGAAAATAAGCAAAATTCTTATGTAAAAGTGTCATACAGTCATAAAGCCATGGTAACGAGGTTCAAGTTTTAAGTGTGCTAAAATAAAATAAATAGAACTGTAAGTGGCAACTGGCTTATAAAAAAACAGTAACTATAACAGAATTACACAGAAATAAAACATGACTTTTTTGTACACATACACATACTCTAAAAATAATCTAAATTATTGAAATTCTCAGGCAATATCACATATGTATAAGAAATTGTCAAAGACATAAGTTTTGAATAGAAAGTACTTTATAGATAACAATAACTGAAAATAATGATGCTATTTTTAACAGCAGTCATTTTAGCTGGTCTTTTCCTGGAATGAATTACTACATAATTTTCAGTACATTCCTCCCAGCATTCTTTATTTCTACTCAAATATTTTTATTCTGAAATATAATTTTCTTATATCTTAATGTTTTAATTTCTCAGACAACAAGCCCACAAAATACCATGATCATTTTGTGACCTACAGACAGAAAATGCAGGACTTAGAATTTTAACTTTTCATTATCAGTGATCCCTGACTGATCTTACATAAACACCTTGAGCTAAAAATATCTGTTTACATACATGTAAACATGAAGTAAAAGGAAATTCTAAAGGCATGCTCAGATCCAATTGTGGTCAATTGCCTGTATGCCTGTCTTGAAAGTAAATTTACTCCAATTTCTTTGTATACAGAACTACAGCTATAGCATTCCAGAGTTATAATATAGATTTTATACCACCCATGGTTTGCCTCTATAATTAACTAGTATCACAATGCTGTGAGTTTTCTGGAAGAGGGAGGACCTCTAGTATAATCTTTCCCATGTTTAATTTTGTAGATATATTTCTATATTTATATATTTTTCAAGTATTCCAATCTCTGGAATTCAGTAACATCTGATAAGGACATAGAAAAATTACAAATACTTCTCAGTGCTTTTCTTCCCATATTTTATTGAATAACCAGGGCCATGTGGTTCACTGGTACTCATTCTCAGGAAACCTGCATTTTAGGCATCTTTAGGTCCGCCAGTATTTAAATGGTCTTGGGCATTCAAAAAAAGAATTATCAAGTGCCTCAGTGACAGACAACAGGAATACTAACTAAAGATGAAACCTCAAGTTGCTTATGGATAGGTAAGCAAAGTAATTATTTTAAAGTTGGTAAGTACCAGATAAGTCAATTACAGGTTCTCTAAGTATCTCAAAGTTTAATTATGGAAGGCTTCCCAACTGGTCATGAAAAGGCAAACCATGCATCTTAGATTGAGCTGCTTGCAAACAGACAGACATTGAGGATTTCATGAGAAGATGTATTGGTGAGTACTGCCGAAGAGAAAAATCTGGAAAGGAGCACTAGTGTATCCACTAGAGTGTGTGTGCGTGTGTGTGTGCTTGTGTATTCAAAGAGCTAAAGGAGAACAAACTAAGAACATGGCAAGCAAAAAGAATGCAGCGCCCAGAGAAGAGAGACAGAAAGGGAGGAGAGAGAAATAAGTGTATCAGTGTGGTGGGATTTTGCAAGTGTATCAGTGTGGTGGGAACACCAAATATGGTAAGAAACAGGCTATGAATTTAAGGGTAAGAGTGGCCACGTCCTGAAAAGCCATACATGCAATGGAAAGAGCTTTAGAATTTATCCCAAGGAAATAGGCAGGAAAATGGCAGGCTTTAAGCGGGTGTTAATGACATGTTCCAATTTGTATACAGTATTGACAACAGACTGTATATAAGGGGACAGACTCAAGGCAGAATGAGGAAGAGGTTATAATAGTTTACGAGGAAAATATGATGTCCTGAACTAAAGGTATTGATACAGAGAATGGGATCAGTGGAAATACTTGCAAGGTAGGAAGGAAAAACAAGATTTGGTGATGGACTGAACATGGGACTGGAAAAGGAAGGCCAATGGTGATTTCTTAGTTTTTGACTTTGATAACTGGATTAATGATGTTGCCTTTGACAGAGATGAGCATCCAGAGGGAAAAAGTTCCAGAATATGCAGATGAAGATGTTTTCAATGAAAAGTGGTATATGTGAATCTCTGGGCTAAGGAGAGTGATTTGGGTGGCAAGCATATATAAAAGAACTGTACAAAAAAGATCTTCATGACCATGATCATCATGATGGTGTGATCACTCACCTAGAGTCAGAGATGCTGGAATGTGAAGCCAAGCGGGCCTTAGGAAGCATCACTACGAACAAAGCTCATGGGTGATGGAATTCCAGTTGAGCTGTTTCAAATCCTGAAAGATGATGCTGTGGAAGTGCTGCACTCAATATGCCAGCAAATTTGGAAAACTCAACAGTGGCCTCAGACTGGAAAAGGTCAGTTTTTCATTCCAATTCCAAAGAAAAGCAATGCCAAAGAATGCTCAAACTACCACACAATTGCACTCATCTCACATGATAGTAAAGTAAAGCTCAAAAGTCTCCAAGCCAGGCTTCAGCAATACATGAACCGTGAACTTCCAGATGTTCAAGCTGGATTTAGAAAAGGAACCAGAGATCAAATTGCCAACATCCGCTGGATCATGGAAAAAGCAATAGAGTTCCAGAAAAACATCTACTTCTGCTTTATTAACTATGCCAAAGCCTTTGACTGTGTGAATCACAATAAACTGTGGAAAATTCTCATGAGATAGGAATAGCAGACCACCTGACTAGCCTCTTGAGAAACCTGTATGCAAGTCAGGAAGCAACAGTTAGAACTGGACATGGAACAACAGACTGGTTCCAAATAGGAAAAGGAGTACGTCAAGGCTGTATATTGTCACCCTGCTTATTTAACTTACATGCAGAGTACATCATGAGAAACACTGGGCCGGATGAGCCGCAAGCTGGAATCAAGATTGCTGGGAGAAATATCAATAACTGCAGATATGTAGATATAGATGACACCACCCTATGGCAAAAAGAGAAGAAGAACTAAAGAGCCTCTTGGTGAAAGTGAAAGAGGAGAATGAAAAAGTTGACTTAAACCTCAACATTCAGAAAACTAAGATCATGGCATCTGGCCCCATCAGTTCAGTTCAGTTCAGTCACTCAGTCGTGTCTGACTCTTTGCGACCCCATGAATCGCAGCACGCCAGGCCTCCCTGTCCATCAACAACTCCCGGAGTCCATTCAGACTCACTTCCATCGAGTCAGTGATGCCATCCAGCCATCTCATCCTCTGTCGTCCCCTTCTCCTCCTGCCCCCAATCCCTCGCAGCATCAGAATATTTTCCAATGAGTCAACTCTTCGCATGAGGTGGCCAAAGTACTGGAGTTTCAGCTTTAGCATCATTCTCTCCAAAGAAATCCCAGGGCTGATCTCCTTCAGAATGGACTGGTTGGATCTCCTTGCAGTCCAAGGGACTCTCAAAAGTCTTCTCCAACACCACAGTTCAAAAGTATCAATTCTTTGGCGCTCTGCCTTCTTCACAGTCCAACTCTCACATCCATACATGACCACTGGAAAAACCACAGCTTTGACTAGATGGACCTTTGTTGGCAAAGTAATGTCTCTGCTTTTGAATATACTATCTAGGTTGATTATAACTTTTCTTCCAAGGAGTAAGCGTCTTTTAATTTCATGGCTGCAGTCAACATCTGCAGTGATTTTGGAGCCCAAAAAAATAAAAGTCTGACACTGTTTCCACTGTTTCCCCATCTATTTCCCATGAAGTGATGGGACCGGATGATATGATCTCCGTTTTCTGAATGTTGAGCTTTAAGCCAAATTTTTCACTCTCCACTTTCATTTTCATCAAGAGGCTTTTTAGTTCCTCTTCACTTTCTGCCATAAGGGTGGTATCATCTGCATATCTGAGGTGATTGATATTTCTCCCAGCAATCTTGATTCCAGCTTGTGTTTCTTCCAGTCCAGCGTTTCTCATGATGTACTCTGCATAGAAGTTAAATAAGCAGGGTGACAATATACAGCCTTGACATACTCCTTTTCCTATTTGGAACCAGTCTGCTGTTCCATGTCCAGTTCTAACTGTTGCTTCCTGACCTGCATATAGGTTTCTCAAGAGGCAGGTCAGGTGGTCTGGTATTCCCATCTCTTTCAGAATTTTCCACAGTTCATAATGATCCACACAGTCAAAGGCTTTGGCATAAATAGCCTCTTCTTTGGCATAAAAGCAGAAATAGAACTCTCTTGCTTTTTCCATGATCCAGCGGATGTTGGCAATTCAATCTCTGGTTCCTCTTCCTTTTCTAAAACCAGCTTGAACATCAGGAAGTTCACGGTTCATGTATTGCTGAAGCCTGGCTTAGAGAATTTTCAGCATTACTTTACTATCATGTGAGATGAGTGCAATTGTGCGGTAGTTTGAGCATTCTCTGGCATTGCCTTTCTTTGGAATTGGAATGAAAACTGACCTTTGCCAGTCCTGTGGCCACTGCTGAGTTTTCCAAATTTGCTGGCATATTGAGTTCAGTACTTTCTCAGCATCATCTTTCAGGATTTGAAATAGCTCTACTGGAATTCCATCACCTCCCCTAGCTTTGTTCGTAGTGATGCTTCCTAAGGCCCACTTGACTTCACATTACAGGATGTCTGGCTCTAGATGAGTGATCACACCACCATGATTATCTGGGTCGTGAAGATCTTTTTTGTAAAGTTTCTGTGTATTCTTGCCACCTCTTCTTAATATCTTCTGCTTCTGTTAGGTCCGTACCATTTCTGTCCTTTATCAAGCCCATCTTTGCATGAAATGTTCCCTTGGTATCTCTAATTTTCTTGAAGAGATCTCTAGTCTTTCCCATTCTGTTCTTTTCCTCTATTTCTTTGCATTAATCACTGAGGAAGGCTTTCTTATCTCTTATTGATATTCTCTGGAACTCTGCATTCAGATGCTTATATCTTTCCTTTTCTCCTTTGTTTTTCACCTCTCTTCTTT
This sequence comes from Ovis canadensis, assembly GCF_042477335.2. NCBI lineage: Eukaryota > Metazoa > Chordata > Mammalia > Artiodactyla > Bovidae > Ovis > Ovis canadensis. The sequence goes on along the minus strand of NC_091253.1, from coordinate 61,509,040 downwards.
TCACAGCTATTTGTAAGGCCTCCCCAGACAGCCATTTTGCTTTTTTGCATTTCTTTTCCATGGGGATGGTCTTGATCCCTGTCTCCTGTACAATGTCACGAACCTCCGTCCATAGTTCATCAGGCGCTCTATCTATCAGATAGAGTGGTCCCATCACTTCAAGGCAAAAGATAGGGCAACGGTGGAAACAATGAGAGACTTTATTTTGGGGGGCTCCAAAATCACTGCAGATGGTGATTGCAGCCATGAAATTAAAAGACGCTTACTCCTTAGAAGGAAGCTTATGACCAACCTAGACAGCATATTAAAAAGCAGAGACATTACTTTGCCAGCAAAGGTCTGTCTAGTCAAGGCTATGGTTTTTCCAGGGGTCATGTACAGATGTGAGAGTTGGACTGTGAAGAAAGCTGACCTGCAAAGAATTGATGGTTTTGAACTGTGGTGTTTGAGAAGACTCTTGAGAGTCCCTTGGACTGCAAGGAGTTCCAACCAGTCCATCCTAAAGGAGATCAGTCCTGGGTGTTCACTGGAAGGACTGATGTTGAAGGTGAAACTCCAATACTTTGTATACCTGATGCAAAGAGCTGACTCATTGGAAAAGACTCTGATGCTGGGAAAGATTGAGGGCAGGAGGAGAAGTGAATGTCAGAGGATGAGATGGTTGGTTGGCATCACTGACTCAATGGACATGATTTTGGGTAAACTCTGGGAGTTGATGACGGACAGGGAAGCTGGGCATGCTGCTGTCCTTTGGGTCACAAAGAGTCAGACATGACTGAGCGACTGGACTGAACTGAACTGAATTGTCTGCCATTCCTAAAAGGATTTTCTTGCAGGGATTTAAGCAAGATATTTTTTCCCATCTCTTCCTAGCTCTCTCATTTCAGTTTTACAACCCACTGCATCTACATTCTCAGATTATTAGACAATAATCCTTTCTGCTGCTGCTACTGCTAAGTCATTTCAGTCTGTGAAAAGTCGACTCTGTGCAACCCCATAGATGGCAGCCCACCAGGCTCCCCTGTCCCTGGAATTCTCCAGGCAAGAACACTGGAGTGGGTTGCCATTTCCTTCTCTAATGCATGAAAGTAAAAATTGAAAGTGAAGTCGCTCAGTCGTGTCTGACTCTTAGCGACCCCATGGACTGCAGCCTACCAGGCTCCTCTGTCCATGGGATTTTCCAGTCAAGAGTACTGGAGTGGAGTGCCATTGCCTTCTTCTAATAATCCTTTCTATGAAGGTGCAATTCACATCTTTTTGCATCCATAAATATTATTCCTTTTATTTGTGTTCTGACTTTTTCTTTGGCCACAATGAGAATCCCTCGAAGTTCAACCCCCAAGCATCCTTTCCCTAAGAGAGCAATCCCTTGACCCACAACTTATTTTATGTTAAATTCTGAACCCCTTCTCTTAATATCTATAATGCTCTATATAATCCTCAATATTAACACCTCATAGACTTTACTGCCATATGTATATATGTATGTTTTTATGTGTGTCTCTCCTGGTAAAATATCAGCTCCTCAAAGGTAGGGACAATGTCTAACCCATGTTTGTAGCTTTCACGCAGTTCCTGGAACGGGATAAGTCTTTGAAGGATACATGATGAACTGAGTTGGATAAAGTAATGTCAATGCAGTGCCACTTATGCCATCCCACCTGCACCATTACAAATTGTCTCTTGATCTAAATTTTTACCTTTGGCTCTTGTAACCAATGATTGGGTACAGGAGGAAAAATTTAAAAAGGGTAATAACTAATTCAAATTTAGTTATATCTTCTGCTCTGGGCTTTATTTTCCTTTTAAAGTCCATTGTCATATGCTTGCTTTCTTAAGATGGAAGATTAATTTAAATGACTGATGCCAGGATAGCTGTTCTCTCAACATCAGAAAGAGACTGAAATCTGGTAGTTGTGCCAAGGACTTGGAGTGAGAAGGCCTGTTCACTATTTCTAGCTTTGACTTCAGCTTCCTCAATGTCCTTGAATAGTTTCCTTAACCTCTCCACTCGCTTGCATTTCCTGTACTATAAAAGGTGCCTATGAGTCGTCCAAACAAGACTCATGGGGATCCTTATTGGAAAGGCAGTACAGAAGTATCCTTATTCACATCTCTTTGAGAGGGAGGAACCTGGATAACAGCAAAAAGTAAGGCACCCTCCCAAGAGATTAAAATCAAGAAGCAGACAAAACTTGAAATCAAGTTGGGTGATGGACTGTAAAGCCTATTCTGTTTTTTTAATACTGTGGATGAATTTACTGCCACAAACCAATGTAGATCAGTTCAAAACAAGTAGACTTTATTTTGCAGTGATTTAGGCAGGTCAGCCTGTGCGGCCACCCTACAAGCTAACAAAATATGTTTTTGTACAGCAGCATGTATCCTACTTTTATGTTTATACAGTCATGTACAGTAAACTTGCTTAAAAATTATTTTCCCTAAAAATGACAACTTGTTGAAATTACTCCTCTTTAATTATACGCTTTTAGCTGCACAACTGAATGCATAAAATCTACTTGACAAGATATAGAGAAAGAGCAAGACCAAAATGATAAGAATTTCTAACAGGAACATTTAGGAAATTTCTTAAAAGTTATTTTAATGACATAAGTGTTAAAATCTAAGAAAGTATCCCATATGACTTCTTACATAAACATTATAAACTGTATTTGTGCAATTTTGAAGGTTTGCTGTTGCTATCAAAGAAGAAAACAAGAGTTCTCAGGACAAGCCACAGTTTGTCAGAAATTATAAAGACTGTCATAGAAAGCCTAAATCATGCATTTTCTACACTCTGATTCAGGTACAAGTTCAGAGTACCTTTTAACATCATAGCAAAGTGACATAAGAGATAAATACTTGCATATTGCTTATAAATACACTGCAGATTAAGAGAAGCTAGTCATGTCAGGTAGTCTTTTTTAAAAATGTTGTTAATAAAGGGTGGTTTATTGTTGTTGTTTTTAAGATAGAAAAGACTGTCTTAACTTCAGTCAGAAATTTGAATCCAACTCTTCATCTATACATTCAGGCTCTCTCTTTAGCCCAGTGTCTTTCTATACACTGTTGCCAGAGTTAACTTTTGAAACTACAAATGATAAAATCCACTTGGTGATGAAACAGCTTTGATAGTTATTCATAGTTTGAAGAAAACTATACATTTAGTTTAATAACTGAATCTTTTCAATCTCTTGTAACCTGCTCCTAATCTGACACCCTTGGTTCATCTTTCAAGAAAGAAAGAAAGAAAGTGAAGTCTCTCAGTCATGTCCCACTCTTTGCAACCTTGTGGACTGTAGCCTACCAGGCTTCTCCATCCATGAGATTCTCCAGGCAAGAATACTGGAGTGGGTTACCATTTTCTTCTCCATTATCTTCCAAGGAAGTCCTTTTCTTTACCAGTGAACATTTTTTTTTTACCACTGTGATCTTATTTCAAGATCCAAATCAAAGCCGTTATTTCCATCCTCCTAGGTGTTTCCTTTCTCCAATGGCACATTGTTTACTTCCTATTACAGTTTAATTCCTATTACTTATCATCCTATCTTTATGAGAAATACTCCTAAAGTCTTGTGAGTATAATGTTTACAACACATAATTCTTACAATTCATTTGAAAGTAATAATTCAATGTACTTGGAGAAGATTATGCCTGAAAAATCCAATATTTTAAATTGCTGACATAAGACTCCACGTTGGGATATAGTACTTAATTCACTCACTGATTCAGTTACTCCTTACTGAGCAATGACTGAATTTGTGCTTGGTCTCTCTGACATGTCTGACTCTTTGTGACTCCATGGACTATAGCCTGCCAGACTCCTCTGTCCATGAGATTTCCCAGGCCAAGAGTACTGGAGTGGGTTGCCATTTCCTCCTTTAGGAGATCTTCCCAACCCAGGGATCAAACCCTTGTCTTCCGATCTCTTGCACCACAGGCTGATTCTTTACCACTGAGCAATCAGGAAAGCCCAATGATTGGATAGTTAGGAGTTTTAAGACAAACTTCTTCATAACATGATAGTTATAAAATCAAAGATAGCTAGAGATAATGAAATTAAATTGTCCCACAATAGCAAAATTTTTTTAAATGAGAATACTCATTTCTGATGAGACTGATGTGGTTAAACAAATATTCTCATGCACTATCTTGAGAGAATAAATTAATATAATATTTTTGGAATTACATTTTGTTACATTACTAAAAGCCTTAAAATATCAATTTATTTTGGTGTGATAATCCTACGCAAACTAATTCATAGTTAGGTAATCATCTGAAACAGAATTTTAAAATTTACGCCACAAAATATGCTGATGTACAAACACATATCCTAAAACTTTGGGAATAAATTAAATGCCCCATAATAGGAAAAAAATATTATACAGCTTTAAATATTATACAGCAAATTATTTCCTCTCCCATTTTAGCAATGAGGATACAGAGACTTATTCTAATTTCAGTGAATACTTACTGAGCATTCTTATGTGGCAGAATGTTCATGGTATTCTGGTACAGCATTTAACCAAAAAGATGAAAATCTGTGTCCTCAAGTAAATCATTTCATCATGAGAAAAGACTGACAGTACACAGATAAAAGTATGTACACTATGCCATGCATTTTATTAGGCAATTTCATACTCTATTTTACATATACTCAGAACAACACCGGAAAGTATAAACTGAGGCTTAGAGAGGATAAATAATTTGTTCCAGATCACACAGCCAAGAGGTAGCAGGGCTAGCCTTCAAACCTCCATTTATCTAATTCTAAAGCCAACAATTTTTTTACCAGTCAGATGTGTGAATTTTAAGGCATTTTTCAGTTCTAGCCTTGGTAAACCTCACCTTGGAATATGAATCCAATCCAAGGTTGCTATGGGACTGATTGTTTTAATTAATGATTTTTGGAGAACTGATCGGAAAGGTTGTTCATTTTATCATTTTAATTATGTTTTTCAAGGTGTAAACTTAACCTTAAGGCCCTTAGCCTGGGGATAGATATGCCAGCCATTAGAAAGGTGGCCTTGGAATTAAATAAAACAGTTCTCTAGTATGGCTGTAGAGTTGCAACTTAATGAGAACGTTTATATAAGCTTTTGGAGTGAACTCAGTGCTCACTGGAAATCTACTGTATTCAGTTTTTGCTTTTAATACACACTAATAACTCACAGTTCCCCTAGGAGAGCTTGAGAATTTGGCATAAAATAAATCATATGGAATTAGTGTCTCTGGATTCATTCCTGATTGTCACAGTTAACAAATTATTGATCTTAAGAATTGTTTATCAAAGGCAAAGTTGGCAGAAAAGTGTAGAAATATGCCATCATTCAAAATTTAATGATGTAAACAGCTAGATTTACTCTAGTCTCACTAGGCTAACTTGCCAGTTTATGACCTGCGCCAATCATAATAAGCAAAGCTGACCTCATGCCAAGATGTTAGAGAATAAAGTCAAGTCTATTACAAGGTTTACATTCTATAATTTTGTATTAGGTTGCTCTACTCTTTCCCCATGTAAACAAATGAATTTTTTCACATATGAAGTATATTAAATTCAAAGACTGAATTAGATATGTACTCGGCTCAGACGTACAACTGTTTATGTTCTGAGTATAACCAGTTAAAGCCTTGAGTGCTTTTTGAAAGATGACGATTAAGTTTTTTTCGAAAAATGTCACTGAGAACAATATAGTTTAATATTTTGGCATTACTTTTTCAAAAGTACACAGGAGAAATTCTCACTTCCAATTCACTAATCTGATTACAGACACATATAAAGAAAAGAACTCATCACTAATAACTGTCCTTTGTTGTTGTTCAGTCGCTAAGTCATGTCTGACTCTTTGCAACCTTTATTAGCTTTATTAACTGTGCTTTATTAACTTTCAAATTTTGGTAGAAGTCATCCTATAAGAAAAGCATTATAACTCAGAAGTATCAAGAGAGGATATTAGCTTCTTTAAATTCTGTTTTTCCTAGTAATAATTTTAATATCCTCATTTACAATGCCGTACTAATGATCAAAATATTTATTTCTATAATGAAAGACAGCCTTTCCCAGAATAAATTAAATGCCTAAGAAACAATGCCTAGGTACACTTAAGGCTGCTTGTTGAATACAGAATGCCAGCAAATGAGACTGAAAGCACTTGAGGAGTGTTTTATCCCTTTAGGGTAAAAGCTTATAGAATGACCTTTGATCCACAGTACAGTAGTACAGCAGTTTGATTTTAAGAATTCTTATGTCTTCAAGGTAGGGCTTCATGTCATCATACTGTGGTGAGTGAAGACTGACAAGTTTTAACATGCAGTATTTTAATCAGGAATCAATAGTTTCAAAATGGGTAAAATACTTCTTTCTCTACTTTTATTATATCTACATATTTCCTTTCCAAAACAAGTTGGCAAGAGTTGAAATTTTTTCATCATCTGTTCCAAAAAGAAACAAGTTATATGTGGTTACTGACCTCAGCTCAAATTTCAAAATGCAGTGCAAAGGCTAATGTTTAATTATTAGTATCAGAATAGCTCCTAAACTCAACCAAGAAAAGTTGTGTATTTCTTAGTTTCACTCATGTGACCAGAAAATATTTACAACTTGATTCATTTCAACTCAGTTCAACAAATATTTACTGAACAACAAGGACATGCCAACCATTGTGCTAGCCACTGGAGTGTGAAAGCACAAAGATGAATCTATTAGCTCAGCCATTAAAATATGACTAGCAGTGGGAACGAATTTAAGGTTAAAAACAGCTTAGGTTTCTCTGTGATGTCTTATTATCATAAGAAAAATAGGTCTCCTAGAATTTTTTTTTTTAAATGTATGAGAGAAAAAAATTTTAAATAAATCTTCCAAATGGAATGATTAATCATGCATTTAGAAACTGTTCATTTTGTCCAAATAAGCCAAAAGTAGAGAATAAAAATGAAAAACAGAGTGGGAAAATATTCATGGTACTAAGCTATTATTGTCACTCAAACTGGAATATAAAATTTCAAAATTTTATTTTAGGTTAAAAACCACACATAAATATTAAACAAATATTATGCCTATAATTTGAATGACATTTTTCTAAATATTCTACAAATAAAATAAGTTCTATATGTTAGCAAACTGAATACAAATTTTTTTCAGTGTGAATATTTGGGGGGTTATATGGAACACTAAAAATACTGGTGAAGGCTTGATGACGGGCATGTGGAGCCACGGAGGCAGTGCCCGGGAGTCGGAGTAGGAGCAGTGGTGACCAGCTGCAGGCATCCTCGCTGTGTCCTCCTGGGGCAGAGGAAAGGGTCTTTTGAAGCCAGCAGTTTCCAACTTCCTGGGGGCCACTTGGAGTTCGGTGAAAGCTGGGAAGAATGTGCTTAAAGGGAAACCTGGGGAGAAGGAGCTCTTCACCTGAAAAATGTTCACTTTGTCTCAGTTGTGAATTCTTTTGTTGAGAAAGAGAATTACCATTTATCACTATTTTAATGAAAGGATAGGTGGACCCGACTCATGATTTAGAACCAAAGAATGCAGAGCCTGAAAAGAATGAAAGTTGGGAGTAGATTCCTTGGAAAGAATTTCCTCCCCTGGACCAGCTTTTCTGGGCACTATGTTGTTTAAAGGAACAAGGCTATGATCCTTTTAAAGAAGATTTGGATCATCTGGTAAGATATTAAGGAAGTCACCTAGAGGTGAACAAGGAGACTCACTGAGTTGTTTTTTTTTGTTTTGTTTTGTTTTGTTTTTTAATGAATTGGCCAAAAAATTCACTTGATTTTTTTGTATGATGACTGTAGTAGTGCTTAGTCTCTACCTTCATTGGAAACGATTCTGTAAGATTATAGTGTGACACCTGTCATAGCAACATGCATTTTTTAAATGAAACTTATCAAAATTGGTGAATTTGGGGGTAGCCATTGACTCAGAGGGGAAAGTGTCTGCCTGCAATGCAGGAGACCTGAGTTCAATCCCTGGGCTGGGAAGATCCCCTGAAGAAGGAAATGGCAACCCACTCCAGTATTCTTGCCTGGAGAATCCCATGGATGGAGGAGCGTGGTGGGCTACAGTCCACTGGGTCACAAAGAGTGGGACACAACTGAGCTGCTTCACTTTCACTTTCTTTATTTTAATATTGAAAATGGAAGAAAAAAAGCAACAATTTTGGCATATTATGCTTGATTATGTCAAGAAAGGTAAAAACACAACTGACACACACACACAGAAGTTTTGTGCAGAGTATGGAGAAAGTGCTGTGACTGAGCAAACGTGTCCAAAGTGGTTTGCACGTGTCAAAAGTCTCATGCTGGAGATTTCTCTGTGTATTATGCTCCACAGTCAGGTAGACCAGTTGAAGTGGACAGCAATCAAATTGAGACATTAACTGAGAGCAATCAACATCATACCACGTGAGAGACAGCCGACATACTCAAAATATCTAAATCAAGTGTTGAAAATCATTTGCATCAGCATGGTTATGTTAATCACTTTGATATTTGGGTTCGACTTAAGTTAAAGCCAAAAGAACCTTCTTGATCTTATTTCTACATATGATTCTCTACTGAAATGTAATGAAAGTGTTCCATTTTTTAAATAAATTGTGAAAGGCAATGAGAAATGGATGCTGTTCAATTACGTGGAATGGAAGAGATCATGGGACAAGCGAAATGAACCACCGTCAGCCACACCAAAGGCTGGTCTTCATCCAAAGAAGGTGATGTTGTGTATATGGTGGGATTGGATGGGAGTCCTCTATAATGAGCTCCTTCCAGAAAACCAAACAATCAGTTCCAAGAAGTACTGCTCCCAGTTAGACCAACTGAAAGCAGCACTCAATGAAAAGAGTCCAGAATCAGTGGACAGAAAATCCATAATCTTTCATCAGGATAACGCAAGACCACATGTTTCTTTGATGACCAGACAAAAATCATTACAGCTTGGCTGGGAAGTTCTGATTCCTCCACCATATTCCCCAGACATTGAACCTTCAAATTTCCATTTATTTTGATCTTTACAAAATTCTCTCAATGGAAAAAAAATTCAGTTCTCTGGAAGACTGCAAAAGGTACCTGGAACAGTTCTTTTCTCAAAAAGATAAAAAGTTTTGGGAAGATGCAATTATGAAGTTGCCTGAAAAATGGCAGAAGGCAGTGGAACAAAATGGTGAATACATTGTTCAGTTCTTGGTGAAAGTGAAAAATGTGTCTTTTATTTTTACTTAAAAACCAAAAGAACTTTTGAGCCAAACCAATACATAAAAGGCAAATAAGGTCCTGTTAAAGAATGAAAAATATCTATATTTCAAAACAACTCCATTTTATCTGAAAAGTCCCACATGATGGCCAGTTTGTTTGAAGTCTCAATATACCCAACACCTTTTCATTCAGTATTTGCAAAAATTTTTCAGACTGTGTCATGAATTGTGTCTCAGATTCATAAAATGTGATAATTGGTGATGTTATAAACGGTAATTCTGCTTTCTGTATTTCTCCATGGTATTGATTGTGCTGTCAGTGAGTGTGGAGGAGAGTGCAATAGAATTTGTCTTAGTGTTTCAGTTCTGGTAGAGATCCTAATTCAAGTGCTAACACAGTATTCCATAGAATTTATCACATTTGCTGGTTTTCCTCTTCTATTTCATTTAAAACAATTTGTTGTTGTTGTTGTTAATATATTTTGACAGTTCCTGCAACTACAGCAGGCAGGACAGGTCATTAGGGTGTATTTCTGATTGGGAACCTAAACCTAGGGGAGTGAGATAAACCATCCAGGATCTGTATCCCATTGTTAACAGGCCTTACCATTTTGGATCTCAGTTGATCTCTCTGGAGATTCAACTTCCTTATATGTAAAATGTGATTAGACTAGAGCAGCGGTTCTCAGTATAGCCTGGAGAAGTCCTCAAGACCCTTTCTAGGATCTTCAGGGTCAAAGTCAGTTTTGTCACACAAAGACGTTGTTTGCCTTTTTCATCCTCATTCTTTGCTGAGTGTACAGAGGAGTTTTCCAGAGACTGCATGTTGTAGGTTACTCTAGTAGAATGACTGCAAAGCAGATATGAAAATCTAGCTCTCTTCTAGTAAGCTAGATGTGGAAGAAATTGATAAAAATGTAAAACAATGCCATGCTTCTCACTTTTTTTTAAAGGAAAACATCTATATTTTTTATAAAAACTATGTTAACATATAAGTTTTGTGTCATGGGTTTTTGTTATTTGTAAATAAATTAATAAAAGAATTCTTAAAATTTAAAAGAAAACATATAAAATAGATACTGGTGTAAGTTATGGGTCACATTTGCATTAAGTTCAGCATACCATTTTCTGGGTCCCCTCAGGTCTTTCCATAAGCCTCTAAGGATTACAAACCCTGCTTCAGACATTAACTATCATATTCACCTCAACATTGATTATGACACTTGATAGCTGCTATCATACTTTTTCAATATGTTTCAATATTGATGTCTTATTCATCAATTTCATTAGTAGGGTGTTCTTTGTTTCTTATGGTCCAGCCTAATGTCACTTACTTGCCTTAGAAATACTTGTTGTCTCACTCCAATCATCTTAATATCACGTTCTACCTGATGTTCACATCATTCAGAGTCACTTTCCAGGACAAGCCAGCTTGATATTTCTCAGTGTGGCTAATATTTCCATCCTTATAGCCTTTTAAGACACTGTGTGTGTGTGTGCTTAGTCGCTCAGCCGTGTCTGACCCTTTGCAACCCCATGGACTGACTGTAGCCCACCAGGCTCCTCTGTCAATGGGAATTCTCCAGGCAAGAACACTGGAGTGGGCTGCTATGCCCTTCAAGACATTGTAGTGATCACAAATTTGTATTTGATTGATAACATTGGTAACAATGACAAATTGACTGGATATGGGACAAACTGAAGGCAAGAAGATTATTTAGAACTCTATTTCCATTATTTCAACTTGAAAGACAGGACTGGAACAAGGGCAATTCTGGAATCAAAGTTGTTGGCTCTTCTGCCATCACTATCCTACCACTCACTAGGTTTCATCTCCTGATTTCCTGCTCGTTTACCATTTGAGGTACCAGATGGTCCTAATCTGGTACTATTGCAAAGCCTGTATTCTACCAGTTTATTAATCTTTTCCATGTCCCTTTAATTTTTAGCTTTGCCTTTTCTCTAGACCAATTTTTTGTCTTGAAAAGTGTTGACTGTTGATTTCCTAAAATAGCTGGAATGAAATAAACAGTGGTAAATTAGCTTATACTAGAATTCCACACAAAAAGAACTTCTGAATTCCCTTTTATGCATTCTAAATATAAATTTTCCAGTATTAAGAGATAACACATATGTAGCAGGCTATGGTCTGCATCCATGTGTGCATACCAAGTCACTCAGTTTGACTCTTTGTGAACCCATGAACTGTCGCCCATCAGGCTCCTCTGTCCATGGGACTCTCTGGACAAGAATAATGGAGTGGGTTGCCATGCCCTCCTCCAGGGGATCTTCCTGGCGCAGGGCTCAAACCCATGTCTCGTACGTCTCCTGCACTGGCAGGCAGGGTCTGTATCACTGGCGCCACCTGGGAAGACTAGGGTAACTTTTGTTTTATTTACCCAGGATGCCCTATCATTCCTCTACTACGAGAAACAATAACCTCTTTCTTTTGGAGAACTTCTGATCTCCACGAGATTTAAGTAGAATTTTCAATCACAGTAACATACCCTTCATTTTCAGCAGCTGTGTCAATGGACAGGTTACTCAGTTTGGCCAATCAGGCTATTCCCAATTCAGGAATGCCCTCTGAAGTCAAACAGTGTCTATCTAAAACAGTGATCCCCTCAAAAAGTCCTTTTAGAGACAGCACAAAAGGCTTTCCTTCTCAAGTGGTCAGTATGCTGAAAGGAATAAGCCTGGAGATACTTGATGACATCTCACCCTAGCCATAAGATAACAAGCAGGAGGGAATTAGGTCAATTTATGAAGAGCTTCCCCAGTGGCTCAGAGGTTTTACCACCTGCAATGAAGGAGACACAGGTAAGATTTGTGGGTCAGAAAGATCCTCTGAAGGAGGAAATGGCTACACACTCCAGTATTCTTGCCTGGGAAACCCCATGGTCAGAGGAGCCTGGTGGGCTACAGTCCATGGACTTGCAAAGAGCTGGACATGACTGAGTGAGCACACAGCACATAAAGAGCTTTAAAGACAAGTAAATATGAGACATGGATGAAAGGAGTTATTAAAAGCATCTGTCCCTCTAGAATCAGTACTGTTCTAAAATATAGAGCAAAATGGGTTTTAATTTTATTTTAATAGAATTCAACAAATATTGATGTGCCAAAGACTATTATATGTTTGTGTGAAGAAGACTGCAATTAAATTGGTTCCAAGAGCCTGGTGCCAGGATGCTCCCAAAACAGGCACATCTCTTTTCCAAACTTCCAGCCAAACACAGACTTAAGTGGAGGTTCATGAGCCACTCCTTTCTCAGAAGGCTACTGTAAATCACAGGGAATCTTCCTAGGACACCAACCATTCCTATAATCGTCAGTTCCCCAACCAAGGGACTCAACAGGCTCCTGGATCTGGAGGAAGTTCATATTTTGCAAGTCCATACTCACACTCTGCTGCCCCAAATCCATATATAGACGTGTAAAGAGAGAATGCCACCAGTGAGCAGAAGGGACATGCTTCCTATCAATAACACAACTCTTTCACCTTTCTAGCTTTCTTACTACACTGATTGACCAAAAATATCCCCACTTAATCACACTTAAAATTTCTGGGGCTTCCCCAGTGGCTCCCATGAAATTTCCCCATAAGCCCTAAAATATTGACAGTTTATCAAAGCTCAGACAGAACATAGGCTACTAAGAATTAATGGGTAAGTGTATGGGCAAATACTATTTAGTAAGCATACTGACTGGCATGAGGCCCATAGGAAGATATCCAGGTAGAAGGTAGTATCTGACTCTCTTTACATGTATGACCTGACCAGTAAAAAGCAGGAAAAATGCCTCCCAGGCCTTTTTCATTGTGAGGGAGGTCATTTTTCCATTGTTTTCTAACTCCCTTAATCTCCACTTATGGGAATTTTCTGGTGGCTCAAAAGGTATCTGAGAATCTGCCTGCATGGAAGAAAGCTTTGATCCCTAGGTCTGGAAGATACCCTGGAAAAGGGAATGGCAACCCGTTTCAGTATTCTTGTCTGGAAAATTCCATGGACAAAGGTACAGTCCATGGGGTCACAAAGAGCTGGACACAACTGATCAACTAACACTTTCAACCTCCATTCAAGGGAATTCACTGGATATTTTAACATTGCCTTTTACCTTCAGCCCATAGAGAAGTTACTCTTTCCGTGAATACCACTACTCTTTCCTGGACATCAAACTGAGTAAATCTCTGTAAAACATCCTATGACTCCACAGCTTACTTTGTATCCCACTGGGAAAAGCCTGGATGGAAAACTAATTGTGGTAACAGGTCTCCTGTCCTGACAATGATGCCAAGTATATTAGAGGCATTCATCACTGTGAAGAGACTTGATCCCACATAATGCATGAAGAACTTCTGTATTGCCAGGGTATTCTTACCACCTTTCTCTTGACTCAGGGACACAATCCAAGCAACGTAAAAACCTGAACCTGAGGCTGTCCACTTGCCTCAGAACTTATCCTTTTGCTTGTCCCATTTTGAGCTCCAGGGTCATGTACATGTACTCTCCACGTTTTCTTATCAAGGATTTTAACTTTTGGAGTTCCGTTGTGCTCATACCATACGTGTCAATATCACTCTGTTCCACGCTAGAGCCAGGGAAAGACCACTCAACCCTCTATTTGTGCCAGAGAAGATAAACACATTCTTTTTAAAAATTCTCTTTAACATTTTTAAAAATATCTTGAATGTAATTGAATGGAATGAGGATTTCAAAGAAATATTTTTCTACCAATGCTCTCTTAGAGTCAATGAATATCAATGTGTCCATATTTCTTTGACACAATCAAAATGAGAAATAAGTGAAAAAACAAACTTTACAGGATTAGATGTGGAATTAATAAAGCAGCCCTGGAAAATGCAAATACTGCCAGACAGTTTCCAGAGATGGCATGTCTCTAGTGCTCATTCCCTTCTCATACCCAACGTCCTCAAAAAAAAAAATGAGACTGTACTCACAAAGAAAATATATTATCCCAACCACATGAGAGGGTTGAGTCAATTGATGTATTTAAATGTAAAAATAGTCCTAATATCCAATATATTAAGAATACATATCTGGTCAGTCTATGCATGCATATATATAAAGCCACTTATACCAAATATAAATAGATAAACATGCACACAGACAAAGAATGGTCTCTGGGTGCTCAAGATCACTATTGCTTTTCTTGCTTCTAAGTCTTGCATGTGAGTTAAATCCAAGATCGGTGGGTTTAGAAACCATATATTTCCAGCAACCAATCTGTGAATGTGAGTATGTCACTGGTGGGGAGGGAAAAGAAAATTTAATTAGGTATTCTAGGTAAATCAAGCCACCCATGAGTGTATTTTCTGGACATGATGGTATTTTTACTGGCAGGGAATCACTATATGATGTTATTTTCCTAAGTTAACATATTTATTGAACAAAAGTTTGACCAAAGCAGGTGGCAAAAGTCAGCTTTTATTTCTTCAGCTGAGGGGGTGGTTCAGAGGGAGGCATCACTTTGGAGCTGCCATATATGAATGGCTGTAGCTTCTTAAATTGGCTAAAAATCGCAGTAAGTGGCAGTAAGAAACCTAGAGTAAAAAAAAAATGAAACCTGCCTGGCAAAATCTGAAAAGCTTTCCAGGAAAACAGACAGTTTCATACACCATGCTGTTGCTATTAACGATTAACTCATTTTCATAAGTAAAAATGTTCCAGATAGTCAGTAATGAAAATAATTATCAGCATTAACTATATCAGACAGCAATAGTCAATAAAGCAGTTAGCATTATGAAAGCACTGTCAACAATACAGAACATTTATAGCCTGATCACTATCAAGAAAATTATCATCAAAATGAGAGAGGCTAAAATATGTACCAAAGAATACCAGCTGGTTAAACTGTACAGAAATGTTCTTTCTCACCATTAATGTCCAGCTAATTCTTATTCATCTCTTAAGACTGATTTTACAATTAGGTCCTTTGGGAAGCAGGACCCAATCTGCCACACTTTCCTCCACCCAGTCCCACACTGCGCTGGGTGGAATTTAGCCACACTCCATGCTCCTCCAGTAGAACAGTGGAACAGTCTATTAGCACAGGCTCCCCACCTCAGTAGTGAGCTGTTGAGAGCCCTGTATTCTTGTCTTTGTTTTCCTAGTACTTGGCCCCATTTGTGGTGAGTAGGATTTCAATAAGTGTTTGGTAGATTGGTATTGAATGTCATCAGTGGGGATGAAGAATAATGGAAGCTAAATAAGGAAAAGCTATGTAGATGCAGATTCTTATGACCCAACAGTAGCAGAGTTATGGTGGGCAATGGTCTCTCTTATGCCCAGCACCTCTTTTCCCAGAACCGCCCTTCCCTTACCCTGTGTGATTCTGGGACACCTTCCCTTGATCTTGCCAAACAAGGTCCATCTAGTCAAGGTTATGGTTTTTCCAGTAGTCATGTATGGATGTGAGAGTTGGACTATAAAGAAAGCTGAGTGCCGAAGAATTGATGCTTTTGAACTGTGGTGCTGGAGAAGACTCGAGAGTCCCTTGGACTGCAAGGAGATCAAACCAGTCAATCCTAAAGGAAATTAGTCCTGAATATTCATTAGAAGGACTGATACTGAAGCAGAAACTCCAATACTTTGGCCACCTGATGTGAAGAACTGACTCATTGGAAAAGACCCTGATGCTGGAAAAGATTGAAGGCAGTAGGAGAAGGGGACGATAGAGGATGAGATGGTTGGATGGCATCACCAACTTGATGGACATGAGTTTGAACAAGCTCTGGGAGTTGGTGATGGACAGGGAAGCCTGGTGTGCTGCAGTACACTGGGTCGCAAAGAGTTGGACATGACTGAGTGACTGAACTGAATTGAACTTCCCTTGACCTTAGCCATGTGACCCAGGCAGGGTACAGAATTAGTCGAAGAACTGGACATAAAAGTCAACCATAGCTGATCAGAACCTTTTTTTGAAATATACCACTTAGACATAAGATGAGAAAGGATCTTTCTTCTTTTAGAACTCAAACTTTAAGCCTACCAGCTTCTACCTTATCCTCCTTGTGGGAAGAATGTATGTGAACCAGAGGAACAGCCAAAAAGAAAAGCAAGACACACCAAGAAATAAAGTACAAGCAAGCTTCAGATACATATGAGCTGCATTTACATATGCAATGCATACTCTGCTTTGTTTCTGTTAGGATAAAAAGTGGTTTGCTACTTGGATCCCAAAGAGTCACATCTATGCAATAAACCTACGTTAAAATGTATAATAAACCAAGTTCTCACATTTGTGATCTCTCTTTGTCCCCAAATTATCTCCAATGATTGGCATTTTTATTTCTCCAATTCTAAAGATGAATAAATTGAGGCTCAAAGTGATAAAATATCGTGCTTAAGATCTCACAGGGAAAATGTTTACCTGAATATTCTGATTTCAAGTGTGTGTGATATTCTTCAAGTGTGATAATGCAAATCAGTACATATTGTGCTTTAGGTTGGAGTCAAGATTCTAGCTCAAATTTACAAAAGCACAAAACGTGCTATTGCATCAATGTAGCAAGGTGACCCAGGCTGAGCCTACCCTGAGAGTGAGGGCAGGAGAACAATAGCTGTTCTCATTTCTGGGCAGAGTCCGGGATGGTTTTTTGCTCAGAGAAGAGTATTTTAGCAGCCCCAAGTGTGCAGGGCTTTGTTCCTGAGTATATTTCTGGGACATCTCAGAAATGTTTTGATGGAGGTTGATGACTGAGAAGCTGTGTAAACTGTGTGATGAACAAGGAAATTTTGTGTATAAAGGCTCATTTGTACCCACAATTGGGTAAAACTTCAGCAATTCAGGTTAAATTTGTCTTCCTCGAATGACCTGTTTGAGTTTTAGGAAGTAAACAAAGATAGAAATACATTTACTCAAAAATGTTTTCACAACTTTCTTTTTAAAGGATGCTTTTATCTAGAATAGAGAAAGTACTAGCTAGGAAGAGCAGTATATCTAGAAAGATCAACTATTTTATGTTAAAGCAAGATAACTTGGTTGAACTTCAAAATGCAAGATAAAGTGGCTATATCATCTTGATCAACCTCTTTGAATTTCAGGTTCCTCACGTGTACAATTAATATACTAATTATTACTCTCAGGATTATGTGCAAAGATTTAATAGGTTAATTTGTACAAATGCACATAATTAATGTTAGGACAGCATAAATATTAGCTGTTGAACCTTGCTTGTGATACCACATTCAACATGATTTTGCTTGTAACACTCCTTAGATTGAAATATTTTTTTTTCTGGGTTAAAAAAATAACTTCAGTAACCATTTCTTTTAGTTCTTCAAATAGAAACCACTGCCTGGAGATAAGTTGTCTTTGGTTAAGTTTATATACCAACACATGTATCTATAGTATACACTAACTAAGAGATATACAGAACATGAATTGAATAAAGGAAAGCTCTCAAAAAGATTTTTCATTTCAAATGTTCTACTTTAATTTACGCAGTAATGAAAAAATCTTAGTAACTAACGTACTTTTGTGTATAGGGAACAATTCCATCATATCTGTAGGCTTCTACCTTCTCTCTCTTTTTTTTTTTTTTTTGGTTAGAATATGAGAACTGAAGTTCTTCAACTGGAAGGTAAATCTCTGCTCAGGACACAAACCGAAATAACCCAGCCTGCCAGTACAAAGGACTTGCATGCTCTCTGACAGGTGAGGTCTGGCACTGAATTCAACCACCTGGCAAGGCCAATGTGGCTTCCTGACCTGGATTCTCCTTCCAGGGTTTCTGTCCTCCAAATCCTCTTCTAGCCCCAAATCTCTCAATGTTTGTCCAAACCTTTGGAAAGTTCTGCCTGCTGGAATAAGAGTCCTGCCCTACAGCCATGATTTGCACTGATAAAGGCACTGGGTTATAAGGAAGAAAGGGGTAGGAAGAGCAGTGCTAATCATGCCCACTGCTGTTGTTGTTTCCTTGCTAAGTCCTGTCCAATTCATTTGTGACCCCATGGACCATAGCCTGCCAGGCTCCTCTGTCCATGGAATTTCCCAGGCAAGAACACTGGACTTCCTTCTCCAGAGGATTTTCCCAATCCAGGGACTGAAACCATATCTCTTGTATTAGCAGAAAACTCTTTTAGCACTGGGCCACCAGGGAAGACCATAATCATGTCCATATTGTCTGTTATTTCAGCATTTCACTTTGACTATCCTCTTCCTTTCCTAATACATATACTATCACCTGTCTCTGGTTTGGGTCCTGTTTTCACCCAGAGAGATTTGTTGCTGACTGTGGTCAACAACAGGAGTGTAAACTGTGTGATTATTAGTATTACTGCAGCTCATAACTCCTGCTAACCTAAACAAAACTAGGAACCAGTGGCTATCAATCTCAGCCTTGTGCAAACAGGAGTTTGCCACAGTCCTATACATATTATGATTTGGACTTGCTGCCACTTCTTTGGGAGTCACCCCTATACCATGTGAGTCTCCTCCTGTGCTAGGGAAACAGATTACTTCCCCTATTTTTCTTGGCCTACTGTAAAATCCCTGCAATATCCAAAGCCAAGAACACAAAGATTTTGAAAAGATCTACACTAAATAGGATGTTTAAAAATAATTCATTTCTTTCATCAGTAAACAAGCTTTATAGTTCCTGTTAGCTATTTCTACCATACAAGAGAAAAAAGAAAAATCATTTTAAAGATAAGTTTTCAAATCAAAAAGTAACACGGTTCTGTGACAGAAAATGTAAAAAAAAAAAAAAGGGAAGGGTCTAAAGTAAAAAGACTCATTACATCCATCAAATATACAAAATTATTCATTATATCCAGCTCAGAGAATATAAATCTTCTTGCAAATACACAAAAATGTGTACATTACACTAGCCACTTCACAAATCACAACCTGTCTCCCCATGGATTATTTGGTCCTCATATTATTTGGTTCTCAATGACTAGCTAAAGAAAGAAAATATTGATGGGCCTAGTAAGTGTATCTGCCAAAGAGTTCACAGCAGGAAGACAGAAAATCTGGGTTTAGTTTCTATTTTCTTGCCCTAATTTACTGAGTGAACTTGGAAAAGTTCTTTGCCTTTTCTGGACTTGACTCACCTGTAATACAGGAGAGCTGAAATTAACACCCTCTAAGTTCTTGAGTATATCCAAATAAGTAAAAATCAGCAACTTGAAACCATGATAAGGTACCATCTCACAGCCATCAGAACAGCCATCATCAAAAAGACAACAAACAGTACCACCTTTCTAGATTCCATACATATGCGTTAATATACAATATTTGTTTTTCTCTTTCTGACTTACTTCACTCTGTATAATAGGCTTGAGGTTCATCCACTTCATTAGGACTGACTCAAATGTGTTCTTTTTATGGCTGATTAATATTCCATTGTATATACGTACCACAACTTCTTTATCCATTCCTTTGTCAATGGACATCTAGGTTGCTTCCATAGCCTAGCTATTGTAAATAGTGCTGCAACAAACACTGGGGTACCTGTGTCTATTTCAATTATGGTTTATGGTACTGATGAACCTACTTTCAGGGCAGCAACAGAGATACAGACATAGAGAACAGATTTGTGAATACAGTAGGGAAAGGAGAGGGTGGGATGAATTGAGAGAGTAGCAAAGAGACATTAACATTACCATATAGAAAATATATAGCCAGTGGGAATTTGCTGTATGATGCAGGTAGCTCAATCCAGTGCTCTGTCTCAACCTAGATGGGTAGAATTGGTGGGAGGTGGGAGGGAGATTCAAGAGGGAGGGGACATATGTTTATCTACGGCTGATTCATGTTGCTGTATGACAGAAACCAACACAATATTGTAAAGCAACTTTGTCCAATTAAATTTTGTAGAAAGACAACAAACAATAACTGTTGCCCAGTATATTGAGAAAAGGGAACCCTAGTTTATTATTGGTGAGAATGTTAATTGGTACAGCCACTATGGAAAAACAGTATGCAAATTTCTCTAAAAATTAAAAACAGAACTACCATGTTGTTGTTGTTATTGTTAAGTCATGTCCAACTCTTTGCAACCCCATGGACTATAGCCTGCCAGGCTCCTCTGTCCATGGGACTCTCCAGGTATAAGAATACTAGAGTGGGTTGCCATTTCCTTTTCCAGGCAATCTTCCTGACCCAGGGATTGAACCCACATCTCCTATGTCTCCTGTATTGGTAGGTGGATTCTTTTACTACTGAGCCACCAGGAAAGCCTGAGAACTACTATATGATACAGCAATTCTACTCCTGAGTATATATCTGAAGAAAATGAAAATACTAATTTGAAGAGATACATGCACCTTATGGTTCACAGCACGACTGTTTACAATAAATATCAAAAATACAGATTAATGACCTAAGAATATTACTCAGTCATAAAAAAGAATGAACTTCTGTTATCTGCAACAACATGGATGAACCTAGAGGGTTTTAGCTTAGTGAAATAAGACAGAGAAACAAATTCTGTATGTTTTTCCTTATATGTGGAACCTAAAAAACAAAAAAAGCAAATGAATATAGTAAGATAGGCACAGGCTCACAGATACAGAATTAGTGGTTACTGGTGAGGAGAGGGGTAGGTGGAAGGGGAAGATAAGGGAAGGGGATTAAGAGGTACAAACTATTAGGTTTAAAATAAGTAAGATACAAGGATGCAATGCAAAGAATAAGAAATGTAACAATATTTTATAATAACTTTAAATGAAGTATAATCCATGAAAGTCTAAGCATTATGTGGTATACCTGAAACTAATACAACATTGTAAATCAACTTTACTTTGATTTAAAAACAAAAATGTTAAGTACTAAGATGCTGGGGGTCTGTGATTTTCTGAAGTGTTAACATTAAAATACTATATGCTAAAGAAAAGTTGAGCTAGGGGCATAACAAAACAGATACCAGATGCAAAAGTGGATTATGAGACAGAGCAACTGATCAAAAACAAAGCATGTAAACTTAATAGACTAGTGAGTAGAATTACCCTTTGTTTTCTGAGCATACAGGGTAAGATTTTTTTTTCCTTTGTAATGGCACTAAGGGCATCAAGAAGAGTGAGAGATAATAGAAGAAAAATAATTTATGCCATAAGCTGATGAAGCTTAAATGCTTGGATGAAAATGTTTTATCCATTTTACCATACACTACGTAGTCATTGTTGTTTTTGGCAAGTATGTGGATGTTACTCTGGAGAAGGAAATGACAACTCATTCCTCTATTCCTGCCAGGAGAATCCCATGGACAGAGGAGCCTGGCAGGCTACAGTCCCATAGGGTCACAAAGCATCAGACACGACTGAAGTGACTTAGCACAGCGCATGGATGTAACTGGAATTACATTAAGGAATACAACTCTAAATTTCTTTTATGACTTTTGTTCCTTTTCAGCAGATGCGTTTTATTGTTGTTGCTGTTGTCAAGCACTGAAGTATACAGGAATGATCTCTCCTTGTGGCTTTATCATTTCTTAAGGAGAGTGTTGGCTTGATAATCCACAGTGCATGCACGTGCACACACATGACCCTGTTTGAGAATATTTCTAGGATGCCAGAAGAGCCTGTTTTTACTTTAATGCTTACACTACACAAATTCAAGATCAATGTTATAATCAGGGATCCAATTTAATCCCCTCTCACCATTAAAATTTGCTTTGTGGAATTTTCCTTACCTCTCTTGTTATTCTCTTTCATATTTTTAGAATTCCAAACAGAATCTATCTAATTCAACTATGTTGGCAGCCATAGGACACACTATCTATTTACTTAATCCAAGGTTCCAGGAATAATTAAAATATATTTTCTTCAAATTTTATATTGTTTGCCACAACTGTATAAAAGCATTGCTGGGCTTCCCAGGTGGCTCAGTGGTAAAGAATCTCCCTGCCAATTCAGGAGACTCAGGAGATGTGGGTTTGATCCCTGGGTCAGAAAGATCCCGTGAAACAGGAAATAGGAATCCATTCCAGTATTCTTGCTTGGAAAATTCCATGGACAGAAAAGACTGGTGGGCTGCAGTTCATGGGGTTGCAAAGAGTCAGACACCACTGAGCACACACATACATTGTTTTCATGCTATTTATGCCAATTTATGAGGTGATTTCCTTTTTTTATTCTTATCTTTAATCCTTATCTAATAATTGTATCTTTGAATCCTAAACTAGAATTATATGTATTTCTTATTTCTTTTTAGTTTTTTGCTTTGTTCTATTTCTAATACATTTTTCTTTTCCTTTTTTATTTTTTGATTGCTGGTCTTAACAGCAGCTGAAGTCAGTCTTATTACTCAATGTTATATGCTGTTTCAGCATCAAGCACACTCCACCCTTAAGAGGTCATATTTCACAAGTGACGAGATCTGTGTGTATAGGGTTGGAGGATGGGGAGGTAAGGAGGAGAGACTATGTATATACTCATATAAGGAATTGGGGCTTCCTTTAGGGTGAAACACCATATAAACACATTATTGTTAGTAAACTTGAAGACCTGGTTAAACTGGAAAACCAGAGGTAAGAAAGACTTTTTGTTTTTAAATATGGAAACAGAAGAAGCCATAACTGAAAATAAAGTGGGGTTCCTGGATAGTCAGTCTCCTGTGTTTTTGGTTGGTGAAAGTCAATGGAATCCTTTCATAGCAAGCGAAAGCTGGCTACAGGGGCAGCTGACATTGGAAACACAGCACAGAGCTCGTGTTTTGTGGAGTTTATTGACTGCTTCCCAAACAGAAGAAATAAACAGAGAGCTGGGTTTTTAATTTTAGGATCTATTTGCACCCTATTAAATTAGAGAACCCAAATGACGTCTGCCTGGAGGAACTCCTGGCTGCATGAGCACTTTCTTTCCTAGCCTGACAAAAGATGATTCAGTTCTAAGTAGACACATATCACCCCCTGGGCCAGAACAGCAGTTGCTAGGATGAAACACAGAATATTGATGTTGCCATTGTGTCTGTGACAATGTCTTATTTCTGCCAGCTATGCAGTTTCAGTTCAGTCTGAAAAAGTTTATGAGAAAAACAAGTTGACAATCACTAACTACCAAGTTTGCTAAATTGTGACTTGAACTGGGAGGCCTACAGCTTCCTAACTAACATGAGACCAGATGAATTTCCTTTTAACGTTTATTTTTCAAACTTATCGAATTTTCCAAAAATATTCTTCCTATTAACAATTTACATAATTTATCAATATATTTATTCTGTTTTCTATCTTAAGAATGAGAGTTCAAAGACAGCAAGGAAGTTTTCTGTATTTATGAAGACCAGGATGGTACCTATTGTAATAGTGAAAGAAAGTGAAGTCACTCAGTTGTGTCTGACTCTTGGTGACACCGTGGACTGTAGCCTGCCAGGCTCCTCTGTCCATGGGATTCTCCAGGCAAGAATATTGGAGTGGGTTGCTACTTCCTTCTCCAGGGGATCTTCCCAACCCAGTGATCAAACCAGGGTCTCCCGCACTATAGGCAAACTGTCCTCTGAGCCACCAGGGAAGTCCTATTACATAGTAACTACACAATTAATGCTTTCAAAAAAGAGTAAAGTCACACTCTCTCTCACTCTCTCTCTCTCATACACACACACACACACACCCGAGAAAGCTGGTGTGCTTGACTTTAGAATGATGAATTTTTAGCAACAAGTTTGCTCTTTTACTGTTCTTATGCCTTCTATTTAATAGATGAACTATTAATACAAACATACAACCTTGTATCTTTGAAGCAGCAGGAGGCAATCAAGTGTGGATTTTCTTTTCTTCTTGAAACAACTAATGTATATATGATTTAATGAAACTTTGTAGATTTTAAAACAGCTTCCAGATCATTTGAAAGTTTCATTAAATACCAGACTTATATAACTAGAGCTAAATAATAATCAGAAGACAGCTAATGATGTCTAGCTTTCAGAGCTAAATGTTTCTGTTTAACGTAATGTTGAAATAGAATAATGCTAATATTTCACGATCGTTTTCTTTCACTTAGGTGGCAACATAACAGTTAAAAATTAAAAGGCCAGTTTTAAGAGACTTCTTTTACTGTAATCTCAGAAAGGCTACAATTTAATGAGAGAATGAAATTATTCTTTTCTGTAATGATTCACAAGTCTTTGTTCTTCCCCAGATTGAGATTTTATGAACAAATTATGCTTTTAATAATGTTCTCATGTTGTGGGGCCAGCTGCCCATTTAAATTCAAATAACTTATTCTAAGACAACTTACTCAAATAACTTATTCTAATCCATACATTCACAATGTAGTATATTTAACATAAAAATATTCCCTATATACTCTGTGTTGCTGCTGCTGCTGCTGCTAAGTTGCATCAGTCGTGTCCAACTGTGCAACCTCATAGCCGGCAGCCCACCAGGCTCCCCTGTCCCTGGGATCCTCCAGGCAAGAACACTGGAGTGGGTTGCCATTTCCTTCTCCAGTGCACCAAAGTGAAAAGTGAAAGTGAAGTCACTCACTCGTGTCCAACTCTTAGCGATCCCAGGGACTGAAGCCTACCAAGCCCCTCTGTCCATGGGATTTTCCAGGCAAAAGAGTACTGGAGTGGGGTGCCATCATCTTCTCCCACACTCTGTGTTATATGTGTTAAACATTTATATACATAATATGTGTGTATGTAATATGTTATATCTTTATCTATATATTACCAAAAGCATGAACAACAAAAGAAAGAATTGACATATTGGTCTAAATTGAAATTAAAACTTCTTCTGCATCAAAAGTGAAAGTGAAAGTCGCTCAGTCGTGTCTGACTCTTTGTGACCACATGGACTATACAGTCTATGGAATTCTCCAGGCCAGAATACTAGATTGGGTAGACTTTCCCTTCTCCAGAGGATCTTCCCAACTCAGGGGTTGAACCCAGGTCACCTGCACTGCAGGCAGATCCTTTACCAGCTGAGCCACAAGGAAGCCCTCTGCGTCAAAAGACATTATCAAAAAAGTGAAAAGCCAATCTACAGAATGGAAGACAGGATATACAAATCATATATCCTGTAAGGGTCTAGCATCCAGAATATATCAAGAACTCTTACAAGTCAATAAGCACAAGTCACACAATGCAATCACAATATGGGCAATGGCCTTTAATATGTATTTTTCCAAAAAAGATATATTAACTACCAATAAGAAAATGAAATGATGCTCAGCATCACTGGTCACCTGGAAATGAAATCAAAACCATCTCAGAACAACTAGTATGACTATAATTAGAAAAACAAAAACTAGCCAAGACAGGTAAGGAAATGAGAAACTGGAACCCTTATATACATCACTAGTGAAAATGTGATTTGGCTATTGCGGAAAACACTTTGGCAGTTCCTCAAAAAGTCAGACATAGAACTATCATGACCCATAAAGCCCACACCTATGTATAGAACCAAAAGACTTGAAAACAGACACCCAAATGAATACGTATACACTTATGTTCATAGTAGTAATATCAAAACAGCTTAAAGATGGGAACAGCCCAACTGTCCTTCAGTGGCTGAACAGATAAACAAATTGTGGCAAATACACACAGTGGAAAATTACTTAGGCATTAAAAAAAGATGAATAATAGTAACTTACAATCAATCTTTTTGTCGTTATAGTTGACATGCTTTCCATTCAGTTCAGTTCAGTTTACCCTAGACTAAAAATAAGATCTGGGTTTTAGAAAACTCATAAAAGGTAGGGGTTTTTCCCCTACATCTTTATTGGTATGGAGCAAACAAGAGAGCAGTCCCAGGAGGTAAGACACAAGTGAAACTGAGCACTCAATAGAATCAGGAATCAGGATTAAGAGACACCTTAAAAAACAAGACCTTAGGAATGCCAGCAATCTAAGTGAAAACACTAAAATACTGCCCTCTCCTTTTACACATACAGAAACAGAATATACATAATGGGGCTTCAGCCAAGCTTACTGAACCATGATGTAGATAGTTGTATGATGTATGACGTAGATTGGAGAAGGCAATGGCACCCCACTCCAGTACTCTTGCCTGGAAAATCCCATGGACGGAGGAGCCTGGTAGGCTGCAGTCCATGGGGTCGCTAAGAGTCGGACACGACTGAGCAACTTCACTTTGACTTTTCACTTTCATGCACTGGAGAAAGAAATGGCAACCCACTCCAGTATTCTTGCCTAAAGAATCCCAGGGATGGGGGAGCCTGGTGGGCTGCCTTCTATGGAGTCTCACAGAGTCGGACACGACTGAAGCAACTCAGCAGTAGCAGCACATGTAGATTTAAATGGATGACTTCAATTAACTATTTTTTGTTATTCCAATGAGAAAGACTTTGCAAGCCAATAAGCAGACATACAGACAGAGATTTAAAAAAAAAAAAAAAAAAGACACACTGTGGAAATCTACAGGTACCTTGGTATAGTTAGACCATCAGTTCTGAAGCCAGTGTAGTAAATGATGAGGCTAACTGGAGAGGAGAACCCATTTCAAAGAGATGGAAAGCTTTAAATGGATTGAGAAGGATAATGGAACAGCCCATAATAATAAAGAGCCTCTGAGTTGTGAGCAGAAAAGTGATATATCAGATTTATGACTTAGCAAAACCATTTGGTATTATGGATAACATACTACAAAGGGAACAGGTATTTAACACAGTTTTAAAAGACTACTCATGAATCAGTTTAGTAACAGGATCACCAACCCTCTGGTTATCTAATACCTGAGCAGTTTCATTCAAAATTTTCTTTAGAGGCCTAGAATCCTTGCCAGAATAAAGGACCAAGGAGTGAGAAACTGCTGCCTGGAAAAATGGAAACCCGGATTCAAGTTAAAAAAGACAAAACCACAGAAGGATGACTTTGGTATTTTCTTTTAACTAATGAAAACATCAAAAATTGCTAATACCCACAGTTTTCCAGGAAGAAAGAATTGCTTTGCATGGGGCTTTCCTGCCAGTTTTCTTTTCCTTTACTTTTAAAAAGAATTTTTGGGGCACCCTGTACTCTATAAATTCAGTATTTGAATAATTATTTGTTTTACCTTTATAAATTCACGGACACTGAATTTTCTTTGTAAAAACAATGTTACTGTAGGTTGACAACTGAGAGAGCCAAAAACTTAAGATAAATAAAAATGTAGTTCTATGTACTCCAAAGACAGAAAGGAAGATCTTTAAACTATGATAAATTAGGGGGGTGGGGTGGAGTCATAAACATATAAGAATATTTTGAATATAATTAAGCACAGAATTACCTAAGATTAATTTTTAAAATTCTCTACCCAGAAGAGAGCTTTTATATTATGCTTTTAGCAATAAAGCAAACAGAAAAAAGAAATGTTCAATGATTGAAAAAGATCAAAAAGAAGGCAGACCTATTCAAATTCTTTTCTCTATCAGGGTAGTTAGAAAAAATTATTAAGAGGAAATTATTCTAATCCATAAACATAGGATATCTTTCTATTTATTTGTGTCTTCCTCAACATCTCTCATCAATAATTTATAGTTTTCAGTGTATACATCTTTTAGCTCAATGGTTAAATTTAAAGTATTTTTTAATGCTAGTATAAAGGGCTACCCTGGTAGCTCAGCTGGTAAAGAATCTACCTGCAATGCAGAAGACCCTAGTTCAATTCCTGGGTCAGGAAGATCCACTGGAGAAGGGATAGGCTACCCACTCTAGTATTCTTGGGATTCCCTAGTGGCTCAGATGGTAAAGAATCTGCCAGCAATGTGGGAGACCTGGGTTTGATCCTTGGGTTGGGAAGATCCTTTGAAGAAGGGAATGGCAGCCCACTCCAGTATTCTTGTCTAGAGAATTCCAAGGACAGAGGAACCCAGTGGGCTGCACTCCATGGAATCACAATCAGACATGACTGAAGGACAATCACTTTTATTTTTTGAAGCTACTATAAAGGGGACTGTTTTCTTCACTGCTTCTTCAGATAGTTCCCAAGTAGTAGATAGAAACATAAGACACTTCTGTGTCATTTTGTATCATTTAACTTTACTGAATTTGTTATTAGTTTTCAGTTTTATGGTGGAGTCTTAAGGGTGTACTATATATAAGATTCTGTCAACTATAAATAGAAATACTTTCATTTCTTCCTTTCTGATTTGAATGACTTTTAATTTTCTTTCTTGCCTGATTGTTCGAGCCTGGACTTCTAGTACTATATTGATTAGAAGTGGTCAGAGAGAGCATCCTTATCTTGCTTATAATTTTAGAGGAAAAGATTTCAGCTTCTCACTATTGAGTATGATGTTAACTATGGTCTTACCTTATATAGCTTTATCATACTGCAGTAAATTCCTTCTATACCTAAGAGCTTTTAATTTGTTGAGTTTTTATCATGCAAGAGTGTTGAATATTATCAATGGTTCTTGTGTATCTATTGAGATAATCATACAATTTTTATCCTTCATTATAGCCAATGCAATCTTAAGCAAAAGAAACAAAGCTGGAGGGACTGCACTATCTGACTTCAAAATACACTATAAAGCTATGGTAATGAAAACAGCATGGTACTGGCATAAAAACAGACATACAGAAAATGGAAGAGAATAAAGATTGCTGAAATATATCCACACCTTTACAGTCAATTAATTTTTGACAATAGTATCAAGAATACAATATAGGGAAAGGACAATATCTTCACCATATGGCCATGAAAAAGTTGAATGTTATTCACATTCAGAAAAATGAAACTGGATTCTTATTTCACATCATCTACAAAATCAACTCAAAATGGAATAAAGACTTAAATATGAGACCTAAACCTATAAAACTACCAGGAAAAAAGCCTTTTGATACAGGCCTTGGTAATAACTTTTGGATACGACCCCCAAAACACAGGCAACAAAAGTAAAATTAGACAAACTGTCTGCCTCATATTAAAAAGCTCTTTCACAGCAAAGGAAATGATCAAGAGAGTGAAAGAATAACCTAAGGAATGGGAGATAATATTTGAAAATCATGTATCTAATAAGGGATCAATATTCAAAATACATAAGGAACTCAAAAAACTCAATAGCAAAAATAATAGTAATAACCAGATTAAAATATGTGCCTGAATTATGCATTGTTCAAAAAAAGACATATAAATGGCCAACAGGTGTATGAAAAGATGCTCAATATTAATAATCATCAGGGAAAAGCAAATTGAAACCACAATCAGACATTATCTCACACCAGTTGAGAATATTTACTATCAAAAAGTGTTGGTGAGGATGTGGTAAAAAAGGAATCCTCGGGCACTGTTCCTAGGAATGCAAATTGGTTCAGCCATAATGGAGAACAGTATGGAGAGTCCTCAAAAAACTGAAAATATATCTATCATATGATCCAGCAATACCATTTCTGGGTATATGTCCAAAGTAAATGAAATCAATATCAAAGAGAAATATTTGCACTCCCACGTTCCTTGTACCATAATTCACAATAACCAAGATATGATAAAAACATAAGTGTCCACTGATGGATGAATGAATAAAGAAAATCTGACTTCTTTCTATCTCTCATACATGCAACAGAATATAATTCAGTCTTCCAAAAGAAGGAAACTATGTATTTGTGACAACATGGATGAACCTAGATGATGCAATGCTAAATGAAATAAACCAAGCACAGAAAGACTACTACTTCATGATCTCATTTGTAGGTAGAATCTTAAAAACTCAAACTCAGAGAAATAGAGATTAGAATGTTAGTTGCCAGGGACTGAGTGCATGGTGGTGTTAGTTTCCATTTTAAAATGAGATTTTAGATGAAAAGTACAAAGTTTGACCAATGCAGGATGAATAATTTCTGGAGATCTAATGTACAGCATATTGACTAGAGATAATAATACAGAGTGCCTGATGAACTGTGGATGGAGGTTCGTGACACTGGACAGGAGACAGGAATCAAGACCATCTCTAAGAAAAGAAATGCACAAAAGCAAAATGGCTGTCTGAGGAGGCCTTACAAATAGCTGTGAAAAGACGGGAATGAAAAGCAAAGGAGAAAAGGAAAGATATACCCATTTTAATGCAGAGTTCCAAAGAATAGCAAGGAGAGATAACAAAGCCTTCCTCAGTGATCAATGCAAAGAAATAGAGGGAAACAACAGAATGGGAAAGACTAGAGATCTCTTCAAGAAAATCAGAGATACCAAGGGAACATTTCACACAAACATGGGCTCAATAAAGGACAGAAATGGCAGGGACCTAACAGAAGCAGAAGATATTAAGAAGAGGTGGCAAGAATACACAGAAGAACTGTACAAAAAAGATCTTCATGACCCAGATAATCACAATGATGTGATCACTCACCTAGAGCCAGACATCATGGAATGTGAAGTCAAGTGGGCCTTTGGAAGCATCACTACAAATGAAGCTAGTGGAGGTGATGGAATTCCAATTGAGCTATTTCAAATCCTGAAGATGATGCTGTGAAAGTGCTGCACTCAATATGCCAGGAAATATGGAAAACTCAGCAGTTGCCACAGGACTGCAAAAGGTCAGTTTTCATCCCAATCCCAAAGAAAGGCAATGCCAAAGAATGCTCAAACTACCGCACAATTGCACTCATCTCACACACTAGTAAAATAATGCTTAAAATTCTCTAAGCCAGGCTTCAGCAATACATGAACCATGAACTTCCAGATGTTCAAGCTGGTTTTAGAAAAGGTAGAGGAACCAGAGATCAAACTGCCAACAGGGAATGGATGTTTCGATGGATCACCGAAAAACCAAGAGTTCCAGAAAAACATCTATTTTTGCTTTATTGACTATGCCAAAGTCTTTGACTGTGTGGGTCACAATAAACTGTGGAAAGTTCTGAAAGAGATGGGAATACCAGACCACCTGACCTGCGTCCTGAGAAATCTGTAAGCAGGTCAGGAAGCAACAGTTAGAACTGGACATGGAACAACAGACTGGTTCCAAATAGGAAAAGGAGTACGTCAAGGCTGTATATTGTCACCCTGCTTATTTAACTTATATGCAGAGTACATCATGAGAAACATTGGGCCGGATGAACCGCAAGCTGGAATCAAGATTGCCGGGAGAAATATCAATAACTGCAGATATGCAGATATAGAAGACACTACCCTATGGCAAAAAGCAAAGAACTAAAGAGCCTCTTGATGAAAGTGAAAGAGGAGAGTGAAAAAGTTGGCTTAAAGCTCAACATTCAGAAAACTAAGATCATGGCATCCGGTCCTATCAATTTATGGGAAATAGATGGGGAAACAGCAGAAACAGTGTCAGACTTTATTTTTTGGGTTCCAAAATCACTGCAGATGGTGATTGCAGACATGAAATTAGAAGACACTTACTCCTTGGAAGAAAAGTTATGACCAACCTAGATAGTATATTCAAAAGCAGAGACATTACTTTGCCAACAAAGGTCCGTCTAGTCAAGGTTATGGTTTTTCCAGTGGTCATGTACGAATGTGAGAGTTGGACTGTGAAGAAAGCTGAGAGCTGAATAATTGATGCTTTTGAACTGTGGTGTTTGAGAAGACTCTTGAGAGTCCCTTGGACTGCAAGGAGATCCAACAAGTCCATCCTAAAGGAGATCAGTCCTGGTTGTTCATTGGAGAGACTGATGTTGAAGCTGAAACTCCAATACTTTGGCCACCTCATGTGAAGAGCTGACTCATTGGAAAGGACCCTGATGCTGGGAAAGACTGAGGGCAGGAGAAGGGGATGACAGAGGATGAGATGGGTGGATGGCATCATTGACTCAATGGACATGGGTTTGGGTGGACTCCAGGAGTTGGTAATGGACAGTGAGGCCTGGAGTGCTGCAGTTCATGGGGTCGCAAATAGTCAGACATGGCTGAGCAACTGAACTGAACTGAATAATTCTGTACACTGTACCTGAAATATGCTAAAGAGTAGTTCTTAAATGTTCTCACTACAAAATTATTGATAACTGCATGAGGAGCTGATTACATTAATTAGTTTCACTATGCTTATCATTTTACAATGTATGCATACATCTATCCACATCACATTCTTCACTGAAAATGTATATAATTTCTATTTATCAGTTTTGCCTCAATAAAGCTGGGGGAAAAAGAGGAAACATAAGCTCAAGAATAGAAAAAAATTCTAATAGAGAATCTAACCATTCCAAATTAGTTCAAGTGTTTGGGCACAGAAAAATCTATTTTAAGGAAATAAAGTGATTTTCAGGACTGATCATGAAACAATCATGAGTAATGTTTATGTAACTGTGCCAACTACAAATGGTTTTTACTGCAGGAAACACATTGCTCACATGAGGTGACTTATGAAATAAAGGTGTTCAGCAACTTTGGGTACAGAAGTTTTAGGCTTGATGTCATAATTCAACAAAATTATTAGTCTTTGTTTCTCACTGGTTTTTTTTCATTTTCCCATCCTCAGCATATTAGTTTTCATTAAAGTAAATGTTTGTCACTTTTTAGCTATATAACTAAAATCACAACTCTGAACTGTCATTTCTTCACAAAACTCTATTCAATGTAACTGTGTATCTATCTTGCTCTCTTTATATCCATGGAGCAAAAGTCCTTCCCAGAAACAGCTTGCCCCTAAGCAGATGTCTCCTTAAATATTTTTTTTCACAATCTGATCACCTTCTCATCTCTATAAAAATCTGTGGCAGAGTAAAATGCCATAACCATGCTTCGTTTACATATTCATGCTTCATCCTTTAGAGGGTAGGGAAGAATATACTTTTCTTAAGAATTTTAGCTTCTGAAAATCTTGGGGTTCTATACACAAATGATGGCTCAGCAGAAAGAATCTCCCTGCAATGCAGCAGACACAGGAGATGCAGGTTCAGTCCCTGAGTTGGGAAGATCCCTTGGAAGAGGAAATAGCAACCCACTCCAGTATCCATGCCTGGAAAATTCCACGGACAGAAAAACCTGTTGGGCTACAGGAAAAGGGGTTACAAAGAGCCAGACATGACTGAGCACACGGCATGTCTATACATCTATAAACAAATGAGGAAAGAGTACTGTGTAGGACCAACAGTATTATTTGCCAGAGTATTCATGAAAAATAAATTTGTCAGAACACAAAGGTAAATAGTATGCATTTTTCTTAATTCTTTTTCTAAAGATTCATTAGGAAATTTTCAAACATTTTAAAAGTAAAGTGAATAATGTCAATGAAACCATCCCCAGTATCAATCCACCAGCTTTGATAATTTTCTACATTCTGCCAGTTTCTTTAATCTATACCACAATTGCACTCATCTCACACACTGCCAAAGTAATGCTCAAAATTCTCCAAGCAAGGTTTCAACAGTACATGAACTGAGAACTTCCACAATGTTCAAGTTGGAACTTTAGATGTTCAAGCTGCTTTTAGAAAAGGCAGAGGAATCAGAGATCAAACTGCCAACATCCATTGGATCGTAGAAAAAGCAAGAGAATTCCAGAAAAACATATACTTCTGCTTCATTGACTACACTAAAGCCTTTGACTTCAGGCTTTAGCTGTTGTGTGGATCACAACAAACTGTGGAAAATTCTTAAAGAGACGGGAATACCAGACTACATGACCTGCCTCCTGAGAAATCTGTATGCAGGTCAAGAAGCAACAGCTAGAACCAGACATGGAACAACGAACTGTTTCAAAATTGGTAAAGGAGTACGTCAAGGCTGTATACTGTCACCCTGCTTATTTAACTTCTATGCAGAGTACATCATGCTAAATGCCTGGCTGGATGAAGCACAAGCCGGAATCAAGATTTCTGGGAGAAATATCAATAACCTCAGATATGCAGATGACACCACTCTTATAGCAGAAAGCC
This sequence comes from Ovis canadensis, assembly GCF_042477335.2. Lineage (NCBI taxonomy): Eukaryota > Metazoa > Chordata > Mammalia > Artiodactyla > Bovidae > Ovis > Ovis canadensis. The sequence continues at coordinate 61,475,121 of NC_091253.1, read as the reverse complement.
AAGAGGAACTAAAGAGCCTCTCTTGATGAGAGTGAAAGAGGAGCATGAAAAAGCTGGCTTAAAACTCAACATTCAAAAAATGAAGATCATGCTATCTGTTCCCATCACTTCATAGCAAAAGAGATGGGGAAACAATGGAAATACTTACAGACTTTATCTTCTTGGGCTCAAAAATCACTGCAGATGGAGACTGCAGCCATGAAATTAAAAGACACTTGCTCCTTGGAAGAAAAGCTATGACCAACCTAAACAGCATTTTTTTAGTTGTTTATTTTAATTGGAGGCTAATTACTTTACATTAGCCTTTAATTAAAATAATAAAAGCAGAGACATTACTTTGCCAACAAAGGTCTGTCTAGTCAAAGCTATGGTTTTTTCAGTAGCCACATATGGATGTGATAGTTGGACCACAAAGAAAGCTGAGCACCGAAGAACTGATGCTTTTGAACTGTGGTGTTGGAGAAGACTCTTAAGAGTCCCTTGCACTGCAAGGAGATCAAAATAGTCAATCCTAAAGGAAATCAGTCCTGAATATTCATTGGAAGGACTGATGCTAAAGCTGAAGCTCCAATACTTTGGCCACCTGATGTGAAGGTCTAACTCACTGGGAAAGACCCTGATGGTGGGAAAGATTGAAGGCAGAAGTGGACAACAGAGGATGAGGTGGTTGGATGGCATCACCGACTCAATGGACATGAGTTTCAGCAAGCTCCCAAAGTTGGTGATGGACAGGGAAGCCTGGTGTGCTGCACTCCATGGTGTCGCAAAGAGTCAGACACTACTGTGTGACTGAACTGAACTGATTCTTACCTACTTTATGGGACTATTTAAAAGAAATCCAGAAATCAAAATAATCCTTCCTTAAGTATCTGGGGGTTTTTATATGGTTATCAGATGACTATATTCAAAAAGTCCAATAAGACTTTTATCACATTAAAAATCACATATAAAAAATATAAATATAATGAATAAATAGTGGAAATAGTGAAGCTGCTCAGTCGTGTCCAACTCTTTGCGACCCCATGGACTGTAGACTGCCAGGCTCCTCCATCCATGGGATTTTCCAGGCAAGAACACTGGAATGGGTTGCCATTTCCTTCTCCAGGGGATCTTCCAGACCTAGGGACACATGTATGAAGTTTCCTAATTATCACAAAAATGCTTTTAACTTTTTATTTTAAAATAACTTTAGACTTACAGAAAAGTTGCAAAGATAGGACAAAAATATTCCTGGCTTCCCTGGTTGCTCAGTTGGAAAAAAAAAAAAAAAACTGCCTGCAATGCGGGAGAGCCAGGTTCAATCCCTGGGTCACAGAGATCCCCTGAAGAAGGAAATGACAACCCATTCCAGTCTTCTTGCCTGGAGAACTCCACAGAGAGAGGAGATTGGCAGGCAACAGTCCAGGGGTCACAAACAGTTCGACATGACCTAGCGGCGGAACAACAACAACAACAAATGAGTCTAGGGGTGACCACATGACAACACTCAGGCTAATGTGAACAAAAGAAATGGGGGAAAGGTCCTTGTTATCATCATTTGAAAGACAGAGAACTTATCTTCATCTTTGCTCTTTCCCCTTCAGCTAAGTTGAAATGGGTTCATTAGCAGTGACACAGGTGTAGCCATACAGATGGGGGAAAGACCCAAGAAGAGATCCAATCTCAGGAACACAACAGGAAGTCCAGTCCTTAAAGAAGCAGGGTGAGCAGCTCTACCTTCTGCCCTAGTCTGCCACCCACTTCTACACTATTAGAGAAAGACAGTATCAATATTGTCTGAGGCACCATAGTTTTTTCTCTCCTTTAAAAAACATGTAATTTCCAGTTATAGCAACTATAAACGAGATGCAGCAAGCATCTAAAAACTTAATCTACTCTGTTCATTTATACTTACTTACTTACTATACTTACTTAACTTACATTTATACTTTCTTACTGAAACAAAATATACAACCACTATAGTTTTAGTGTCCCAACTTCCAGAAAGGGATGGCAAATAGTCCCATACATTATTACTGAATCAAAAGAAAAACTGAGATCTCTGCGGCTTCTCTTATTTTGGAAATAGTTTCCATATGGTTTAAATTATCTTTGAAATAATGTTTTTTCGTCTGAAACCAAGCAACAGGTCTTGCTACCACTGACCAGGTTTGATCTATACCACACACAATATTCTTCTAACAAGTCTTTAACATAATTTTCTATTAAAGCAAAATAAATGACTGTGGCACTTGTATGTCTTATTGAGGTGAGGCACAGGGGAAAGAGAGGGAGGAAAAAATAGAAAAAAGGGGGTGACTAAGTTCACAACAATAACCAAGCAGATTAATTCACAAATTGTACCAAATTAGGAAATCAACACCCCAGCTATAAAGGGGCAAGTAAAAATCTGCCAGAGAGGATGGACAGATAGGGTATACACATACAGACTTTGACTAAATACTGACAGACTGCTTTACGAACGGTGGCAGTTGTCAGACTGCGTCAGCAGAGGTCCTATGTCTTAACTCCCATCCACACACTCCATTCTCCAGTTTCCTATTTTTTCTAGTCCAATAGGTATAACTGATACCTGAGTATGTTGTAACAGGTATTTTCCACTTATGAGTTAGGGTGTATCTTCATATTTTGGTGAGATATTTGGATTTCTTCTTTGATGAATTAATCTTTTGCCTATATTTCCACTGGGATTGTTGTATTTTACAGAATTTTAATGGATTTTTGCATATTTTAGATCTTAATCCCTTATCAATTCTAGACATTAAGAATATTTCCTCTCGTTCTAATAGTTATCAATTTCTTTCCTTTGGTATTATTTATTAAATAGAAAATTCCAATTTGCTTATGATTAAAATAATCCTTTTGGTTTGTGATCTGGAAGTTTTAAGAAGTTGTTTTTCCCATCTAGGTAGCAAAGATATGCTCTCTCCCTTAGTTTTATTATCTTTAGTATTTTACATTTTCTATTTAAGACATCCAACATTAATTCATTGGATTTTCATCTGTGAATATTGATTTAGGTTGGAATCATTTTTAACTTTCTTCATATCATAAACCAGTTCTCCCAAAACTTTCCACAAAACATTTTTTCTCATTGATTTTTTAGCACTGAATTATATTCCATTGTCTGGATATATCACAATTTATTCAATAACCTGCTTAAGAACATCTTGGTTGCTTCCAAGTTTGGGCAATTATAAATAAATGTGTTATCAACATCCATGTGCAGGTTTTATGTGAAGATTAGATCTCATCTGGTTAAATACCAAAGAGTACAAGTGCTGGATCATATAGCAAGAGTACGTTTAGTCTTGTTAAAATAGAAAGAAGAAAATACTGTCTTCTAAAGTGCCTGTACAATTTGCATTTCAGTCAGCAATGAATGAGAGCACCTGTTGCTCCACATACTCCCTAGCCTTTGGCGATATCAGCATTTTGGATTCTCTCTGAGATTAAGAGATTAAGTTAATAGATTAAGTTAATAGCTGTGTAGTGATATCTCATAATCATTTTAATTTGAAATTTCTTAATGACATATGATATTGAGCAGCTTTCCATAATTTGCCATTTGTGTATCTTCTTTGGTCTATTCAAATCTTTTGCCCATTTTTAAATTGGATTATTTGATTTCTTGTTGTTGAGTTTTATGAGTTCTTTGTATATTTTGGATAACTTTCCTTTATCAACATGTGTTTTGCAAGTATTTTTCTCCTAGCCTGTAATTTGTCTCACCATTCTCTTAACAGGGTCTTTTGCAGAGCAGAGTCATTATTTTTAGCCTTACTGTTTTTCTCCCTTCCTTCTGGGACTCAACAATATGAATGTTAGCTCTTTAGGTTTGGTCCCACAGTCCCAGGCTCCTTTAACTTTTTTAGTCTATTTTCTGTTATTTAAGTCAGGTAAATCATATTGATAGGTACTTAACTTCACTTATTTTCTCCTCTGACATCTCTACTCTACTACTGAACCCATCAGAGAGTTATGCATTTAATTACTGTCATTCAAGCCAATGACTTCCACTTAGCTCCTTTTTGATATCTTCTTTGCTTTAATTTTCTATTTTTTTCATTCAAGAGAATTTTTACCTGTTTATTTAAGTGTTTTGATGATAGCTACTTTAAGATTTCTGTCAGATAATTCCAACATTTGTTTCTTTGCTGCCATCTGTTGAGTGTCTTTTCTCATCCATAGTGGGAAACTTCCCTAGTTCTTGGTATGATTTTTATTGAATTCTAGACTTTCAGATATTATAAGACACTGGAATATATAAATATGTGTACGTATTTGTATTTATATTTATAGCAGACATTTCCCATGTTGAAGGATAGCACAAAGGCCAAGCAGGCATTTAAATCAGCTTCTTACTCAGCCTCCCTGATATCACCCCATACAAGTGGGATGCCGACTAGTGCAACACCACTGCCTCCAAGCAGGGATATAAACTCAGCTGCCCACTGGGCCTCATGGCACCAGAGGAAAAGAGAGGGAAAAGCAGAATATAGACTTGCTCTACTTCTTACTACTTCTTTTTCCCTCCCTGACTCTGGGTGAAGGTATAAGCTCCAATACTTTGGCTACCTGGTGTGAAGAGTCGACTCATTGGAAAAGACACTGATGCTGGGAAAGACTGAGGAGAAGAGGGTGACAGAGTATGAAATAGTTGCATGGCATCACTGACTCAATGGAGCAAACTGCTCAAATGGAGTTTGAGCAAACTCCAGGAGACACTGGAGCACAGGGAAGCCTGGCATGCTGCAGTCCACGGGGTCACAAAAGAGTCAGATGTGAAAGAGTGACTGAACAACAGAGACTCTCCCTACCCATTGAGACTTTCTGATCTGGAGAAGAGGAGTGGGTAGTCTGCCTTACACCAGACTGCCTTGTTCGGTTTCTCTGACATCAGCTTGCAGTGGAGGCTCACCTTACCACTGGATCACACTGATACTACCTGGTCACAACACTCTAGGGAAGCTGCCTGCTTCTGCTGGGAGTAGAATAGAGATCAGTTTTCTGCTCAGCCTCACTGCCAATGCACCAACAATGGACGGAAACACCTCCTGCTTCAGCTGGTTGAAGACAGAAGGTCAGCTGCCTCCTGACCCTGTCAGCACTCAGGACAAGAGCATCACTGGATTCTGTAAGGCAGGTTGAAGGATCAACCTCACCTTCTGCTTCTCTGAAACCATGAGGAAAGGGGCAGTTGTTCTGTTGATGTTTGAGTAGAGGATATATTACCAAAAACATTTTCTTTGTTAGGCTACCCTTTTCTTGGAGTGTTTTCAAAAATATCTGTACCCTTAGATGGCTCCAGGTTAGAGGATTTTGTGGCACCCTAACCAGGATGTCAAAAGCATATTCAAAAGCAGAGACATTACTTTGCCGACTTAGGTCCGTCTAGTCAAGGCTATGGTTTTTCCAGTAGTCAGGTATGGATGTGAGAGTTGGACTGTGAAGAAGGCTGAGCACCGAAGAACTGATGCTTTTGAACTGTAGTGTTGGAGAAGACTCTTGAGAGTCCCTTGGACTGCAAGGAGATCCAACCAGTCCATTCTGAAGGAGATCAGCCCTGGGATTTCTTTGGATGGAATGATGCTAAAGCTGAAACTCCAGTATTTTGGCCACCTCATGGGAAGAGTTGACTCATTGGAAAAGACTCTGATGCTGGGAGGGATTGGGGGCAGGAGGAGAAGGGGACGACAGAGGATGAGATGGCTGGATGGCATCACTGACTCGATGGATGTGAATCTGAGTGAACTCTGGGAGTTGGTGATGGACAGGGAGGCCTGGCATGCTACAATTCATGGGGTCGCAAAGAGTCAGACATGACTGAGTGACTGAACTGAACTGAACCAGGATGTCAGGATGAAGCAAGAAAGAAACCTATGGAACTCACCCCCAAGGCTTCTCTCAAGTCCTGAGTTTCCTAAGCAACGTGCCGCCTTCTTTCCACCTTTGAGAGATTTCCTATGAGTCATTGTTGTAATGCATCCACAGACTTTTAATAATAAGGGGGAAGGCCTGGGAGGAATGGGGCTACTCTATCCTGGCAGAACTATTAGTCCTATTATTTTTCTAAAGAATAAAAGCATAACAAAATATCTGAATACTTTGTTATGTGGTAGACTGAATAATAGTCTTCTTACCAATGATGTCCAATTACTGTGATATCTAGAACCTGTGAATATGTTACCTTACATCAGCAATAGGAAACAAATACACTTACTATAGTTCCTGTAGTACTGTACCCTTGTACTGGTTTCTTTTCTTACTTGAGTACCACATCTACAGGTGTTTTCCATATATGCCTCTGTATGTAAAACCTTCTAAGATATTGCATTCCAGAGAATATTATATCTTCACATTTGAATTTAATTTTATTATATCCTCAGATTTTAATTTAATAGAAAAGTCTAAGTTATTTCCAAAACTTAAAAAATATTACTCCTTTGAAATTTTGTACCAGTGGTGCTGTTGAAATGCCTAACATTCATCTGAAACTCATTCTCTCATAGGTCTTTTCATTCTCTCTAAAAATATTTTGAATTTTCCCTTTGACTTTGATATTCTTAGAATTCACTATACTAAGTGTGAATTTTCCTCTCTGAATACTTGCAATCTCAAGTCTTTCATACATATTCTTTAATCCTGGAAAATTTTACATAAATTATTTCTTCAATCTTTTTTAATTTTTATTTTCTTCTCTATCTGAAGCTTCTGTATGGACTTATATATTTCTATTTCTGGCTTCTCTCTTACCAATTCTCATATCTTTTCTATAACTTTATATGATCTTGCTGCATTTGGGGAGAGGTCCTTTTTATGGATTTTATTTATCTTTTATTTAAATTTTTTGTATTAGTATACAGCCAATTAATGAACAATGTTGTGATAGTTTCAGGTGAACAATGAAGGCATTCATTCACATATATACATGTATCAATTCTCCCCCAAACTCTTGGGGAGAGTGTCTTAACTTGATCTCTCAACTCATTCCTTCACCAGCTACATCTATCCTACTACTAGTGCACAGGGGTACATTTATTTCCCAGCTACCATATCTCAGACCACGATCTTTCACCCTTGATACCCATTCCATTATTCCCATTAGCTCTCTTTATCTGTCTTGCCTTCAATGTAACTCACTCACATTAAGGGCATTCTTTAATTTTATGCCTTATTGTTGTAGTATTGTTATATTGTTCTAATTCTTTATGCAACATTTGTCTTGCTTTCATCATTTACATGAAACATTGAGCTCTTCCAAGATATCTAAACTTCTTGAACAACTGACACTTATGAAAATGTACCTATCCTTTCCGATATAGTATCATTCTAGACAAAACTGATTGAAGGGTTGTTAGTAGCCACATTTTCGTGTCTTATCCATTCATAGATAGTCACTTATTGATACTGTAAGACAGAGAGTAGCTGGTTGTTCTAGTCTCACAAAGATTTAATTACCTGTGTACATTTTACTTACAGAAGGGTTTTACATAAAAATAGCAGTAGGACAGGACGTATGTGGCAATAATCATCTTAAATATTTTCATCTATATTTTTAACTATAAGAACATTATTGAACATTTTCAATAATGTTCTTGAAAACATATTTGTCTTCCAAAGGCTTAATTACTGGTCCCTGATCCTTACTGCCATCTTTCCAAAAATGAAATCTTTAAGTTTTATCCACTTCATTAAGTTATAAAGTATAAGCATCTAGACAATCAGTTCAGTTAGTTCAGTTCAGTCGCTCAGTCATGTCCAACTCTTTGTGACCCCATGAATCACAGCACTCCAGGCCTCCCTGTCCACCACCAATTCCCAGATTTCACTCAGACTCACGTCTATCAAGTCAGTGATGATATTCAGCCATCTCATCCTCTGTCGTCCCCTTCTCCTCCTGCCCCCAATCCCTCCCAGCATCAGAGTCTTTTCCAGTGAGTCAACTCTTCACATGAGGTGGCCAAAGTACTGGAGTTTTAGCTTTAGCATCAGTCCTTCCAATGAACACCCAGGACTGATCTCCTTCAGAATGGACTGGTTGGATCTTCTTGCACTCCAAGGGATTCTCAAGAGCCTTCTCCAACACTACAGTTCAAAAACATTAATTCTTCAGCACTCAGGTTTCTTCACAGTCCAACTCTCACATCCATATATGACCACTAAAAACCAATAGCCTTGACTAGATGGACCTTTGTTGGCAAAGTAATGTCTCTGATTTTCAATACGGTATCTAGGTTGGTCATAACTTTCCCTCCAAGGAAGGAGTAAGCGTCTTTTAATTTCATGGCTACAGTCACCATCTATAGTGATTTTAGAGCCCCCAAAAATAAAGTCTGATACTGTTTCCACTGTTTCCCCATCTATTTCACATGAAGTGATGGGACCAGATGCCATGATCTTGTTTTCTGAATGTTGAGCTTTAAGCCAAAATCTTCACTCTCCTCTTCCACGTTCATCAAGAGGCTTTTTAGTTCCTCTTCACTTTCTGCCATAAGGGTGGTGTCATCTACATATCTGAGGTTATTGATATTTCTCCCGGCAATCTTGATTCCAGCCTGAGCTTCTTCCAGCCCAGCGTTTCTCATGATGTACTCTGCATATAAGTTAAATAAGAAGGGTGACAATATACAGCCTTGACTTACTCCTTTTCCAGATTATCTGGAAGCAGTCTGCTGTCCCATGTCCAGTTCTAACTGTTGTTTCCTGACCTGCATACAGGTTTCTCAAGAGGCAGGTCAGGTGGTCTGGTATTCCGTCTCTTTCAGAATTTTCCACAGTTTGCTGTGATCCATACAAAGACTTTGGTATAGTCAATGAAGCAGAAATAGATGTTTTTCTGGAACTCTCTTGCTTGTTCCATGATCTAGAGGATGTTGGCATTTTGATCTCTGGTTCCTCTGCCTTTTCTAAAACCTGTTTGAACATCTAGAAATTCACGGTTCACGTATTACTGAAGCCTGGCTTGGAGAATTCTGAGCATTTCTTTACTAGCATGTGAGATGAGTGCAGCTGTGCAGTAGTTTGAGCACTCTTTGGTATTGCCTTTCTTTGGGATTGGAATGAAAACTGACCTTTTCCAGTCCTGTGGCCACTGCTGAGTCTTCCAAATTTGCTGGCATATTGAGTGCAGCACTTTCACAGCATCATCTTTCAGGATTTGAAATAGCTCAACTGGAATTCCATCACCTCCATTAGCTTTGTTTATAGTGATGCTTTCTAAGGCCCACTTGACTTCACATTCCAGGATGTCTGGCTCTAGATGAGTGATCACACCATCATGATTATCTGGGTCATGAAGATCTTCTTTGTACAGTTCTGTGTATTCTTGCCACCTCTTCCTAATATTTTCTGCTTCTGTTAGGTCCATACCATTTCTGTCCTTCATCAAGCCCATCTTTGCATGAAATGTTCCCTTGGTATCTCTAATTTTCTTGAAGAGATCTCTAGTCTTTCCCATTCTGTTGTTTCCCTCTATTTCTTTGCACTGATCACTGAGGAAGGCTTTCTTATCTCTCCTTGCTATTCTTTGGAACTCTGCATTCATTTGCTTATATCTTTTCTTTTCTCCTTTGCATTTCACTTGTCTTCTTTTCACAGCTATTTGTAAGGCCTCCTCAGACAGCCATTTTCCTTTTTTGCGTTTCTTTTCCATGGGGATGGTCTTGATCTCTGTCTCTTTTACAATGTCACAAACCTCCATCCATATTTCATCAGGCACTCTGTCTATCAGATCTACTACCTTAAATCTATTTCTCACTTCCACTGTATAATCATAAAGGATTTGTTTTAGGCCAAACCAGAATGGTCTAGTGGTTTTCCCTACTTTCTTCAATTTAAGTCTTAATTTGGCAATAAGGAGTTCATGATCTGAGCCACAGTCAGCTCCTAGTCTTGTTTTTGTTGACTATATAGAGCTTCTCCATCTTTGGCTGCAAAGAATATAATCAATCTGATTTCGGTATTGACCATCTGGTGATGTCCATGTGTAGAGTTTTCTCTTGTGTTATTGGAAGAGGGTGTTTGCTATGACCAGTGCATTTTCTTTCAAAACTCTATCAGCCTTTGCCCGGCTTCATTCCATATTCCAAGGCCAAACTTGCCTGTTACTCCAGGTGTTTCTTGACTTCCTACTTTTGCATTCCAGTCCCCTATAATGAAAAGGACATCTTTTTGGGTGTTAGTTCTAAAAGGTTCTTGCAGGTCTTCATAGAATTATTCAGCTTCAGCTTCTTCAGTGTTACTGGTTGGGGCATAGGCTTGGATCACCGTGATATTGAATGGTTTGCCTTGGAAACGAACAGAGATCATTCTGTCATTTTTGAGATTGCATCCAAGTACTGCATTTTGGACTCTTGCTGACCATGATGGCTACTCTATTTCTTCTAAGGGATTCCTGCCCACAGTAGTAGATATAATGGTCATCTGAGTTAAATTCACCCGTTCTAGTCCATTTTAGTTCGCTGATTCCTAGAGTGTCAATGTTCACTCTTGCCAGCTCCTGTTTGACCACTTCCAATTTGCTTTGATTCATGGATTGACATTCCAGGTTCTTATGTAATATTGCTCTTTACAGCATCAGACCTTGCTTCTATCACCAGTCACATCTACAACCGGATATTGTTTTTGCTTTGGCTCCTTCCCTTCATTCTTTCTGGAGTTATTTCTCCACTGATCTCCTGTAGCATATTGGGCACCTACTGACCTGGGGAGTTTCTCTTTCAGCATCCTATCATTTTGCCTTTTCATACTGTTCATGGGGTTCTCAAGGCAAGAATACTGAAGTGGTTTGCCATTCCCTTCTCCAGTGGACCACATTCTGTCAGACCTCTCCACCATGACCTGTCTGTCTTGGGTGGCCCCACTCGGCATGGCTTGGTTTCATTGAGTTAGACAAGGCTGTGGTCTGTGTGATCAGACTGGCTAGTTTCCTATGATTATGGTTTCAGTTGTCTGCCCTCTGATGCCCTCTCCAAGACCTACCGCCTTACTTGGGTTTCTCTTACCTTGGACTTGGGGTTTCTTCACAGCTGCTCCAGCAAAGCGCAGCCACTGCTTCTTTCCTTGGATGAGGTCACCCCTCCTGAATGTGGAGTAGCTCCTCTCGGCCCTTCTGCGCCCATGCAGCCACTGCCCCTTTAACGCAGGTTGCTCCTCTCGGCCGCCACCCCTGACCTCAGACAGGGGTAGCTCCCCATATTCTGTTATCTAGACAATGACAGAAAATAAATGTTGTTTCAATATTTATGTTAATTATGGTAATACTCTTAGAAATTCAATTATGTTTTACTTAGGTGATTATCCTATAATATTCATAAAATTTAAATTGCCTAAATAATAGCATATAGGCTAAATTTTGGCTCATAAACTTTAGAACAGACACTGTGCTTCCTTGTTTATAATGGTGGCATGTTTTCCAGGAAGTAACCCTTCATTTTGCTCTTGAAAAAGTTCTTCTAAGTGCAAATAACTTGCAAAATGTCAATAGTGTTGATACTTCTATCTAAACATTTTTCATTGTATTGTTTTGCTTTTAACATCTTTGGAAGCAACTGTTGTGTGGCTGTGAATTACACAGGAACGTTTCTTTGATTCATCATTCTAAAATTTTTTTAGGTTTTATTTTCATGGAAAAGAATTCTCAAATCCTTTCCCCTTGTTTTTCCCTGAACTTTTCCATTTCTCCTCTTTCACTCTAGCCCAAGTTTTCACATCTATATCTGTTTCTCCTTTCCAGTCAAGTGCTCCAACCGGTGGGCAAGGCTGCCAGTAAGCAAAGATTTACTCAGCGTGTGAGGACGTGGAAGAGTATTTGGCTGATGTGTGCCCAGGCTAGCTTTCTCTGGCAGTGCTAACTGAAGGCTACTGTCAAACAGAATGTCATATTGACCAAAAGAGCTGGGGAAGCGCCATTAGAGCCAGCAGAAATTATCTGTGGGTTGGTCTAATTTTTTTTTCCCCCACTGTGGAGGAACATTTCTTTTTTTCTTTGTGGATTGTTATATTTCTTCAATTGCCATAAGAAAAATGCTTAAATGTTTTAAAAAAGATGACTCATATAAAGAAAAACAGTATGTGCAATAAAGTTGATATTTAATAATACCTGTTGATAAAGAACACACAACAGAGTTCCTAATTTATATTCTGATTTCTCAAATGTTTGTCAGGTTTCACACTGATTGTATTACATGTCAAATGCTATAATTTTAACACTTTGTCATCTGTGGTATTGTAAGGCAACAGAGTATGTGAAGACAAAAAGAAAAAATGCATACATAAGAAATAAATTTATTGGTGTGGTCTTGTGATCATACATAAATTGTTTTTAATATGCACATACTATGTGTGTGTTCTTGTACACAAACCAAAAATGTACATGTATTTATAAGCTCTACTCTATGAATAAAAAATTAATGATTACAATATGTAAGTATTCAGTGAATCCCTGATTTATAATTAACAAGTCTCATAAAGGTTGAAATAGCAATCATCAAAGTAGATACTACATAGCAATAGACTAATATCCTCTTAGATGATCTTAGGTGGGTCCACACCAGATCACATGCATCACTACTTCTTTTATACACAAAGCAATTAGAAAGTCAAGCATTTTGGTTAATAATACTATTTCAACAAGGAAAGGTATAGTGATAAATACTCCTGGAGTAACATACCAAGTTCAGTTTAGTTCAGTTCAGTCACTCAGTTGTGTCTGACTCTTTGCGACCCCATGAATCGCAGCACACCAGGCCTTCCTGTCCATCACCAACTCCTGGAGTTTCACTTACCAACCTGGGGAGTTCCTCTTTCAGTATCCTATCATTTTGCCTTTTCATACTGTTCATGGGGTTCTCAAGGCAAGAATACTGAAGTGGTTTGCCATTCCCTTCTCCAGTGGACCACATTCTGTCAGACCTCTCCACCATGACCCATCCGTCCTGGGTGGCCCCACATGGCATGGCTTAATTTCATTGAGTTAGACAAGGCTGCGGTCCATGTGATCAGATTGGCTAGTTTTATGTGAATGTACACAAGGTACACGTTTACACACTTACCTTTGTTGCACATGCATTTTCAGGGCTGCTGAACCATGCATTTTTTTTTTTTGACACCACAGACAAATAAACCTCTCCAGACTATTATCCTTTTCTGCATTATCACTGTTTTTGTATTTCAATTATGTTTATTTTACTTTATATTCCACACACTGGCCTAATTCATCAACCACTTAATTTCCCAACACTTTTGATCTTCCAGATCTTGGGCTCCCCCTATGACCTGAAACTATGAAAGCTCTCCACTGTTAACCTGTTGTCAGCAAAACTTGATAACTCATTGACTTTTCAACCTAAGTGTCCACCCTATTTAGCTGACTGCAGTAACCCTGTATTTTAATATGGCATCTATCAGACGAATAAAGGATTTTCTCCATGCACTGATAGATATTTAAAATAGTCTCTAGTATATATCTGTTAACTCCGTGAAAAAAAAAAAACAGATATAAATGCATGGAAAATTTCAGAATCACTGCCATAGGTTCTTAATAAATGTTTTAATAAACAAAATTAGTAGCAATTACATTTAAAACAGAAGTGTTTTATTTTATTTTCAAATCATTTTGGAGTTCAGTAAGTAGAGTTTTAATCTAAAATCATCTAAAAAAATCATTTAACATCTCTGTTTCTGCTGTTTATAAAATGGAAATATAAACATCTATTTCATGGTGGTTTTGTCAGACTCAAATACTATAAGGGAAAAGAACCTGTAAGTTTTAAGACATTACTGGAATTTGAAGAATTATTATGTGATGCATTCATAAGGCTAACAGAAATCAAATTAAGATCATTTTCCTCTATTAAAAATGTAAAAGAAAAATTAAATATTAAATGAGCTTTTTGGTGTTTACTGCTTTCATAAAATATAGGTTGGAATCATAACTTAAAAGATTCGAGCTGCAAAGTTTTAGAATTTGTGTATATCCCAATGCAATGCATATTTACAGAAGACAGAATGAGAGCCTGACACTGAGTGAAAACATTTGCTAAACAATTCTCAATATTGAAAGATACTTGGTTACCTTACTCTTCTTGGTGCTGACTACAACTTCTTGTACAATATTTGTATCATGTACTCCTCTGTAACATGTTTTATGCATTCATGTCATCTAAGTTCAACTTGGGGCTTCCCTTGTGGCTCAGCTGGTAAAGAATCCGCCTGCAATGTGGGAGACCTGGGTTTGATCTCTGGATTAGGAAGATCCTCTGGAGAAGGGAAAGGCTCCACTCTAGTATTGTGGTCTGGAGAATTCCATGGACTGTATGGTCCATGATATTGCAAAGAATCGGACACGACTGAGCAACCTGCACACTCAAGTCCTACTTATAAGGGTCAGAGTTATTGTGTAACAAGACAGAAAGAGAAAAGGATGATCTCTCCCAAAAGGATTCTGCTGGGCAATGAGGATGTGTACAGGGAGAGAAAGAAAGTCACCACATCATGAAATGCATAGGACATATGACCTCCCATCACAGGCTCTGGGGATCCCCAGAATCCTTTTGGGAGAGATCATCCTTTTCTGTTCACGTGAGACTAGCTGGGAAATTTTTTAAAAACGTGAGTAGTAACCCACACCAAACATTAAAATATATTACAAAACAAATTAATAAAACATGTTAGTACTGGCTGATAGATAGCTAGATCAATAGATCAGAGGATACAGGCAATAATTATATCAAATATTTATGGAAATTTAGTTCAAATAAGGCAGCATTTTCAAATTTATGTGGGAAAGGTGAATTATTCAAACAACACTGTTAGGAAAAATGGATAGCCATTTGGAAAAATATAGTTGGATTTCTCCTTCCTCAGTCCTTATACCAAAATAAATTTTAGATTGATCCAATATTTAAACATAATAAACAAAAACCTTAAAATGCTAGAAGAAAACATTGAATTTTTTAAAATATATGTTTGAAGTAAGAATTTCTCTTCTAAGCAGAATATCGGAACTCATTAAAGACAAGATCTAAGAAATTTAACAACACACAAATCTAAGTTTAAAAGTAAAAAGAAAAAGGATTGGCAAAAATGTTTCAAATTAATGAGGAAATGTTAATTTCTTAGAGTAGCACAGTGGTTAACAGTTCACATTGCGTGTATGCACAAATCCACAAATACAAACAAAGACATGCAGAGCTATGATTGTAAGCCATATGAGGCCTGGCTGAATTTATAAAGGGAAGCTGGGTGTCAAAATAATATACTTTTCATGATATAACTTTAGAAACTTTCAGTTTCTTTTATTCTTGTCATGGGTTACATTGCCTCTTCCAAATAAAATACAGTTTATAAAAACAAACATTTGTAACTTTTTGGTTCCAGCCAAAGTAGAATACCTCTTTTGGACTAACCTTCCAGCACAGAATAACTATAAAAGTGGGAAAAGATCTATAAAACATGGATTTGAAAGTTTTGGAAAGCATCAAACATAGACAGGGCTTGAAGGGCTAAAATCTTTGGGAAAAGAGAAGTGTGTAATGAAATAGCAGACCAGGGAGATAGCAGAAGCCCCAAGTGCAAGTCTTACTATCGGAGAAGACTGAGGCCAGAAGCTGGTGCTACCATACTAGCTCAGATTTAGTGGGCAATCACCAGGGGAGAAGAAAACCTCAGAGACACGGCTCAAATATTAGTATACAAATCTCCCCTAAATAACTGGCTGACTTCTACCGTGCACTCACAGAGTAAGACTCAACAAAATTTTTTTTTAACTTAGAAATAGCATCTGGGAGGTTAAAATGCTAAAGCAGAGATGGCAGTAGCCACATGATTTAGAGAGAAGAGTTGGAATTCAAACTCTGCCAAGGTAGGGTGGCTCTGGTTACTACCCAGTGCTTTAATTTGAGACCCCAGGAAGTCTATATTCTAATAGTAAGGGACACAGAGGATGAGATAGTTGGAGGGCATCATCGACTCAATGGACATGGGTTTGGGTGGACTCCAGGAGTTGGTGATGGACAGGGAGGCCTGGTGTGCTGTAGTTCATGGGGTTGCAAAGAGTCAGACACGACTGAGTGACTGAACTGAACTGAGAATAAAATGAAAAATAAAATAACTAGCCCTAACAAAGATAAACACCAAGCCTCAATAGAACCAAGGTGATCCAAGGATGCTCTGGTTATTTTCCAAAAGAAAATTTAGCCTACCT
The DNA here is from genome assembly GCF_042477335.2 of Ovis canadensis. Taxonomy (NCBI): domain Eukaryota; kingdom Metazoa; phylum Chordata; class Mammalia; order Artiodactyla; family Bovidae; genus Ovis; species Ovis canadensis. Next base: position 61,458,914 of record NC_091253.1, on the reverse strand, counting down.
GGAGGAAGAGAACATCACTTAGAATTTCTACTATATTCCTCCAATCCAAATATATGAAGAATGCAAAAAAGAAAAGAAACAAATGACCCCAGATTGAATAAAAATAGGGAAAGATAAATCTATAGGTGATTTAGATATTTTAGTTACCAGTTAGTTATTAGTCTGACTGCCAAAAAATAAATATAAAGAGAAAATTTTAAGAGCAGCCACATTTTGCATTCAAAGGAACAAAAATAAAACTTAATGGACATCATCACTATGGAAGGCAGAAGACAATGGAATATTTTAAAGTGATCAAAAAGAAGAAAGACAAGTTACCTAGAGATTTCTCTCTAGCAAAAATGTCCTCCAAAAGTGAAGATGAAGTAAAGACATAAATAAAAGCTAAGCAGTCAGCCTATACTACAGGAAATTATATTTTTTATATTAAATAAATATAACCATATATGGAAACACAGAATTTCTGAAGTGAACACAAATACTGGAAAAAGTAAATACAAATAAACATTTTCTACTTCAGTGAATAACAATAATGTCCTGTAAGAGAAATCACAAATGCAGAAGTAAAATTTACAACAGCATGAGCACAAAAAGCAGGACTGGTGTTAAAGGAAGTTAAACTCCTGAAGGCACTGGCATTTAGAAGTGACAAATGAGCTCATTGAAGGCAGACGGTAATATAATAAAAAATGCATATTAGAGTCCCTATACATTACCACTATGAGAAAGAGCTAAAAATGGAAAAGGAAAAATGGAAAAATTAAATACACTCAGCTTATCCAAAAGAAGACAAGAAATGAAGAATAAGGAATAAAAAACATGATCAAATGGAAAATATGTATCAAGTGTAGGGCATTTCAGAGCTAATCAAGGAACAATAACCACAAGGTGGCAGAAGCACACATACACTTTACTGGGCAGAGCATGGGTAGGTTTCCATGGGGTGGGAAACCATGCTCACAACAAGAAGCTTTTGAGTGGCTAAAATATGGGAGAGAAAAACAGGAAACTTACTTGTCTAGGTGATGTCCCTCACAGCCCGGTGAGGAGCTCGTTGGCCTGGTTATTGAAGCTTCCTCTACAACAGAGGACTTTCCAGGGCATTTGCTTACGACAAAAGTTATCTTTACACTTGGTACCCATTCTGAAAAGTGAAAGTGAAAGTGAAGTCACTGGATCGTGTCCAACTCTTTGCAACCCAGTGGACTGTAGCCTACCAGGCTCCTCTGTCCATGGGATTTTCCAGGAAAGAATACTGGAATGGGTTGCCATTTCCTTCTCCATCAGATCTTCCCAACCCAGGGATTAAACCCAGGTCTCCTGCATTGCAGGCAGACACTTTACCGTCTGAGCCAAAAGGGAAGTCCTCTGACAAGTATATGTGCACGAAAAGATTAGGCTGTCTATACACCTAATAAAAGATGCTGACTGAGGGAGAGAAATAAGTAATAAGAGCACAGAATCTAGAGCCATATTTTAGGAGTTCAGATCCTGGTTCCAATATTTATTTTCTGGGTGATTTTGAGGAATTTACTGACCTCTTATCAATCTATAAAATGACCATGATAATAATGACCCTTTCCTCACTGGATTGTAATATGGATCCTGTGAGTTTACATACGAACTGTTTAGGAGTGTGCATGGCACAAAATAGCTATAAAAATGGCTATTACTAGTACTACTCATAAAAGCACTTGCTAGGCCTCTTAGTATTTCACATAGCAGTATCAGTGGTCTGGCAGGTTTTTAATGTCTTAGAGTCTGAGTGTGCATGTTGTAATTTTTTTACCCTCCAAAAAATACGTTCTGATGCAACAAATGAATATGCTTCTAAACTGACACACTAAACTACCTAATTAGGTTTATTCATTATTAGTGTGGTGCTCATCCTTACAGGCAGAGTGCTTGTAATATTAATATAATCACTGACTTCATACTTTGTGAAGTTTTCAAGGATGTATTCAAAGTATTTAGGCATTGGGACTTTTAATTGGGTCAGATGGCATCACTGACTCAATGGACATGGGTTTGGTTGGACTCCCGGAGTTGGTGATGGACAGGGAGGCCTGGCGTGCTACAGTTCATAGTGTCACAAAGAGTCAGACAAGACTCAGGGACTGAATTGATTGGTTGAAACTGGGTCTGTGTGCTTATTTCTGGCTTTATCTCACGGAAATAAAGAAAATGTGATTAGAAATCTGAAGATATTTAAAATCAGTCAAAGCTCTATAAGACCTGGGCCAAAGCAGTGTATATTCAATTTTTCCACCTGAAAACTGAGAGGACAAATGGTAGTTAGATGAATACTAAGACATTTATCCAACACACCATCAATCTAAGAAAAATGTAAATGTATACACACAGAAATTCATTCACAACAGAGGCGGAGGTTATCCAACTATAATTCTCAAAGGAACTAAGATTTGTTTTGTTTTGCTGATTAAAACGGTACCAAAGTTACAGAACAATTTCCAGCTCATCTGTTCTGGATAATATTATCATAATTACTTCCTTCCATTGAACATCTCCATTGCACCAGAATAAGGAAACAAGTAGGAGTAAAAAAATCTTACTATTAAGCAGGGACTACAGTCCCCTAATTCTTTCCTTCTCTGATGTTTGATAACTGAAGTCCATTAGAAACTTCTGGCGGGATTCTTTAAGTTAAAAGAGGAGCCTGGCAGGCTACAGTTCATGGGCTCGCAGAGTCGGATATGACTTAGCCTAAACAACAACAAAGGTTATTTGTATTTAATAGCTCTAAGGGGATCACACACCTCCGAGGTTAAATGCAAATACAGGATTTGGCCTATTTTGATGATTACAGGGTCCAACAGGCCAAGATCCAGCCCGTTGCCCAGGCGGATCTGGGCAGTGGCGGGAGAGGCTGGCCTATAGGCTGGGGCTTCTGGGAAAAAACGCTGCCAGGATCCAGCCCACCTCAAAATACAGATGCCTGTTTCCCCGAAACCTTACCTCAGGTGAGCTCCTCAGTCTTGCTGTCCAGGGACACGTGAGGAAGAATCCTCCGTTGCTGAGAGATGCCTGGGAGGCCTGACTCCCAGAGGCCCCGGTGTATCTTCCTGGCACCAAGAACGTTCCCTTCTTCGTGTCAGGTGTGGAAGAGGGTAACCGCTGGCCCCAGGAAGACGGACTGGGGACTAGCCCGGCCCTCTCCGCACAGTCCTAGAGTTCCGGAATGCCTGAGAGTAGGTGCGGGGCGCTTGAGGCTGAGGGCGCGCGTGGACTTAGAGGAGCTCGTGGGCCAGAAATGCCGAACTGCGCATGCGCCTCCTGTCGACTCAGCATCCTGGCTCTTCGGGAAAGTGGTTGCTCAATCATGTCCGACTGATTGTGACCCTATGGACGGTAGCCCACCAGGCTCCTCTGTCCATGGGATTTTCTAAGCAAGAGTACTGGAGTGGGTTGCCATTTCCTTCTCCAGGAGATTTTTCTGACCCAGGGATCAAAGCCGGGTCTCCAGCGTTGCAAGCAGATGCTTTATCCTCTGAACCATCAGGGAAGCACCTCCATCGCAAATCCACACCTCATGGGTATGGGTTAGTATGTAGATCCAACCAGTCCATCCTAAAGGAGATCAGTCCTGAGTGTTCATTGGAAGGACTGATGTTGAAGCTGAAACTTCAATACTTTGGCCACCTGATTCGAAGAACTGACTCATTTGAAATGGCCCTGATGCTGGGAAAGATTGAAGGCGGGAGGAGAAGGGGACGACAGAGGAGGAGATGGTTGGATGGCATCACCGACTCAGTGTACATGAGTCTGGATAAACTCCGGGAGTTGGTGATGGACAGCGAGGCCTGGCGTACTGCAGTCTATGGGGTCGTGAAGAGTCTGACACAACTGAGCGACTGAACTGAACTGAAGTGTGGACAGAGGAACCTGGCTGGCTACAGTCCATGAGGTTACAGAGTCGGACACGACTCAGCACTTGTCAGCAGCAGCAGGCCACAGGCAGGGACTTTTAGCCAGGCCTCTGGGGAATTCCTTTGGATCCCAAGCAGCACCAGGAAGTTGACTGATGAAAACTACCTGGGAAGCCTGACTCAAACAGGCTGTGTGTGTGCCTTCATAGCACTGCGCCTTGAGTCTGACTGCAAAGACATTCCTCTCTCCTCTTCCAGAGTGCAGTTGAGGGAACTGCTATCTACCCCAGGAAGATAACGGGATGGAAAGAGTGGCCCAGATTCACAAATTTTCATGGAACTTCTCGAGTGTTTGCTTAATACTAGCCTGACTCAAAAAGAGCCATGAGAGAATAATGAAACCATTTCCAGAGCTCCCCAGGACCCAGGAAACAAGCTCTGATCAACCAGAGTGGCTATTCCTTGCGTATCAGTGGAAGCACTTAACAGAGACCTGAGAAAGATTAGATCTTAGTGACTAAACAGTCTCTGCATAGTGATAAACAGAAAAATCTTAAAAGGTACCAAAGAAAAAAGAACTGTTATGCAGAGAAGTGACCACAAAAATCTCCTCAGAAAATATGTTAAGCCAGAAGCAGTCAATGACATGACATCTTTAAAATGATAAAGGCAAACAACTGTGAATGCATAATTTTATATCCAGTGAAAATAATTTTAAAAATTAAAGCAAAATAAGGACTTTTGGAGAACATCTGTAATAAAACACAAAAACCAGAAGAGTAAGTTGGATTCCATCAAATTTATATTTTCTGCTTTCCGCAAAACACCATTCAAAAAGTAAAAAATATATATATGTGTGTATCTATATATACACACACATATATATATACTTTAAGATATATATCCTTGTATGTATATGACAAAAGCCTTGTATCCAGGATATATAAAAAACTTGCTATAATTCAGTCATAAAAAGATAACCAATCTAATTTTTCAATGGGCAAAATTTTTGAATAGACACTTCACTGAGTAGATATATAAATGGCACATGAAAAAAATCTCAACATCATTCATCAGGTAAATGCAAAATAAAACCACAATAAATGAGAGAGGATTACATGTGTGTTGAACAGATAAAATTAGAAAGATTAAAAAGAATCAAGTTTGCCAAACAAGCAGAGCAACCAAGAGCTCTCCTACATTACTTGTGGGACGGTAAAATGGTACAACCACTGTGAAAAAATTGGGACAGAAATCATTTAAACACATATTTGTTATGTAACCCAGAAATTTTGCTACCTGTGTATCTAAGAGAAATTAAAATATGTGTATAGGCAAAGTCTTATACCTGAGTGTTATTTGTTACCTGAAACATGGAATATTCATCTGCAGTAGATGAATGGATGAATGAATTGATGGATATTCATACAACAGAGTACTATTCAATGATTAAAAGTGAAAAACTACTGATGAATGTAGCAACATGAATAAATCTTACAAACATTATGCAGAGCAAAAGGAGCCAGACATGAAGTAGTATATACTACATAGATAATTATAGTTATATGAAACCCTAGAGAAGTTAAATCTATTCTTGATAAAAAGCACAACAATGATTACTGAATCTGAGGGCATTTGGCAGATTGACTGGGAATAAGCACCACAAAATTGGCAGGGGGATATGGAAATGTTTTATATCTACTTATGATGGTAGTAAATGCAAGTGTATACATTTGTCAACACTTCTGTAGTTTAATTGTGTCCTCCAAAATTCACATTTAAATCTTAATCCTCAGTACTAGGAATGTGGTACCTTATTTGGAAATAGTCATTGCTGATGTCATCAGTTAAGATGAGGTCATTGTTGATGACTTCTGTACTTATAAAAAGGGAAATTTGGACACATGCACACACAAAGGAGATGTCATGTGTATATTGGGTTTATGCTACATGCCAAGGAAATGCACAAGAGTGTCATCAAACGAACAGAAGATAGAAGCGAGACATGGAACAAGTCATTCATTCCCTGGAGCATTCAGAGGGAACATGGCCCTGCCAGAACCTTGATCTGGGACTTCTAGTCTTCAGAACTGTGACTAAGTTTCAGCAACAAATTTCTTTTGCTTAAACCACTCATTTTGTGGTACTTCATTACAGCAGGATTAGAAAACTAATACAACTCATCAAAGTATATAATAAATGCATGTTAAGTCGCAACAGTCGTGTCTGATGTTTTGTGGCTCCATGGACTGTAGCCCACCAGGCTCCTCTCTCCATGGCATTCTCTAGGCAAGAATAGTAGAGTGGTTTTATTCCCAGTTTTTTAAGGAATCTGCATACTGTCTACCATAGTGGCTGTATCAATTTACATTCCCACCAACAGTGCAAGAGTGTTCCTTTTTCTCCACACCCTCTCCAGCATTTATTGTTTGTAGACATTTTGATGATAGCCATTCTGACCGGTGTGAAGTGATATCTCATTGTGGTTTTTATTTGCATTTCTCTAATAATGAGCGATGTTGAGCATCTTTTCATGTGTTTGTTGGCCATTTGTATATCTTCTTTGGAGAAATGTCTGTGTAGTTCTTTTCCCCACTTTTTGATTGAGTTGTTTGTTTTCCTGGTATTGAGTTGTATGAGCTGCTTGTTTATTTTGGAAATTAATCCTTTGTCAGTTTTTTTTTCTTTTTGTCAGTTGTTTCATTTGCTATTATTTTCTCCCATTCTGAGGGTTGTCTTTTCACCTTGCTTATAGTTTCCTTTGCTGTGCAAAAGCTTTTAAGTTTAATCAGGTCCCACTTGTTTACTTTTGTTTTTATTTCCATTACTCTAGGAGGTGGGTCATAGAGGATCTTGCTTTGATTTACATCATCGAGTGTTCTATCTATGTTTTCCTCTAAGAGTTTTACAGTTTCTGGTCTTATATTTAGGTCTTTAACCCATTTTGAATTTATCTTTGTGTGTGGTTTTAGGAAGTGTTCTAATTTCATTCTTTTATGTGTAGCTGTCCAGTTTTCCCAGCACCATTTATTGAAGAGGCTGTCATTGCCTCATTGTATATTCTTGCCTCTTTTGTCAAAAATAAGATACCCATAAATGCATAGGTTTACTTCTGGGCTTTCTATCTTGTTCTGTTGGTCTATATTTCTGTTTTTGTGCCAGTACCATACTGTCTTGATGACTGTAGCTTTGTAGTATAATCTGAAGTCAGGAAGGTTGATTCCTCCAGCTCCATTCTTCTTTCTCAAGACTGCTGTGGCTATTCGGGGTCTTATGTGTTTCCACATGAATTTTGAAATTTTTTGTTCTAGTTCTGTGAAAAAATGCTAGGAATAAAACCTCTATATGACCCAGCAATCTCACTCCTAGGCATATACCCTGAGGAAACCAGGGTTGAAAAAGACACATGTATCCCATTGTTCATTGCAGCATTATTTACAATAGCTAGAAGATGGAACCAACCTAGATGTCCATCAACAGATGAATGGATAAAGAAGTTGTGGTACATATACACAATGGAATATTACTCAGCCATAAAAAGAAACACATTTGAGTCAGTTCTGATGAGGTGGATGAACCTAGAATTTATTATACAGAGTGAAGTGAGTCAGAAAAAGATAAATATTGTATCCTAATGCACATATACAGAATCTAGAAAAATGGCACTGAAGAATTTATTTAAAGGGTGGCAAGGGAGAAACAGACATAGAGAATAGACATATGGACATGGAGAGAGGGCGAGATGTATGGAAAGAGTAACATGGAAACTTACATTACCATATGTAAAATAGATAGCCAGTGGGAATTTACTGTATGGCTCAGGAAACTCAAACAGGGGCTCTGTATCGACCTAAATGGGTGGGATGGGGAGGGAGATGGGAGGGAGGTTCAAAAGGGAGGGGATATATGTATACCTATGGCTGATTCATATTGAAGTTTGACAGAAAACAACAAAATTCTGTAAAGCAATTATCCTTCAGTTAAAAAAAAAAGATAAAGAAAAGAAAAAGATATATACTTGAGTGTTTTGCCATTTCCTCCTCCAGAGGGATCTTCTCGACCCATGGATTAAACCCACACCTCTTACATCTCCTGCAATGGCAGACAGGTTCTTTACCACTAGCACCACCTGGGAAGCTGTCAATAAGTGCAAACATTTTCTTAAACTACACCTCAATAAATTTGATTTAAAATGATTGAATCTAGTTCATTAATATCTGAAATAAAGTCCTTGTAACTTTGGAGAGTTCTCATGGAGATAAGTTATATAATCTTTTAGAATCTGCATTCTAATACATAAATTTGGAAAAGTAATCTTGCCTCACAGGTTTGTTGTGAGAATCAAATAATATATATGAAATGTAAAGCAGTGTTTCTAACCCACTATTAGAGCTCAATACATTTTATTTCTTCCCCTGGAATGAATGAAAGCAGAAAGCTTCCCGGGGGCTAGGCAGGGAGGGGTGCTATTTTTTGTTCTTTTATTTATTTCTGTTTTTCATTGTTACTAACGAAGTTGTTCTCATATGACTGAAAAAAATATTTATTTTAGCATAAGTGACCATAGCCATGAAATTACAACATATTTGCTACTTGGAAGAATAGCTATGACCAAGCTAGACAGCATATTAAAAAGCAGAGACATCACTTTGCTGACAAAGGTCTTTATAGTAAAAGCTATGGTTTTCCAGTAGTGATGTATGGATGACAGAGTTGGACCATAAAGAAGGTTGAGCACTGAAGAATTGATGCTTTCGAACTGTGGTGCTGGAGAAGACTCTTGAGAGTCCCTTGGACAGGAAGATCAAACCAATCAATCCTAAAGGAAATTAACCCTGAATGGAAGGACTGATGCTGAACCTGTATCTCCAACACTTTGGCCACCTGATGCGAAGAATTGACTCACTGGAAAAGATCCTGATGCTGGGAAAGATTGAAGACTGGAGGAGAAGGGGGTGGCAGAGAGTGAGGTGATTAGATAGCATCAGCGGACAGGAATTTGAGCAAGCTCTGGGAGATAGTGGAAGTCAGAGGAGCCTGGCATGCTGCATGTAGTCCATTGAGTTGCAAAGAGTCAGACACAACTCAGCGACTGAACAACCACAAAAGATCAGGCTGGGACTTAACATTTTTAAAGTTATTTTACATCAACCCATACAGTTTTAAATATGTATTCCTGATTTCTATTTCATCTTACATGCATTTCTCTTTCTAAAAGTGAGCTTATCAGATGTAGTCTTGGGTAGGCCCTCTGTTTTCATCTTCATCAGTGTAGTCATAAATATAGTTGACAATTAGAGTTTCAATTAGAATATATTTTCAGCAATTGCTGAAAAATTAGTTTTCAAAATTTAATGATCTAGTACAAAGATATTTGCTTATCAGCATTGTTTTACACTCTGATTATTTTGCAGACTATGGCAGGGATTGGAGAATAAGAAGAAATGAGAATATCTAACTGCTAAGCAAAATAGCAGATTTCTAACAAGTTTGTCTTTTAAAAATCTCAAGCATATAATTTAGCCTTTAATTCCAATGAATTAGTGAAGAAGGTTCAGATAATTTCACTAAACTATTTCTTCAGCTCCTAAATATTATGGTGCCAGGGATGAAATACCACATCAGATAAGGGTTTTAAATCAACATAAACAGTGTAGTTCTGTGTGCAATAAATTAGCTGAAACCCCAAATCAGAAGTTGGTATATTTGTAAAATTTATAGATGTATTTCTTTGCTTAGTTCACCATGTTCTTCAAGAGTTTATATTTCTTCTAAGAACATTGTAGATATGCTAAAGTTAAGACTTCAAATTACAATAGTGAAATAGAAAAACATAAAACATATAATTTATCAACATATTTAGGAAAGAAAAAAATTTTGACTACTTTATTCCACTTGAAATGCACAAATGTTTTGTATTAGATGAAGAATATTAAAGTAATAGTTAACATGTGGTCTGGTAAACTTTGAAAGCTAAAATAATATTAATACTACTGTATAAGCATTACCTCTGTTTTAAGTCCACATTTAGAATGTTTTATCAGTAAACTATTTTAATTAGCTTTAATATTTTATCTGCTGCTCAGCTAACATGCACAATGTGTACTTACATAATCAAGAATTAAATTTGGGATTGTTGAAATATTCATTAATACTGACTGTTTATAGAGGACATATGCTGTTTCAGGAGTAGACAGACAGGTTAAGAGTATCACCATTTTCAGGAGATTATCCTAAAATTTAAAGAGCTAAATACAAGGCAAAATTTTAAAATTAATATGGTTAAATTAAAAAGGCCTATTAGACAGCATTATTTCATTCTTACCAAGACAGTTGCAGAAAAAATCCTGGAGTATTTCACGTTTAGTTAAGTGCTGAAGGATCAGTACTATCTTATGACAGATGCATAGCTTCACCAGGCTAAATAACAACAAATATTATTATAAAAATACTAGTGATAAAAACTAATGTATTGCTAACATATGTTAGTCAACTAACATATTGTTTAATGTTCTTTTAAGTAGGTTATACATGACATCTCAATTAATTCTTAGAGCAATCCCTATGAGGTATTATTTATCCCATTTTTCAGGTGAGGTAATTGAAGCATGAAAGTGAAGTGAAAGTCACTCAGTCATGTGTGATTCTTTGCAACCTCATGGACTATACAGTCCATGTAATTCTCTACGCAAGAATCCAGGAGTGAGTAGCCTATCCCTTCTCCAGCAGATCTTCCCTACCCAGGAATTGAACCAGGATCTCCTGCATTGCAGGTGGATTCTTTACCAACTGAGCTATCAGGAAAGCATAAAAAGGGATATAACTTACTCTAGGCCACACCCTGTGTAGAAGAGCACAGATAGATAGGGAGCAAGACTATGAAGGGGATTAAATGCTTTTATAAGATGACTTGGTTTTCTTAAATAATGGAGTCTATGGAAGAGAGAAATTACAGTAAAAAATTAATGATGTACTGAGAAAGAATGGAGAGGAACCAAATGAAAAGGCTCCTCATGGAAACACTGCAATGGTACAGAAAACTGATGAGTAGCTAAACCAGAGTCAAATATAAAAATTTTTACACTGACAGAATTAATGCAGTGTCCCTGCTTGGGGAAAGGAGTGAGGAACAGAAGCTCAATCTGACTGAAGTTTACAATTTATATTTAAGAAGGTGTATGTGTCTTTCAGATAAAAGATGATCCTATAAAATTTGCTTTAAAATTCTCAATAAATGGATACTTTTTGATTACCTATATTTTGAACCAATTCACAACCATATTTGATAACTGATCATGATGTTAGTTTCTTCATCATTCGCTCTTCAGCAGCTATTTATATGAGCCCTTCTTTTCTTTCCATTTTTGGTATTATTCAGCTCTCTTGCTTTCTCTGATCCCTGCATGTAATTTATCTCTCTTTTATCTGTTCCTAAACGCCTACTCATTTCCTTTCTAAAAATATTTGAAGTATTTGTTGTCAATTTTTTGTAAATACTTTGTATCTTTCGAATTATTTCCTTTTGACTTATAATCCTTTTATTTTTTTTCCAAAATTTTCCCGTGATACGATGCTTCTAAATATATAATATACAATCATCTATCTTCTCTTTCACAAATACCTAAATAATCACAGTGACTTTGAGGACAGCTGGTATGAGGGGAGTTGCTTAGATTAATGTTAATAACCTAAATTTAAAAGATTCACATAATTTTGCCAACTGAAGATAATTTCTAAATCAAAATAAGGATACAAAACAGACTAAAGAAAATACTTTGAAACATGATTAATTTTAATATGTTTACAGGGAAAGAGTAGATTCACCAGCAGAAAAAAATTAACAAAATTAACATTTTACAGTTTTTTAGTCTTAAAGCACAATACGTTTTCCATACAAACAAATATATCACCATTACAGATACAATAATATGGCAACATTTATTCACAAGGCCATTTGCCAGTAAGAAAATCAGTGGCAATGGTGATACAATACATTAGTTCATCTTTGTTAAATTTTTTGCTATTATACTTCCTGGCCTGCAGGAGTATTTGCCAGGATAACACTATAAATGTGTGACCTCAGTTTGAACAATACATAGAAGGCTCTGGTGGCCCATGCTTAATCCTAATCTATTATAGGATCACTAGAAATGACTTCGTACCACTACTCTGACATAATTCCATTTACTATTAAGGTCATTCCCAAGGAATCAAACATTTTAACAGATTCACTTGGATATTAAGAAATTATTTTATATAAAATAAGTGCAACATCAGGATTTAATATTCTATATACCTAAACTTAATAGAACAGAAAAACTATACAGGTATTTCATTGAAAATTATTTGATATTATATGAAGTAGGTAATCATAGCACTGAACCTGGTAAAATAAAATCTTTTTCATCCTTAGAGTTACTGTTTTTATTATTGTTTTTAAATGCACCAGGTGATCTTCTGAGGACCATTCACATTCAATGTTTAGTTTCATCTTACTAGTGGCATATACAAAGCACCATACAACATAATATATGAAATGTAAAATAATTATGACTATGTAATACTGTAGAAATAACTGCTAAGAAAATATAGCAATATTTAACACAGGATTTCTAAAACCATTACATATTCATTATTTTTCCCAAAGCTAATAATGTCCCATGTTTTATTTTACAGATGTAGTCTATCAAGATTTATATGCTTTTGGCCCTTTGGGGGGACTGAAAATAGCTGATATCTTCTGTACAGTAATGTTACAGTTTTATACAAACTTAAGAAACGTGGTATTTGGAACAGTCTTTACAATCCTCTTCCAACTGTTCTGTTTCACACAACAGCAAATACTCTGAATGCCTTTCCTCCTGGAGGATTCTGTAAGCTGCAAAAAAAATACACAAAGTACATTGATGTCATCTCCATGCATAATCCTTCAAACAAATCATGCTTTCTTATGACAGTTAATAAAACAGCTCTGTGAATCCAGATGGTCATCTTTCTCAAAACTGCTAGAATTTATAGTTCTTGGAAAGCTTGAGTGGGGATGACACAATTCTTTAAATCATATGCTGGCTACAAGTTTACTAAAGAAATTTAAGGTGCACAGAAGTAATATTGGTACTTTATATTAAACTTCAAAGATTCCAGGTCATGTTTTCATACATTACCACCTTTAGTTCCAATAAAGTAGAGTTAAGCAGTTCTTAAGCCATTCTACTAGGGAAATACTAAGATCCAGGTTTACAACTGGCATGGTTGAAAGTTTGTGGTGTTGGTGTTTAGCCACTCAGTTGTGTTTGATTCTTCGGGACCCCATGGACTAGAGCCCGCCAGGCTCATCTGTCATGGGATTTCCCAGGCAAGAATACTAGAGTGGGTTACCATTCCCATCTCCTGGGGTTCTTCCCAACCCAAGGATCAAACCCGCATTTCCTGTGTCTTCTGCATTAGGCAGGCAGATTCTTTACCACTGAGCCACCTGGGAAGCCCTATGTAGCTGGCATACTTAATATTTTAAACATATATGGTTTAAAACAAATCTTAGGAAATTTAATGGTCAAGTCTGGAAGGTTCTAAGTATTTCTTCACCAAAATGGAAACACGAACACAAACACAAATCACTCAATCTCTTTTCAGAAATATTTTAAAACAGAACTTCAAAGCAATGCAGAATCATTCCTTTTACTCTTTAATAAATTATTTATATGCTCTCTGACAACATTAATCAGGGTATGTTTTGCTTAAATGCCTCAAGTTAAAACCATTAATCATCATTTATTCTAATCAAATGTAAACTTTTGAAGTCTATACTTTTGCATAAAAGTTTATTTTCTAAACAATACAAAAAAGCTTTTAGAGATAAATACAATAAATGCTATGGGGATACAAAATGCAATTTTTTAATATATGTATTCATGTACTACAAAAGGGGAGAATTTTAAAATGAAGAAAAGAATGTTAGAACTGTGCACACACCACATTACACAATAACACACACACACAGCAGGTTTTGCATACAAGCATATGGCTAATTGAAAGGCATTTTTATTTGTAGGAAACAAATTGACAAAATGCCCTAGAAAGCATCTTTGTACAAACTGATAAACTGGAAAAATGTGTTATTTCTGAACTTACAGAACTAGTGATGAATCTGATTTCTGAGACTTATTAGTTATATGACCTGGGGCAAATCATTTAACCTCTCTGAGCCTCAATTAACATATCTGTAAATCAGAGTTTGTAAAACCAACTTTATAAGGGTACTGGTAGAGCCAAGTTCATATACTTAAAGGGCCAACAGCATCTGGAAAATTCATGGTAGGTGTTCAAAACTAGTCTCAGTTTTCTTAGGATATCATCTATCTTATTGTTTCTAAATAAATTTTTTAAATATGATAGGTGAATGAGATCACATTACTCAATTTAGCATATAAAACTGCATTATCATTCTCTTTAACTCAATCTCCTTTGAAGTGAAGTGAAAGTCACTCAGTCATGTCCAACTCTTTGTGACCTCAAGGACTATCACCCACCAGGCTCCTCTATCCATGGGATTCTCCAGGCAAGAATACTGGAGTGGGTGGCCATTCCCTTCTCCAGGGGATCTTCCCTACCCAGGGATCGAACCTGGGTCACCCACATTGCAGGCATATGCTTTACCATCTGAGCCACCAGGGAAGCCCTAATGTACTTTATATAACATATATATATAAAATAAATAAATATATATATGTATATGATATGATATATAAAATAGAGAGAGGGTGACAGACAGGGGAAGGGTGTAGGGAATGAGCCTGTTAACATTTTATTAAAGAAATTCTTAGGATATTCCATGTTTGACCATTAAATTTCCTCATGAAGTTTTTTCTTGAAACCATAAATGTTAAAAATATTAGGAAGTATGATGGCAATACAATTTCAATTTTGTTCAGATTTAAGAAACAGTAAGTTAGTACTCTAGGGAGAGCCAGGTTGTTGGGAAGTCAACTTCTTAACAATAGCCTCTTGATGATACAGTCTCATTGGAAACTAGATGCTAAATACAAAGCTGTCATTTGATGAAGAATGGCACCCAGATGCTTATGTGAAGGCAATCCAGATAACCTGCATGGCACGTCCTTTGGTGTTTTTTAGAAAAACTTTACCATATGTGCAAACAAACCGTTGAAGAATTCAGTAAATGTTTAAAAGTTAGGAATTTTCCTGTATCTATACAAAACGCACAGACTTAATTCTACTTCCATAAGCACCAATGATTTGAAAAATCACTACAGGGTTTTTGTTTTTTCTCTTAACTTTTATTATTACTTGATAAAGTAAGTTACATGCATTTTTCTCAAACCACTGAAATATGTAATACCAATGAGCCAAATATAAGTTAACCTGAAAGGGTTCATTTATACCATACTAGGCATCCAACTTCCAATCAAACAGAGAATTTGGTTCCAGAGAAAATTGGACTCATTGTTTTTGTCAAATACTTTGTCAGATAACTGGATTAGAGAAATATTCAGCGCCTTGCTCACCTAGAAAGAATTACATATAAATACTAATCTAGAAAATCCGAAAGAGGATGAAAGAAATTTCTTTTTTATAAGATCAGTTAACAAAAGAATGGTTCTGACTTGTAATCCGATTTTCATGTTGATTTTTATAAGCCTGCAGGAGACAGGCACCTCTGGTACTACGGCTCCTCCCATCCCTGGAAGACCAACAATTCTACAGCCTGCAAAGGAAGCATACTGGCTTAGACACGAAACCTCAAAGCCATGCAGCTTGGCTATAAAGCCAGCAGAAAGGGAGAGATGATATATAAATGTATATATATATTATATATGTATGTTTATAAATATATATGTACACATATGTTAATTTACCTTTCTGAGAAGATTCCATTCTGAAAAGAAGCAATGTAAGTCTTTCTTTTGTCCACAGGCATCACATCAACATAACCCCCCTGATTCTGAACCACGCCAGCATGTACAGCAGCTCTGCAGATACTGGACAGCTAAGGAAGCAAGGAAAAACCCACCATCATTAGGAAATGCCTGCGGAATTTGTCCAGTCTTCTCTTCAATTGTACACAGTCACTGACATCCATCTCTCTATGGATTCCCAGTGAGCAACTATAGGATGATGCTTTGTGCATAAAGGAATCTTTCAAAAGTCACAAAGAGTTAGTTGATGAGTCATGTCCGACTCTTTGTGACCCCATGAACTGTAGCCCACCAGGATCCTCTGTCCTACCCATGGAGTGGGGAGCCATTCCCTTCTCCAGAGGGTCTTCCTGACCCAGGAATTGAACCCAGGTCTTCCTGCACAGCAGGCAGATCCTTTAACATCTGAGCCACCAGGGAAGCTCAATCAAATTCACAAAGTTAAAGCCAATTTTGATCTAAGACTTGGTTTGTGTATTTTTGTAAATAGTGTGATTTATTTCTTGACCCATATGTAAATATTTAGAGTCTCATTTATTTAAAACTTTTTTGAAGCTAAGTTGTGGGTTTGGGGTTTTGTTTGTTTGTTTTGGTTGGGGGTGGGGAGAGGGAAGGTATTTTGTACTTTGACAATCCAGATAGATTTGGAAATCAACCCTGAAGATTCATTGGAAGGACTGATGCTGAAGCTGAAGCTGAAGCTCCAATACTTCATCCACCTGAATTTGAAGAGCCGACTCACTGCAAAAGACCCTGATGCTGTGAAAGATTGAAGGCAAGAGAAGGGGGTGACAAAAGGATGAGATTGTTGGATGGCACCATCAACTCAATGGATGAATCTAAGCAAACTCCGGGAGGTAATGAAGGACAGGGGAGCCTGGAGTCCATAGGGTCACAAAGAGTGGGACACAACTTAGTGACTGAACAACAACAAATCCAGTTGGAGATACCTTGTGGTTTAAAGCAAATGTCCTATTGAAAGAAATTCAAATATCAACAAAACTATTTCAGGTTAAAGCAGAAAATAAAAAAAAGCCAATGCTGAGCAAGTGGAGATCTGAAGGCCAATCTCTAGGGTGGCTGAATGGGTAAGATCCCTTCACCAGCTAACTGTGGAAACTGCAAACTTTAATACTATTGTCCAAGCAATAAAATGCAAATTAGCTCCTTTTATCTCGTCAAGGGCCTATTTATTATTCTTAAATTTCAGCCTTTGGGACTTGTCTGGTGGTCCAGTGTTTAAGAATCCACCTTGCAGTGTTGGGAGATACAGATTCTATCCCTAGTCTGGGAGCTAAAATCCTACATGTCACAGGGCAACTAAACCTACGCTCCACAACTACTGAGTCCGCATCACAGCTAGAGAACCTGAGTACTGCAGAGAGGAGTCCCACGTGCCACAACTAGGAACTGACGTAGCCAAATCAATCAGTAAATATTTTTTAAAAATTGAGCCTTTGCTAGTCCCCACTCTAGTCACTGACCAAATGTTCCCAGGCTGGATTATCTGCACCCCATTTATATTCAGTTTTGACTTTAAACAACTCACACATAGGTATGGATATCTCGATAGTCCCTTTTCCAACATATAAGCATGTATTAAAAATGGGGTTGCTTTTCCTATTAGATAATAAAATCTATGCAGAGAAAACCTGCCCAAAAGAATAACCCCAAGAAGAAAAATATGAAGTAACAATCATAGCTTCTACCTAGATGTGCAAGGTCTATCACTCTGATTTGAACGTTCTGACATGAAGTACTAGGAAAGTTCTATATTCGCATTCTACCAGTTATATAATCAGAATTGGATGAAATTTCTATAAAGGAGAGAATTGTTTCAGGCCCAGCAAACACTTTCATTTTTTACACAACTTAATTCTAGAAGTCAACGCTTTTCTTTTGACCAAATAAGTCTTCTGTAGATTTTAATATCTGCTTTCATCCAAATGTTCTACCAAAATTTGTCAATACCTGAGTAGAGCCTGAGGAAATCCCACAAAAATGAAACACTTGAACTGTTTCAGTATAAAGCAATCTATGCCATAGCCCCAAGGGTCTTTTCTGAACCCACTGGTGTGCTCTTTTCTTATCTCTATGCACATATGAGTGACTTAATGTGCTTTTTTAAGTTCACATAGGCATGTGCATCTTACGTGACCTTGCTTTATTACTGTGCTCTGAACTCTGCAGCATCAGTCAGTATTTATTAGATCAAAGAGACCGAATGCCAAGCTGTTTAATCCTTTTCGTGTTTTCGCTATATCACAAAATACCATACATCTAAAACCTTGAATCCTTACTCTGAGGAATCATCTTATTCACCATTTAAAGTCCCTCACTGAATTAATATTTATGTCCAATAGGGTTCATAACAGATGGAATTAAAAGTAACTCTGTACACATTTCAGTACTTATCCTGTTCTGTTAAAAGGGTATTATCAGCATTTTTCCCAAGGCAATAAAAGTGCTTAGATATAACATTCACTAAATCCAAGCACTTAATATGGTTTGAAACTATTGTTTTGCCCATAACTCTGCAGTCAGCAGGCATTCCAATTTGAGTTCAAAGGTCAGAGAGATTTTCTTTTCCTGGTGACACTTTTTAAGAACTAATATATCACAAAAAGAAAAAAAATTTCTCTGTGAAATCAGTGGAACATTTTTAATGAATGCAGAAATTCACTTCATCTCTAACAAATGAGAAATAAAAGCTCAAAGAAAGAGGGTGTACAAGTTGTAACTCTATAAATGGAAAGAGAGAGAGAGAAAGATGGGGAAGGGAGAGAAGTTGGGAGATCGTTTCTCATTTGTCCATATCTTGTATCTTTAAAGAGATAATGTATTTTGCAGGGAGAATGTGAAGATTATTTCATTAATGGTTGATTCTGTACTTAGCACATAAAAATATTTATATTTCTAACTTACTCTGCATAGTAATACACAATATTTTACCCCATTTCACTGAAATAAGATAAAAATAATCTCAAGCTAACAAATCCTTAACTGTATCAAATAGATGGCTTATAGGAATAAAACCGTATAGGATATTTTGAAAGATTTTCACTAGACATGAATACAATTAAATTCTTTTACTTAAAGGGACAATTCAGGAAGAACGATTTCTTTAGAAATGTCTGATGATTTTATATTTCTCCATTCATATATATCTATTAATTTATTTTTTTAACAAACTTTTCTATCCAAGGTGTTTGCTGAATCACTGAATGTTCTAAGTTCTGTTAAAGCAAGATGTAGGAGCCACAGATTCAATCACTGGGTTAGGAAGATCCCTGGAGAAGGAAATGACAACCCACTTTATAATACCGATGAGAACCTGTTAATTGCTGAATAAAAGGAAAAAACAAAACTAATACGGTTAAAGAAAAGCAACATCATACTTAGCTTCTTTACAGAGAAAGTGGCAGTAATTTAGGATGTAAAGAATGACCATGACCATGATTTTGACAGAAAAATCAGAGAAAGGATGTTTACAAACAGTGAGGACCACTGAATTAAGACACCAGCAGGATCTAAGTTGCAGATAAGAAAACTGCAATTCTTCCCTGGTGGCTCAGATGGTAAAGAACCTGCTCACAATGCAGGAGACCAGAATTCAGTCCCTGGGTCAGGAAGATCCCCTGGAGAAAGGAATGGCAACCTACTCTAGTATTCTTGCCTAGAGAACCCCATGGACAGAGTTGCCTAGTGGGCTACTCCATGGGATTGCAAAGAGTGGGAAATGACTGAGCAACTTTCACTACTACTACTAAGATGACTGCAAACTTGGAGCTGGAGAGAGACTTAGATTTGGAGAATAATTTCAGGGATAAAGGCAAACTAGGAAAAAACAAACACACAAACCTGAACATAAATAAATTCACCAAGGGAAATACAGGGGTAACACACACATTTCAGGCCTCTTTTCCCAATCATATCCCCACAGTATTCTATTGAATAAATGCATCAAGAATATACTTCTTAAATTTGTTTTTGAAACTCTTTGAATGAGATATTGGTGAAAGTGAAAGTCACTCAGTCATGTCTGACTCTTTGCGATCCAATGGACTGTCATCCATGGAATTCTCCAGGCCAGAATACTGAAGTGGGTAGCCTTTCCCTTCTCCAGGGGATCTTCCCAAGCCATCTGCCACATAAAATCTAAACTAATCAGCATGGATTAATATTTAGATTCTCCAACTACATGTTTCAAAAGCTGGATCTCTCCCTTCATCCCACACTAAACTGGCTGCAGCCATTTTTAGCTCTAATTCTCACCAGCTCAAATATAAGCAAACCTGCTATGACCATTTGAGATTTTGCCATGCCCACACAATTTGATGTGTGCCAGGCTGTAAATAAAATATGCTTTGTTGCTGTTGTTCAGTTGCTAATTCGTGTCCAACTCTTTTGTGACCCCATGTACTACAGCCCACCAGGTTCTTCTGTCCATGGGACTTCCCAGGCAAACGTGCCATGCCCACTTTCAGCTCACTTGCTCTCACCTCCATGTCTCTGGAGAAGCCTTCTGCCCCATCTAGAATGGGCACTATTCCTCTTTACCACCTCACTTGAAACCTGGATTGGAAAGCACCATTTATCCACACTGAAGCCATGACAGCTACTCTTCCTGGTCCACCCCAGTGCTGGCATCCATTACAATACACCATCAACTTGTTCGTTTTTGTGTCTCTTTTAACGATTACCTGTTTTTGATACTATGCTACTTTTTAAATACTCATTTGGCAGTGGAGAAACTGGTTACAAATTTGACAAACCCTTAACTATCCAGTTTATACTTCAAAAACCGAAGAGCCAAAAGGAAGATTAAAAAAAACAAAATGCTTTATCCTTCTCAAGAATGCATCCAAGCTATTTTAGTCTCTGATATAGAATACAGTATGCAAAACAAATTTAGTCAACATAAATTATGCATGCATATTTGCATATGGATATTTATTTTCACTGCTGTTCATGACTGACTCTTTTGAGAATATGTATATCAACACAAGAGTCTGTTCTTTTTTTTGTATACAAATGAAAATATATACATTTAAATATATATGTGAGTATGTTTGCATGGATAGATAAATTAGTGCTTGCAGGCTTAGTCCTGTTTGACTCTTTGCAACCCCATGGACTGTAGGTCACCAGGCTCCTTCCTCTGTCCTTGGAATTTTCCAGGAAAGAATAGTATTCTTGCCATTTCCTACTCTAGGGGATCTTCCCGACCGAGGGATCAAACCTGTGTCTCCTACATTGGCAGGTGGATTATTTACCACTGTGCCACCGGGAAAGCCCAGATATATAAATACCAAGACCTATATAAGTTAAGATACTTACATCAGAATAAATTCGAGTTCCAATTACACGAGCATAATGTGGATTTGCCTGCATACAGTTACGAGGACAGTATACTCTGAAAAATAAAGACATATTTACAAATACCAAGTAGCTGGTTATTTTAGTCTGTATTAGTAAAACCATAGATATGCATACACAAGAGTAAACTCAGAATTCTAAACCCTACTCATTTTTTTATTGAAGTATCGATGGTGTATAAAATACATTATAGGTATAGAATAGTGTGATACACAACTCTTATAGGTTATATCCATTTATAGTTATTATAAAATATAGGTTATATTCACTGTGTTATACAATACATCCTTGTAGTTCATTTCATACATAATAGGTTGTGCCTTTTAATGCCCTACCTCTGTATTACTCACACACTTCCCTCTCCCCACTGGTAGCCACTAGTTTCTTCTCTGCATCTATGAGTCTTTTTCTTTTTTTGCTATATTCACTAGTTTACTGTATTTCTTAGATTTCACATATAAGTGATATCATACTGTATTTGTCTTTCTCTGTATGACTTATTAAACTTAGCATAATGCCCTCAGAGTCCATCCATGTAGTTGCAAATGGCAAATTTTTATTCTTTTTTTTATAGCTGAATAGCTTTTTTTCTTCTGAAATAGGTCAATTGTAGAAGCCAGACAGCAGACACAACTACTTCTACTTACTTATCCACTTCCAGCTTTTGGCACAAATGTGTTTCTTTTCTCTCTTTTTTTCTTCCTCTCTCTCTTTCAAAAGAAATTTAGCCAGAAAGCTTTCTAATTTGTGAATTCAAAGCAGAAAGATACATCAGGAAGTATCGTTCTCTCAGTATCTAGGAATTTGGTAACTAATGTGGGTACAGAAATTAACAAATATATAACTTGGAAAAACTGAACCACTGTCTGCCACATATATCTCATAGTTTCTTTTCTCTGTGAGCGTATCTTTGGTATCTCATCCAGTTTCACAGTTTTCTTGACAATTTCACTGTCATCTATAAACTGCTGATTTCCAAATTTACATCTCTAGTTGGAGTCCCGTCTCTTAATTCTAAATCTGTATTTATATATCCTGTTGTTTATTCAATATCTCCACTTGTTTTTGTCTTTGTCCACTCGCTAAGGCATGTCCAATTCTTTGCGACCCCATGAACTGCAACATGCCAGGCTTCTCTGTCCATCACTGTCTCTCTGAGTTTCCTCAAAGTCATGTCCATTGAGTCAGTGCTGCCATCCAACCATCTCATCCTTTGTTGCCCCCTTTTCCTCCTGCCTTCAATTTTTCCCAGCACCAGGGCCTTTTCCAATGAGTCAGCTCTTCATATCAGGTGGCCAAAATATGGAGCTTCAGCTTCAGCATCAGTTCTTCCAAAGAATATTCACGGTTGATTTCCTTTAGGATTGACTGGTTTAATCTCCTTACTGTCCAAGGGACTCTCAAGAGTCTTCTCCAGCACCACAGTTTGAAAGTATCAATTCTTCAGCGCTCAACCTTCCTTATGGTCCAACTCTCACATCCATATATGACTACTGGAAAAATCATAGCTTTGACAATATGGACCTTTGCCGGCAAAGTAATGTCTCTGCTCTTTAAAATACTGTCTAGGCTTGACATAGCTATTCTTTCAAGGAGCAAGCATCTTTTAATTTAGTGGCTGCAGTCACCATCCACGTTGATTTTATCTCCACTTAGGCCTAATAAACATCTCAAATTCAGCATGTTTGAAACCAAATCCCTAATCTCCTCCAGTCCCCAAAATCTTCCTTCTTTAGGCTTCCTACAATAAATGTCAACTCCATGGTTTGGTTGCACAAGCCAAAACCTTTATTCTAGCCTAATCTCCCTCCTTACCTCAACCTTATATTCAACCCACCAGCAATTTCTATTGGGTGTACATTGAAATAAACTCTGAGCATCCTGAAGTACCATGATGACTGTGACTCTGGACTCTATCATCTGACACCCAGCTCACTACAATAAGCTCTCCTATGCTCTCTCTGCTTCCAATCTTGCCCCTTCCAATCTGCTATCCCCACACACTTATACTGAAGAATACAAGTCCAATCATATCATTCCTCGGTTTCAAATATTCTAGTGGCTTTCCATCTGATTCAGAATAAATGACAAGATCCTTAGAATGACCAATAAGCCCTGAATATTTCCTTCTCATTACCTCTCTGGCATTATATCCTATCCCTCTTCCACTTTCTCACCCAGCTCCAGTCACATTGACTTAATGGTTATTCTTCAAACATATGGAATAATCTTATCGTCTGGGTCACTGTGCTTATCTTTCCTCTGTATGGAATGTTCTTTCTCCAGATATCCTATTCACTTACTGATACCTTGGCTCATTTTTTCAAAGGTTCCAAAAGGTTTTTGATTTAAACATAGAGTTCAATTATCAGTGTTCAATCAGTCACATGACATTAAAAAAAAAATCCACTCCCAGAAATTAAGAAACTGTCAAGCGGCACTTTTTAAAATTGATTGGCTCTTCAGAATTCATTCAGACACACCCACTCATAAACTAAAAGAAAATGAGAGCTAAGACTAGAAAAAAAAACATAATTCATTCTACATCGGAATCTCAGCAAAATGCATGCACGTGCGCTCAGTCATGTCCAACTCTTTGCAACCCCGTGGACTGAAGCCCGCTATGCTCCTCTGTCCACAGGATTCTCCAGGCAAGAATACTATGGTGGGTTGCCATGCCCTCCTCCAGGGCTCAGCAAAATGACCCTATGAAAATCATCATTTGATGAAAGTATCAGTTATTTTCCTAAAAATATTGTAAAAAATATTTCAATTGCAACTATCTTTACCAATTGAAGCAGGTCTTCTGCAAGGCAGTTTTTAAGAAATGGCTACAATTCTTATTTAAATTTCATGTTCCTAAAGTCTGTATGACTCCAGAGTGTATATACTTCCTGTAGCATCTAAACCAGAGCCATTTAAATATAAGTAATATGTGAATCTGAGTTTTTATAACTTTGAATTAAAGGGTTGATTTTAATAAAAGATGCCTTCTGTTGGAGGAAGGGTATCCCCACTGACAACAAAACTGTTTTTGTATATGAGAACTGTTGGGCATTCCCTGTCCACCCTACAGGGACAAAACCACCTGCTCTGCCCTTAGGACCAGGCTGTGCAGGCTCTGCCTTGACCATACTTAGCACTTGGTTTGTGGAAGACCCAGGTCAAACACAGTTCAAACTGAGTTAGTTTCTATTTAGGTAATTTCAGTTCAAAGAAAGAATGTAGGAGCCTTTTGCTTGTTTGTGTTCTGATCTCCGGTTTTAACACCTTGTTATTATATACACTTGAAAGAATGTAGACAGTGATCTAGTATTTCTTTCCTTTGACTACAACTTGCATTAAGCTTGAATAAAAATGCTGACACATTTCAACAGTACCTCCTTTTACATCTAATCTTAAGGAAAGATGTTTGGCCCTGATGTGATTTGGATCTGTGAAAGAGTCATGCCATGACCTGACAAGTGACTGAAGTGTGTAACTTGTCACTCATTGGGTGGCCAAGCCTCCGTAAAGCTGTCAGAATGAATATATGGGTCTTTTTTTCCAATGTGGAAACAAATATTGTTCATAGCGATAAAGACAAAAAAAATGTTTAAACCTACATTTTTTGGACAAAGGACACTAAGAATGCCTGGAGTGCGTGCAGTGTGTGGTGTCCATTGCTCCTACCGCTAGCAGTTCAAGACCAAACACCCCCGAGTCCTAGAGACACCAGGGTCTCAGGCAAAGGCAGTTGTCCAAGGTAAAAGTCCCCCATTCACTGGTTAAAAATGAAGAAAATCTAAAACACAGTACCTCGGGCAATGCGAAGCAGGCTTATGGAAAGGACAGAGCTGTTCCACAGTTGTTTCACAAGTGACAGCCTGAACTGAAGTATTCAAACACAAAAAAGTAAGTGAATCCTTTAGAAACAATAATATGCAACAGAGTGATAAGAAAATAAGATGAAAAAACAGTGCTCACCTGTTACTTTAGAGACTGTGAAGGAATTGGCAGACTGATATTTGCTAAAGACAAAAATATAAAAATTTCAATATCATCTTACATGCATTGACATCAACATAAATTCTTAAAATTTTAAGTCTGTGAAATTTAATTTCATCTTAAACATTTTTATTTAAATATCTATACAAGGAGTAGTATAAGAATTAATCGTCTGTTTTATGCCAAACCCATATGACCTTCAAGTATGAACCAAATCAATACCATTCTTGATATCAGAGAATGACCTCTTTTCATTATCAATCTCAAAAACTTATAGGTAACAGCATGAAATAATACACATTTGTATCTATATATTTGTTTCTTATTAAAATTAAAATTCTCAATATACTCATGCTCTGTCATCACAGAATCAATTTATTCTTTCAACATAGTCAATACAAGGCACTGTAAAAAGACTGCTAAATAATAAGTACCTTAAAGGACTGTGCATTATTCATTTTTTGTTCCCTCTAGTACTCCTTATATGCATTATTAAAGCAGGAATAAAAGAAAAGGCACACCATTATATATGAAATTTTTAATTGGTTTATCTATACCAGCTTTTCAGAAAAACATCTATTGCAAAAGGTAATGCTTATTTGTGATGGTACTTTGACACACTCTGCAAATTTCAAGAGAGTTTCTAAAATAAATAATAAAAAACAACTTAAGGAAAAAAAGTAAATAATAGGATAAATGTTCTCTTTTTTGTTCTGTTTTTTGTATTTTTTAGTAATAGGATAAATGTTCTTTAATGCAACACCTGGTGTTTGCCTTCCTAAAGTGATACTTAACATTGATTACTTATTGATGGTAATTAACAAATATCTGTTGGGTAAATAAGTTAATAAATAAGTGTTTCTATAAAACTTTTACTTAAGAGAATAATTGCTAATGCCTGAAAAACACACATCAAGCCTTTGAACAAAACTATATATATATACCACATCATCCCACCAGTTTTTAAGGATCTTTAATACAAAAAAATTCTTTCTAATCATTGTGAATTCCCTACTGTGGAGTTTTTTGCAATTGCATAGTTACAAAGAAAGGGCAACTATGTCATATTTCCTAAGAAAAGGCATCTCAAAATGAGATTCAATGTTTATTATTTTACACAGGAGAAACTACAAATCCTCCATTTCAAAAGTCTACATTTTTCTATTTTCTACAGAGACTATATGAAAATATTTTGTTTTAGAATAATATATTTACTATGTTTAATGTGACAAACATTTCAAAAGTTAATCCATGCTTTTGTTGTTGTTCAGTCATTAAATTGTGTCCAACTCTTTGTGACCTCGTGGCCTATAATGCCCGCCAGGTTCCTCTGTCCATGGGATTTCCTAGGCAAGAATACTGGAGTGGGTTGTCATTTTCCTTCTTCAGGGGACCTTCCTGACCCAAGAATCAAACCCATGTCTCCAGCACTGGCAGGCAGATTCTTTACCATTGAGCCACCAGGGAAGTTACCAGGGAATTATTCTTTTATGCGGAGTCAAATTACATTTTAAGGAGAAGAAAGATGACATGATGATACATTACGTATTTAGAGACTTTTCAAAATGCTCTTTTATCTAGTACTTATCTTACTGACAAAGTTAGTGTTGCATAAAATAAATAATTGTCTTTAAACAAGAAAGAAAGAATATGCAAATCAATTAGTCTTCTTGGGCATTTTCTATCACAGGTGAAAAATGCATTGTTTCATAATGGGAAAAACTATAAATTTTTACATTCTTAATGACACGAAATTTAAAATTTAGAGTTTTAGCATTATCTGTATAAGTTGGCTCAATGTTAACGAATCCGCTTGCAATGCAGGAGACACAGATTTGATCCCTGGGTCAGGAAGAGCCCCTCGAAAAGGCAATGGCAACCCACTCCAGTACTGCCTGGAGAATTCCATGGACAGAGGAGCCTGGTGGGTTACAGTCCACAGAGTCTGCAAAGAGTTAGATACAACTGAAGCAACTTACTTAGCATGTATAAGCAAAAGGGTTCAACTGAATTCAGAAACTTTTCCTTCTTTTGCCCATGGATATTATGTAGCTGAAATAAGCCTTTCTATCCTCTCTCTTTATCAATTAAATTCTTCTGTGCTTTGTTCTAAAAGAAAGTAACTCATTGTTGCAACTTAAAATCTCTGGTCACAAGATTATTTAGGTACTTACCCAACTGTTTGAACACCATTTCTATTGGATTTGATGAAATAATGTTTCCTTCCTTGTCTAGTGATATCCACCCAACCACCATCATTGTCTATTATCCCATAATGAATTGCAGCCCTACAGATACTGGATTGCTGGGAGAAAAGAAAGAGAGAAAAGATGGTGAAAATAAGAATTCTGCATGGGATACCACTCTTTACTATTTATGGCTTTAAACATTTCTTAGCAAAATATCTATAAATACATAAACTATTTTCCCATTAAAAATCAAATATTATTTGAAAAGAGTCTATCCTCAAATTTATAATACTTACCATTTCATAATGTACACTGCCAATAACTTTAGCTTTACTATCCAAACAGCCAGCAGGGCATTCATATCTAAATGAAAGAAATGGGAAACAAAATTTAGCCTCTCTGAATGTCTGTATAAAATGAAAGTATTTTTGTATCTTGTCAATTAATTTTGATTGCAATCATATTACCTATTACAGGTTGTTCCTTTGCACTGATCTCTTAATCTTACTTCACAAGAAACAATTTGAGCTAAAATTTAAAAGATAATTATAATTTAGTTGATGTACAGCTGCTCTGATTCAACCATACAGTCTAATGCCAAGTTTTTACCACTATAAAAATGTTCAAGATTAATAAAATACAGTTGAATATGTCAGCAATGTAAACTTTACAATTTTTGTAAATAATATGGAGGTCTTACACATTTGCTGTGTGCTTATGACTTCGTTTCTGTTACTATCATCTGCTACTGTCCGGATGTGGGTATCAGGGACTTGTGACTGCTGCCGTTCAATTTCATTTGTTTCTTCTTCTTGAGGAGGATAGTAACTATCTGATCCTTCTGTCAGAGAAAAGGATTTAAGAAATATGAGTTCATCTTAAATGTGCACAAATTATCAATAATGACACATCTTTATATGCCTGTATAACATTTAATACTACTAGAAAAATCCATACAGTATATTGGCACATGTTTTGACTTACAGTAGTGACCTTACATACTGCATTGGAGTAAATAAAGCAGGTGCATAAACTTTTGAGCCCTTGATTCATTTATGCTACCATTTAGCTAATATCAAATGGAATCATTTCTAAGCTTTCCTTATATTTTAAAGTGAAATCAATGATTTGCTTTCATAATGACACTGTGAAATATATACAGTGATCTAAATGAAGTTGAGGCTTGGTGAATTTTCATTTCTTTTCTCAAATGAAACCATATTTTTAGGAGGATAACACTTAATATTTTCAAAAGAATCACATTTAAAAGTCTCCTGAAAGGAAATTCAGCCTAAGAAGAACTGATATTTCCTTGTTATTTACCACAATATCAGTTTCCATGGAAAAGTTTCTATTGTAGAAGGAAATTCAATGTGCAGAAAGAAATTCAATGTGCAGAAATTTTAATTTAACAATGGAAAATATGCAAACATTGAATTTAGTATTTTTTCCCAGGCTGGCTTAATTGATGGGCACATTTTGAAAATGTGGCTATTTTCATCTATGTCCAAGAATTCAGAAACTAAAAAAAGGAAGTATGAATTCAGAGGAGAGTCAGCTTTAAAAAACATTGTGGTCACTGACAATGGAGCAAGCAGGTTGGAGATTTAGGGGTAGAACGGATGGAAAACAGACTCGCACACAAAGAAAAATATTTTTAGGAACTAAAAATGGCTCATATAACAGAGTGAAATATATGGTTACTTCTTGTCTACTTATTATACCTAATGAGCACCCAATCATTAAGGGAAAAAAGATCTCTCTCTGAGTCCTGAAAAGTGGCTTCATTTACACATATTTTCTAATACACTTGGTCTGCATTAATCTTCATTTAGTCATCATTAAGAATAAAGTAGTACAAGAGAGTAAAATGTTCACTTGGATACCCAATAAGAGGATGACCTTCACAAAGGTTTGTCAGGTAAGTTTTATCTTCATGTGCTACAAATAAGACACCATGCATTTACTTTACATTTACTTTTGAGGACATCCAATGTATGTGAGACAGCACTTTTTACAACAGTTTTATAATATATTTTATGTATATATATATGCACATATATTGTTATTTTGGCATGAGAAATTATATACTTTTGCAGTAAGAAGCAGAGAATTAGTATAATTCATTGGGCATGGTTCAATAAGAGTCACGGATAGGTATTTAGGCAAAAATTTTTAGAGCACTTAAAATAAATTGTGTTAAACTACTAAATTCTTCAAGAAAATTGACATTCATGGGAATAATTCTGGCCAACACTATATCAAGATGGTTTTTAAGACTGTAAATATACTCATCACTCTGGGATAATTTCAAAGTAAAATTAAGTGGTCATCTGAAGCAATCATGCAACTTTCCTTTAAATATAAATTAGTGTAATAGATTTATTAATGTTATAAATATTCTTAAAATATGTTAAATGATTTCTTCAGAATATTTGAAATAGAGTTCTAAAAACTTTTCATGTAATAATTAAATGTGCTTTTTGGCTTTTTAAACACAAATTAATGTGGAAGTTGTATTAAAATATAAATCAAACTGAATGTTACAATGGCACACACCTTTGTAGCACAGATTTTCTCTACAGCCTCCTCCAAAACTCGGTGGGCAAGCAGAACAGGGCCGGCCATGTTTGTAGGGGGCATGGCCCCACCAGTTTCCCCTTAAAAAGATAATTCACTCCATTAAATGGTAGTTTATTTTTCCTATTTTTGAGAAATCTTTATACTGTTTTCCACAGTGGCTGCACTAATTTACATTCCCAGCACCAGTGTACAAGGGTTCTCTTTTCTCTACATCCTCACCAACAATTTTTTATTTGTATTCTTTTTAATAACAGTATTTCTGACAAATGTGAAGTGACATCTCATTGTTACTAAGTTTAAACATACACTGCTATCCCATTCTTTTGAAAATATTCTAAATAATGTGCTATATGTATTGTTAAGAATTACAAAACCAAACTTCTGCAAAACACTAACCTCTGCTATGGGATATTCATCTATATTCCATTTGTCTTAATAAAAAGAGATTTTTGACTTACATTTGACTGAAGTTTAGTTGTATAGTATTTTCAATGTAATTATTTGAAGGGTCTTTACACAGATGAAAATACATTTCTCAGTCTATAGTTTCCCATATCTAATAAACCCAAATTATTAAATATTTACACAATATAATAGTGCAATAAATAAAACTGAAGGCCTAAAAATATGATTCTTATCTTTATAAAGATCATAGTTTCAATTTTCACATTCCCTTTAAGCACCAATTTTATGCATCAGGCAACCATAATTGTTACCATATTAAGTAAAGTGAGTAAAACCAGTGCACTTTACTTCATAACACACACTGAAAATGAGAAAAAAAGTCAAGAATATAAAGTTATATCTACATTGTTAAGAAATATTTATATATAAAAGCAATGTTTCGTCTACTCACTTTGGGGAATAATTGCACACCAGGTAAACAGCTTTGGGCCATATTTGCCCCCAGATGTTCATGTTATGGCACAAATTAATGGCACAGCCTATTCTGTTACTTGTTGCCCACACCACCTACATCAGAGGGGAAAAAAGGCTCAGAGAAAGCAGGTTGAGATGAAATAAAACAACATATCTGAGAGAAAATGTATAGAAGTGAACTCGAGAACCAGCTGTTACCATTCAAAATGAAATGAGGCAATGTCCAAAAGGATATTTTTCTAGAGATTTTGGGAAGTCCTTAATTTAACTTAAAAGAGAGAGAGAGAGATACATAATAACTGCAAATGAAAGTGTCAGGTGCTTAGTCGAGTCCGACTCTTTGTGACCCCATGGACTGTACCCCACCAGGCTCCTCTGTCCATGGGGATTCTCTGCAAGAATATTAGAGTGGGTAGCCATTCCCTTCTCCAATTTTCATATATAAAACCTAAAAATCTCAAATGTTACACATCTTCACAAGCCTAAATGGCATATTAATTTTTTTTATGAAAAAACCTACCAAAGAAAGGAAGAGAAATTCTCATCTTAAATCAGAAAGTACTGGAGCAAAAGTTTAGGTGTTCAAATTTCTCACATTTTAATGCGTCACTGCCTATTAGGGAACCTCCTGCTGATCTTAATCTTGGACATGCTAAGGTATACAGAAGCATGCTTTATATTCAGTAATAATTGGTCATAGAAAGTCTAGAAACTCAGATCTGTGGTGAGTTTTATCTAGTCAAATCTGCCATTAATTGGTTGATTTAGTAGTTTAGGACATATCCAATGGGAACACTGAGAATTTTTGTAAAAAGATAAACGCTGCATGCATCAAATATACTGAATGTCATGGTAAATAAAACCATATTTTTATTTTTGGAAAATAAAAAATAATGACATCTGAATATAAAGATGGTAAATTTCCTCCCATCTGCATTTATCAGGGCTATATTAAAGTATTTTAAATGTAAAATCACTGAAATAATATGTTTAAGGAAATGTCTATACCTTTCTCTATTATTGTTTATAAAAATTTATAAGCCTATTCTACATGCATCTATAGATTTGTAATAGCCATACTAAATGATACAAGGAAGACAAGTGCTCAGTACTCTATAAGTTCTCCTACAAAAAAAACAAAGAAAACTTTGTTAGTTTACACAAATTCAGAGGAATAAGGTATAAGATACCCTAGACATACCTGTGTATAATGAGTACATACAGGACCAGAGCATCTGAATGGACAATACGGGTTACACTCATGTTCATACGGGTAGCTAAAGTCTCTGACTTCATCGTACCATGCTTGCACATGAAAGGTTGGGGGCCTGTATCTTTTTGAAAGAAAATAACCACAAAGATCAAGTAAGGCTGGAGAAAATATAAAACTAAACATTGCTGAAAGCACTGATAAAATGTGGCAGAGAGGCAGTTCTGTGGAATTTATTCATATTAAACACTTTTGCCCATTACATCACTAATATATCAATTACTTGAAACAAAAACACGTCTAGGATACTGCTGATCATTCTGCTATAATATTTATTTTTTTCTTATTTGTCTTGGTGTGACTGCTTGTTTTCCTTTTAGGCACTAAGCCTCTGAAAACTTACAATGATGCATTAGTAAGTATTTCATTTCAAACTCTTCTGTTTTCAGAAACAAAAAGTTATATTTTAAGCTACCTTCCCCAGTGGGCTCCCAAATTCTGTCCAATTGACGGAAGCAAGCTTGCAGGTCCATGTTCCCACAAACAAGTTTCAGCCCAGGATTCTGCAGACCGTTCCAGTTCTACATCCCAGGTCTACGATTCAAAACAAAAACAAAATACAGACAGGAAAGTATAATGTATATAGAGAGTTTGGACATTTCTTTAGAGTATACAGTTAGTCAGTTACGTTTTCTTCTTTCTGACTTCTATGCAAAGACAGCATCTTAATCTGGGTTCTCGCCATCTCTCACCTAGATTTTTGCGCTAGCCTCCTAATGAATCTCCTTTCATCCATCCCACATCTCTCCAATCTGCTCTATAAGTGTTAAGAATTGCCTAAGTGGACACAAATACACTTAAGTGATTCCTCTGTCTAATCCCATTGAACAAATCCCAGTACACATAAAGTCCAAATCCTCGCTCACAATATCCCCTGTCATAAAACCTGTTATTCCTTGCCTTTGTTAGCACTATTTCCTCTGCAGAACACATCCTTGTCCCAATTATTTGTCAGACAGATCTTTACTCTTATCATGGTCCAACTTTATGTAATACATTCTTGACATATTTTCATTTATCTTAAACGTAAGCCATTTCCTCCTTTGGACTCTGGAGCTTTGTTACGCTCTTTGCCATGTGGCACTAATAGTAAACAACCCGCCCGCCGACGCAGGAGACTTAAGAGACATGGGTTCAATCCCAGGGTCGGGAAGATGCCCTGGAGAAGGGAATGGCAACCCACTCCAGTATTCCTGCCTGGAGAAGCCCAGGGACAGTAGGACCAGGTGGGCTATAGTCCATGGGGTCGCAAAGAGCTGGACACGACTGAAGAGACTCAGTGTGGCACTGAGATGCTAGCATTCATCTGTATGTCTCTGTCACGGACTGTGAGTTGCTTGGGGACAGTTGTTTAACTCATGTTTGTAACTTCAGCTTATTATCTATGTCTGTCATATGGACAAACTGGTCAGTAAATGTTGGCTGAATAAATGAATGGTTAATGAATCTGAATTCCATAAAATAGAAATATATTTTTGTACACAAAAAATTCAACAAGAGTGACTAACTCACACTTTAAAAATACTTGATAAAGAAACATTTACAATTACAAAATCATTACCAAAATAATTTCATATGTCCCGAGTTTAATATTCAGTTTGTTAATTTGAAAATCAGGCAGCATAGTGAATGGGGTGGTAGAAACAAAGAATTTTCCAATACTGGGTTCATTACTGGCACAATTATAGGATTCTGGGCATGTTAGGAGGATAGAAAAATAGGCCTGTAACTAGAAAATGAGGACACAACCTAAGGTGAAAGCAGTGAAACTGGAGAAAAGCAGACAGACTGAAATAATGTTTAGGAATTTAAATTCCTAGAAGTTGATGGATGACTAAGGGCAGGCGGTGAGGGAAAGAAAAAAAAAAAAAGGTGAAGACTGATGAGATTACCAAACTGTGAAAAAGAAAAACAGAAAGAGAAATAGATTGTTGTAATAGAAGTGTATGTCTCTGCACTTCAATGCTTATTTCAAGGCTGATGGGTGAGGTGTCCGTGATACACACAGTATATATGTCAAGTGGAGAGTGGAGATAGACGATTGGGGTTCTGGGGAAAGAAATATACTCCAAAGACATGAAGTTATTCCTTCAGGAAGATGATACAGAATGAGAAAAAATGTAAAGAAAACTCTGGGGTTATCAAAATTGAAGAGGAGAAAAAAAAAGTTTAAGTAAAATGAACAAGGAAAAGTGGAGTCAAAAAGGCTAAGGGAAAACTGAAAGAGGATTAAATAACAAAAGGCACAGGACAAGAGATTCCAGGAGTAGAGAGTGGGCAATTAAGCTCAAATGTTACAGAGAAGTCGAAGAAGATGAGGTCAGCTCAGTACTAATTCATTATTAAGAGCAACTTAAGGGATTTCCCTGCTGGTTCAGTGTTTAAGAATTGTTGGAGGTTCATATAGGAACAAAGAATAAAAAATAATTTCGTTGGGAAATTAAAAAAAAAAAAATCCACCTTGCAATGCAGAGGAGATGGGTCTGATCCTTGGCCAGAGAGCTGAGAATTCACATGAAAGCGTTAGTCACTCAGTCATGTCCCACTCTTTGCAACCCCATGAACTGTAGCCTGCCAGGCTCCTCTGTCCTTGGAATTCTCCTGGCAAGAATACTGGAGTAGTTTGCTATTACCTTTTCCAGGCAATCTTCCCACCCAGTGATTGAACCTGGGTCTTCTGCATTGCAGGCAGATTCTGTACCATCTGAGCCACCAGGGAAGTTCCTTTTAAAGGATGGAAGAAACCTAACCATGCTTATAGGTCAAAAGGACAAGATACTAGAAAACAAAACAAAAGGAAAAAAAAAGTATGTGTGAAGAAGGGACTTTTCTTCATTCTATGTATAGTCTCCATATAATCTTGCAACAAACATTCTTGCTAATTCAACTGTGGATCTGAAATACATAAAATCATGCTTTCAAAGCCAGAAAAAGAAAAAGTATACAAAATTAGGAGAATACTGGAAAATCCCATGGACAGAGGAGCCAGGTGGGCTGCAGTCCATGGGGTCGCGAAGAGTCGGACATAACTGGGCGACTTCACTTTCACTTTTCACTTTTATGCACTGGACAAGGAAATGGCAACCCACTCCAGTGTTCTTGCCTGGAGAATCCCAGGGATGGGGGAGCCTGGTGGGCTGCCGCCTATGGGGTCACACAGAGCCAGACACAACTGAAGTGACTTAGACTTAGACATCTTTATTATCTACCAAAAACACACACAAAAAAAGAATATTTACATGCCACTAAAAAATTAACAGCATAAAAGTATCTGGATTTCATAAAAACTTGAATTTCACTTTGAATTAATATCTAATGTTCAAGACGACTGGTTTTGTGGTATAGACATCAAAAACGTATGCTATCAATAAGCATTGGGTAAACACTTTGCCAAAAGTGAACATACTATTAATTAAATTCATTACTTAAATTAGACCTAATTTTATAATTACATATTATGTAAGATGCAAAGGCATAATTCAAATTACTGTCATTATTTACCCAAACTAATTAGGTAAGAAACAAAGAATTTGGCTGAAGTCCCAAAAAATGAGCAAGATGCTGATTTCCTTTTGTATCCAGGTGGTCAGAGAGACAGTCAGTCTCAAAAGCAAGCTTACTTCTAGGAAGAGTTCCCTGGTTAGTAGGTTGTCCTTAAGAGACAAACAAATTTTTGCCTTCAATTTTGAAAATCAGGTTCTTGCATAATATCTTAGTCATACTCATGGCTCAGCGGTAAAGAATCCACCTGCCAATGCAGAGACTCGGTTCAACCCCTGGGTCAGGAAGACCCCCTAGAGGAGGAAATGGCAACCCACTCAGGTATTCTTGCCTGGAAAATCCCTTGGACAGAGAAGCCTGGTGGGCTACAGTCCACATGGTGGCAAAAGAATTGGACACGACTTAGCACCTAAACAACACCACCACAGTGAAAATATATTTATCCATATGTTTCTAATCTAGCAACAAAGCAACCTCACAAAGAGCAGCCAGGTACCAGATGAAAAACACAAACATTCCTAGATGGAGAAGGAAAAAAAAATAAAAAGGCCTTGAAACCATTAGAATGGTTTTAAAACACTCTTCCCACGAAGGGTGGAGTTGAATTCCCTCCCCTCCCCTTTCGTTCAAGCTGAGTTAGATAGTGGCTCCCTTCTAACAAACAGAATAGCTTTGTGAGATTTCCCCAGCTAGGTTAGGAAATAAAGCCTCTATCTGATTCTTTCTCTTAAAAGACACACATCTTAAAAGACCTGAGTCAACAAATTAGGATTTCAGCTACCCAGAAGAGGTAGCTAAAAAAATAAGACGGAGAGACCACACAGAAACAGACAGAGAGATGCAAGAGAAGTCCCTACTGTTTGTGTTTTCCTAGCCCAGACACGGGACTTGTAAGTTTGCCTGTCCAGGTCACTACAGCCCCAAAAGAAGAACCACCCAGCTAAGGGAGTTCTTAAGGCCCTTATTCAAGGTCAATTTACTCTTGTGTTACACACAATTCTACAACCTTAGACGTCAGTTTTTCCTACAAAATTGATGGATTCTTTCGAGAGAAGATACACAACTATTTCCAAGTTCACAAATATGTTGTATATCCAAAGTTTGTTTACATATCTGTTGTGTAGAAACTGGAATAAAATCTACAACATATCATTCAAATGCTTCAGGCTATGTTTTCTTATTTGTAAAATATGTCAGTTGAGATAGAAGACAATTCAGGTTCCTTTAAGGACTAAAATTCAATTGTTGACTATATATTATGGACAAGTTGTTTTTACAGCATGACTTCTCTTCTATTTAATCCCTAACAATGGGGGTGGGGGACATCCCCGGTGGTCCAGTAGTAAGATACCACCATCCAATGCAGGGGGTGTGGGTTTGATCCCTGGTTGGGAAACTAAGACCCCACATGCTGCAGGATGTGGCCAAAATTAAAAATAAATCACACTCACTAAAAATAATAAAATAGGGAGTGGATCATATCAAATTAACTATGATAATGCTAAAACAGGGACAAACATTATTTTAATGCAAGAACTGAGGCAAAGAGCATGCAGCTAAAATTTGCTATTAATATTTAATAAATATTAGTGACAATTTTGAAAGTAATCAGTTGAAGAATCTAATCAAGCCTTGCTATTTAG
Organism: Ovis canadensis; assembly: GCF_042477335.2. Classification (NCBI taxonomy): domain Eukaryota; kingdom Metazoa; phylum Chordata; class Mammalia; order Artiodactyla; family Bovidae; genus Ovis; species Ovis canadensis. The sequence continues at coordinate 61,421,660 of NC_091253.1, read as the reverse complement.
GATAAGTTCAATAATAGGAATCAAGAACATTCTTTAAAAAAAAAAATCACTGAAAATATAGCTGTCCTGGAACAAATACTATCATATAACATGACAACAGCACAGAATATATATTTTTATGCTACAATATAATATTTCAGGTTTGAAGACAGGCAATAATTCATACCCATCCCATTTAAATGCAGGTTACTCTCTATACATTTCTATTTAAATTCAGGATTGTAAATTAAATCAAGATGGCCTAACCAGCTTCATTTTTTCTCTCTGAACTATTCACCCAGGACTAATTTAAAGCCAAGCCACACTTAAAATTACCATTTCTTTATAGAACGGGTACTTGAGGTGTGCAGAAATAAAAACCACTCTATTTTCCAGCTACATGAATAAACTGTTCCTTCTGAGAACATAGTAAAGTCTTCAATTTAAGTTTTATTACTAAAAGAAACATTTAGAATATTATTAACATACTTTGTCTCCGGGGTCATTTTTCAACCAGTTGAACATAATGGTTCTATCATTTCCTGTGTGTTATGTATATGAGAAACCTTAAACCTTGACAAAGGACTTTTAAAAGTAAACCCTGAGATTCATAGTAGTTTTAGCACTGAAAGGGCTTCCTTGGTGGCTCAGACAGTAAAGAATTTGCCTGCAATGTGGGAAACCTGAGTTCAATCCCTGGGTTGCAAAGATCCCCTGGAGAAGGAAATGACTACCCACTCCATGATTCTTGCCTGGAGAATTCCATGGACAGAGGAGCCTGGCAGGGCAGAGTCCAGTCCATGGGGCTGCAAAGAGTCTGATACAACTGAGCGACTTTCACTTTACTTCACTTTAGCACTAAAACAATGTGTTGTAAAATCTGAAAATTATGTAGCTATCTAGACATATACAGAAAATTCCATTGACTGCTCTTCTTTGCGAAATGTGGTGAGCATACACAATTCATACTCCTACCAGAATACCTGTTATGCTATTATAATAACAGTCAATGATAGCTGCAAATCGTTGAGGAGTGGAGTTTTTAATAGAGTTAATATTGCTGGCTTACCAGAGGTTGCATCCCTATACATGAGGCAAAGACAATCATTAGTAACATCACTCTTTCTCTTTGATACTAAGAATAGCTCCTCTCTTAAAAAGGATTCAGTTCAGTTGCTCAGCTGGGTTGGACTCTTCGCGACTCCATGGACTGCAGCACGCCAGGCTTCCCTGTCCATCGACAACTCCCAGAGCTTGCTCAAACTCATGTTCATCGAGTCAGTAATGCCATCCAACTATCTCATCCTCTGTCATCCCCTTCTCCTTCAACCGTCTCATCCTCTGTCGTCCCCTTCTCCTCCTGCCTTCAATCTTTCCCAGCATCAGGGTCTTTTCCAATGAGTCAATCTTTGCATCAAGTGGCCAAAGTACTGAAGTTTCAGCTTCAGCATCAGTCCTTCCAATGAATACTCGGTCTGATTTCCTTTAGGATTGACTGGTTTGATCTCCTTGCAGTCCAAGGGACTCTCAAGAGTCTTCTCCAACACTACAGTTCAAAAGCATCAAATCTTCGTCACTCAGCTTTCTTTATATAGTCCAACTCTCACATCGATATATGACTACTGGAAAAACCACAGCATTGACTAGATGGACCTTTGTCAGCAAAGTAATGTCTCTGCTTTTTAATATGCTATCTAGGTTGGTCACAGTTTTTCTTCCAAAAGATTTTCAAATATATTTTCTTTACTATTGTACATTTATAGTCACTAAGTTGTGTCCAACTTTTACAACCCCATGGGCTATAGACCACCAGGCTTGTCTGTTCATGTGATTCTCCAGGCAAGAATACTGGAGTGAGTAGCCATTTCCTTTTTTAGCAGATCTTCCCAACTCAGGTATCAAACCAGCATCTCCATGATTGACATGCAGATTCTTTACCACTGAGCCACGTGGGAAGCCCATTTACGTAACCTTAAAATTCTTGTCCTGGAAATCACTGTTATTTTGCAGTGTCAAAATTATTGTTGCAGTACATTAAACCAGAGTTGAACGCAATGTTATTTAGTCACTAGGAATCTGCCTGAAGAGCATTTTCTTATAATTGAGGCTTCAAAATTGTTAGTACAAAAACTAAAGAGAATAGTAGAGTATTTTTCAAATAAAAGTCAAACATTAATTTGAACTTTTTAGTTAATTATTAGTACTAAAGATTGTATTAAAGTGCATGGAGTAAAGTTTTGTGACATTGCTTGCTTGATTTTTGTACTTAGACTCCTCACACATAAATCCTCAAAGATGAGTGGTAGGCCAAGGAAACCAGAATTGAAAGAGACACATGTACCCCACTGTTCATTGCAGCACTGTTTATAATAGCTAGGACATGGAAGCAACCTAGATATCCATCAGCAGACGAATGGATAAGAAAGCTATGGTACACATACACAATGGAATATTACTCAGCTATTAAAAAGAACACATTTGAATCAGTTGTAATGAGGTGGATGAAACTAGAGCCTATTATACAGAGTGAAGTGAGTCAGAAAGAAAAACACCAATACAGGATATTAACGCATATATATGGAATTTAGAAAGATGGTAATAATGACCCTATATGCAAGATAGCAAAAGAGATACAGATATAAAGAACAGACTTTTGGACTTTGTTGGAGAAGGTAAGGGTGGGATGATTTCAGAGAAGAGCATTGAAACATATATTACCCTATGTGAAACAGATCACCAGTCCAAGTCTGATGCATGAAACAGGGCACTCAAAGCAGGTATACCAGGATAACATGAGGGATGGGGTGGGGAGGGAGGAGAGAAGGGGGTTCAGGATGGGAGATACATGTACACCTGTGGCTGATTCACATCAATGTATGGAGAAAACTACCACAATACTGTAATTAGCCTCCAATTAAAATAAATAAATTATTTTTTTTAAAAAAAGGATGAGTGGTAGGGATGGAGATGACATATGTCTCTTTATCCACAAAGATACTGATGACACTTCCTGGTCAAGGTATCATGATACTTAGTCTACCGAAGGAAATATTCTAAATGACACTGATTGGGCTGGCCAAAGTCTGTTCAGGTTTTTTCATAAGATGCTACAGAAAAAAATCTGAACAACCTTTTTGGCCAACTCAATAGCTTAGAATCACCAATGAAAAAAATATTATGAGTAAACAAATAAATTTTAATAGGAAATTGACCAGCATGGTCTGACACCGTTAAATGCACATAGAAATAATCTACTGACTGGAAAGTCTCACATAATTTAGTAACTGTTTAATGTCATTGTAAACAGGGAGAAATAAGACTGCAAGTTTTTCTACCATTCCAGAAAACCCCATCTAAGTGGCTTAAGCTATGTTAAGTCTTTTCGAAGATATGCTGAGACATGAAAAGACATGTCTTTTCGAAGACATTCTTGCCTAGAAAATCCATGGGTTTTCAAGATAAATGCATGGTCCTTGACTATCTTACTGGACTTTTAAAATATGCACTGCTGTCTGGCAAAGTAACAACATCAAAGCACAATAGTGTTTTGAAAATGCAGTTACGCTGGACATCTAGACCTTGGCTGAAACCTCTGGTCTTATATTCCTACCAAAAACTATAAATTACAATGAAACTATAAAATTTGGAAATGAATTCCATGAACATCTGTCTTTTTTAGATGTATATATCTGCATATAGCTGGAGAAGGCAATGGCACCCCACTCTAGTACTCTTGCCTGGAAAATCCCATGGACGGGGAAGCCTGGTAGACTGCAGTCCATGGGGTCACGAAGAGTTGGACATGACTGAGTGACTTCATTTTCACTTTTCATGCATTGGGGAAGGAAATGGCAGCCCACTCCAGTGTTCTGATGACAATAGAGCTATTTCTTAACTAAGAAGCAAAAGTTGATTTGTGAATTTCATTCTTGATTGCAAAGCCAAAGTGTTTGTTGCTCAGTCAGGTCTGACTCTTTGTGATCCCACAGAAGCTCACCAGGCTCCTCTCTCCCTGGGATTCTACAAGCAAGAATACTATAGTGGGTTTCCATGCCCTTCTCCAGGGGATCTGCCCAACCCAGGGATCAAACATGGGTCTCCTACATTGTAGGCAGATTCTCCACCATGTGAGCCTCCAGAGAAGCCTAATTATGATTCTAGAGAACTGTTTCTGAATCATCGCTATTGGATAAAGTTTTAATACTGTGCCAAACAGAGAAATAAAACTGAAAACCTTCAATAAAACTTCCCAGTAAAACTTCAGCGTAACTGAGTAAGACAAGAAGTTATTCTCAATAAACAGTTAACACCAGGTATCTCTTCAAGCTTAGTCCTGAAAACCCAATGATAAATCTTCGAAGTAAGGCACAGACTTTCACATGCAATTTTTCTACACAGCTAAAAGGATGATCAGGATTTTCTACCCAGCTCGTGAATGTACAAGCAGTTGAAGAAAATCAAAAACATATAGAACTATCTCTTTCTGCTGCTGCTGCTGCTGCTAAGTCGCTTCAGTTGTGTCCGACTCTGTGCGACCCCATAGATGGCAGCCCACTAGGCTCCTCTATCCCTGGGATTCTCCAGGCAAGAATACTGGAGTGGGTTGCCATTTCCTTCTCCAATGCATGAAAGTGAAAAGTGAAAGTGAAGTTGTTCAGTCATGCCCGACTCTTAGCGACCCCATGGACTGCAGCCTACCAGGCTCCTCCGTCCATGGGATTTTCCAGGCAAGAGTACTGGAGTGGGTTGCCATTGCCTTCTCCAATCTCTTTCTAAACACCACCTTTAAAAGATAATTCTTATTTTGCCAGCCCTTCTGGAAAAACAGATTTATAAATATCCATCATATGTCAAAACAGAAATCCCTCTCAAACCACTGTTGTGTTTTCTATTTACATCAGAAAGTGCAATCCCCAAATCTGATGGAATAAGCCGTCAAGGTGATCTGCTCAACAGCAATTAACTGGAGCTCTAGGAAAGAACTTGTTTCTCAATGGAAGTAACATAGTTGACAGTTCACAATGCTTCAGCTTCAAATTCCAAAAATAATGCCTCATTGTAAAATCTTAGCCACCTTACACCCTGATGGTGGTATTATCAGAACTATAATGAAGAGCCAGACATCAAGGAGATCAATCAATCACTCAATCTATGCTAAAAGAGCCTATGAGGTTTTTGTGACAAAGTCATCTGGTACAAAAAGCACTGGAAAATAGTACATTCCTTACAACTCAGAAATTATCTCAGGTGTTTTAACTCCTGTGCTTCACCTGCTTTGAAAAGACTTTGTAGTCACAGGGAAAATGCACGAGGCTCAGATTTCAAAGGGAACACCTGTGTTTCTGGACAGAGAGGCTTTGCCAGGTACTGAGAAAATAGCAGGATCACCCCAGGGCAAGGCACATATGAGGGTCTCCTGGAAATGACAGAGATGTGAGGGAGATGTGGCAGTGTTTTACCTAAAATCGACTTCAAAACAAAGCCTTGGAAGTCTTAGCAAAGGAGCGACTTAATGATTGAGGAAACTGCCTCTTCAGTTTACTAAAATTAAAATAACTTTTGGAATGAAAATTTCATGTGTGGGTGAACTCACAGGGTCATTTTAGTTACACCCACTGTTTTGACATTATACAGACAGACTGAACGCATGATGTAAGGCAAATTGTCCTCGTGACGCTGCAGAGCCGTGAAATCAACAAAATCCTTACTTTTCTCCAGAATGTCTGCTCATTCGCATTTCATCTCCTTGCCTGCTGCTGCTGCTAAGTCACTTCAGTCGTGTCCGACTGTGTGACCCCATAGACGGCAGCCCATCAGACTCCCCCATCCCTGGGATCTCCAGGTTGCCTAGGCCCTCCCAAATCTGGCTATAACTTACCTACCTCACTTACCACCCACCCCTCCTCAACCTGAGCTGACACTACTGCTGACTCTACTGGAACATTAAAATGCCTGTACATCTTCAGGAGATCTTGTTAAAATTCAGATTCTGACTCAGTAGGTCAGGAGAGAAATCCAAGTTATGACATTTCTAACAGAAGCATACAGTGAATAACCATACTTCAAGAAGCAAGGTTCTAGTACCTGTCCATTCATATTCCTCAGCCACTGAAGCCATCAGAAATTTTCCCCTATGAGACTGTTCTTTCATTCCTCCCCTCCTTGGTTACTTAAACTTTATCCTTTCTCCAAAGTCCTGTTAGCAGTCTCTCTCCTCTCGGAAGTCATTTCAACCACAATACGTATTCTATTTATCTCACCCTTCTCTGAATTGTCTTATTAAAGACAACAATCACTATGTGTTCTCCGACATCTGTTTCTACTTTGGATTTTAATTCTCAAAGAAGAATTTTAAATCAAAAACTGTCTCATACCTTTTCTGTGTTTTCCATGTCGCCTAATATAAAACTTGACATACAATATATTACCAATACGTACTCATTGACTTTCTCTAGCCTCAGCTGGCCTGGCCTGGGCAATAACTTGGATCACAAATACGGAACCTAATACCCTGCATCAAACATACTAGTGTGCTATAAAATCAGGTGAAAGGGTATTCGTGATGCTGCTGTTGTTTATTAGCTAAGTCGTGTCTTAGCCATTAGCTAAGTCTTTTTGCAATCCTCTGTACTGTAGCCCTCTAGGCTCCTCTGTAATGGGATTTCCCAGGCAAGAATTAGAGTGGACTGCCATTTCTTTCTCCAGGGGATCTTCCCATCCAGTGAGCAAACTTGTCTCTTTTACGTTGGCAGGTGGATTCTTTATCACTGAGCCACCAGGGAAGCCCAACTGATGACATACCTAGGCTAGGCTAAAGATAAATTTTTGAATAGTTGAACATGGATTATTTTTGTAAAGGCCACATCTATTTACTGACTTTGTGATAAATTCAAGGCTATAATGCTTTCATTGTTTTTGTTGCCATTTAGGAAAGAAGTTGTTAATCTTTCAGTTCAGTTCAGTTCAGTTCAGTCGCTCAGTCGTGTCCGACTCTTTGCGACCCCATGAATTGCAGCATGCCAGGCCTCCCTGTCCATCACCAACTCCCGGAGTTCACTCAGATTCACGTCTATCGAGTCAGTGATGCCATCCAGCCATCTCATCCTCTATTGTCCCCTTCTCCTCCTGCCCCCAATCCCTCCCAGCATCAAAGTCTTTTCCAATGAGTCAACTCTTCCCATGAGGTGGTCAAAGTACTGGAGTTTCAGCTTGAGCATCATTCCATCCAAAGAAATCCCAGGGCTGATCTCCTTCAGAATGGACAGGTTGGATCTCCTTGCTGTCCAAGGGACTCTCAAGAGTCTTCTCCAACACCACAGTTCAGAAGCATCAATTCTTCGGCGCTCAGTTTTCTTCACAGTCCAAATCTCACATCCATACATGACTACTGTAAAAACCATAGCCTTGACTAGACGGACCTTAGTCGGCAAAGTAATGTCTCTGCTTTTGAATATGCTCTCTAAGTTGGCCATGGCTTTTCTTCCAAGGAGTAAGCATCTTTTAATTTCATGGCTGCAGTCACCATCTGCAGTGATTCTGGAGCCCAAAACAATAAAGTCTGACACTCTTTCCACTGTTTCCCCATCTACTTCCCATGAAGTGACAGGACCAGATGCCATGATCTTCATTTTCTGAATGCTGAGCTTTAAGTCAACTTTTTCACTCTCCTCTTTCACTTAATCTTTAAGACTATATTTAAGAGACCTCAGTATTTAAGGAAACCCTTTAGTAATTGAGAAAGTACAATACCATCTATCAGTTTTCTAAGTCTTGATCTGTTAATATTCCAAAATCACTGCAGATGATGACTGTAGCCATGAAATTAAAAGACGCTTGCTCCTTGGAAGAAAAGTTATGACCAACCTAGAACGCATTTTAAAACTAACAGCATTTCCTGGTTGAAACAGAATTAATCAAATCCTTTTTCATTCCACCCATTTTAGAATCACTGCTGAAAATCTTGTCATCTTTTTACTTTTTTATTCATTCCATTTGTTCCCCTTCCAATTAACATAAATGGAGCTCAGAGTACGTGTCAGCCTCTCAGCTGAGGAAATGCAGAAACTACTAAAGCACAGTTCCTTCCCACAAAGGAAGGTAAGGCAAGAGAAAGAGAAGGATGTAAATAACAGAGGCAGGGACAGGTATGAAATGCTGTAGAAGCCAAGGAACTGGGGTTAGAGTGTACCTAACTTTGGACAGGTGGGTTTAGACAAAAAAAAGCAGATTAGTCTTTAGGTGAGACCTGAAGGAAGAGGAGAAATTCACTGGAGAAAAAACAAGATGCACAGAAGTCATTCCAGCATCTGCAAAAGCAACGGCTTGGCAAGATGCCTACAGCCTAAAAAGCTCAAGGTATATGGAATAACGATGCAGATGATTTTATAAAAGAGCACTGCTTTTCATTTGTTTAGATGTATTCACTGCATTCACCGAACTCAAGTAACAAAACTCTTCTCTCAGCCTTTTCTTTCTAGACAGGAGTTCTGAGGTTCTTACTTCATCTTCATTCAAAAGCCTCCCCTCCACCACCTCTTTCTTTTTTGGCTTTAGTTTCCTGTCTCTGCACAACACCTGATCTCACTATAGGTTTTTTTGAGCCCCTCAGTCAATCATTCAATATTTCAGATTTGGATTTGCCACGTCTTGAACAAACACAAGAAACAGTGTCGTATTTTATTCCTAGCACCTTTATTGGATTGTCTCCTGTTTAGATAAAGTTACCTGAACTGTTTGAGTTGCAACAGCAACACAAAGGGGAGAGTTATAAAAAGTAACTCCCATGCTCATTCTTGGGTCTTATCTAATAGCTCATTATCTGTTCTAGCTGACCTTTTCTATACCCCCATCTCTACCCCCACCCCTCACCTCTGTTCTTGCTCACTTCTGAATTCTTTCTTCCTTCTCATTCATGTGGCTTTCTGAGTTTATCCTGTCATTGACTGCACCTCTGTTTTCACTATCCCACAGAACTGTGCCATTAACTAATTTTGAGATTCCATTTTCCACCACTCCTCCAAGTAGATAGATTTAAACAGTGGGTCTTGGGAAATCTTATTGTTTAAGCTTCTCTGTCTTTTTGGTTTCTAAGCACTTCATGAAAGGGAGTGATTTCTATCTTCCTGCACTAATAATTAAGAGTTGCTCCCTTAATTTGGGAGAATGGCATTCTAACATGTATACTATCACGTAAGAATTGAATCGCCAGTCTATGTCTGACACAGGATACAGCATGCTTGGGGCTGGTGCATGGGGATGACCCACAGAGATGTTATGGGGAGGGAGGTGGGAAGGGGGTTCATGTTTGGGAATGCATGTAAGAATTAAAGATTTTAAAATTAAAAAAATAAAAAACTAAAAAAAAAATAAATCACTATATATCTGCAAAAAAAAAAAAGAGTTGCTCCCTTAGAAAAAAGAGAAAGTGAATGTGAGAGTTGAGGTGAAAAAGGATCTGGATCCTAGCGTCAATTTTTAATGTCTCTTTTTAGACTCCACTTCCTCTGGACAGCCTCAAGCTTTCTACTCAGCGTTCCATTCCCAGTGGCTGAGGGACCGCCACAGCGGCAGCCACATCACCTGGGAGCTTGGCAGGAATGCAGAATATTGGGGGCCACCCAGACCTCCTGAGTCATAATCTGCATGTTAACAAGATTCCCAGGGAATTCATATGCACAGTAAAGCTTGAGTGACCCTGGACTAAAGCACCTGATTTCTATTCCCCAAATCATACCTAGCCGCTTTTTCATGAAAAACATTTTTGCTACCCTTAATTTTCTGGTGATTGAAAATTTTCTTTGATTAAACACTTAAAACATAAAACCTGTCTAGCCTGTTAGATAATATCCATGTTCATATTTTGCCTTTGTGGTTGATGAGCTTCTAATAAAGAAAATCTGTTGCCTTTTTCATAGTAAGCTATCAAGAAAAAGTTGACTTAGTTAACTTAATTGTATTTTATTGAGTCTGTTAATTAAAAGAAAAAGAGAAAAGAAAAAGTAAGATTCATTGGCTTATAGTTCTAGGTTCTTATATTAACCTCACCAGTTTAATAACCCACTAATCCAAGTCACATATCTGGATCATTCCCATAATTTATTTTTTGGAGTTCCCATACAATTAGTTGTATTTAACCTCCAGTCTGCAATTTGAACCTCAAACACATTATGTGGTCTGTATCTGTACTTGATTTGTATTACAGAATATCTGAACATTTTTAAAATCAACCCCCTTCTCCCACCTTGGCTAACATGACTTTAATCTCATTCACGTCTCTAGGAGCTGCCTAGTCAAATGCCCTCAGAGGTCAAGCAGGTGACACCACGTGCAACGGCTGAAGAGTGGTGTGACCGATGGCAAACCAGAGAAATTATTACCTTAAATCTTCCTGCTTTTTGGAAATACTTGACTACTACATATGATAGGGGAGAAGGCAATGGCACCCCACTCCACATATGATAGGAATACATACTGTAGTAAACTTCCCTATCAGATTTTGTAACTTAAAGCATAGTGAAATAAATGAATACAAAGTACCTCAAAACATCTCATGCATTTGACTCCAGAGATCTTTATGTAATAACCCCAAAAATACCTTTTCATAATATCCCATCCTTACACCACACTCCATTCCTGCGCTCTCAATCTCAGCTGGCAATCTTGCTCCATACTTCACTGGGAAAAACAGAATTATTCATACGAAAATTCTCTTTTTCCACTAAATACACCAAATGTACCTACAGCCTCAGCCCTTCCTGTCAGAAGGAAAAAACTGACTCTGCATTTATATTTTCTCCCTCTCATGTCAAGCGCTTTTACAATTTGTGTATTTCCACCAACTTCCAAGCACACTCTTTAAAAAACAAAACCAAAAACATTGCCATATACCCATGTAGTGCTAGCTAATTCCATTCCTCAAATCGTTCTTAGCTTTCTTTGCTTATTTCTCCTTTCTGCTCAACCTCTACATATTGCTGGGCCATGGCTCAATTTAAAGCATTCAACCTTCATCCATAAAAATCTTCTTGGATGGTTTTATCCAGTCAGTTAAGATGGTTCTTAACAGCATCCATACATCATTTCCACACTTTTATCTCAAGTCCCACTTCTCCACTGACCATTAAACTCAGCTGAGGATAACAAGGCAATGCAAAATAAGCTTTGCCTAAAGGAAACCCCTGATTTCATCCTTACCTTCTCTTGTTTCTCTTCCTATCTCAGTAAATGCTTGTTATCCATCAATATGCTTAAGTAAGCATATTGGGCTTCCCTGATAGCTAAGTTGGTAAAGAATCCACCTGTAATGCAGGAGACCCTGGTTCAATTTCGGGTTGAGAAGATCCATGGAGAAGGGATAGGCTGCCCACTCCAGCATTCTTGGGCTTCCCTTGTGGCTCAGCTGGTAAAGAATCTGCCTGCAATGCAGGAGACCTGGGTTCCATCCCTGGGTTGGCAAGATCCCCGGGAGAAGGGAAAGGGTACCCACTCCAGAATTTTGGCCTAGAGAATTCCATGGACTAATGTAGTCCAGGGGGTCACACAGAGTGGGACACGACTGAGGAACTTTCACTTTCATGCTTAAGTAAAAATCTTAAAAAAGTCCTCCTTATCTTTCACCCTTCATATTAAATTTATCAAAAACCCATCAGCAATGCTATTTAAACAGACTTGAAACCACCCACCTCTCTCCATGTTTACCACTGTCACCCTGGCCCCAGCCATCATCATCTCTCATTAGAATATACCAATGGCTTCCTACCTATCTCTTTGTGCTTTCACTATGAATCCTCCTGCAACCCATTCCCCAAGGCACAGAGTAATTATATAAAACTGGAAATAAGACCAAAGGTCAGTCCTAGCCTTCTCTGTGGTCCCTGAAGACTCCCACCTCATTTCGGACTTAAAGACCTTTTACCTGATATTCCTGTTGCCTAGATCTCTATAGCTTTGTTTAGTTGACTCAGTATTCTAATTTAGCTCTCAGCTCAAAAGTCATTAATTTAGAGAGGTCTTCCCCAACTACTCAGTATGTTAGCCCCCCCTCTATCATGCATGCATGCTAAGTCACTTCAGTCGTGTCCAATTCTGTGCGACCCTACGGACTGTAGCCTGCCAGACTCCTCTATCCGTGTGATTCTCCAAGCAAGAATACTAGAGTGTGTTGCCATGTCCTCCTCCAGGGGAGCTTCCTGACCCAGGGATCAAACCTATGTCTTCTATGTCTTCTGCACTGGCAGGTGGGTTCTTTACTACTAGCGCCACCTCGGAAGCCCCCACATCTGCCATGCTCCATCATCTCACTTTGCTTATTTTCATTAACTTGTTGAACTTTTTCAAAAACAGTGCCTGGTACAAAAGTGCTCAATCAGTATTTGTTGAATTAAATTCTTTGTAAATCACAAATTTATCAATTAGAATAAAAAATTGTTTTACTCAATTACAAATGCCTTTCTGTACCTTCTTGAAATTATGACAGCAACAGATACTTAGGAAAATAAAGAACGGGTTACTTAAACATACTTACTGTTACACCTTCACCAGACAATTCATTACCACTTGAATTTTCACATTTTCTTCCAATGAACTATATACTCTATGTAACATATGCATATATTGTGTTCATGGGGTTCTCAAAAAGAGTCAGACACAACTTAAAGTGACTTAACAACAATTTATATATTATACATGACAACACAGAAAAGCATAAAATGCTAGTTTTATAAACTTAAATTCAATTAGTAAAAATCATTAAAAAGATGAGAATTTAAGTTTTAAATCCTGTATAATTACTTGGTTGCATAAATTCCCAAGATAAGTATGTGAGAGAACACAGGTGAACAATAGCAAAGAATGTTCTTGAACTGTCATTCTTAATTGTTATATAAATGATTATAAATGACCATGTTGCTTTTAATGGAGGCACTCGGTAAAGGTAACTAAGAAACAATTAAGCAAAGAAACTGCATTTCCCTACCAACTATAATTATAAATTTGGGATATGTTCCCAAACTGACTTACATCTTCTAAAACTAAGCTGAAAACTTTGGATTAAAAAAGAGTTAAGGCTGCAGATATCACCTGGCCCAGAGGAGATAGTTCATGTTTGATGAATGAGTGGGTGAACAAGCTTGATCGTGTCTCCCATCCATTCTTCCCTGAACCATCCTTGGACTACTAGGATGATACCCAAACTGTTTTATGAGACCTCCGGTATAGCCTTCATATCTCAGAATTCAAGGGTCCTCATCTTACTTGATCTTTATAAGCAACATTTAACAGAGTTGATCATCCCTTCTGCCTTTCTTCATTTGACTTCAGGACATCTTACTTCACTGTTTTTTCCCTAATTCTCAACTCCATTTGATGTTCCTCCTCTCCTTCCCTAACTCTACACTGTTAAGTATGTCATGGGATCACTTTGTGACTATCTCTTCCTTCTACGGTGGCTCAGACAGTAAAGAATCCGCCTGCAGGGTGGGAGACCTGGGTTCGATCCCTGGGTTGGGAAGATGCCCTGGAGTAGGGCATGGCAACACACTCCAGTATTCTTGCCTAGAGAATCCCCATGCACAGAGGTACCTGGCAAGTTGCAATTCATGGGGTTGCAAAGAGTCACACAACTGAGCAACCAAGCACAGCTTCCTTCTATACTCGTTCCCCTGATGACTTCTCTCCTGTGGCTTTATCATCATCTAAATTCTGATGAATCCTAACTTTATGGTCCAGATTAGACCACATACATCGAGTTGCACACATGAAAAGTTCACATGGATATTTAAGGGAAATCTCAAGTTTAATTTATCCAAAACTGAGCTCTAGCTTTCTCTACCAAAAGCTGCTCAAGCCACATTCTTCCATATTAAAAAATGGTAACTTCAATACTTCCCAGTTCCTCAGGCAAAATCTTTTCAGCTGTACTGAGCATCCAAAATATGTCTATGTTACCTCCAAGATGGAATCAAATCCCAGTGAGATACCCCACGATGGTGCAATGGATGTTTAATGAACAGCAGGAACTAGGTCACTGTCTCTTTCTGCTAAGGTTCTCACTTCCTCTTGCTTTTAGAGGGAATGGGAGAGTAGAGTGGAAGTGAGGGCAGACCACGTGAGGAAACAGCAAGCATTGGTACCCTGGGAAGTGAGAAGACAAAGTTTGTTTCCATCTCTTCTCCGTTCTTGGAATTGGGTGGGTAAAATGGCAACGGGTAACCTGCGGATTTCCAGAATCTCTGTAACCATTCCAGAAGTCAGGACAAGTTGAAATTTCCCCATTGATTTTCTTTTTCTTTCCTTTTTTTTTCCCCACTGATATTCAAACCAGGATGGAAAGTACTACCAGTGTTCAAAAACTGCAGTCCAGGCTCGGGTGGATTTAGACATTGCACTAGATGAAGGAACTTGGCTGCCTGGCTGGCCAACCCAATTGCACAAGTCTTGCAGCAAGGTTTCCTTGAATTAATCAAGTTGATATCATGACTACAAATGAGATTTAGTGTGGATTCACACTATACCACTTCTCGTCACTTTCAAGGCTACCATCCCACTCCTAGCCACCATCAACTACTGGACTGGTTACTACAATAGCCTTGAATCCCTGCCCATACTATGGCCCCACCTCCCACCATGTAAAGTCTATTCTCAACAAATTCAAGTTGATTCTGAGTAGTGTAAGTATTAATAAGATCATGATATTCCTCTGTTCAAATGACTTCTTGTCACTTGGACTCAGAGGGAGTCTTTACAATGACTAGTGATGTGTATCTGTTCTCCTCAGTGAAAGCTGGGGCCTTTTTTTTCTACATGACTTTCACACTCGTGTTAGCCACACAGGCCACTTGCTGAGTTGGGAGAGTTAGGGTTTTTACACCTATTTTAGGCAAGTTAGAATGTTTGTTGTATTTACAGCTGGGCCCTCAACGGTGCCCAGTATTTGGTAAACTAATACTTGTCAAATGAAGGAATAAACAACATTAACAATTTAAAAATTCTGTGACACTTTTCTGGCTCTGGGTATTGCACTCTCCTGATGAAACTGTTTCTCGTGTCTTGCCTTTCTAAGATCCTAGATCTGCTGCTTTCATTTAATGAGGAATCTTTAATCTCCCAGAATTATAGGGTAGCTAACAAATTCAACAGAACCGAGCTGTAATGTCACTCTCTTCCTACAGGTATTGCCATTTACAAGTGCAACTTTCAAAAAGAAAATTACATTAATTTGAAATGGCAATGCTAAAAAAAAAAAAAAAAGCTATGTATCCAAATTAAGGTTTTAAAAACTTTTCCATTCTGTAGACAAATTAACCAAAACAAACCAAAAAAAGCTTTATTATATCTAAATAATATTAGTGAAGTAAAATAAAAACTGTTTAAGAAAATTAAATGTTATTGTAAATCAAGAAGAAAGAAACTTTAAAAACTTTAAGTAAGACTAACATTGAGTCAGATATTTCATGAAACTTTAAGTGCATATAGATTACACTGCATACCCTTAAAAGATGTAAATATTTAACTTTGAAAACTACCAGGCAAGTGCCAGTACATAGAAAAATAATCATTTTAGGAATCAACACTTGAAATAAAACCTCACTTGCAGTGAATTCCTGCCACTTTTAGCAAGGTAAGAAATTTGTCATCATTAAGCTCTAGGTAAATGAGTTATGAGGCCATCAATTTATTAATTGCATTTATTCTGGATATTGTATCAGTGTATTTCAGTCGTTCAGTTGTGTCTGACTCTGCAACCCCATGGACTGCAGTTTGCCATGCCTCCCTGTCCATCACTAACTCCTGGAGCTTGCTCAAACTCATGTCCATTGAGTCAGTGATGCCATCCAACCATCTTATCCTCTGTCGTCCCCTCCTCCTCCTGCCTTCAATCTTTCCCATCATCAGGGTATTATATGGATAATACAATATCCATATATTATTTTATTCAGTGACAATGATATATATCATTGGTGGCAGATAATGTCAGAAAATGTATATTTGTAAGAGTTGCTTTGTGAGAGCAACTCACAAGCTAAAATTAACTTTTTTTAGGCTTGGACTCAGGGCTACAGCTAGTAGCCCTGACTAACATCACCCTGGGATGGGGGCTACATTGTTCCTTGACCAGTTTCTGCAGTTATCTGCTGTATAGAAGATAAATCTGCCCAGAAGAAAAATCACTTCATTTCCAGTGTAAAGCATGGCCATATAAAGAATTTAAGTGACAAACTGGTACTAAGCCATTGTTTGTATCAAAACATGTACCATGGACTGCAAGTATGACTGGATGTTGGCTTGGAGCCTCTGGTTGCCCAGTGGAAGGACAGGTAGCTAGATATATTTTGTTCTACATTCGGAAAAATGCTGTGCAAAACTTCTGTCCCTAGTCTCATCATATGTGAAGTAACAGCAAGCAGGTACAGCCATCAACCCTCCCAGCAGAGTGTCTGTCAACTGTTCTGTGACTGACATGGAAATAGTTATAATACTGGGAAATAGCTTGTATAATTATCATTGTGAGACATGATCTTTGGGTCAGGAAGATGCCCTGGAGAAGGAAACAGCAACCCAGTCCAGTATTCTTGCCTGGAGAATCCTCATGGACAGAGGAGCTCAGCAGGCTACAGTCCACAGGGTCGCAGAGTCGGACACGACTGAGCATTTACAAAGACAAATGACACATATAAAATTTTTAGGGAATATGGCCTAATGTTGCTAAAGGACATTCTAGACTTAGATACACTTTCTATCACAGTGAGCTGTTTTGGATTTTAGCCAATCTATAATTTAAGAGACTTATTAAAGAGTTGTTACAAGAGATAAATATGCATTAATTTATTATTTAAATTCCAGAGCATCTGAACGTCTTTACCACTGTTCAGCAGCTCTATATTATACGACAATTTTTAGTACACCATGAATATTTTTAAAAACAGAAAAAATAATTCTGAATTACTTGATTTATTCTTCATCTCTGATATTTCCATCTATCTCTGGTGTTGATGACATCCTACTTATAGAATTTTTCTTATTTTAATTCCTCTTTCTTATCTTTTATATTTATCTCATATAATTTTATCTATTTTCCATCCATGCCTTTATTCAACACATATTTACTGAACATTCAAAAGTATTCAATCAACAAATATTAATATTTACTGGGTACATCTGTGCATCAGACATACGGTTATAAAGGTAAGAAAATCCTATCCTTCTAGGAAATTCAGTCTTAAAAGGAAAATGGACATATATATATTCAATTGTAACAAAACTTCAATACTATAAACAGGCTTAAATAAATTACTTTGGCTTCCCAGGTGGCACTAGTGGTCAAGAACCCACCTGCTGATGCAGGAGACGTAAGAGATGCGGGTTCGATCCCTGGGTCGGGAAGATCCCCTGGAGGAGGGCATGGCAACACACTCCAGTTTTCTTGCCTGGAGAATCCCATGGACAGAGGAGCCTGGTGGGCTACAGTCCATGGGGTCACAGAGTCAGAGACAACTGAGTAATTAAGCACAGCACACGCACAGCAAGAAAGACCCAGCACAGCCAAATGAATTTTAAATAAATAACAAAGAAAGAACAGTAGCTTAATGTGAACACAGATTCAATTATATGCAAGGGAGTTGAGCTTTCAAACTGTGGTGCTGGAGAAGACTCTTGAGGGTCCCTTGGACAGCAAGGAGATTAAACTAGTTAATCCTAAAGGAAATCAACCCTGAATGTTCATTGGAAGGACTGATGCTGAAGCTGAAGCTCCAATACTCTGGCCACCTGAGGCAAAAAGCCAAATCACTGGAAAAGGCCCTGATGCCGGGAAAGATTGCGGGGAGGAGGAGAAGGGGACGCCAGAGGATGCAATGGTTGGATGGCATCACCGACTCAATGGACATGAATCTGAACAACAGCAGCAAAGGGAGTCGAGGGCTATGGGGCTTACTGGACTAGACCTGCCTCCTTTTGTAAGTTCTTCAAGATGGGCTTTAACTTGTGAGCAGCCAGAAGTTAACAGAAGCTTTGGACAGTTAAGTAAGCACCAGAGATTTGTTTGAGGGAAAAGACAGATTGTGTAGCAGTGAGAAAGGTAGATTAAAGTAGAAATAACGTAAGACTAGATGGTATACTCTTCTGCTGGGGAAGCTGTGATGCCCATCTTGGGGAGACAAAGAACACAGGTTTTGATGAAATAGAAGAGATGGATTCAAACATTTCTAAGACAGAATCTAAGACTCTGGAGAGTAACTGTGTATTTGTATTTGTGTGTACATATTACATGGAAGTGGACAGAGGGAATGAAAGCAAGGCAAGAGTTGAAGATGTCCCTGATGATCTGTTTTTGTTTGGACAGGATGTGGCCGATGTCTATGACATTCACTGAGAAAGAATGCAGGGAGGGAAGGAGGACCATGGGCAAGAGTGGAACAAAAGCAGCTTGTTTTCTTTTTAGACATCTTAAACTTGAAGCAATATTACAATATTACTTTAAGATTCAAGAGATGACCCAGTGGGCAGTAGGACACATGAAAACAATGCTCAAAGACTGTCAGATGGAGTGTCACCACGGAGCCATCAACAGACAGAAGGCATTTAAAGTCAAAGGAGTAGATAAAATTCCCCAGGAAGGGAGAAAACCAAAAGTAAAACCATGGGGGCCAAAAGTAAAGTTTGAAGAGATGAGCAAGACCCTTGGAAAAGACCCTGATGCTGGAAAAGACTGAAAGCAAAAGGAGAGGAGGGTGGCAGAGGATGAGATGCTTAGGCAGCATCACCGACTTAATGGACATGAACTTCAGCAAACTCCAGGAAATAGAGGAGGATAGGGAAGGCTCTCGTGCTGCAGTCCATAGGGTCACAAAAAGTCAGACACGACTTAGCGACTGAACAACAACAACAACATGATGAAGAAATAACCACACAAAAAAAATAAAAGAACCAAGTGATGGGGCTAATACCCACAAAAAAGAAAGGCTTGAAGAAAAATAACAGTATACTCAACAGGATCAAATCTCTTATCTCACTGCAGCCCGTAGGCTATATATTTCTAAATCTATATACATAGGAATATATAGCCCATGGGCTGGTATAGAATTCGTATCCCTATACCAAGTCTACCAATGACAAAAACAATGCCCCAAATCGTTGCTGTCAGACTTCACATGCCAGTAAGCAGCAGAGACAACACAGGTCTAAAGGCAATGTTTCCTCCTCAAATATCCACTGCCTCTTCAGTAACAGCTTCATTTGATGACCTAAAAGCTTCAGT
Organism: Ovis canadensis; assembly: GCF_042477335.2. Taxonomy (NCBI): domain Eukaryota; kingdom Metazoa; phylum Chordata; class Mammalia; order Artiodactyla; family Bovidae; genus Ovis; species Ovis canadensis. The sequence continues at coordinate 61,402,429 of NC_091253.1, read as the reverse complement.
TTTTCAATGTACCCTGAATTAAACACTGGTAATCCCTCTGCTTAGGTTACTGGTTTCTATAATTAATAATGCATTTCTCCTTTCCCTGATTCTACCACAGGGCTTTGCTTTCATCAACCTACTCTGCTTCTGGTTTCCTACAAAAACAGTCAGCCACTCCACTTTGTCGATTCCTCTCTTTTTTTTTTTTTAACTTCATTAGAATACAGCCAATTAACAATTTTGTTATAGTTTCAATGGACCCCATAGGGACTCAGCCAGACATATACATGTATCCATTCTCCCCCAAATTCCCCTTCCATCCAGGCTGCCACATAAGACTGAGCAGAGTTCCTTATGCTATACAGTAGGTCCTTGTGTGTTATCCATTTTAAATATAGCAGGGTGTACATGTGATCCCAAACTCCCTAGGTATCCCTCCCCACCAGCCTTCCCCACTGGCAACCAGTAAGTTCATTCTCTAGGCCTCTGAGTGTGTTTCTGTTTTGTAAATAAGCTACTCTGTATCTTTGCTTTTTAGATTCCACATGTTGGTTCCTCTTCCAGCTGAGACATGCCCTTCACTCTTGGCCACAGCTCGTGGTCCTGACCATCTGCCAGAAGCAACATATACGTCATCTTCCCCATTGATTAACTCTCCTGTAGGAATATTCCAATATTCTGTGATCCCCTGGCATCAATCACACATGTGAATGAAGAATTTCGTGTCCCTGCCTACATGAAAATTTTCAAATGTGTCTATTCTTTCTTATCAACCAGCCTATAAGCTCTTCCAGTGAAGACGTGACCTTCTGGAGGTCATTTTTAACCCTATTAATTAATGAGCCTTAGAGTGGGGGCAGGGTTATGATGTTAATAAACATGGATGTGGCTTGGCTGCAGTATTCAAACACAAAAAACAGACTAAAATAAGCACCAAATGTACATAAGGTAACTGGCTATTCGAACTTTCAATGCAGTATAACAGGGTATAGGATTTCTGTGTTAGCTCAGCTAGTAAAGCATCTGACTGCCACGCAGGAGACCCAGGCTGCATTCTTGCATCGGGAAGATCTCCTGGAGAAGGGGAGTGTAAGTGGCCAAAAGCGGCGGCACTTACCACATGTCACTGCAGATTCTATAGGAAGTGGCTCTTTAGCTTTTCATTTTATCAAAATACACTTTTTTAAAAATATTTATTTGGTTGCAGCATGTAGAATCTTTAATTGAGGCATGTGGGATCTAGTTCCTTGACCAGAGATTGAACCCAGTCCCCCTGCATTGGAAGCATGAAGTCCTAGCCACTGGTCCATCAGGGAAGTCCCCTGAAATAATTTTTTTTAATCTTTTTATTTTGTATTTGGATATCCCCGATAGCTCAGTTGGTAAAGAATCCACCAGCAATGTGGGAGACCTGGGTTCCATTCCTGGATTGGGAAGATTCCTTGGAGAAGGGAAAGGCTACCCACTCCAGTATTCTGGCCTGGAGAATTCGATGGACTGCACAGTCCATGGGGTTGCAAAGAGCCAGACACGAATGAGCGACTTTCACTTCACTTCATAGCCAATTAACAATGCTGTGATAGCTCAGGTGAACAGTGAAGGGACTCAGTCATATAACGTACATGTATCCATTCTCCCTTAAAAATACACTTCTGTCAACTATTTGAACCAATTTTCTTTCCATGGGTCGAGCAACATCTGTACTTACATTATTACTATATAAAATATAAATCAACAGTATTTCAAATAAAGCAGTATCGTTCTTTTAGACTTCCCCTTCTTTGTGTATTCTAGAAAACGTGTTCCTGTGTTACCATCGGGAAACAAACTCCTCTGCAGCCAAGTTATTAGCCAAGACATAGTTCTTGTGTTCATAGTATCTAAGGGCAACACAACATAAACCTTGGCTGGTTTCTGAATCTACATTTCAAGGGTAGAATGAAAGCAATGAAATTGAAAAGAAATGCATATAAACATTCTAGACCAGACATCATATAATAGGCACTTATTTTCTTTGGAAGTCAGACATAGAAAACGAATCACAGAACTGTTCTTTCATTACTTCCATATTACTTAAAACACACACAAATATTCTCAGATTTCTTTTTGTGGGTTTGAACTCCCAAGTTCTTCCTTATTTTGAATAAAATGCAACTGAGTACCTATCAACATGGAATAAGCATAGGGTGGCCTACTTGGGAAAACTCCATAATTAACTGGCTCTTTCTGTTTGAAAGCTCACAGATGAAGAAGTCAGAGAATCCTGTACTTTGAACAAACGTTTTAAAATAGTCAGAAAATGGAGACATTATTGATGTCATATCATGCATGGCACAGAATTTTGAAAAGAGCAAACAAATTTCAGATGGGCTATTTAAATGGTATTAAGGAAATATAATATTGGTTTTATGTCTTAGTGATACTTACAGGGACCTTGTAATTGCAACATGGTTGATAATAAGCTAAACTTCACACAGGTCATCTCATTTCTTACATAATCCTCACAACACCCCTCTGAGGTAAGAGCACGTGTTAGACACGAGGAAACTGAAGTAGAGGGCAATTTAGGATTTGCCCAAAGTCACACAGCTAGTGGGTGCATGCGTGCATGCTCAGCTGCTTCAGTCGTGTCTGATTCTGTGTAACCCTATGGACCATAGCCCGCCAGGCTCCTCTGTCCATGGGATTCTCCAGGCAAGAATACTGCAGTGGGTTGCCATGTCCTTCTCCAGGGGATCTTCCCAACCAGGGAATCAAACCCATATCTCTTATATCTTCTACATTTGGGGGATGTCCTTTTCTCCCAGAGCCACTTGAGAAGCCAGAAGTGGGTATCATTGCCAGAATTTAAACCCCTACAGCCTGATGGTTGGGACTGATTCCTTATCTCTGATGACTTCTCTTGCGTACTACCTACATTCTTTAGGGTAAAATATTTTTCTAGCAAAAGTTAAAATAATATAAGGAAATATTTTGTAATATATAATGTGAACTTAGAATTTCCATGTTTCATCAAAGTTACTTAAATAGAAAATATCTATCCAAACTAATATAAGTGGGAAAAAAAAGGAAAAACTAGAATATATTAAAATTGACGGGACCCTGCAATGTGTCCAAAAGAGAAATGTTAGCATTAATGTTCATTAAGTTTGCTGTCATCAGTGAACATTATTGGTCTTTGCTAGTGCATTCCTAATAAGTAGTAAGATTTTTGAAAAATTTTCTATGTATTTAGGGTATGAACTATTCTAATATTAATGAGTTACAGTCTTGAAAAAGTAATATTTAACAGTCTTTAAAAAGTAATTTTGTTTCTCAAACTTACTGATTTACTCTCAGAATTCATATAAGGTTATTAAGCATTTTATGTATTTTTATTGAATCCTTTACCCAAACGTATTTTCACACTTCGAAGTTCACAAATAAATTTAGAGGGTAAAAAGTTATTGCCAAAGTATTCCTTAACATAAAGCAACCACAGAAATGTATACTTTACAACATGTCATTTGCATACTTCTAAGAAACAATGGCCCATTAGAAACTACATATATATATATATATATATACTTTATGAACATGAGTGCATGCCAGTCACATCTGACTCTTTGTGACCCCGTGGGCTGTAGCTCCACCAGGCTCCTCTGTCCATGGGATTTTCCAGGCAAGAATAATGGGGTGGGTTACCATTTCCTCAGCCAGGGGATCTTCCCGACCCAGGGATCAAACTTGTGACTCTGTGTTTCCTACATTAGCAGGTGGGTTCTTTACCACTGCACCACCTGGGAGACCCTATACCTATCTATCTATTATCTGTCTACATACACATATGTGTGTGTGTGTATATACACACCCATCAGTCATCTGGAAAGTGTCTCCAAATTATTCATCCTTGATTTTTTTCAGGTCCACCATTCATAAGAAGATTCCATCAATTAGGAATTAGGAAACAATTTTTCTACTAAGTCAGTTAAAAGCAAATAAATCAACTGTTCAGCATTTTGGGGACAGGAATCTTTTTCCTAAGAGCAGAATTTAAAGCACTTAGTTGGAACATTATATCTGAAGGTATTTATTTTACTCTGAAATTTAAAGAGCTCTTAAAATGAAAGGAACACTGATAGAATATGTAGTAGAATATTTGCTGCCGCTTCTGCTAAGTCGCTTCAGTCATGTCCGACTCTGTGTAACCCCATAGACAGCAGCCCACCAGGCTCCCCTGTCCCTGGGATTCTCCAGGCAAGAACACTGGAGTGGGTTGCCATTTCCTTCTCCAATGCATGAAAGTGAAAAGTGAAAGGGAAGTCGCTCAGTCGTGTCCAACTCTTAGCGACCCCACGGACTACAGCTTACCAGGCTCCTCCGCCCATGGGATTTTCCAGGCAAGAGTACTGGAGTGGGTTGCCATTGCCTTCTCGGAGAAGAATATACAGGACCTGGGAATTCCCTGGTGGTCCAGTGGTTAGAACTCCATGCTTTTCCTGTCCAGGGCCTAGGTTTAATCCCTGGTCAGGGAGCCAAGATCCCATAAGCCTTGTGGCATAGTCAAAAAAACAAATATACAGGACTAGACCACTGCTTGTGTGCAGTAACAAGATTGGAAAATTGCAAAGATGGATTTTAATCAAAGATGGATAAAAAAACGGTGGTACCAGAGAACTTGACTCAATACTCTGTAATGACCTATATGAGAAAAGAATCTAAAAAAGAACAGCTACATATATAAGTGATTCGCTTTGCTATACAGCAGAAACTAACAACATTGTAAAGCAAAAATAGTCCAATAAAACTTTAAAAAATGAAAAAAATGGAATATGCAGAAGAAAATACTCTTGAAGAAAATCTTTTTAAAAGTTTTATACAGGACAAATGTTAAAATATTAAATACCAGCAGGATGGATTTTAACCACAGAAGCTAAAAGCATCATTAAACATTTCTATGTACATACCATTTGAAAAATGTTCTTACCATATACTCCATATTAGAAGCTGTAGGATATACCTGACTTCGCAACTTATTATGAAGATCCAAGATACTCTGCATGTCATTGTCTGTGATGGCCCTTTTCCCTCTTTGCTTGGCTATCCACCACACACCATCCTCATCCATGTACTTTTCCAAAAGTTTTTCCAATAAAGTGGCATTAGGAACCACCATGGCTGGAATCGCTCGGGCCATGAGGAGCACTGTGGTTACTCTGAACCACTCCCGCACGGTACACTTCATAATGAATGCTCTCAGGATTTCCCCGGGAAAATCTCCAACACCGGCTCTTCCACTCCTTTTGGCTATAAGGACATGTAGTGCAATTAGGGTGAAAAATCCTGGCACACATTAATTTTCTAACAATAAAAATAATACAACAGTCACAAAGGGATGGAGCCAGTTTGATTTGTTTACATAATTCCAGGAAATGGAATAAATTTTGAAATGAATTTTCTCCAATCCATTTTTACTCCAGAGGACTTTTCACAGTGCACCTTTTCCACAAAACAAAAAACTGCATTTTCCAAGATAATGTACATGATGCTAAAAACAAATGGCAAAAGCAACCCAGAAGAATTAAAGCTTGAAAGAGATTTCTGAATTACAAATCTTTAAATGGCTATTTATGGCACAGAGCCTGCAAAGGATCCTAGAATGTTTTAGCCTACAATGTTTTATCAGGCAATCCAGAGGTCCAGGTTTCTCTCTCTGTTTCAAGGTATTATTTTATCTCACCGCCCCATCTCTGGTTCAAACATTCAGAATGTCAACAAAATTATGAAATCGAGGGCGAATGCTTTAAAGAAGTACAAAATTTTACGCATACATATGTCCACGGAGACTTCTAAAGGGACCAGTGAATTAATGCAAGTGAACAGTTAAGGTCACTGGGGGAAGTATCTTCGCATACAGGCACAGGTCAAGAAGAAAAAAATCATTATTTCCTAGAAAGCTTGTGCCTAACCTGTAGCCCGCACCCGATGAAGACAACAGCCACGGGCGGTTTCGGAGCCTCTCCGGCCACACGCCGCAGGCGCACACCGTTCACCCAAACCAAAGGAGGTGAAACTCACAAACTCACTGAGAAGCAGGAGCGCCCAGAGTTCTCCATCGTGGCTGCTTTCCGAGTACACACCCACCCCTCCGTGATCGACCGTTCTCTGCAAGTGGATTTTTTTTTTTTTTAAGTAGAGTTTAAGAAGAAAAAAGTAGATAGAAGAGGGTGGGAGCTTGACGACTTACCTCTCCAGTGTGAAGTTCCCTAAGATGGATCAGCAGAACCAGACGGCCGGCCTCCCCAGCCGCCTGCAGCCTGCACACAGACGACCCGGTTCGGGAGGACCCGGGAGTCGCACGTCCTCCGGCGCTGCCTGCAGTGGGATTGCTATCCTCGGCCTCGGCGGCTCCCCTCGGACCTGAAAGCCGGAGCTGGGCAAAGCACGGCGAAGTTGGGAGGCCGAGGCTGGGGTGGAACGGCAGCGGCCTGGTTAGCTCTGCAGGGTGGGCGCCCGAGCGTCTCGCAGCAGAAGCTGCAGGAGTGAGAGGGGCGGGGACTCGGGTCAGGCTGGGCGGCGAAGGCTGCAGGCGACCCCGCGCTCCCGCTCAGTGCAGCCGCGGCGCGCAGAGCTAGGCGCAGAGCGCTTCCGCCGCTCCCGTGAGCGCCGGGGCATTTATTGCGGTCCCCGCGCGCGCGCACGTGACGTGAGCGCCCCTGCTCGCCCACCCCCACCTCTGCCCAGCCCTGGACGCGTGCCCGCGGCGGGAGCGAGGAGAGGCCGCCCGGCTTCTCACCACCCACCATCCCCGCACCCCGCCCCCCGGCCCAGCGCCGTCAGGACGCCTCGCCTTTGTGGCGGTAGTTTGGGCTTCAGGGACCAGAGTGGAAGGTCTGGACCCCGTGAGAGGCCATGTGCAAGGAGGATCAAACTCCCAACGCCCCCTTACAGTTCCGCCAACTTTCGAGAGAGCCGTCTCCTAGTTCCTTGCAGATTCGATGCTAAACAAGGAGCTGTCCCAGAGAGCGCGCGTAGCCGGTGAAGTGGGGTTAACACTTTGGAAACTGGGAAAGGTAACTGGGGCAGGGGAGCGTAGGGTAGGGGAACGGAAGTCTTGTCCTTTTATTTTCTCCAGGGAATCACTTCCATTACCAAGACCAGTTGTCTAGAATTAGAAAGGTTTTTTTTTTGTTTGTTTTTTCTGCGTTAGAACATTGATGATGATGAACAAATGGGACAAGGATTTCATAGAGTGACGGATGATCTGTGACTCAGGGTTGGCTGACAGTTGAGAGCCCCACTTCATCCTTAAAATATGTTGCATTCGCTTCCTAAAGTGACAGCAGCCCCCCTTTTTTTTTTCATTCTAATGATGTAAACATTTTTGGAGTTGATACAAAGAGTGGCCTCAATTTATCAGAGCTACCTTGACAGGAATTCAATACCCAAACCTAGAAATGATAGTGAAATGAGAGTCAGTCTCCTAGATGTTCATGGTAAAATTCGAAGTAGGAAAATTACTAATTTTAAGTTCATAAAGGCTCGCCATAATTAATGTGGTGCTACAAATACATTTTTTATTAAGCGTTTATTTAATTTATTTACCTTTACTTTCCCTCTGTGGGCTTTCCTCGTGGCTCAGATGGTGAAGAATCTTCCTGTAATTCCAGAGACCCAGGTTAAATCCCTGGATTGGGAATATCCCCTAGAGAATGAAATGGCAACCTACTCCATTATTTTTGCGTGGAGAATTCCATGGACAGAGGAGCCTGGTCGGCTACAGCCTATGGGGTCGCAAAGATTCCGACACGACTGAGCAACTTCACTGCTGCGTTGTGGGCAGATTCTTTACCACCTAAGCCACCAGGGAAGCTACAGTCTATAGCATATGATCAAATAAAGTAAAACTCTGAAAGTAATTCCCAAATCCCACCACGCAATTACTTCATCAAACCAAAAAAATTCAAATCTATGCCTCTGGTGAACATGAGACCTTGCTTCCTCTCAAATGAAATATGGCCTAGCAGAAGAACACAGAAGGTGAAAAGCATTGATGCACATAACCAGTTTCATAGAAGGTGTCATTTTTAGCAACTTATTACACTTGCACTTTTCAAATATTTATAACTTTTGGCCTTGATTTTCCCTCTTGAATACTGATGAAAGACCCCAAATTATGTGATACAAGAATTTTCATTTCTCATATCAGATGAAGAACACTTTTATATACTGCAATTTTAATGTACCAGAAATTATGTCTGTATGTGTGCCTAGTCGCTCAGTAGTGTTTGACTCTCGCGACCCCATGGATTACAGCCCACCAGGCTCCTCTCTCCATTGAATTTTCCAGGCAAGAATACTGAAGCAGGTTGCCGTTTCCTACTCCAGGAGATCTTCCCTACACAGGAATCAAACCTGTGTCTCCTGCATTGGCAGGCAGATTCTTTACCACTTGAGCCACCTGGGAAGCCCTGTTGAAAAGTATACAGAGTATCATATAAAAAACAGCTAAGAGTAATAACATTACTTGAAACATTTTCAAAGAGAATTTAAGTTGGGAAAAACGGAATTAAGATGTTAAAAATGAAGTTAAATGCATTGACTCTTGAATGTTTCCGTCATAAAACTTTCCACAAAATACACAGATCACACACCTAAAGGCTTACATTAAAGAAAATTAACTTTGGTTTTAAGATTTTAATTCCCAAACTTTCTCCAGGCAAAAAAATAAAAGTTTGCATTCCTCATCTTAGTGTTTCTGTTGGCTTCTAATCTGCTCCTGTGGGTCATATTTTTATATAAAGGGAATGATTTAAACATTAGCAATATCAAACATTAATACTTTGATAATATGTCATATCTCATGTATATGCTGGGAATGTCATTTTAAAGAGTAATCAAACACAATGTTCTGGAATAGTCTAAAATGATACTGTTCACTTTTCAATTTTTTGTTGGGAAATCCGTGTGGAGATTAAAGAAAATGTCAGAGAATTCATGTATAAGGTGCACTTTGCTTTGAGGCTAAGACTGATACTTGTAAAGCCACGGTTGTTTTTAGCATTGCTACTTTCTCGTGGCAGACACTGTGTTCGCCTAACCCAAAACCAGCCTTCCACCCCTTTTCTTCCAAGCCCATAGCTGCCAATTTACTGGAGGTGTTCACTTGCTCACATTCTGTCACACTATCCTCAGAAGATGAACATTGACTAGTGAAAGGCAATCTTCACACTCTACCAGTAGTTGACTTCAGTTCAGTTCAGTCGCTCAGTCGTGTCTGACTCTTTGCAACCCCATGAATCGCAGCACGCCAGGCCTCCCTGTCCATCACCAACTCCTGGAGTTCACTCAGTCTCACATCCATTGAGTCCGTGATGCCATCCAGCCATCTCATCCTCTGTCGTCCCCTTCTCCTCCTGCCCCCAATCCCTCCCAGCATCAGAGTCTTTTCCAATGAGTCAACTCTTCCCATGAGGTGGCCAAAGTACTGGAGTTTCAGCTTGAGCATCATTCCTTCCAAAGAAATCCCAGGGCTGATCTCCTTCAAAATGGACTGGTTGGATCTCCTTGCAGTCCAAGGGACTCTCAAGAGTCTTCTCCAACACCACAGTTCAAAAGCATCAATTCTTCGGCGCTGAGCCTTCTTCACAGTCCAACTCTCACATCCATACATGACCACAGGAAAAACCGTATCCTTGACTAGACGGACCTTAGTCAGCAAAGTAATGTCTCTGCTTTTGAATATGCTGTCTAGGTTGGTCATAACTTAGCTACCAGTAATTGACTTAGTCTATATGTGACTTGCAACCCTAGATCCTAAAAGGAAGGAAGAAATCTGCTTGGGTGAAGACAAAGGTTGGTAAGGGTTTTATTTTGTAATAAAAAGAGATACAAAAGAGAAAATGTCCCTCACGTGCTAATGTATGAGTTTGTGAAATTTAAATATGCGCCTGTTATCATACAAAGAGGAACAAGCCTAAAGACAGGCTTATCATCTTGGCTGAGCAGAAAGACAGACAGTGCCTGATCTCCCTGCCACTGAGCAGTCATTGAATACGTAGCCTCCATTTTACTAACCCTGCAAGACAGGAAATGTATTGTTTAAGCCACACCAACTTGGGAATTCAGTTACTTGCAGCTCAGAGCATTCTAACAAATCTATTTCTACTGAGAGGATACCTTCCTTTGACAGTGTTGTCTTTTCTCTGTGCTGCTGCTATTATGTTCTGCTCACCTGCATACTTAGGAATTATCTTAAGTATATTCATTCGTCTATGGCTTTTCTATCCCCATGTTTCAAAACTGGGTATATGTTCATCCCTAGGTATTTAACCCACTGCATAGTTTCATAGCCCCAAACCTCAATCTCAAACAGGCACACTGGCTGTTTCATCACCATATTGTTAGTAAGTCCATCCTCTGCTGGGGAGATGTAGGAATAGAATTTGTGGTATGTTTTGGGAGATGGAATCAATGTAGTCAGTGTTTTAAAACATGTAATTTTAAATCTGGCTTCCCTAGTGGCTCAAATGGTAAAGAATCTGCCTGCAATGCAGGAGACCTGGATTTAATCCCTGAGTCGGGAAGATCCCCTGGAGAAGGAAATGGCTACCCACTCCAGTATTCTTGCCTGGAGAATTCCATGGACCGAGGAGCCTGGCAGGCTAACATCCATGGGGTTGCAAAGAGTTAGACATGACTGAGCAACGAACACACACATACACACACACAGTTTTAAATTAAGATACCTGAATTAGGTACCTGAATTTGATACCTGAAGTGTCACTGGGTCCTTGGAACTTGTTTATGCTACTTGGCCTCTACCAGCCCTGGATCCTTTTCCCTTTAAGGGAAGAAATAACAGTAGCTATCTCACTTTGTCACTTTGTATATTAAAATGAATTAATACATGGAAGCACTTGAAACAGATGCATAGAGAGTGCTCAAGAAGAGTTAAATATTATTGTTATTATAAGAACTAAAGTAGAGGATTTATTGTTGCTATTTTATAAACTCAATGGGCTTTAATCAAAGTATTGTGCCATGTAGGAGATTAATTTGTAAGTAGAAGATTGAAATAACTAGTCATAAACATGATGAAAACAATCTGTAATGTCTCTGGCAATGCTCAGTGGATTTTCCTCTCACAGCTTATAAAGGATCCTGTTCTGTTTATGGTAGGACACAGTTCCCATTTTTATCCAAAGTAGCAACTTGTCTCCACCTCAAGAAAGTTACATATACATCTTTCTACTCTAACTACAAATGTGAAAATAATTATTTAAACCTTAGTTTTTAAATGTAACATACATGCATTGAAGTGAAAAAATGTTAAGTGTACAGCTCAAGGAAATTTTACAGACTCATTTGAAAAGACCCTGATGCTGGGAAAGATTGAGGGCAGGAGGAGAAGGGGATGACAGAGGATGAGATGGTTGGATGGCCTCACTGACTCAATGGACTTGGGTTTGGGTGGACTCCGGGAGTTGGAGATAGACAGGGAGGCCTTGATAAGTAGAATGTCCTAATTTTAATGAAGTCCAATTTTTCAATCTTTTCCTTTATGGTTAGTGATATGTGTGACCTATAGGATAAATATTTGCTTATCTCAAAATGATAAAGAAAAATCTATGTTATCTTCTAGCTTTATTATTTTACGTTTTACAATCAGATCTTTGTTCCATCTGGAATGGCCTTTTATATTATGACAAGAAAGTAATTGAATTTTTAAAGAAATATTTGAGTGATTAAATTAAAAGCCTGCATATCTTATAAGCATCACTATAAAACTCTATGAATTTGTTCTGGAAAGGATATAAATTTCAGAATTAAGAAATAGATAAATGTCATTGTTCTTTAATCCAGAGTTATGATGCTTTAATCAGATTATTTAGAAATATAAATGCTGAGATCCATGTTGATGCCATAACCTGAAAAGTCCTTAATCTGTCTCCTGATGTTAGGAAAGTAATTATTTTAAGCTTCTTTTTAGATTTGCAGAGGATCTATTTTTTTGTCATCCATTTCAAGTTTGCTCTGCAATCACTAAATGCAGTGATTCATTTTTAAGTTATCTACTACCACCAATACTACCTCTATGCATTTGAAAAATAAAATGTTCAGTAACTTCTGTATATGCTTTTATACGTTTCTTGGCATAATTCTCACTTGTTAAAGTCTTTTCTGAAAATTCACACTCGAACCATTCTTCTCCACAAAGACTTATTTTTCTCTCTTCTATTTTCCTCTGAATCTTATCAATTTCAATTATATAAATTATGACTATTCATATATTTCCTTATCTCTCCAACAATGCTAAAAGCTCCTTGAGAAAAGAGATCATGTTTATGTGACTTTTGTATTACTTATACTAACATATACATATAATATATACATATAACATATGATAATATATGTTAAATGAACAATTGAGTTTGGACTTTTGAAATATTCCATATTGCCCAGAAAAGTGCACCCATGTGCCTAGATGTACAAGCTTGTGGACAGGAGCAAAAAAAGAATCACAAAATAAACAAAACTCCACATCATGCTAGAGACGAACTTCACCTAGGAATTTTGCTTTTGAGGGAAAGTACCTAATATTGAAAAAAAAATTGCCATTTATGTCGTAAATGATCTCAGAAGCAGACAGGCAATTCAAATTAATTTAAAAATGAAAACCAGGCATGGCATAAGTGTTTTCTACAATATCTCCAGACCCATTACCATTAACCATTTTTCAGTGGAAGAGTTTGAGTACAGCCCTGTACCATTTATTGACAAAATTTTTGTGTGAACATTTTTTTAAAAAGAATGCAATCCACTTCTAAACCACTTATTCAATTTATCATTTTTAAATTCATAGGAAAGTGATGTTTCCTAAAGTAAAAAAGAAGTCAAACATTTGTCAAAGAGTATTTTTCAGAACATCGCACTACGTGATTGATGTTCTACTTTGTCACTTTTATCTGTTGATGGCTTATATTCTGTCAGCCTCTTTATGACAATCTGGCACCTGTATATTGTTAGCATCTACAACTTGCAGATCATAGCAGGAACTGTAGATGCAAAACCGAAAAGATATAACTGTCTATCGTGGTTGAAACACTGCATTTTAATTTCTTTAAATCAGAATATCCATAACAGTTGTTGTAATTGTTGTCTAGTTGCTAAGTCGTGTCCAACTCTTTTAAGACCCCGTGGCCAGGTTCCTCTGTCCATGCAGTTTCCCAGGCAAGAATACTGAAATGTGTTGCCATTTCCATCACCAGAGGATCCGCCCAACCTAGGAACTGAACTTGCATCTCTTGGGTTTGTGGGTGGATTCTTTACTGCTGAGCCACCAGTAGGTAAAACTAAACTCTTTTTAAATTGGAGAAGTATCTCTGAAGTACTTTCAGGGTGACATGAGAACTCTGCCTACAGCTTCATCTTTTGATGATCACTTTTCTTTCTAGATCTGCAGAAGTGCTTCACAATGTGCCTGGGTTAGAGGTTGCCTTTCAGGTTTACCTGGAAGGGCTGTTGAAAGGCACGCATTATAAAAGGAAAAGTATGTACTCTTTCATCTACAGCATTAATGTCAGAGACAGGCTTTTCATCCTAATAAAAGGAAGATGAAAACTTCCTCAACATTAACTAAACCCATGAAGAAATAGTTGCCAAATCCTCACAGCCCTCTTTCAATGGCAATTTTAAAGAAGCACATTTAACAAAAGTGAAAAAAATGAAAATCCCTGATGTTTTTCCTGAAAATTTATATCATCTACAATTAAATCATTTTTATATAATTATAAAATACAAAAATTACATATATACATGTATACGTGTAAGTAGTCATTGAATGTTAAACATTATTTCACTTGCTAATGAGAGAGATTAAAGAAAATTTAACTTTAGTTAGATAAGTTATAGAGAAACACTGCAATAATGGAAGAAAAGTCACTGCTTTTTACCTGTTATATGTTACCTCTAGGTATTCTCCTATAATAAGCACATAATCTCTGTTAATAAGAATTAACAGAGATTTTAGAAATGCTTTGGAATTAAAAGAAAGTGAAACAACTACCAAATAATTTATAAATAATAACTTTATAAACAATAAACGAAGCACATGTGAAACTATTTGGATGTTGTTTCTGGGGCTCCAAAGAGTCTGGTACCAGAGACCTTTCTGTCTCAGCATGGAAAGAATTCAGCAAGAGACAAAGTGATAGATAAGAAGTGATTTATTAGACGAGGCTGCTTGTGAAGCTTATAAGCAGGCGAGTGAGGGGTGCCATGACCCAAGAACTTACTGGGCTACAGTTTTATAATCAAAGGAAAAGTGGGGAGGAGGAGAATTTCTTTGTTTTCTTGAGTAAACATCATGCTTCCATCGTCTGTTCCTCCTCCAGGTTGGGCAGGGGACTCTGTGTGGTCAAGCTAGGTCTGTAGATGGTTTTTTTGTGTGTGTGCAGATAACATGTCCTAGGAATCATGAACTTCCTGAGCTCACTCGGCAGGACACGGTTTCACGTCACCATTGTTGTATTGTTTGGGGCATGTCTCTTGTTCTGTAGCATGGTTCTGTTGCTCAGCATGCCTGTTTGGTTTTGTGGTGAAGCAAGCCTGCTTTCTTGAGTAAACATTAACTTTCAGGGGTCTCCCATGTTTTCTCTACTTACAGCCCCCTAGTGAGACTAACTATTTAGTCACCTACTTGTCCCTTTACTCTGTCCCTATCACATGGACAAATAGGAAACATATGGACAGTAAAGGAGGAAAGGGGGGTTGGTGTGGGACGCATCGAGAGATTGGGATTGACATATATATACTGTGTGTGCTAAGTCACTTTAGTCATGTCCAACTCTTTGCGATTCTATGGACTGTAGCCCACCAGGATCCTATGTCCACGGGATACTCCAGTCAGGAATACTCTAGTGGGTTGCCATGTCCTCCTCCAGGAGATCTTTCTGGATTGGGGATCAAAACCGAGTCTTCTGCAGCTCCTGCATTGCAGGTGGCTTCTTTACTGCTGAGTCACTGGGGAAGCCCATATATATACTGTAAAAAAGATAACTAATGAGAACCTACTATAAAGCACAGGGAACACTAGTCAGTGCTCTGTGGTGACCTAGATGGAGAGGAAATTAAAACAAAAAGGGAATGTATGTATACATATATCTGATTCGCTTTGTTGGCAGCAGAAACTAACACAACATTGGAAAGCAACTGTACTCCAATAATTCTTTTAAAAGGAAATATACTTAAATAAACAGCTTTCACAAGCAGATCCGAAACATTCATAACCTCAATACCGTGTAACTGCATTATTCATGGAGGTGCCTTTTGCTTCTGCTCTGTCTTGCCTCATGCTGTTCGCTTAACTGAGGTATCCACTCTTGACATTGCATTGCCTCCTGAACGTTTCTTTCTTTGTGCCCTTGACCCAAATTCTTCCCCAAATTATAATATTATCCTCAATTCCTGCATGTGTCTTTCTGCCCCTTCCTTCCAAGGTTTCACCTCAAATCCTAACTCATGACGTTGTTCTAATTGTCCTTATATAGAAGTGGTCTTTCCTGGTGGCTCAGTGTTAAAGAATCCACCTGCCAATGCAAGAGACACGGGTTTCAATCCCTGGGTTGGGAATATCCCCTGGAGAAGGAAATGGCAACCCACCTCTAGTATTCTTGCCTGGGAAATTCTTCACGGACAGAGGAGCCTGATGGACTACAGTTCTTGGGGTCGCAAAAGAGTTGGACACATCTTAGTGACTAAATGGCAATAGAAGTGATCGAGCTATACTCTTAGATTCCCATAAACCCTAAAACATGGAAAGAAAGCCAAGGTGAAATGGAAGACCATGCTTTTTAGTTTTGAGAAGACACTATTCTTAAAATGGAAGGGCTAATTACCCTGGTGATCCAGATATTTGGATCTTTAAAATATAAACACTTTTGTATAAAAGAAATACATAGCAAACTATATTCAGAAGATGCTTATAATAAGCAGAATTAAATTTAATATATACTTTCTAGAGTGTAGGTGCAAAAATACAAATGGGTTCTTACTTTTTAAAGTATTCCTTGAAAACCACGCATATTGCAGCTAATGTTAGATTGAATTACAGTTGACCCTGAACAACACGAGTTTGAGCTGTGCGGGTCCACTTACACATGGAAAATTTTCAATAAGTAAGTATTATAGTACCACCCAATTGGAGTGGTTGAATCTGAACTGGAAGGGCTGACTGGAAATTTACACAAGGAGTTTTGACTGCATGGACTGAAGTTGGGAGGGCTTTAACTCCCAAGTTGTTTAAGGGTCAACTATGTTTGCTCACAAATCTTTTCTCTTGCCGTTGACTTTGACCTTGGCCATGAGACTTGCTTTGCTCAAAAGAATAAGAGTAAAAGCTAAGACTTTTGGAGGCACCATCTTGGAGTTTCTGCCTTCTTCCATGAGGAGAGTATGTCTGGGTAACTGTTGCTTTTGTAGGTAGATATGAAGCAATTTTAAACCCTGGAGTCCAGCCTAGTTCAGCTGAGGCCAGCCAAGACAAGAACCAACTTGTCAGATCCCTGAACACCCAATAAGTATTTCTATATCCCTCTGGATTTCATTGTTGAATGCTTCACAAAACTATCACAGAAAGAGACTGACAGATACATACTGTTACATGTAATATATCAACATTATAATAATGCTGTGAAATACAGATTACTGATATGCAGGATAAAGTGACCTGCACAGTATTTGATGGTAAATCTTTTCCTCAAAGCTGATGTGCTTACCATGATATCCATCTCTCTGGGACCGCTCCTGCCCCTACCCACCCCTCTGCTCCATCCTCTCTTCAGTGCAAGTAAAGAATCTTTAGAAAACGCAAAAATTGAAAGTAGGGAACAGGAGTTAAGAAGTAGCAAACTAATAGAGAACATGTGTGCCAAGCATTTTGTTTTGAAGTTTCTAAATCTTGCTTATTTGTGACTTTTAATATTTGAGAACATTTTTGGGAGCCTGGACAAAATGCTGACTTCTGAGTCTTAATAAAATAGCAAATACGTATAAGTAGTGGCATCTGCATATCTAACCAAAAAGTAAACAAGGATGAAAGATTGTCTCATGATGTTCTACAATTGTCTAAAATGAAAGACTGCTCCTTCTTTGAAGAATTGTATCACTTCTCTAAATAATTTCTTGATTTAAAAATTTGCTAGATAAATTTCTGTTTTAGTCAACTCCCGGTAATGTTATATGTTAGGAAATAATAATGTTATATATTTTTAAAATATCATGGTTTTGTACATGATAGAAAAACAACTTTGGAAGATTGGTTCAGTCCTGAGGGGGCTTCTTGAGTTCGGAAGGGTCTAATGATGGAAAAAAAGTACATTCACTTGAATGAAGAATGAACAACAGGAAGCATACAGGCTCAAATCCAAAATAGGCATGTTTCTTGGTCTTGGAAAATGGAAAATGAAATACAAAGGCTTTCTGCCCTCAACAATATTATATAAAGGAAGTTATGTTCTGAAAAGTAGGGTCATGCTTGTGCCAGGAGGGAAGAAGTAGGTGTGCATGTTTTGAGAGGTGAAGAATGGCAGTTCTCCAGATGGCAGGCAAGACGGCTGAAGGAGGAATCAGAAGAATTCAAGACACGTTTCTCCTTTTGCCAAAGCAGAGTCTTTCCAAGTTTATTCAAGATTTAATACTTTAAATGTGAGGTGAAACTGCAACTTTAATTATACATTTGGAATATCTGAAAATTAACATCGCCTGTAGTTATAAGAAGAACATCTGGAAAGGCATATGCAAGAAAAACCATTACTTCTGCAAATCCCATAAGACAGATTCAATTTCTATTTTAAATTAATAGCTTATCTGTTAGTAACAATTCAGCTCACAGACCATCTATTAACAAAATGGAGTACTGCTCCCACATGTTCAGCAAATTGCCTTTGCTTTATCAAACCAGGTTTCCTGTTCCACTTTTGGCTTCTCACAGTTTGTTTTAAGTCTGTCCTTGGCTTGCTTTGTTAAACCAAAGGATAGGAATAGAATTAAAGGAATGCAAACATGAAGAAAAATAATTTAATGTTATACAATACACCCTTTCTTTCACCCTTTTCCTTTTTATGATTCTATCCACTATTCCATTTTGCTGTCTCTTATAAAAAGTCAACTTCTTTTGTGAAGTCTCATTTTACTGTTACTGTTAACAGTGTTTATATCTTAAACATGCATTTAATTAAGAATCCTTTTTTTGGAATTTGTTTTAACTATTTAATTTGGTAAAATATACTTTGCTATTGATCCTCAGTTTGTGGCAAAACCCTGGCGTCAGTGTACTACTGTGGCTGTCTAAGGGAGAATATAATATTCTTAAACAGAAGTAGCTCTGTCTTAGCATTTCATGAATACTCAGTAATTATGACTTACTGATTCATAAGTCTACATGACTTTGGTTGCTTTCCATTGGTAATCAGCACCATGAAAATACCTACAGAGAGCGTCAACAAACCTCTGGAAATGGATTTTATTCACTAGTTTAGCTTTCTCTTACTCATCCATTTTATAATAACATAGTAAATACCTTAGGGTGATTATAAAAATGAGTAACTTCAAATTATTGTTGCCATCATGATATAGTAAAAAGCATATTAAAAAGAATTTTCTTTACTCATGCTTATTGAAAAATAAAAGAAATAACCATTCACTATTTTTTATGCATATACATGCACTAAGCCAAATTATTGGCAAAACATTGTCAGTTTTTTAAAATTGAAATTCACTAACTTAAAAGAGTTTTTTCTGCCAGGAAAATGCAATAATTTGGTTTGGCTTGGTCTGTTCTCAAATGGAAGAATCATGTCTTTCATGACTATGAGAAAATAGCAAAAGCCAAAGGTCATTCTAGGCTTGAGGTTGAATCACTGGAGATAATAACTCAAAACCAAAAGGGTTCAATATATCATTTCATTATTATATGTATTTAATTAAATATGGCAAACTTAGAGGCCATCGTGTGTGCTAAGGACAACTAATAATGGTTCTGTATCCTGAGATAATATTTCCACCTATTTTGTCAACTTTACTTTTTTTTTTTTTTTGGTTCATAACTATTTCTAGATTTCTAGTACAATAAATAACCTTTGCTTCTGGATCCAAGTCTGATAGAATCAGAATGGTTTAACTGATGTTAAGAATGAATTCAAAAAATGGAAGACTCTGTGCACATGGACATTTTCTACATCTTTTCTTATTTTTTACTGTGGAAGTATCCCTTATCTACATAGAGGAATACCTTTACAGATAAAATCCAGTTAATCAGTGTTGTTTTTATTCTGTGTAAAAGTTGAATGGCTAGACCTATAACCAGTGTACTTTCTACTTGATTGAACTTCTAATGGAATTATTGCACTAACTGGATGAAATCTAAGTATTAGTCCTGAAAGTTGCATTAGGTGAGATTCTAAGGCTTGCCTTGACAGTGGTGGTCTTTTGACCGTAATCAAGACCAGATACCTCCCCTGCCACAAGTGCTCATAGTATGAAGAAAAGGCAGGGAAGCCTCATTGGAGAAATACAGTCTTTAGTGAAATTGATGGTTGAACTGTCTGGTTTTAAGCCTGAAGCCAGTGGGTTCCACTCTATTACTCTACCTAGATGGAAGTTTTTCAGATATATTCTAGTTTTTCAATTGTTGTTATTTTTTTTTTTTTCCATGCTTCACAGTATGAAGGATCTTAGTTCCCCCACCAGGGAGTGAACTCATGCCCCCTGCGTTGCAAGCATGGAGTTTTAACCACTCAACCACAAGGTTAGTCCCTCAGCACAGTTCAGTTCAGTCGCTCAGTCTTGTCCGATTCTTTGTGACCCCATGAATCGCAGCACGCCAGGCCTCTCTGTCCATCACCAACTTCCGGAGTTTACCCAAATTCATGTCCATCAAGTCAGTGATGCCATCCAGCCATCTCATCCTCAGTTGTCCCCTTCTCCTCCCACCCCCAATCCCTCCCAACATCAGGGTCTTTTCCAATGAGTCAACTCTTCACATGAGGTGGTCAAAGTATTGGAGCTTCAGCTTCAGCATCAGTCCTTCCAATGGACACCCAGGACTGATCTCCTTTAGGATGGACTTGTTGGATCTCCTTGCAGTCCAAGGGACTCTCAAGAGTCCCTTCTCCAACACCACAGTTCAAAAGCATCAATTCTTCAGCGCTCCGCTTTCTTCACAGTCCAACTCTCACATCCATACATGACCACTGGAAAAACCATAGCCTTGACTAGACGGACCTTTGTTGTCTAACTGTTTTTTTTTGCTGAGCCTAGTTTATGAGGGTGAAAATTTCTTGAATGTAGGAGGATTTCAATTCTTTCCATAGAACAAAGTCTTTCTTTTTAACTTCTGAGCCCAAAGCATGGTGCAGACACGAACTTTCCCAAACAAACTAAAAAATCTTAAAGTATTAGCAAAACCAATGCTTCCGACCACATGTTGGAACAGCATGGCTGGCAAAGCTTGGAGGAATTGTTTTAAAAAGGAACATTTCCAGTAGATTTTCTAATTCTCTCTCTCCAGGTTCACCTTTTCTTTTTTTTTTTTTTTCAGGGATCATATCCATAAGGGTGCAACAGGTTTAGTAATGTGGAAGCTCAACTGGATTCTTGTCATGTATCTTTTAAAAAAGAAGTTATTAATAAATACCTGTGACAGTGGTCAGTAAGTTAAGAAGTCATTCACTAAGTTGACAAGGAGCCACTCTTTGTACATAGAAACCCATGATGATTCCCGTACTATGGAAGTGATATGGTGAAAGATCTGAAGGAAAAGCAGCCAGTGCTGCACATGTGGTTGGCTGCAGAGCTCCTTGTTAGTTACCGTCTATTGACGAAGTCCTTTCTTTGTAAGCATGCATGCTAAGTCGTTTTCATCATGTCTGACTCTTTGTGACCCTGTGGACTGTAGCCTGCCAGGCTCCTCTGTCCATGAAATGCTCTAGGCAAGAATACTAGAGTGGGTTGCCATGCCCTTCTCCAGGGTATCTTCTGGATCCAGGGGTCAAACCTGGGTCTCCTGCATTACAGGCAGATTCTCTACCATCTGAGCCACCAGAGAAGTTCACAAGATTCTTTCTACCTGTCATTAAAAATGCTTTCTGGTTCAGGGATGGATTGTTTGACCAATGGGTCAGAACACAACACAACCATACCTATTTGGAAACTTGGTATGTATCAAGTGTGACATTATATATAAAAAAGTAAGACTGGATCATTTAATAAATTGCATTGTAAAAAACATGAAATTCTATACTTATTTCATATCACAAACAAAAACAATATCAGTCTTATTAAAGACATGGCGGCCGGGGGAGGGGGGCTTGAAACTTGTTGAATAAACATAGGTGAAATAGCTCTTTAACATCAGGTGAAGAAAGAATTCTTAAACGCGATAGAAAAATCACAGTACCCATATATGAAATCAATTTACTTTTGTATCTTAATCTTGTATCCTGAAACCTTATTATAACTGCTATCTAGTTTCAGGAGTTTTTATATCAGTACGTTAGGATTTTCTATTTTCTACATATTTTCAATTATGTCAGCTGTAAACAAAGAGAATTTTATTTCTTCTTTAAAAAACACAACACAGTACCCAAAAGAAAATGTGGTTAAGTTTCATTATGATAATAACTAATAACTTTAGTATAATAAAAGAATCATCAAAATGTTTAAAAACAAACCACAGATTCAAAGAAGGTAATTGTAACATATATAACTGATAGATCTGTATTCAGAATAAGCAAAGAAATTCAAAAGTTACCAATAAAAACACAAACTGCCCAACCAGAAAAGATGACCAGGAACAGAGTAGGAAAACTGAGTGGAAAGTAAACAGGAATTTCAGTCGTGCCCAGTCACTCAGTTGTGTCTGACTCTTTGCGACCCCATGTTTCTCTGTCCATAGATCCAGGAAAGACTACAGGAATGGATTGCCATTTCCTTCTCCAGAGGATCTTCACAACCCAGGGATCAAACTGGGTCTCGAATCTCTTGCATTGGCAGGAAGATTCCTTACCACTAAGCCACCTGGGAAGCCCATGAATTTTATTACCTTATTAGTAGTAAGAAAAATGCAAATAAAAATAATAAATGTAATTTCAAACTATCATATTGACAATATTAATATTTGACCCAGATGTAGAAAGAGGAACAGTTATATTATTGGGACTTACTAGATGCCAAAAACTCTGCTGAGCACATGCCATTACTGATACAAATTTAAATATGGATAAAGAAATTATCACTTTGCTCACAAAGGTCATTATAGTCAAAGCTATGGTTTTTCTAGCAGTCATATATGGATGTGACACTTGGACCATGAAGAAGGCTGAGCACCAAAGAATTGGTGTTTTCAAATTGTGGTGCTGGAGAAGACACTTGAGAGTCCTTTGGACAATAGGAAATCAAACCAGTCAATCTTAAAGGAAATCAACTCTGAATACTCATTGGAAGGACTGATGATGAAGCTGAAGCTTCAATACTTTGGCCACCTGATGTGAAGAGCTGCCAACTCATTGGTAAAGGCCCTGATGCTGAAGAAATAGAGGAGAGGAGGAGAAGGCGGAGACAAAGGATGAGATGATTGTATGACATCACTGATTCAATGGACAGGAGTTTGAGCAAACTCCAGGAGATACCTATTGGGCAGCGAAGTTTGGCATGCTGCAGTCCATGGGGTCACAAAGCTTAGGACAGGACTTACCAACTGAACAATAATAATAATGAAGTTATAAAACATGCATGAGAGTGATATATACCAGCTTAGACTAGAAGTTGCCTTTAGGAATGATGTTAGGGGAATGAATTCAGGTAACACAGTTATCAAAGGTTTGTCTGCATCTATCTGTTGAAAGAAAAGAGAGAAAGCTAAGTCAAGAGGGTAACTTTAGACTGTGTGCTTTCTGCACCTCCTCACCTCTCTCCTTTGGCAGGCATATCTCCAAACTCATGCTCTTAATATCTCTATAAATGTTCACAACATCTCTCAGATGAAACAAAAACAGATATTAACTAACTCATAGCTAGCAGTTGAGGGAGCCATCATTAGAACACAGACCTGATATGTTCCAGCTTTTTTTGACAAGGTGTTCTGCCAATTAACAAGGAGCCAGGGGACACACTGGTAGCAGCATTGGTGGCACAGCAGGAAGGCGTGGTGAGGAGTCCAGGTAGGAGGTCCAGTCCAAATTCTGCCATTAAAAAAAACTTTATTTATATATTTTTGGTTGCACTGGGTCTTCATTGCTGTGCGTGGGCTTTCTCTAGTTGTGGTGAATGGAGGATACTCTTCATTGCCGTGCACAGGCTTCTCATTGCAGCGGCTTCTGTTGTTGCAGAGCACAGGCTCAGGCGCACAGGCTTCGTGTGGTGCATGGGGTTATTTGCTCCATGGCATGTGGAATCTTCCTGGACCAAGAATCCAACCTGTGTCCTCTGAATTGGCAGGCAGATTTGTATCTACTGGATCACCAGGGAAATCTCAAGTTTTGCCATTTATGAGTAGCCTAAACTTAGGAAAGTCACAGAAGCTCTCTGAATATTAGTACTGTTGTTCAATAGTTAAATTGTTTCTGACTCTTTGAGACCCCATGGACTGCAGCACTCCAGACTTCCCTGTTCTTCACTATATCCTGGAGTTTATTCAAATTCATGTCAGTTGAGTCGGTGATGCTATTTAACCATCTCATCCTTGGTGTATCTTTCTCTAAAAGAGATCCACCTTTTGCAAAGCGTTTTGAGGGTCAAATGTGATACTAAATATAATTAACTTTATCAGTACAAAGAGACAATTTCGTTTTGAAGAAAGAAATAATTTCTGAATAGGAATTAGCAATCTTCATACCCCGTAGTGTAGCAGAGCTACATACCTGGTTAGCATTCAGTAAATGCTCTCTGATGGGGATGCTGACTAGTTCACACAGGAACCTAGAAGTCAACCAGAACTGGGAGCTCTCCGTGGGTGTCCCTACAGATGTGTTACCGTACTAGAGTAAAGGATGCCAGGTTGACACGTGGATTTGTTATTACTAGTCATTCTAGCAGAAAGGAAATAGAAACCCACTAGGATGTATTGCAGGAAGCCTCTTAGATCCCCAGAGAAAGTGAAAAAAATAAAAGAACAGGACCAGGAGAACATTGCAATGAAAAGGTGCTTGGCACAAGGTGTCCAGATTCCGACAAGCACAGCTGGACCATCAGGTATGGTCAGGAGTCCACTTGTACTCTGAGTCAGGGCAAGTCAGCTTTTGTGACAAATGTGTTGGCTTAGACAAATATCAGTTCCCTCCTTAAACAAAATTAGGAAACAAAATAATTCCATGTTGCATATTTTTAAATGAGAAAATAAGTTAGAATATACTGCAAAATGTAACTTTAAAAAGCTAACACTAATATCACAAAATCTAGAAAAATATCAATTGCTATACAAAACACTTCAATAATACATAATCTTTTCATCATTGACTGCATAGTCTTTGATTACCACTTTACATGACAACAATCTTGTAATATTTCCTAGAGATGATCGAAAGATAGTGTATCAGTGTGGTTGATCAAAGAAGGCATGTCTAGTACAGTCAGTTAGCAATAACAATTATATCTAGAAGAGATCCTGAGCTATATAAATATACCCTGCCTATTATAAACTAGGTGGATGACTGTTCAACTCAACTTCTACTGCCCCAACACAAACAGGGGCTGTTTCATCAACACCCTGCAGAGGTAAACTGTGATGGAGTTCTTAACTCTTCAAAATACAAGATTTTGCAAATTTTACGAAAACATGATACCCTGTGAACACATTGCTAGAGCCTTTTCTGATATTTCTGCAAAGGACCTTGTAGACGATAGACCCTGAGGCTTGACCTTCATCCCCTTCAGCTAATCTGCCTCTACTCAGCTTGCCCTCCACCCACTATGGCATGCCAAGGAGGTTCAAAGTCAGGAAGTTGGGAATAATGAGCTGGGAAAAGGAGGTGCTCCTTTGCTTTTTGGCACTGTAATAATCTTAGTTGTCCAGCCTCCCTGAAAACCAGCCTGAAATTCAAGTCTCCTCTTTAGTGGAAATTGTAGAAAAGAACGCCACCTTCCCGCCAAAGCTCATGCTCTCTGCTGTTAAAGAAATTAGACTCCAAATGTCATTTCATTGATGTCTAAAAGTAACTTAGCCTGACAAAACTGCTTTATTATCTTTGGAGAGAATTTCATTACTCCACAGTAATGTATGAGGAAGACGCTTCAACACTGAGACTAGAAACTGTGAGAGCTCTGTGTTACTACATTGCTCTCTGAATAGGAGACATGAATGTAACGTGTGTGAATTTGATTCACTGTTGGGTTACCATTAATATTTCTTTCCACAAGCTCCATGGAACCCTGGTGTTTTAAAGAATCCTTACCTGTCTAGGGTTACCCTCCCAGAGTGACATAACATATATGTTGTTATAACCAGAGGTCGTATTTGGCATAGGAGAAAATAGGGCTTAATGTGAAATTCAGCTTATTGCCTTTCCATCTAGGCCATGAGGAAGAGGGAACTGGAGGTTCAAATGGGGACAGCTTCACAAGGCAACTAAAAAAATAAAATAAAAAACCCTTAAAACCAAACCACAGCCATGCTCACACTAACCTGGCCCTGTGGAGCCCTAATTCCAGTAACACCCTTGGATTGCGTCCATTCTTCCCAAGGCTCTCTCCCAAGACTGAATGAGCTGAGGAGTGCCTTTTTGCTCAAAAGAGACACTGAAGAACAGATTCAGCAATATGGCAAAGCTCTTGGTTCTTGTGGTCAGAGGAGCCCCGTGAACAGCTATAAAGGGCAGATTAATTCTTCCTGATTCACAGGTCTTAGGTTGATAGTTTATCCATGATACCTAGTTACCAAAATTTGCCTTTCCTCAATAGAGCTTCTGAAAAAGTTAGTTCTGTATTTAAAAATATCAGGTGTATTTATGTTACACCTGTATAGTCATGATTCTATATTTCATATGTCTTCCGTAACTCTAATACATTATATAGTCAGGCAATTCACGTTAAGGACATAAGCAGAGAAATTTAATCTCAAAAGCATCTTATGTACCAGGGACAATAGTTTAGGTATGAAACAAGCCACTTGAAATAAATATTTCCATCATCTTTTAAGATGAAAAATAATTGTTGACAAATACACATTTTTGGACAAGTCCATCTAAGATAAAGTGTTCAATATTGTAAGTGGCAATGAAAAGTGAAAAAATAAGGGAAAACATATCTGATATCAATCCTTTATTCTAATTGAATGGCTAGTCAAAATTAATTTTGTCAACCATTAATCTATTATATTTCTGCTATATTTTTAAGATATTGTAAAAACAAGCAGTAAGGATCAAAAACATTATCCAACACTGGTAAATCTGTTAAATGATAAAAATTGCATCAGGTCAGTGGAAGAAAGAAATGAGGGACAACAAATACTTTAAGGTCATTAAATCATCTATTCACATTCTCTTCTATTGTTCTATTTTAATTGTAACAATAACTTAGTTTCTTCACAGCAGGGAGGTATTGAAAAAATGATTTGTTCTCAAAATGTACTTCAGTTTCCTAAAACAACGTAAAAACTCTAATTTTTCTTACCTTTTATTTAAATACAGATTAAAATTTAAAATGCAAAAACATATTCAGGTAAAATTGTGGGGAGTTTTCAAAGCTTTCATGTGTATACAAACTATAGAAAAAAAAAAAAGAACATTTAGAGACTGGATAGATTGCTCCCTCTTCTGGTAAATCAGTATATTTCAAACATGAAATATTCAGTATGTGATATTTGATTTAGTTTTCATCTTTCATAGAAATAAAATTTACTGTAAAGTATCTAAAATAGATTAAAATTAATTAGAAGTGTTCCCAAGTTGAGATCTTGGATGATAATTTTAAAATAGGCTCTCTGAGGGCTAAAGTTGTTTATTTTGCCTTTGTTAAGCAGTTTTTTTTTAATTCTAAAACTACTTCAAGTATTCCCTGCATGTCTTATATATAATTATGATTCAGATTGAAGTTTGAGATGTTTATTAAGCATTATATTGAGGTGGAGAAAGGAACCCATTGAAGCAGGACTATGCTTTCCAGCTTCTTTGTAAAGAGGTCCAAAAGACACTATGAAGATTCACTTTCCTCTGAGATTTTGTTTGTTTAATTTTTCCTCTTGTTCAGCTGGGCAGGTGAGGGAGTGGGGCTCACATGACAGAACATGTTATAATCTAAGGAAAGCGAGCCAAGCACTTCAGTACAAATGTTTAAAATACAATTTTATGCTTTTTCTTACTCTGCCTATTCTACTTGGTCATTACTAAGAGTCATTGATTTATGAATGGCCTGTGTCTAAAGTCAGTTTATAAGTCACTAATTTGGAATTGGTAAGTTTTTTTTTTTTCCCAGAAAATCAAGGCTGTCAGTGGAATTTAGTCTCTTTACTAGTTATTAAAAAGTCTAAAAAGGTGTAATGTAGGAGAAAGGATAAACTGTTATTTTACCACCTAGTATAAAGAGAGAAGAGTCACTCAGGAATACCTTGGGAGGCCTCTTTGAAGGAGAAAAAGCTATAGTCCTGAGGATTTAGTTTGTGAAGAAGCACCAGATTGAAAGTGTGCCATGTGCTGAGAAATAAGGAAACTGAGAGAATACAGACAGCCCAGGCAGTGTTGCAGAAGATCAGAACCTCGGGGGAAATGTGATCAAAGCGACCATCCCAGAATCAGCGGAATAAAAAATTGCTGAGAAAGTGCTGTCTTTTGTAAACTCTTTCGTGCAGCTTTGCTCAAGTAGTGAGAAGGCTGGCGCCCTCTAGAGGACGATTCTTAAAATTTGTTTGGGAAATTGTTTAGTTTCATGGTTTGCAGAGAAGGGAAGATGCTGCTGGGCCGCTCTGGCCGGTAGCCAGACATACTAGACAACCATGAATGTCTTCATTCAAAGTGGGATCTTACAGTACTTTTCTAAACAAAATGTCTGTGCTTCAAAGTGCTACGTTATGGATTTCTTCAATCAGCTATATTTACTGTATTTACTTGTTAATTAGTATTTTGAGCCTGGACTGACAAATTTGCTATTATTTCTGGCCTTGTTTCTTCAGAAAAAAAAAAAAATGAGAAAGAAGGAGAAGCAGGAGGAGGTGGAGGAAGAGGAGGGGGAGGAGGAGCAGAATACAGGAATATGGATTCCATATATATGTGTGCTCGTGTGTGTGTACGTGTGCGTGTGTGCTCTCAGTGCTGTTGTGTCTCTTTGCGACCCCATGAACTGAAGCCTGCCAGGTTCCTCTGTCCATGGGATTTTCCAGGTAAGAATACTTGAGTGGGTTGCCATTTCCCAATCCAGAGGATCTTCCCAACCCAGGAAATCAAACCTGTGTCTCCTGCATCTCCTGCATTGGCAGGCGAATTCTTTACCACTGCACCACCTGGGAAGCCTGTATGTATGTGTATAGACGCATATGTTTTAAACCATTATTTGCAAATATCAAATATAAAACTGTGACAAAGAAAACACTCAGTTGACTATGCAAGCATAAAATTGGGCTTCCCTTGTGGTTCAGCTGGTTAAGAATCTGCCTGCAGTGCAGGAGACCTGGGTTCAATCCCTGGGTTAGGAAGATCCCTTGAAGAAGGGAAAGGCTACCCACTCCAATATTCTGGCCTGCAGAATTCCATGGACTATACAGTCCATGGGGTAACAAAGAGTTGAGCATGAGTGAGTGACTCACTTTTCACTTTCAAGTATAAAACTAGTTCATAAATGAACCATTCACGGTGTGCCTACTCTGTCAATACATTTTCCTTCTGATGAACAAAACTGTCAAAATTAAATAAGTATCCTACAAAGAAACAGTTTTAAAGTTGGCAAAAATGTATAACACTTTTAATATTTTAAGTAAAAGTTTCATAATTGTAAATGCAGTAACTAGAGCATTCAAAAGAAATTCATTAAAAACATTAAGTTCTAGTTGACAATTATAGAATACCAAGGATAAAGCTCCCAGGTGTGACAAGTACTAGAGAAAATTCACTATTACAATTGTAGGGGAGGTTATTAGTACTATGTCAGAGAGAAACACCAGTGATATAGTTTCTTTATCTCTTTTATAGTGTTTTCTTAAATATTTGATATTATTGCCAATTTTGAATTCCATAAAAATTAAACATCAGAATTAAACATTAAAAGGCATTAAAAAGGTTTTTATACATTTGAAAAGTTGTTTCTTCTACATCTGTAATGATGTGCACTAGATTTTATTAAAGTGAATAGAATTATCACTGGTTTATAAACAAATTAGGGCTTCCCTGGTGGCTCAGAGGTTAACGCGTCTGCCTGCAATGCGGAAGACCTGGGTTCAATCCCTGGGTTGTGAAGATCCCCTGGAGAAGGAAATGACAACCGACTCCAGTATTCTTGCCTGGAGAATTCCATGGGCAGAGGAGCCTGGTGGGCTACAGTCCACAGGGTCGCAAAGAGTCGGACATGATTGAGCGACTTCACTCACTTTCACTTCACTATCAACAAATTAAAATCACCTTAAAAATGTCCTTGCTGACCTACAGCTTTCATAGTTTTGGTTTTTCAGATGGTTAGATTCAGTTCAGTTCAGTTCAGTCGCTCAGCTGTGTCCGACTCTTTGCGACCCCATGAATCGCAGCACGCCAGGCCTCCCTGTCCATCACCAACTCCCGGAGTTCACTCAGACTCGTGACCATCGGGTCAGTGATGCCATCCAGCCATCTCATCCTCTGTCGTCCCCTTCTTCTCCTGCCCCCAATCCCTCCCAGCATTAAAGTCTTTTCCAATGAGTCAACTTTTCACATGAGGTTGCCAAAGTACTGGAGCTTCAGCTCTAGCATCATTCCTTCCAAAGAAGTCCCGGGGTCAATCTCCTTCAGAATGGAATGATTGGATCTCCTTGCAGTCCAAGGGACTCTCAAGAGTCTTCTCCAACACCACACTTCAAAAGCACCAATTCTTCGGCACTCTGCCTTCTTCACAGTCCAACTCTCACATCCATACATGACTACTGGAAAAACCATAGCCTTGACTAGACGGACCTTAGTCGGCAAAGTAATGTCTCTGCTTTTGAATATACTGTCTAGGTTGCTCGTAACTTTTCTTGCAAGGAGTAAGTATCTTTTAATTTCATGGCTGCAATCACCATCTGCACTGATTTTGGAGCCCAAAAAATAAAGCCTGACACTGTTTCCACTGTTTCTCCATCTATTTCCCATGAAGTGATGGGACCGGATGCTATGATCTTTGTTTTCTGAATGTTGAGCTTTAGGCCAACTTTTTCACTCTCCTCTTTTACTGTCATCAAGAGGCTTTTTAGTTCCTCTTCACTTTCTGCCGTAAGGGTGGTGTCATCTGCATATCTGAGGTGATTGATATTTCTCCCGGCAATCTTGATTCCAGCTTGTGTTTCTTCCAGCCCAGCATTTCTCATGATGTACTCTGCATAGAAGTTAAATAAGCAGGGTGACAATATACAGCCTTGACGTACTCCTTTTCCTATTTGGAACCAGTCTGTTGTTCCATGTCCAGTTCTAACTGTTGCTTCCTGACCTGGATACAGATTTCTCAAGAGGCAGGTCAGGTGGTCTGGTATTCCCATCTCTTTCAGAATTTTCCACAGTTTATTGTGATCCACATAGTCAAAGGCTTTGGCATAGTCAATAAAGCAGAAATAGATGTTTTTCTGGAACTGTCTTGCTTTTTTGATGATCCAACGGATGTTGGCAATTTGATCTCTAGTTCCTCTGCCTTCTCTAAAACCAGCTTGAACATGATTACATATACATATATGAATAAAATATGTAATATGTATATATATGACAAGTTACAAATTTATATAACTTGTACTTATTTGCAAGCTATTAATTAGATATGCTGTTTGGACTTAGAAATCCATAGGAACTTAAAATTGGGGATTGGCATATTAATTAATTTGAAATAAAGATGGTATGCACTAGCCAACTTTTGAAAAAAGAATTCATTGAAAATAAAATATAGTCTTGAGAGTAAAGTTGAATTATCAAACATTTGAATCAAGTGAACATATTCATACACACATATTTTAGAAAAAATTAAATAATTATTATTTTTTTCAATTGAACAGAAGCTGAAGAGTCTTTCACTGAATAGTGTAGTTATAGCAAAAGTAATGAAACTGACTAAATATGTATCATAGAGGTGATTTCAGACTCCTTACTTTATGTGAATGAAATCTTAAATTATCAGAGACATGGGAAATGCAGACTTGATCAAATTTCCATTAATGAAGTTAATAAATTTTTAAAAATACCATAGTATTGTCATACTAAATATTTTATATAGATCATAGTACAGTGGTATATAATCTATTTTGTCAAAATTTCATATTTGACACATGAGTTTATTTTTATCTTAGCTACTGATTTTTAATTACCTGATATAGACTGAAGAGGATTGACATATCACTTTGATATAGAATATTTTATATTTTGTTCTAATCTGATATCTGTTTTTTATCAAATATTGAAGGTAGAGTTTTCAGGTTAATTTTAAGAACTAAAGACTTAATGGCTGCATTGACTTATGGTGTGATTTTAGAGAGGAAAAAACATTTTCTATTATATTTATCAAAGTTTGTTTGTATGACAAACACTTCTTTTGAAATGACAAACATTTCTAACAACATCAAGAATTAGTTTGATGCTACATTTAAAAATAAAATTCACTTATTTACAAGAATATTAATCATGCTTCCTTATTTCTCTGACTCGAGTCAGTAATTTTTCTTGGCACAATATCCTTACTTGAATTAAGGTTATTTCCATCTTTCTCTTATTACATACAAGCTACTCACTGATTTATTATTATTTGCCTCAACACTTGCCTATTGCTTCTCATTGTTTTTATTCTTTTCATTCCAACAGTTTTGTTATATGTTCAACAATTATCATATTGCTTCATTTTGTCTCCCAGGTTATCCAACTCAGAGTGTTTATAGATAGAAATACATAGTTGAATTATAATTTATTTTCCTTTTATTTATCATTGTTTTTATAATGAGAATATCACATTTATTTATTAATCATTAAATTTTCAAGTTACTCTCAAATGATATGGGGGTACTCATCAGTAATAAAAAGAAACAAGTTTTCAATTCACACAAAAACATGGTAAAAAAAAGACAAACTAGGCACCCCACTCCAGGACTCTTGCCTGGAAAATCCCATGGATGGAGGAGCCTGGTGGGCTGCAGTCCATGGGGTCGCTGGAAGTCGGACACAACTGAGCGACTTCTCTTTCACTTTTCACTTTCATGCATTGGAGAAGGAAATGGCAACCCACTCCAGTGTTCTTGCCTGGAGAATCCCAGAGACAGGGGAGCCTGGTAGACTGCCGTCTATGGGGTCGCACAGAGTTGGATACAACTGAAGCGACTTAGCAGCAGCAGTCTTCACTAGAGGCTTCTCTCATAGCTCATTTGGTAAAGATTCGCTTGCAATGCAGGAGACCTGGGTTCGATTCCTGGGTCAGGAAGTTCCCCTGGAGAAGGAAATGACAACCCACTCTACTATTCTTGCCTGGAGACGTCCATGGACAAAGGAGCCTGGTGGGCTATGGTCCATGGGGTTGCAAGAGTTGGACACGACTGAGCAACTAAATCACCACCACCACCACCAGTCCTCACTTAAGTTCAGATCAAAATCTTCCCTCATTTTATACAGTAGTTGAATTCCTAGAAAATTCAGTATATACTAAAATGATATGAGAATACTCTGTGTTTTATCTAAAAGGAAAATTTTAGTTCACATAATTATAAATAGATTTTTCATCTATGTGAAGATCTAGCAAAACATTTGAAAGATACACATAGCCTGAAAATAATTCTTTAAAGTGGAAGATTGTCCTGCAAATTGGGCTAATGAATTGCTAGATTATATAAAATTTCTTTTCCACTTTTTAAAGTAATTTGATCCTCATTTTATGTAAATTGTAAATACCTGTATTTGATATGATTATAACACAGCAACTTACATAAAGTTTTAGTTAGTAACTTCAAAACTAAAAAAAAAACAACTTTGCAACATTGTAAAACAAATATACCCCAGTTTTTAACAAATCTCAAAAGGAAAACTAAAAAACTGATAATATTAGCAAAAATGTTTGACATTAAATTCTCCATATATCGATTTGGTTTTGTAGAAAGAAATCTATAAAACCTAATTAAATGAGTTTTCTTTTCACACTGAGCTTTGAAACATATCTTACATAACCAGGGAATCTGAACTTGTACATAATCAGAAATGAGTAAGCTGGGCTTTACTTACTCATTATAAAGATGCCAGTGGTGTTTTTAATATTAAAATTATACTTAAAGTACATACCACAGTGCCTGACTTATAGAAAGACACAATAGTAGCTAGTTATTATAGGATAGTTCATTTGAGGGGGACTAATTTTTAAATTCTGAATGCATGTGTTGTTATTCACTGGGATATAGTGAAATATTTTTTCTTGTTCAAAACTAGAACAATTAGAGCATAAAAGTAAAGTAGATCTGGATATAAATAGCATATAAAATAAGTATCCATGGGTCCACACTGATATTAATGCTTGGATAAATAAATCAATGGGGGAGAATAGACAATCTCCCTTGCAGAAAAATTACAGATGGTTTCAGTGATAATCTATCCTCCCTACTCCTAGGTCTGAACTTGTGCATAATAACTGTCTTCCAAAGCATACTATACAGAATGCAGTATAAAGAGATTAACTTTACAGTGGAGAAACCTGACAAATACTACTTCAGTCACGTGATCAAGGTCAACCTCAACAATAACAATTTAGTGTATGTACCCTTGATATGATGTGGTGAAAACGGCATTTTACCTCTGTTGTCTTCCCTTCCTCAGTCTGGTTCAGTCCTCTCAGTTTGGTTCAGTCTCTCAGTCGTGTCTGACTCTTTGAGACCCCATGGACTACAGGACACCAGGCTTCCCTGTTCATCACCAACTCCCAGAGCTTGCTCAAACTCATGTCCATCAAGTTGGTGATGCCACCCAACATTCTTATCCTCTGTCGACCCCTTTTCCTCCTGCCTTCAATCTTTCCCAGCATCAGGATCTTTTCTAATGAGTCAGCTCTTCTCATCAGGTGGCCAAAGTATTGGAGTTTCAGCTTCAGCGGCAGTCCTTCCAATGAATATTCAGGACTGATTTCCTTTAGGATTGACTGGTTTGATCTCTTTGCAGTGCAAGGGACTCTCAAGAGTCTTCTCCAGCACTGCAGTTCAAAAGCATTAATTCTTTGGCATTCAGCTTTCTTTAGGGTCCGATTCTCACATCCATACATAACTACTGAAAAAACCATAGCTTTGACTAGACAGACCCTTGTTGGCAAAGTCACATAACCCCTGTCTAATCATGAGAAGAACATTAGACAAATCTTCTTAAATGAGAGCATTCTACAAAAGACCAGTACTCCTCAAATCTGTCAAGGTCATAGAAATTTAAGGAAAGTCACAGAGAAATTTTCATAACCTAAGTAGGAAACTGAGAAGACGGAATGCTAAATATACATATATAGAATTTACGAGTAGAAAAAGGAGACTAGATAAAAACTCAGAAAATCAGACTTAAGTATAGGTTGCAGTCATTAATAATGTATCAGTATTTGTCAATTGTAACAAATGCACCAGTATCAGACATTAATGTGAGAAATTAAATATGAGGTATACAGGGACTTTTTGTATTATCATCACAATTTTTATTGAGATATAGCTGATGTAGAATATTACATAAATTACAAGTGTACGTTAAAAAAAAACTAAACCTGTTCTTAAATCAATCATATATTTAAGAAATGTCATTAAGTCATAAATACTTTTCCTAAATAACGTAATCCAATGAAAAGAACTAGGACTTTTTGGAGAAAAGGTGAATCAAAGACTGGCACACAGTAAATGGAAGATCAACTTGGAGCATTTATTTTTCTCTAAAGTAGGAAAGCGTTCCCCTCAAAGAACTCCAAAAATACAGCAACAAAAAATAGATGAGAACATGTCAGGAGGACACACGAGCTTATATGAAAATGCTCCCAATTGCCACAAGTGTGATAATTTGAACAAAAACATAATGATACTATTGAGTTATAGCCCAAAGAATAAAATAAATATCCGCAATCCCACAATGTTATAAACAAGTCACTGAGTAAATAAATAAATGGAGGAGGAAGAGAAAATTTGCTTTACAGAAGAATTCCAAGTGAAATATTTAGGTAGTCTCATCTCCAGGAGAGAATTCTCACAAGAAAGTGGAACTTAACTCCTCTCATCTGAGTATGAGTTGAAATTAGTGACCTGATTCTAAAGAATCAAGCATGTAAAGGGGAAGATAGTATTAATAGCTTAGGGGAGAAACCTGGCAGATATCACTTTAGTGATCAAAGTGAAACCGCAGTGATTCATCATGTTGATACCGTGTAAGCCCTGATAAGACAGGAGGACACTTTATCCTCTGGTATTTGTTCCCCAAACCCATAACACCATCTACTCATGAGAAACCAGACAGACACAGATCTGGAGATAACCTAAACAGTACACTTCAAAAAGCTCAAATTTATGTAAAAAGAAGAAAAGATTTCAATTGTCAGAGATCAGACGAGAGTAAGGAGATGTGGTGAGCAAACGCGCTGTAGTATCCTGGATATGATCCTGGAACAGAAAAACGATCATAGAGAAAAACTGGTGAAATGCAAATAAGGGCTGTAGTTTACTTACTAATATACCAGTGATTTTTTCTTAGTTTTGACAAAGGTGTCATGATTATGTAAAATTGTCACCATTACGGGAAGCTGAGTGACGAGGATATGGTGTGCCTGCTCAGTCACCCAGTTGTGTCCAACTCTTTTCAACCCCATGGACTGTAGCCCACCAGGCTCCTCTGTCCATGGAAATTTCCAGACAAGAATACAGGAAATGGAGCAGATTGCCGTTTCCTCCTTCAGGGGAACTTCTTGACCCAGGGATCAAACTCGAGTCTCTTGCGCCTCCTACATTGGCAGGCAGATTCTTTTACCACTGTGCCACCTCAAGTAATTATCAGCTTTGTTTTGTTTTGATTTTTTTGCTACAGACATGACAAACAACTTGTTTTGCATTTTTGCAAACATTTGTGAATGTAGTGAGTCCCTTACAAAGATTTTATAATCTGAAAATTACAGGACAGTCATTCAGTAGCATAGGTATAAAAACATCACTTATGCCAGCATTATTTTCTTTGGCAGAAATTTTACAAGTTCCTGTTTCTTCAACTTTAAACAGCAGGAGGGTATACATGACTTAAGACATTTACTTTTCTAACTTTCATTTAGTAGTCATTGTCTTAAATGGGTACTGTCAACTTTTCGTAGTCATGCTGAAGTCCTAGGAAATAAGTTTTTTTGTTTTGCCGAATTTCACAAGAAGTAACTATTCTAATGCTGACATTGACTGAGGGAGAGAGAGAGAATGAGACAGATACTGAGACTGGAATACTGCTATTTCGTTCTCCTAGCTCTGAAAAGGCCTCCTTTGGCTTTTGGTAGTTTCCCCACCTGCCTTCATAGAAATGTGTTTATTATAATCACATGATGAATGGGTTCTGTAAGGAGGTTTCCATGACATAGCAAGCTAATAAAAAAGAGCAATATGCTGTTAGGATTATGGGTCATCCCCTGTTGATGCCTTCAGTAAGAGAAACAAGAAAGTTCAGCCCACAGGAAAAATTAGAACCAGATGGTTCTTTATAGGCCCTATTCTGACATGTAGGAATGGAGTTATGGGATTGACAAATAGACTTATTTTCTAAATAAATTGACTCTCCTTTTTCCAAACAAGCAAGGCATTTTCTAACTATCTCTACCTATTTTCAGAGATCCCTGCTTAGGGTTTATCTTGTCCATTCAAGCATCTGTCACTCATGATGGTGTTTTCAGAGTCCCTCCATTTTTCTCACATCTGCCAGCTGCTTTTCTCCACCTCAGCCACAGCTGGTCTATTCATCTGCTTGTGTTGCTCAAGTTATTGAAAGACGTGACCTTAGTTTGCCTTGTGAGATTTCTTTTTAGCAGTGAAAATGTGCTTTTGCCATTGATTTCACGGTTTATTCTTCTCCAGTAAAAAAAAGAACACGGCTTTCACTATGCAATTAAAACTGCTTTTTATTCAAATAGTAACTCCTATTTTCTTTCTTTTTAATTAAATCTTATCTTTTTTTTTTTTTAACTGAGTTAACGTGGGTACATAACATTATACGTCTCACATGTACAGTGGTATATTTGTACTTCAAATACATTCCAGTGCATGAAACTGTTAGGAAGTTCTCTTTCCAGCCTCACCAACTCTGCCTTGCCTTTGTTCTTCAGGGCAACCGCAATTCTAACCCATGGCCCTGAAATCTATGATGTTTGTCATTTATACACTTATAAACTAAACGTAATACATGGTGTTATTTCATCATATAAAATTTCCATAGTTAGTATTGAACTGCATGTATCTTTGAGCAATCAACTTTTTTTTCACACGTATACTCTTAACATCTCTCCATGCTGATACCTGTAGCTCTAGTTTATTCATTTTAACTGATATATTACTTGCCATTTCAGGAATAGGAAATTAGTATTATTTCAGGAATAATCATACACTTTTCCTTCCTCCAGTCATGGTTGCTTAGATTGTTTCCAGATTCTTATTCTTATAAGGAATAGAACAATGGCCATTCCTTTACATTCCTTTCTGGCACAGACATGGCTTTTTTCCAGGATATGTTCTTAGAAGTGAAACAGCTTTATTTTAGGGCACTCAGTGTTTCTATCAGTTCGGTTCAGTTGCTCATTCATGTCTGACCCCTTGCGACCCTATGGACTGCAGCACGCCAGGCTTCCCTGTCCATCACCATCTCCCGGAACTTCCTCAAACTCATCCCATCAAGTTGGGATGCCATCCAACCACCTCATCCTCTGTTGGCCCCTTCTCCTCCTGCCTTCAATCTTTCCCAGCATCAGAATCTTTTCCAGTGAGTCAGCTCTTCACATCAGGTGGTCAAATTATTGGAGCTTCAGCTTTTGCATCATCCTTCCAATGAATATTCAGAACTGATTTAACCACTCCTACCATGTTGTTGGGGCTTCCCTTTTGCCCTTGGACATGGGGTATCCTTTTTGGTGGGATCCAACATTTTCCTGTTGATGGTTGTTCAGCATCAACAGTAAGTTGCAACTTTTAATGTTTCTATAGCTGTGAAAAGAAGAGAAGTGAAAAGCAATGGAGAAAAGGAAAGATATGCCCATTTGAATGCAGAGTTCCAAAGAACAGCAAGGAGAGATAAGAAAGCCTTCCTCAGTGATCAATGCAAAGAAATAGAGGAAAGCAGTAGAATGGGAAAGACTAGAGATCTCGTCAAGAAAATTAGAGATATCAAGGGAACATTTCATGCTAAGATAGGCACAATAAAGGACAGAAATGGTATGGATCTAACAAAAGCAGATGATATTAAGAAGAGATGGCAAGAATACACAGAAGAACAGTACAAAAAAGATCTTCACAACCCAGTTAATCACGATAGTATGATCACTCACCTAGAGCCAGACATCCTGGAATGTGAAGTCAAGTAGGCCTTAGGAACCATCACTACGAACAAAGCTAGTGGAAGTGATGGAATTCCAGTTGAACTATTTCAAATCCTGAAAGATGATGCTGTGAA
This sequence comes from Ovis canadensis, assembly GCF_042477335.2. Classification (NCBI taxonomy): domain Eukaryota; kingdom Metazoa; phylum Chordata; class Mammalia; order Artiodactyla; family Bovidae; genus Ovis; species Ovis canadensis. The sequence goes on along the minus strand of NC_091253.1, from coordinate 61,363,670 downwards.
AGTGCTGCACTCAATATGCCAGCAAATTTGGAAAACTCAGCAGCAGCTGCAGGACTGGAAAAGGTAAATTTTCATTCCAATCCCAAAGAAAGGTAATACCAAAGAATGCTCAAACTACTGCACAATTGCACTCATCTCACACACTAGTAAAGCAATGCTCAAAATTCTCCAAGCCAGGCTTCAACAGTACATGAACTGTGAAATTCCAGATGTTCAAGCTAGATTTAGAAAAGGAAGAGGAACCAGAGATGAAATTGCCAACATCTGTTGGATCATCAAAAAAACGACAGTTCCAGAAAAATATCTCCTTCTGCTTTATTGACTATACCAAAGCCTTTGACTGTGTGGATCACAACAAACTCTGGGAAATTCTGAAAGAAATGAGAATACCAGACCGCCTGATCTGGTTGTTGAGAAATCTGTATATAGGTCAGGAAGCAACAGTTACAACTGGACATGGGACAACAAACTGGTTCCAAATCAGGAAAGGAGTAAGTCAAGGCTGTATATTGTCACCCTGCTTATTTAACTTCTATGCAGAGTACATCATGAGAAACACTGGGCTAGATGAACCACAAGCTGGAATCAAGACTGCTGGGAGAAATATCAATAACCTCAGATATGAAGATGATACCACCCTTATGGCAGAAAGAGAAGAAGAACTAAAGAACCTCTTGATGAAAGTGAAAGAGGAGAGTGAAAAAGTTGGCTTAAAACTCAACATTCAGAAAACAAAGATCATGGCATCTGGTCCCATCAGTTCCCCATAATGGAAAAAGTGAGAGACTATTTTTTGGGGCTCCAAAACCACTGCAGATGGTGACTGCAGCCATGAAATTAAGAGATGCTTGCTCCTTGGAAGAAAAGTTATGGCCAACATAGATAGCATATTAAAAAGCAGAGACATTACTTTGTCAACAAAGTTCTGTCTAGTCAAAGCTATGGTTTTTCCAGTAGTCATATATGGAGGTGAGAGTTGGAGTATAAAGAAAGCTGAGTGCCGAAGAATTGATGCTTTTGAGCTGTGATGTTGGAGAAGACTCTTGACAGATCCTTGGACTGCAAGGAGATCCAACCAGTCCATTCTAAAGAAAATCAGTCCTGAATATTCATTGGAAGGACTGATGCTGAAGCTGAAACTCCAATACTTTGGCCATGTGATGTGAAGAACTGACTCATTTTTTAAAAAACCCTGATGCTGGGAAAGATTGAAAGCAGGAGGAGAAGGGGATGACAGAAGATGAGATGGTTTGATGGCATCACTAACTCAATGGACATGAGTTTGAGTAAACTCCAGGAGTTGGTGATGGACAGGGAGGCCTGGTGTGCTGCAGTCCTTGGCGTGGCAACGAATTGGACACAACTGAGCAACTGAACTGAACTGATAGCTGAAAAAAATTAACTTACAAAGAATTTTTAACAATTTCCCTTCCCAATAGTGATAGTTCATTTGGTTTTCTGAAACATCTCACACCTAAAGCATCTGAGGTATGTATAGAAGGTATATATATATATATCTATATATATATCTATATATATATATATACATATACATATATATATGTATATATTTATATAGCTGTTTGTGTGCATATATATATATATATACATAAACATGTTTTTTCCTCACAAAACTACTGAAATTTGGAGTTGCCAGAGTTTTTTGTTTCCTTATTTTTAAAAATTAATTGCTAGCAAATTGAGCATATATTCATATGAGACTTTTAGCATTGTTTTATTAAAGTTTGTGTTTTCATAAATGATGAAATACAGAAAATATTTAAACAGCTTTGAAAACACAGAAAATATTTTATCTCTGTCATGTTTTAAATTTAATTTATGGTGTTTTTATTGTATTGATGTATAGAAAAAATACATTTATCAATTTTCTCCTATACAGTTTGTGCTTTTCAGCTTTAGCATCATTCCATCCAAAGAAATCCCAGGGCTGATCTCCTTCAGAATGGACTGGTTGGATCTCCTTGCAGTCCAAGGGACTCTGAAGAGTCTTCTCCAACAACACAGTTCAAAAGCATCAATTCTTTGGTGCTCAGCTTTCTTCACAATCCAACTCTCACATCCATACATGACCAGTAGAAAAACCATAGCCTTGACTAGATGGGTGGAAGTATAGTGGTATGCAATTTATTTACAATTTGTAAACTTACCTGATCTGCTTATCTATCTTCAAAACTGCATTATATATATATATATGTATAATTTTAAAAACTGAAACAAAATTCAGATGACATAATATTCACCATATTTAATTTTTTTTTAACTCTCTAAAGTGTGATAACACATTGACAGGAAACTTGGAAAGTACAGAACAGAGTTGCATATAGTTCCACTATATATTACAATTATTTTTTAAGTAGATAAATTAAGATTTTTAGTTGATTGTTGTTGTTGTTCAGTTGCTAAGTCATGCCTGACTCTCTGCAATCCCATGAACGGCAGCATTCCAGGCTTCCTTGTCCCTTACCATCTCCTGGAGTTTACTCAAACTCATGTCCATTGAGTCAGTGATGCCATCCAAACATTTCATCCTCTGTTGCTCCCTTCTCCTGCTTTCAATCTTTCCCAGCATCAGGGTCTTTTCCAGTGAGTGAGCTCCTCACATCAGGTGGCCAAAGAATTAAAGCTTCAGTAAAAGTCCTTCCAATGAATATCCAGGATTGATTTCCTTGAGGACTGACTGGTTTGATTGCCTTACTATCCAAGGGACTCTCAGGAGTCTTCTCCAGCACCACAGTTTGAAAGTATCAATTTTTCAGCACTCAGCCTTCTTTATGGTCTAACTCTCACATCCATACATGACTACTGGAAAAACCATAGCTTTGACCATAGCTTTGTCAGCAAAGTGATGTCTCTGCTCTTTAATACACTGTCTAGGTTTGTCATAGCTTTTCTTCCAAGGAGCAAGCATCTTTTAATTTCATGGGTGCACTCATTGTCCATAGTGATTTTGGAGCCCAATATAATAAAATAGTTTCAATATCAAACTCTCATCAGTTAACAATTTATAGACAGAAAAGTAGGAGGATATGGTAGACCTGAAAAGCACTATGAACCAATTCAACATAATTAAAATTTATACAATTTTCATACAAGGGCAAGATACAAATTCTACTCAAATTCAAATTTATAGTCTATAATTTATGGACTATAAACCAAGAGATGCTAGAACATGTCCAGGAACATAAAACAAGATGCAAAAATTTCATGGTCTAAAGCTATTGAAATCATATTGAGTTTGTTCTCTTATCACTGTGGAATTGTATTAGAAGTCAATATCCAAGGATATTTTAAAATCACTCACATATTTTCAAGTGCAATGTGTGACATTTACCAAGAAAGATCTTTGACTTAGCCATTAAAAGCCTCAATCAAGTAAAAGACTGAAAAGACACAAAGGGTGATGGCAGAGAAGAAAGCATTTAAATGAGAAATTAATATGAAAATGAAAGATTAATATCAAAGATACTTTAAAAACCCATGTATTTGGATATTAAATGTCCACTTTTAAATGATGGGTAATACCATTTTAATGTGTGCGGTTCAGTGATTTTTAGTATTCATACTTTTGTGCAATCATCATTATTATTTAATTCCAGAACATTTCCATCACCCGAGGAAGAAATTCATTAACTGTTTACAATCATTCCTAATGTCCCCTTCCTCCCATCAACTGACAACCAATAGTATACTTTCTGACCCTTTAGATTTGCCTGTTTTGGACATTTCATTGGAGTGAAATCATATAATATGTGGTCTTTTCTGTCTGGCTCTTTCACTTTGTTTAATATTTTCAAAGTTCATCCATACCATAGCAAGTATAAGTACTTCATTCATTCTAATGCATAAATAACGCTTTATGGTATCAATATACTACATTGTATTTATCCATTCACCAGTGTCAGGATGTTTGGGTTTTCACTTTTTTGGATATTGTGAATAATGCTGCAATGAACATTTGTGTACAAGTTTGTGTGTGTGTATAGGTATATGTCCTACTAGAATGGTTGACTTAAATCCAAAATACTGACAACACCAAATGTTGACAAAGGTGTAGAGTAACAGGTCCTCTCATTCATTGGTAGCAGAAATGCAAATTGATATAGACTTTTGGAAAACAGATTATCAGTTTTTTACAAAACTAAATATGCTTTTATCATATGAACTAGAAATTGCACTCAAGTATTTACCCAACTGATTTGAAAATATGCTCACCCAAAAAATGGCATGTGAATATTTATAGCTGATTTATTTATAATCACCAAAAATCTGAAGCAACCAAGATGTCTTTTAACAGGTAAATGGATAAACCGTGGCAGTCCTATAATGGGACAGTTTTCAGTGATATAAAAATGAAATTTCAATGGTGAAAAGACATTAAGGAACATTAAATGCATATTGCGAAATGAAATAAAGCAGTCTAAAAGGTTACACACTGTGTGAATCCACTTATACCCTGGGAAAGAAAAACTATAGATATAGTAAAAGTATTAATGGTTGCTAAGGTTTGGAGGAAGGAGGGAAGGTTGAATTGGAGAAATCAAAATATGCATTTAGGATGGTACAATTCTGTATGACACAGTACAATGTTCAAAATAAGAATCAACCCCGTGTCAAAACCATACAACATAACAGGCACAAATAATGAACTTCAATGTATGAAAATTTAAGAAAATAATTTCTGATGTATTTGGAAAGTGGAAGACATTCAGATTCTGAACCTAATCAACACGTGTAAGGAACAAGCCTACTGGAAGGATGAGGAGGATATTGGTAATCTAAATAACTTGGAAATGGGTGGATTCTGTAAGACTAAAGGAAAAAGAACTGCACATAAGCACTCAGAATGCATAAGGACTCTAGTTCATGAGGTTATCTCCAATGGGGTCATAGGTTAACAATTTCGATACAGTTGTAGTGTGTGATTAGCTGCTCATTTGTGTCGGACTCTTTGTGACCCTTTGGACTGTAGCCTGCCAGGCTCCTCTGTCCATGGGATTTTTCAGGCAAGAACACTGGAGAACCATTTCCTTCTCCAAGGGATATTTCTGACCCAGGGATCAAGCCCACATCTTTTGTGTCTCCTGCATTGCAGGGGAATTCTTTACCTGCTGATCCATCAGCGAAGTCTAACCAGGATTTAAAAGTCCACTGTTTGGTAGATTGTAAGAGCAAGATTTCTCACTGGTGGAACAGGACATTACAGATAAGCAAAGAGAGGAGGCTAGAATGAACCATGGGATGTTCAGTAAGAATTACAGATTTCAGTGTGAACTCATGATTAGTTTAACACAGATATAGATAGTTACATAATGAATATTTATATATGTGTATATGTAAACAAGCTAGTATACGGGGCTTCCCTGGTGGCTCAGAGGTTAAAGCATATGCCTGGAATCCTTGCTCTGTTAGCTGCAAAAGTCTGAAATCAACTATTCCCCAGTCACAAAGATCATACCTCATGCCCAGCTCTTGGTTTCTATTACTATTCTCACAATGAAAGGAATCAAGGCACCTAGGAGAAGTGAATGATTCTACAATTGAATCAGGAAATATACAAGCTGAGCTGGAGCATCTCCTGATGCCATAAAATAAGAAAGTGATAAAAAAGAGATATGGGTTATATACATGTGGATTGTATGGGTTATAACCCAAAATATAAGATGACTATCCAAGAACACATACTTATATGAATAAATAATTTGGTAAATTAATAAGAAGAGGAGAAATGACAAATCTCTTGTGCAGAATCCCAAGTAGTTTATGTAGATATTCATCACTTTTATTCATTATAATCATAGTCCATAGGTCTATGGGCATATGGACTTAGAATGTTCACAACAATAAAAAAAAATAAGATGATAAATTAGATTTCATCAACATTTTAAAATTTCTGCCCATCAGAAATCTTGTTAAGAAAATAAATAGGTCATTTGGGGAAGAAATTATATATCAAAGAACTGTATCAATATGTGTGCCATCATTCAGTCATATCCTATTATTTGCGAACCCATGGACTGTACCCCACCAGGCTCCTCTGTCCATGGAATTTCTCAGGCAAGGACACCAGAGTGGGTTGCCGTTTCCTCCTCTAGGGGATCTTCCCAACCCAGGAATCACACCTGTGTCTCTTGTGTCTCCTGTGTTGGCAGGCAGATTCTTAACCACTAGCACCACATATCAAATACATATGTATTTAAAATGTATTTAAAATATCTAACACTTAATAATAAACAAATAACTGAAAATGAGTAAAAAATTAGACCACACTTCATAAAAGAATATGTATGAATAACCAACAAACATATAGGCGCTTAACATAATTAGTCGTTAAGTAAACGAAAGCTAAAACCGCAAGATACCATTGCACAACAACCAGAATGGCTAAAATGTAAGACTGATAATACCAAATGTTGACAATGTTTTAGAGTTCTGGAAATCTCACACATTGTTGGTAGGAATATAAGACGAGACAACCACGTTAGAGAAATCTAGCAGTTTCTCGAAAAACTGACATTACTTCTTCCTAAACCACGGCAATTCTACTCCTAGATATTTACTCAAGAAAAATGAAAACTTATTTTTCACAGAAAGGTTTGTACAAACTTGCTTTTAGCAGCTCTAGTCAAAATAGCCCCAAACTGAAAACAACCAGTGCCCATGGTCATCCAGTGCAATGGCACACAGCAACTGATAGACAAAGGAAACATAGAGAAGTCTCCAAACCACACTGAATGAAATAGTACATAAAAGAGCACGTGCCATCTGTCTCCATATGAAATTCTGACAAGGCATAACCAATTTATGAGGGATAAGTCAGAAGAGTAACTTTCTCTGGGATAAATTGAGGATTGACTGGGAAAGAGAAGGAGGTTATCTGTCATTATTATAATATTCTACATGTTGATTGGGGTAGTATCACCCATGCGCATTTGTCAAAACTTAGCAAATTTCCCTTAATATTTGTGAATTTTGTATATAGACTTTATATCATTCTAGACAGATACTGAAATCTAGCTAATGGCAGCAATACTAAAGTACTTAGGGTAAAATGTACTCATATCCCATCTCTTTCAGAATTTTCCACAGTTTATTGTGATCAACACTCAAAGGCTTTGGCATAGTCAATAAAGCAGAAATAGATATTTTTCTGGAACTCTCTTGCTTTTTCGATGATCCAATGGATGTTGGCAATTTGATATCTGGTTTCTCTGCCTTTTCTAAAACCAGCTTGAACATCTGGAAGTTCGCGGTTCATGTATTGCTGGAGCCTGGCTTGGAGAATTTTGAGCATTACTTTACTAGCGTGTAAGATGAGTGCAATTGTGCAGTAGTTTGAGCATTCTTTGGCATCACCTTTCTTAGGGATTGGAATGAAAACCGACCTTTTCCAGTCCTGTGGCCATTGCTGAGTTTTCCAAATTTGCTGGGATATTGAGTGCAGCACTTTCACAGCATCATCTTTCAGGATTTGAAATAGCTCCACTGGAATTCCATCACCTCCACTAGCTTTGTTCGTAGTGATGCTTTCTAAGGCCCACTTGACTTCACATTCCAGGATGTCTGGCTCTAGATGAGTGATCACACCATCGTGATTATCTGGGTCATGAAGCTCTTTTTTATACAGTTCTTCTGTGTATTCTTGCCACCTCTTCCTAATATCTTCTGCTTCTGTTAGGTCCATACCATTTCTGCCCTTTATTGAGCCCATCTTTGCATGAGATATTCTCTTGGTATCACTAGTTTTCTTGAAGAGATCTCTAGTCTTTCCCATTCTGTTGTTTTCCTGTTTCTTTGCACTGATTGCTGAGGAAGGCTTTCTTATCTCTCCTTGCTATTCTCTGGAATTCTGCAGGAAGCAACAGTTAGAACTGGACATGGAACAACAGACTGATTCCAAATAAGAAAAGGAGTATGTCAAGACTGTATATTGTCACCCTACTTATTCAACTTAGATGCAGAGTACATCATGAGAAATGCTGGGCTGGAAGAAACACAAGCTAGAATCAAGATGGCCAGGAGAAATATCAATAACCTCAGATACTCAGATGACACCACCCTTATGGCAGAGAGTGAAGAGGAACTAAAAAGCCTCTTGATGAAAGTGAAAGAGGAGAGTGAAAAAGTTGGCCTAAAGCTCAAAACATTCAGAAAACGAAGATCATGGCATCTGGTCCCATCACTTCAAGGGAAATAGATGGGGAAATAGTGGAAACAGTGTCAGACTATTTTGGGGGGCTCCAAAATCACTGCAGATGGTGATTGCAGCCATGAAATTAATAGACGCTTACTCCTTGGAAGGAAAGTTATGACCAACCTAGATAGCATATTGAAAAGCAGAGACATTACTTTGCCAACAAAGGTCCGTCTAGTTAAGGCTCTGGTTTTTCCAGTGGTCATGTATGGATGTGAGAGTTGGACTGTGAAGAAGGCTGAGCGCCAAATAATTGATGCTTTTGAACTGTGGTGTTGGAGAAGACTCTTGAGAGTCCCTTGGACTGCAAGGAGACCCAACCAGTCCATTGTAAAGGAGACCAGTCCTGGGTGTTCATTGGAAGGACTGATGCTAAAGCTTAAACTTCAATACTTTGGCTACCTCATGTGAAGAATTAATTCATTGGAAAAGACCCTGATGCTAGGAGGGAATGGGGGTAGGAGGAGAAGGGGACGACAGAGGATGAGATGGCTGAATGGCATCACCGACTCAATGGACATGAGTTTGAATGAACTCCAGGAGTTGGTGATATACAGGGACGCCTGGTGTGCTGTGATTCATGGGGTCGCAAGGAGTCGGACATGACTGAGCGACTGAACCAAACTGAAATTACTCATATCCAGGGCTTCCCTTCCCATTCCAGTTTTCTAGCCTAGAGAATTCCATGGACAGAGGGATCTTATCTCCATCAATAAAATAAGAGAAATGAGATAGATCAATGATGGGTAAAGAGATGAACATGTTATTAAGCAAGTATAATAAAATATTAATAATTGTATCTGAAAGTGAAAGTCACTCAGTCGTGTCCAACTCCTTGTGACTGCATGGAATTCTCTCGGCCAGAATACTGGAGTGGGTAATCTTTCCCTTCTCCAGGGGATCTTCCCAACCCAGCGATTGAACCCAGGTCTCCTGCATTGCAGGCAAATTCTTTACCAGTTGAGCCACAAGAGAAACCCAAGAATATTGGTGTGGTTAGCCTCTCCCTTCTCCAAGGGGTCTTTCTGACCCAGGAATTGAATTGAGGTCTCCTGCATTGTATATGGACTCTTTACCAACTGAGCTATCAGAGAAGCCTTAAGTTATAAATAAATGTTCACTCTAAAAGTCTTTCAATTAATGTTTGGATTGTGTCATAAAGTACTGGAAAAGATTGCTCCTGAAAACCAGCTATAATACATTTTCAATTAAGAGTACATTCTCTGTTTTCAGAATGTATAATCATTTGAAGAAATTGTGCAGCAAGAAAATGAAAAAGAATTTGCTGTGATTTGTCTTCTGACAGAGACTCCAGGTTACCACTGCATGATGCCCCTCAATTGGTTTAAGATGATTGTTGGAATACACTAATACTCATGGAAAACTGTATTTAATGTTTTTCAAAAATTATTTTTCAAGATTTTGGTCCCTGCTCATGTTCATATTTCTTGACTCCTACACACATCTTCCCCTCAAAGAAAAATCTATAAGCAATATAATAACTGAAATAAATGAGTACCTTATTCAGACATTTCAGTTCAATCTTGACTAAGAAGTAAGATCTTTGGCTGGTATTTTTAAATTTTCATAATGCTGTCATTTTGATCTTAGTCCTTTGTGGTGAGTGAACTTATAACTATTATAGATAGTAAGAATGGAATTCCCTTTATGTTTTTTTTCTGAATAGAATATTAAGCCATTCCAATAGGCCTTTTCTCAGATAATAGTACAAGGAAATCTCATTTTATTCAGAAGGGCACTTGTCTGTATCTCCAAAGTACGCAGGACTGTTTAATGTGAATTGAGCTGTACGTGAAAAACCCAAAGCATGCTGGATACAGCCGAAATCCAATAGATGGCAGTGAAATACACAATTCACTGACTTTTGAATTCTTACTTGATTGCTTTGTAAGCCATTAGTCTATTGCCAATTAAAAACTCTCATAAAATGTAGAATCTCTTTAGAGTCATATTACATTGGCAAAATATTGTGAGGTCTTGGATGAGAAATAGCTCTAAACTTACTGGATCCATGAGGATACTGTGGCTTTGTGGGATTAAAGGACTTGTTTGAAGTTACATAAGCAAGTTTGTGGTGAATTCAAGTGTAGAATCAACATGATCCAATGGTCCTTGTGTGGATTCTAAATCCACCTCACAGCTGGACATTTCTTGAAAGATTGATGCTGTATTTAATTAACACTAATAACCCATTGATGGAAAAGTACAGGGTGAGTCTGAAAATGGGCAGGGGTTAAGCCATGAAGGGCCATCTAGTCACTAGTAAGGATTAGCAATCTTATTTAAGTGCAAAGCATAATGCAGTGGAATTTAGCTTTACATCTTTAATTTTTGGAGTTAAAAGAAAAAACAACATACAACAGCCTCTTCCTCCATAGCCACCCCGCCCCCCACCCGCCCACCCCAAAATACTGATTCACTTTTTATGGGTATGGATCTGGGAACTGGCATGTAGAAAAGATTTCCCAAATGATTCCAGTATGTAGTCAGGATTGAGAGCATATGGCATAGTAAATCCCAGAATCATGGACTTTGAAATCAAGAGAGATGGGATTTGCTCTGTGCCCTGCCTGGGCTTCCCAGGTGGCTCAGCGGGTAAAGACTCTACCTCCAAAGAAGGAGATGAAGAAGGCACATGTTTGATCCTTGCATTGGGAAGATCCTCTGGAGTAGGGCTTGTGACCCACTCCAATATCCTTGTGTGGAGAATCCCATGGACAGAAGGGCCTGGCAGGCTGCAGTCCACTGGGTCTCAAAGAGTCAGACACAACTGAAGCTACTGAGCATGCAGGCTCCTCACCCCTAAGCTTAGTGAACTCTTTCTTATGCATTATTTAATCCCTTTAATCCTTGGTTGACTCTTATTTAAAATGGGTGATGATAGTTTTACCTACTTCAAAGGATTAGTTTTAGGATTACATGTAAATCAGGGCATTTCTAATCTATTACTTTAAATAGTTTTGTAAATTCAGTGTGAATGCTTTTGAATGCATTATTTGATTCTTCAATTGTGGAACTCCACTTTACTTTGTTACTGTGGTATTTTATCTTGACATTGATTCATGAATTTCATAGTTGGTAATCATTCAAAGACTTTCATGACATGAATACAGGCTAGTCTCATCAAATTTGAAAGTTAATGCTGGTGAATTAAATTGTATTTATCTGAATCAAGTCACCATAGAATTATTTTTTATAGCACAATTGTAAGGACTGCTGTGTAGAAAGAAATTTGTCTTTACATCAGTTAGCGATAGCTGCAAAATAAGACACTTCAAAATTTAGCAGCTTAAAACAACAATGATCTATTTAGCTCTAAGTTCTGTCAGTCGATTTAGGCTGGTCTGCTGCTGCTGCTGCTACTGCTAAGTCGCCTCAGCCATGTCTGACTCTGTGTGACCCCATAGACAGCAGCCCACCAGGCTCCCCCGTCCCTGGGATTCTCCAAGCAAGAACACTGGAGTGGGTTGCCATTGCTTTCTCCAATGCATGAAAGTGAAAAGTGAAAATGAAGTCGCTCAGTCATGTCCGACTCTTCGCGACCCCACGGACTGCAGCCCACCAGGGTCCTCCGCCCTTGAAATTTTCCAGGCAAGAGTACTGGAGTGGGGTGCCCTTGCCTTCTGCGTTAGGCTGGTCTAGGACAGGCAGTTCTCCCGGCTTTAGGTGATCCTCACTGCAGTTCCTGGTGTGTTGATAGTCAGCTATTAGGTCTTCTGTGGGCTGGTGGTCTACAATGGGGTCTGCTGGGGTGACTCATCTCGGCTTCAGGTGGTCTCTAATCTTCTGGCATGGTAGGCTGGGATTCTTTAAATGGCATTACAGGGGTCCCAAGAGAACTGACTGGGGCTTCCCAGCTGGCTCAGTGGTTAAAAAAAAAAAAATCCACCTGCTAAAGCAGGAGACCCAGGTTCCACCCCTGCATCAGGAAGATCCTGTGGGAAAGAAAATGGCAACCCACTGCAGTATTCTTGCCTGGGAAATCCCATGGATAGAAGAGCCTGGCAGATGACAGTCCATGGGGTCACAAAAGAGTCGGACATGACTTAGCAACTAAACAACAAGAAAACTGGCCAATGTACACAAAGCCTCTTGATGCCAAGGCTTAGAATTAGTGCAGTATCTCTTCTGAAGTTTTCTGTTTGTCAGACTAAGTCACAAGACCAGCCCAGATGTAAGGAGCGGACAAATAGTTCTTGTCCCTTAATAGGAAGAGGTGCAAGGGATGTAGACCCAAAAAAGTGTGAAGTGTCAGGGGCATTTCTTACAATCTATCTCTCTGAAGTTTCTTAAGAAATAAAAACTCTAGTCATTTGTTGAGAATTACAGAGAAACAGATATCAGAAAATCTTTAGGAAAAACCTTGTCATAGTTGAAATAATGAGCTCCCTGTTTCTGCTAAGGAGTGATTCCATTTTGCACACATATATGTGGAAATGACTGACACATTATTTAGAAGATCTAATAAGGATAATCACAATGGTGTGATCACTCACCTAGAGCCAGACATCCTGGAATGTGAAGTCAAGCGGACTTTAGAAAGCATCACTACGAACAAAGCTAGTGGAGGTGATGGAATTCCAGTGGAGCTATTTCAAATCCTGAAAGATGATGCTGTGAAAGTGCTGCACTCAATATGCCAGCAAATTTGGAAGACTCAGCAGTGGCCACAGGACTGGAAAAGGTCAGTTTTCATTCCAATCCCTAAGAAAGGTGATGCCAAAGAATGCTCAAACTACCGCACAATTCCACTCATCTCACACGCTAGTAAAGTAACGCTCAAAATTCTCCAAGCCAGGCTTCAGCAGTACGTGAATCGTGAACTTCCAGATGGTTTTAGAAAAGGCAGAGGAACCAGATATCAAATTGCCAACATCCGTTGGATCACGGAAAAAGCAAGAGAGTTCCAGAAAAACATCTATTTCTGCTTTATTGACTATACCAAAGCCTTTGACTGTGTGGATCACAACAAACTGTGGAAAATTCTGAAAGAGATGGGAATACCAGACCACCTGACCTGCCTCTTGGGAAATCTGTATGCAGGTCAGGAAGCAACAGTTAGAACTGGACATGGAACAACAGACTGGTTCCAAATAGGAAAAGGAGTACGTCAAGGCTGTATATTGTCACCCTGCTTATTTAACTTCTAATGCAGAGTACATCATGAGAAAAGCTGGTCTGGAAGAAGCACAAGCTGGAATCAAAATGGCCAGGAGAAATATCAGTAACCTCAGATATGCAGATGACACCACCCTTATGGCAGAAAGTGAAGAGGAACTAAAAAGCCTCTTGATGAAAGTGAAAGAGGAGAGTGAAAAAGTTGGCCTAAAGCTCAATATTCAGAAAACTAAGATCATGGCATCTGGTCCCATCACTTCATGGGAAATAGATGGAGAAACAGTGGAAACAATGTCAGACTTTATTTTTTTGGGCTCCAAAAAATCACTGCAGATGGTGACTGCAGTCATGAAATTAAAAGATGCTTACTCCTTCGAAGGAAAGTTATGACCAACCTAGATAGCATATTCAAAAGCAGAGACATTACTTTGCCAACAAAGATCTGCCTAGTCAAGGCTCTGGTTTTTTCAGTCAGTGGTCATGTATGGATGTGAATGTTGGACTATGAAGAAAGTTGAGCACCACAGAATTGATGCTTTTGAACTGTGGTGTTGGAGAAGACTCTTGAGAGTCCCTTGGACTGCAAGGAGATCCAACCAGTCCATTCTAAAGGGGATCAGCCCTGGGATTTCTTTGGAGGGAATGATGCTGAAGCTGAAACTCCAGTACTTTGGCCACCTCATGCAAAGAGTTGACTCATTGGAAAAGACTCTGATGCTGGGAGGGATTGGGGGCAGGAGGAGAAGGGGACGACAGAGGATGAGATGGCTGGATGGCATCACTGCCTCAATGGATGCTAGTCTGAGTGAAGTCCGGCAGTTGGTGATGGACAGGGAGGCCTGGTGTGCTGCAATTCATGGGGTCGCAAAGAGTTGGACACAACTGAGCAACTGAACTCAACTGAATAAGAAGCTATTGACTTTTTCTTTGATTTGGAAAGTTTCATTCTTTGCGATATCTGAATCTGGAATTTGAAAGGTGAATAAAAATATATTACATGTGGGTCAAGGGATCAAGCGTTTAAACCTGAGAGGTAAATCTTAAAAAGTTTTGTGTAAAGTACAAAAAAATAACATGATACACACATTTTAAAAAAAGTAACACTGAAAGATGCTCAGCCTAATAGCAATAAAGGATGTAAAACAAGTAGGGAATGCAATTTTAATGTTAATGAAATGCTTATACACACTTCTAGATTGGAAAAGAATCCCAGGAATGGGGGAGCCTGGTGGGCTGCCGTCTATGGGGTTGCACAGAGTCGGACACGACTGAAGCGACTTAGCAGCAGCAGCAGCAGCAGATTGGAAAAAGTAATTGAGAATCTTTCATTGTTAAGTGTTAATAAGGATGTGGGGCTTCCCAGGTGTTGCTAGTAGTAAAGAATCCACCTGTCAATGTAGAAGACTCAAGAGACATGGGTTTGATCCCTGGGTTGAGAAGATCTCCTAGAGAAGGGAATGGCTACCCAATTTAGTATTCTTGTCTGGAGAATTTCATGGACAGCAGAGCCTGGCAGGTTACAGTCCATGGGGTCGCAGAGTCGGACAGGACTGAGTAACTAACACTTTCACTTTCAAGGTATATATACACCCTGAAACTCCCACCCTGTCTCTTAGTTTGGAACAAAACTGTCTGGTGGTTTTACTGATTTAAACAGCTGCCTCCGTCCTGGAACGGGCCAGGCCTTCTTCCCAGATCCTTGCCCATGATCTGTGTATTCTGGCCACTCAGACTTTATTTGCTCTCTTTGGAGCTCCCAGCAAGTCTTATGGTAGTAGCCACATGGTTCATGAAATTGATCATTTACCAGCTCTCCTGGGCAGTTCCTTCATGACCCACTCTTTCTGATTATCATCAAATAAACTTTTAATTTTATCATAAAAGGCTGAATAATTCCATCTTCAATTTCCAGAAAATATATAAATTTGTTTCAAGAAATATTTGTTTGTAGATATGTTTCTTGCATTTCACATATTTTTATCTCTCTTCTCTTTGATACATTCATTTTCAATATTTTTCCTTTTTTAAAAGGCAGATTGTGTGTGTGTGTCTGTTCTAGCTAACTATAGGAATTATAATTGCATGATGGTAGATACAATACCTTCTATTGTATCTTATTGCTTATTGTGGTAATAAGCAAACAAAATTAGAATTTGAAAAGAGGTAGGCAAAAAGAAGTAGATTCACTAAAGTTGAACTCATATGCATATACATTCATCTTTAACAGTGCCCTGCACAAAATAGGTGCACTAAAATGGTTGTTATTTTAAGATAAGACACTTTTTAGAATAATTTCTTTGAATATAGAGCTTCCTCAAGTAATCTGATTCCCTAATCATCACTATAGCTACATCCCTTTAGCTGCTAACATCTTAATTGCTAGTTGCCCAAGGTTAAAGTTAGGTTTATGGTACTGAACCAGGAACATTTCCAGCAAAGCTCCAGACAGAATGAAGTGTATTAACAATGTGCAACCTTCTTTTTTCTCTGTAATGGCTACCTCTGGAAAGGCCTTCCTGATGAAAACATGGAACTAATCAAGTTCTTTTGAAGCTGCTGGCCTCAACTGAAATGCAGGGCAGGGGTGGGGTGGGGTGGGGAGGGGGTGGAGATTTAAGGGAAGAATCTCAGAAAACGTCTACAAGAGAGATGATTTGTAGAAAGAATGTCAAAATAAGAGTTAAGGAAGAAAGAGAAAACGATGGTAGTTGAAATAAAAACAAATACTGTGGACAATACCTAAACTGACAAAAATCTTAGTGCACAAATGCAAATAATACTGAGAGTTTTTTCTTTTTAAATTAATTTTTGGAATATAAGTTGTTTAACAATATTGTGTTTCTACTGTACAGTAAAATGAATCAGTCATACATATGTGTGTATGTGTGCGTGTGCTTGTGTGTGTGTTGGTCGCTTAGTTGTGTCCAACTCTGGCACCCCATGGACTGTAGCCCACCAGGCTCTTCTCTCCATGGAATTCTCCAATCAAGAAACTGGAGAGGGTTACCATTTCCTTCTCCAGGGGATCTTACCCCCTCCCTTTTGAACTTTCTTCCCATTCAGGTCACCACAGAGCTTTCAGTAGAATTCCCTAACCCTAACCCTAACCCTAATTAGTTATCTATTTTATACATAGAAGATGTGGTAACATACATACAATGGAATATTACTGGGAACTTTGATCTAGTTTGTCCGGAACTGTCCCTATGGCAAGGACACAGTTCCAAAAGTTTTCTCATGCTTTGTACCTACTTCAGCCCCATTTGGTAAATTAGGCAAGTTGTCGCAAGCAAATGATAAAAGAAGGTTCAGAAAGGAAAAGGATGAAAAATTGCTTCCATTAATTCAGTTAATATTTATTGAGTCTCTTTTCTGTGCCACAGACTTTGCCAGGCAATGGGGATAGATCACTGAACCAAACAGACCAAAATCCATGGCCTTTGGGAACATTCTGTGGTGGGAAAACACACAATAGCACATGTTGCACACCATTGTTAACATTCCGTGTAGCTAAACGAGCCCACAGTGAGTAAAGAACACAAACATTGCCGTGTTTACACAGTATGACAAGTTCATCTTATTATTTTAAATATTTATTTGACTGAGTCAGATCTTAGTTGCGGCACACAGGCTTAGCTGCCCCACAGCATGTGGAATCTTAGTTCCTTGAGCAGGAGTCAACCCTGCATCCCCTGCATTAGAAAACAGATTCTTAACCACTGGACCACCAGGGAAATCCTGACAAGATCATCTTACTGCTGCTTGAATATTTTTATTGCATTAAGGGCTTTTCTATGCCAGAAACTGGCAGGGACACCTTTTGTCCAGGTGGCCTCTGGCTCCTCTCAGCATCTGTTGTCCCTAGAGCAGTCAGAAGGCTTAGAAATAAGGGGACAGACAAAAAGAAATAAGAGGAG
The DNA here is from genome assembly GCF_042477335.2 of Ovis canadensis. NCBI lineage: Eukaryota > Metazoa > Chordata > Mammalia > Artiodactyla > Bovidae > Ovis > Ovis canadensis. The sequence continues at coordinate 61,346,402 of NC_091253.1, read as the reverse complement.
GAAGGGGATGAAGGAGAAGAAAAGGAAGGAGAGGGAGAGGGGAAAAGGGAGGAAATGATGGAAGGAGGTAGAAAGAGAGGAGGGCATGGAGGAAGAGATGCCGGAGAAAGAAAGGGAAATTAAGAACACAAATCTTACTACATTATTCCCCTGCTTAGAAGCTTAGGAACACTTCAGTTCACTCTTAGAAGAAAATGCAAACTCCCTATCTTGATTTATACAACCCTTTATAATCTGGTTCCTGCTACCTTCATCTTTCATATTATTTCACCTTCCTCCTTCTCTAAGGTTTATTTGTGTCATTCAGGGTCAAATGCCACCTCCTTGACCACTTACAAGTCACTCTTTATCATGCCACCCAATTTTCATTCTCTGTGGAGCACTTCTCAACATCTGCCATATTTCTTGCTTACAACTTTATTGGTCTACTTCATTACAAACCTTTTACCAGACTCTAAGCTCCATGAAAACATAAATGCTGCTCACTTACCAGAAGATAAGTGGGCATCATTATTCCTTTGCAGATTTTAGTAGAATAGGAGATATACACCAAAAGGAGATTACTGATAGGAGAAAATACCATCCAAGAGGGGCAAATAGAGTGCTCTGGGGCATATAAAATGACTGAAAAACAATCTACACCAGAACTCTCAGAAAAGACTTCCTGAAATAAATAGTGTTATGATAATATTTAAAAGAGTAGTAGAATTTGAATATAGGGGAGTTAGATGGGACAAATTGTGTTCTGGGTTGAGAGACCAGTGAGAAAATTCCAGGGTTGGGCATAGCCCAGAAGAAGCTTCATATCGAGGAGAACAAGCCCCCAGGAAGTCATTGTGAGCGGCACAGCTTGGGCAAAAGCCCCTTCACTGTGCTAAGAATGTCCCTCACAAGCATGAAACACATTCTCTTACACAGACGTGGAAGGAAATGGTATGGTCCCGGCTCCTGTTAGAAGCTTCTCTAGAAGACTGAGTGTTTCTCATGACCCAGAAAACTAAATATGCTGCTGAGGCATCTAGAGAGTTTCATCCCATACATGAGGTGGCTATATACTGCTTCCTGTTTACACTGACAATGTAGGGTGGAAGAGGTATACTAATGAAAATACAAATTTAAAAAAAAAGAAAAGAAAATACAAATACACATTGTCAGTGGAAGGAAGTAGGGAACCCAAGAGTTTGAGGTACTAAGTGGAAAATCTATGTTTTTATTATTGTAAGAAATAACTGTAAGCACCTACTACGTGCCAGGTGGGAATCTACAGCAATTGACAGAGTAGATAAAGCTTTCGCCAGCAATGCTTACATTTTAGAGTATGGAGAAAGGAAATAAGCATACAAACAAACAAAAACATAATATGTCCTACAGTGATAAGAGACTTCCCAAGTAGCGCTAGTGGTAAAGAATCTGCCTGCCAATGCATGAGACATAAGAGCTGTGGATTTGATCCCTGAGTCAGGAAGATCCCTTCGAGAAGGAAATGGCAACCCACCCCAGTATCTTTGCCTGGGAATCCCATAGACAGAGGAGCCTGGCCGGTTACAGTCCACAATGCAGGAGGCTTGGGTTTGACTCATGGGTTTGACTTGTAAGAATATAAAACTTCCTAATTTTCTCAAATTCTTGCTATTTCTACTTAGTTCTAATTTTCAGTTGCTTCCAATGTTGGTGAATATATACTTTCCAGGATTATTCATGCCGAGAAATATGACAATATGCAAGTTCTCTGCATATGCACATGTTCATTATGAGAGAGTCTGGAAAGAATAGAATATCTTAAGCAAGAAGAAAGCATATTTATCTTTCTCTGAAATCTTCCTTTGACTTTTGTGATCCTTTAAATGTTTTTTCTTTCTTTCTTTCCCCTAAAAGGATTTAAATTGTATTTAAGAATGCTATGAATTCTAAAATTTGATGAAGCTGGTCGTAAAATCATTGTACCTTCTAGAAACCTATTGACTGTAGTTCACTATAGAGAACACTCACACAACAGTTCAGTTTTTCCCCTGAATGTTAATAGTCCCATGGAAAAGAATTTGGAATAAAAATTGAAATAATTAAGTGGAAACAATGACTGGGGAATGAAGATTTCAGAGAAAAGCATGCCTTTTAAAAGGGTAGTGGAGACAGCAAGCACTTAGTCAATGGACATGACCTAATATCTTTTTCTATATTTTTAAAGGCCGAGTTAAGTCAATAGCTTTCATGTCACTGCAGGGAACTATACTAACTTGGAAATCACAAGCCAGTATTTGGAGGTAACTTTCTAGCTCTAAGAGTTGCCAGACCTCATAATTAGCACTCCTACAGAAAAGTGCTAAACAAAGCCGCATGCGCTCATTTTTATTCTGCAAGGGATTGTTCTCCAAGGGCAGGCACAGCTGTTGTGGAACAAAGCAGTTATGCAAATTTCAAAGTCTTCAGAAGATTATACATGTAAAGCCAGTATACTTCATTTACGACCATCACCTCATTCTGCTACATGGGCACAAATGAGTAAAAAAAAAGAGAAGGCGGAAGGAGAGAGAAAGAAAGAGAGTAACAGAGAGACACACAGAGGGAGGGGATGAGAAACACATCAAATTCACTGATCCATGTGGGTGACTTTCATGAGTAAGTACATATTTTACAGGAGGTCATAGAAGAGTGAACAAAACTTCACAAGGCTCTGAGAAGAGTGCAACTTTAGATTTGTTCCGCCTTTGTGGCCATGGCAACAATAAATGCATTTTCTCAAGTATGTAATCTTGAAGAGTTCTGGTAAAGCAGAGAGGACTTCCCAGGTGGCACCAGGGGTAGAGATTCAATCTGCCAATGCTGAAGATGTAAAAGACACAGGTTCAGTCCTGGGTGGGGAAGATCTTCTGGGGAAGGATGTAGCAATCCACTCCAGTATTCTTGCCTGGAGCATCCCATGGACAGAGGAGCCTGGCAGGCTACTTGTCCATAGAGTCACAAAGAGTCAGACATAACTGAAGTGACTTATCACACATGCACAGAGAGGACAAGAGACTTGTAGTCAGAAGACCCATTTTAAACTCTACTTTGGCCATTGTTGTTGTTTAGTTGCTAGGTTGTGTCTGAATATTTTGCAACCCATGGGCTTAGTCTGCCAGGCTCCTCTGTCCATGGGATTTCCCAGGGCAAGAATACTGGAGTGGGTTGCCACTTCCTTCTATGGAGAGCTTCTAACCCAAGGATGGAAGCCTTGTCTCCTGCATTGGCAGGTGCATTCTTGCCACTGAGCCACCAGGGAAGCCCTACCTTGGCCATTACATGCCACTTTCTCCCTTGTTTTCTCACCTGTAAAATGAAGATAACAAAAATACATGGGATTACATCTTGTTCATACATTTTTCTCATCTGGTTCAGAAAAAAGCCTCCTATCTGGACCCTCTACATCTACTTTTAGAACATTCTCCACTATCTATCTAATGCAGAAATGAGTACAACACATCTTCTAGTCTTCACTCACATCCAAAGTTAAAATACTATTAATTCTCATATAAATTTTAATTATGCTAAGATAGGGAGAAAACCTTTTAAAAGTTGGCACTAATGAATGTATGCATATATGAATTAACACTATATATTAACATACAAATAAAAGTAAGAATGCACAGAATTTTCTTGCTTTCGAAAAATGCTTCATTGCATTAAGATTGTGGCCCTCATATTTTCTCATCTCTTAACCCTTCATACACTCAATAAATAGTGAGGATCCCTAAGGGCAATTGTTTCTGTGTGTTGTATCTATTCATCTTTGCCACATTTAAAATTAAACCAGAAAAAATTTAAATCAAGACTGTATAAGTAAATATTTTAATAGCCATCAGAAGATGCTGTCATCCCATGTCAGATAGACTGTATCCTCATGGGACACTGAGAAGTAAAAGACAAAAATAATTTCTTAGTAATTGCCATGAAAATAGTTTTGACCTCATAGAACCCTGAATGACCACACTTGCAGAATCACTGCTCTCAGAGCAAAAGAATCCCAGGAATTTGCAGGAATCCTGGAGGGTTTAAGTCTTCCACAGGCCACGGATTAATGGTCTTCTAAGTACATATACCAAGATCTTAAAAGGCAGGGAAGCCCTGACATGACGTATGAGTCATGTTTATGTGTAATGATACCACATTGGCAGCAACACAACTCCCAATAATTGGATAATGAAATCATTTTACAGTGAAATCAAACCAAAATGCTGAAAGCTAAGGTTTCAACAAATAATGGAGTGTAAAATAGCTGACTCAGAAAAGACTCTGACGAAGGCAAAGACTGAAGGCAAAAGGAGAAGGGGGTGGCAGAGGATGAGATTGTTAGATAGCATCGCTGACTCAGCAGACATGAATCTGAGCAGACTCTGGGAGGTAGTGGAGGACAGAGGAACCTGGTGTGCTACAGTCCATGGGGTTGCAAAGAGTTAGACGTGAATTAGCACTGGACAACAACAACAAAAATACGTACTAACAAATAAGAGAATAAAACAAATCTTAAAACAATTTAAATCATATGATAAAAGTAATATATACCACACACAATACAATAAAAAAGTACATTAGGAGGAAATATATTTAAAAATTAATTTTCTCTGAATGCAGAATAATGAGCAATTTTTCTCTCTTTACTGTTTTCTATGTTTTTTCAACATTTCTATAATAAATAGTTCATAATTTGAAAATTTATAAAATCAGAAAATTTAAATATCTTTGTTAATTTCCTTTTGTTTTCAGAATATAATCCAAACAGCTTAATACTGCTAACCAGGCTGGTGTGGTTGCCCACCTCTGCTGCACAAACTTATCCTACTAATTTATGATGCACTCATCTTTAGAAATACCCACCTGCTCAAAATTCACACCACAATTCATGCTTCTATGTCTTTGTACACCTTTACATGGAATATCCTTCACTCTTCTCCTATGTGGTTAAATCCTACTGTTCATCTCTTGGCTTATGGCTTCTTTTCTTTAAGAATTTCCTCCTCCACATTCCTGCAGCAACCTTTGCATTCATGCGTGCATTTGTAGCATAATTGTGTGTCCAGCTTTCTCTCTCTCCTTCCTGGGGAAAGAATTCTTTGTTGTCAGGGACTTTAACTTGTTTTGGTTTGGTTCTGATTTTGTTTAGTTTTGTTTGGTTTGGTTCTTTGGCTGTTGGTTTTCTCTACCCAGACACTGAGAAGCAGATTCTCAGACAGAGAGAGGATGGGAGAAGATAGGGGAACATATTTTTCTGGAAAACATCCTTCCAAGTGCTACCTTTTCAATGACATTGGAGTAATATGTTGTCGTGACTGTTGTTCAAATTGATTGAAAAAAAAATAGATGAGGCAATATGAAATCCAGAAGTTGAGATATGTGAAAGAGTTAGGTGTTGAGATTTTATTTATATGTGTTTCCTATAAGGCAATCTAGTGGTCTTCTCCTCTACCCCCAACCAAGGCTCAGTTTCTCTGACATTTAAACCTGGTTATGTTTGATCAAGAATGTACAGGTCTTCATTAAGATCTCGCTCTCTTTTTTTTTTAATGGCTGGCTGATGAATGAATAAGGGAAATTTAAACTGGGATACATTATACCTTGTTGAAGCAAACCCGCTGCAATTGTATTCTGTTGACATAGCCATTTATGAATAATGGATGCCAAGAGACATTCAGATGGTTGCTGTCTTGGGAAAATAAAGTGGGTCATCAAATGGAAGGAAAATAGGAAGTCAGAGAGAAGAAACAGAATTTAAAGAAACACAGTTTACATCTGCCAGAAAACTGCAGCTGCAGACCAGCGATCCCATACAGACAAGGCAAGTTTGGATAGTCCAGGAGATAACATGTCAGACCAGGAAATAATCCTAGATTATTCAAATCAATGACTACTGCCAGAAACCAGAGGCCTTTCTTCACCATCTTACCGTAGTGAAGAACACAATTCTGAACAGCAAGAGGGATCATGATCAGACCCAGTGTGTCAATCTCAGAATCAAAGAGCAATGTAAAACAAAGGCATATATTAGTCTATAGGCAATTCAAACTTTTAGCCATGCCTAGTTTTTTCAATGATGATAACTTATTTCTTCAGTAAAATGTTAGGTAACACAAGGTTAAAATATTAACCACAGCCTACATTCCTTACTGGAAATAAATTTCCAACCTATTGATTTCAAAGTCCTTTATGAAAACTTTTAATATATATGTAAATCATTTATTGCACATAATAATACAACTGTGGTTCTTTATTTAAACTTGTATCTGGGCCACTTAGCCACTTTGGATCTCAATTTTCTCATCTGTGAGTTGAGGGTCTTGAGATGAGCTCTAAGTAACACCCAAATCTAAATTTTCTCTGCTATTCACCAATGGATTTAATCTTTCTTAATTCCATTTTGCTCTGACATTTTAAAAATTTAACACCTCTGGAAGAAAAAAAAAAGATAATTTTCAAACAACATTGAGTCTGACCTGAAGTCACTGACTCCAGAGGATTTATACACGCACACATACACACACACACACACATATATAATCACTACATCATTATCTTTATTCAATTGTTCTTTTATATTTGTTGATGGTTGTTTCAGTCTGTAAACCTGATGGGGTTAATTAAGGACCTCAAATATAATTTGAAAATGTTTACACACAGCACACAGCACATTTTAGGTTGCCAATCCCATCTGTGGACACTGCTATATTAATGACACAATATTTGTTTTAGAGGTCATAGTGCTATCTGCCAGGTTAAACATTTGTAATCTGGACCCAACTTTAATATATCCTTTCAAAGAAAGCCACAGCCTGCTATACACTCCATCAACAGCACTCTTCAATCAAATGGTTTGTCAAGATTACAGAGGCAGCTAAGCCAACAATAACAAGCACCTTCCATGTGGATGTTAATTAGAATGTTGACATAGTAAAACTCCTCACTAGGGATAAGTTGGCAGTTCAGTACTTGCAACCCAACCTCATGTGAAGGCAGAGCTGTTAATAGAATTTGTCCCCAGAATGACCAAAGGCAGAGCACAAAGAGCTTCAGCCTTGTTTGTACCCTGTGGGGGTGGTAAGCATGTGGGTGTCAGTTCCTGGCTGTACAGTGTCTTTTTTATGACCACACAGTGGTTAATTTGTACTTCTGCTCTCAAATATCACTTTTAAAGGTCACTCTTCTGTTTACTAAACTACACATAGGTAAGCAACAGCAGAATAGAGTTCTAAGTGTGCCTTTGAGGTTGCTATTATCACAGTTTTTCTTTTTTTTAATTGAAGTATAGTTGATTTATAATTTTATATTAGTTTCAGATATACAACATAGTGATCCAGTATTTTTACAGATTATATTCCCCTGAAAGTTACCACAAGATAATGGCTATAATTCCATGTGCTGTATAATATATCCTTCTTATTTATCTATTTTATACCTAGTAGTTTGTATCTCTTAATCCTACACCCTAACATCACACTTTTAAAATGATTTCAATTATATATTACTTTAATTGTACTTTTGATGATATTCTAGGATAGCTGGGGCTTCCCTGGTGGCTCAGACGGTAAAGCGTCTGCCTTCAATGCAGGAGACCTGGGTTCGATTCCTGTGTCGGGAAGATCCCCTGGAGAAGGAAATGGCAATCCACTCCAGCACTCTTGCCTAGAAAATCCCACGGGTGGAGGAGCCTGATAAGCTACAGTCTATGGGGTTACAAAGAGTCGGACACAACTGAGCGACTTGACTTCACTTCACTAGGATATCTTGCACTGTGAAATTGGAGAATATTCTTGAGAGTCCTTTGGACTGCAAGGAAATCAAACCAGTAATTCCTAAAGGAAATCAGTCCTGAATATTTATTGGAAGGACTGATGCTGAAGCTGAAACTCCAATACTTTGGCCACTTGATGTGAAGAGCTGACTCATTGGAAAAGACCCTGATACTGGGAAAGATTAAAGGCAGGAGGAGAAGGGGATGACAGAGGATAAGATGGTTGGATATCATCACTGACTCGATGGACATCAGTTTGATCAAGCTCTGGGAATTGGTGATGGACAGGGAAGCCTGGCATTACTGCAGTCCATGCAGTCGCAAAGAGTTGGACATGACTGAGTGACTGAACTGAACTGAGTACATCTTTGAGTTTATGTATAAGAGTTGAACTGTGAAGAAAGCTGAAGGCCAAAGAATTGATGCTTTTGAACTGTGGTGTTGGAGAAGACTCTTGAGAGTCTCTTGGACTGCGAGGAGATCCAACCAGTCCATTCTGAAGGGCATCAGCCCTGGGATTTCTTTGGAGGGAATGATGCTAAAGCTGAAGCTCCAGTACTTTGGCCACCTCATGCGAAGAATTGACTCATTGGAAAAGACTCTGATGCTGGGAGTGATTGGGGGCAGGAGGAGAAGGGGACAACAGAGGATGAGATGGCTGGATGGCATCACTGACTCGATGGACGCGAGTCTGAGTGAACTCCAGGAGCTGGTGATGGACAGGGAGGCCTGGCGTACTGCGATTCATGGTGTTGCAAAGAGTCAGACACAACTGAGCGACTGAACTGAACTGAACTGAACATTGTCTCACAATTTTTCAGTTTAATGTAGCTTCACATGTATTATCTCATACTCTTTTTTAACAGTTTTGTGGGATATGAAAGGAATTTTTTAAAAAAAGTTAACAGTGTGGTAGACTAAGAACATAAGACATTAAAAGATAACATGTCAAAGTTGTAGGGTGAGTTTTAACAGAATACAATAGCAATAGCAAAAACAAAAAGACATTGAAATAGAATATAAAAGGAGGTACATGGCTTTTATCAGGCCCACTCTGACAACCTCTAAGATCTCAGAATTACAACAAATAAAGGTAACCAAACAAAGAATCAACAATTATTGGGTACCTATGATGTGTCCGACTTCCAAGGCCAAATTTGCCTGTTACTCCAGGTGTTTCTTGACTTCCTACTTTTGCATTCCAGTCCCCTATAATGAAAAGGACATCTTTTTTGGGTGTTAGTTCTACAAGGTCTTGTAGGTCTTCATAGAACCGTTCAGCTTCAGCTTCTTCAGCATTACTGGTTGGGGCATAGACTTGGATTACCATGATATTGAATGGTTTGCCTTGGAAACGAACAGACATCATTCTGTCATTTTTGAGCTTGCTGCATTTTGGACTCTTTTGTTGACCATGATGGCTACTTCATTTCTTCTGAGGGATTCCTGCCCGCAGTAGTAGATATAATGGCCATCTGAGTTAAATTCCCCCATTCCAGTCCATTTTAGTTTGCTGATTCCTAGAATGTCAACGTTCACTCTTGCCATCTCTTGTTTGACCACTTCCAATTTGCCTTGATTCATGGACCTGACATTCCAGGTTCCTATGCAATATTGCTCTTTACAGCATTGGACCTTGCTTCTATCACCAGTCACATCCACAACTGGGTATTGTTTTTGCTTTGGCTCCATCCCTTCATTCTTTCTGGAGTTATTTCTCCACTGATCTCCAGTAGCATATTGGGCACCTACTGACCTGGAGAGTTCTTCTTTCAGCATCCTATCATTTTGCCTTTTCCTACTGTTCATGGGGTTCTCAAGGCAAGAATACTGAAGTGGTTTGCCATTCCCTTCTCCAGTGGACCACATTGTGTCAGACCTCTCCACCATGCCCACCCATCTTGGGTGGCCCCATGGGCATGGCCTAGTTTCATTGAGTTAGACAAGGCTGTGGTCCTAATGTGATTAGATTGACTAGTTTTCTGTGATTATGGTTTCAGTGGGTCTGCCCTCTTGCAACACCTACCATCTTACTTGGGTTTTTCTTACCTTGGATGAGGGGTATCTCCTCACAGCTGCTCCAGCAAAGTGCAGCCGCTGCTCCTTACCTTGGACGAGGGGTATCTCTTCCTCGTTTTCTCCAGAAACACCTGGAGTAACAGGCAAATTTGGCCTTGTAATGCAGAATGAAGCAGGGCAAAGACTAATAGTGTTTTGCCAAGAAAATGCACTGGTCATAGCAAACACACTCTTCCAACACCACAGGAGAAGATTCCACACATGGACCTCACCAGATGGTCAACACCAAAATCAGATTGATTATATTCTTTGCAGCCGAAGATGGAGAAGCTGTATACAATCAACAAAACAAGACTAGGAGCTGACTGTGGCTCAGATCATGAACTCCTTATTGCCAGGTTCAAACTTAAATTGAAGAAAGTAGGGAAAACCACTAGACCATTCCGGTATGACCTAAATCAAATCCCCTATGATTATACAGTGGAAGTGAGAAATAGATTTAAGTGCCTAGATCTGATAGATAGAGTGCCTGATGAACTATGGAATGAGGTTCGTGACATTGTACGGGAGATAGGGATCAAGACTATCCCCATGGAAAAGAAATGCAGAAAAGCAAAATGGCTGTCTGGGGAGGCCTTCCAAATAGCTGTGAAAAGAAGAGAGGCAAAAAGCAAAGGAGAAAAGGAAAGATATAAGCATCTGAATGCAGAGTTCCAAAGAACAGCAAGAAGAGATAAGAAAGCCTTCTTCAACAATCAATGCAAAGAAATAGAGGAAAAGAACAGAATGGGAAAGCCTAGAGATCTCTTCAAGAAAATTAGAGATACCAAGGGAACATTTCATGCAAAGATGGGCTCGATAAAGGACAGAAATGGCATGGACCTAACAGAAGCAGAAGATATTAAGAAGACGTGGCAAGAATACACAGAACTATACAAAAAAAGATCTGCATGACCAATATAATCACGATGGTGTGATCACTCACCTAGAGCCAGACATCCTGGAATGTGAAGTCAAGTGGGCCTTAGAAAGCATCACTATGAACAAAGCTAGTGGAGGTGATGGAATTCCAGTGGAGCTGTTTCAAATCCTGAAAGATGATGCTGTGAAAGTGCTGCACTTAATATCCCAGCAAACTTGCTAACGTCCGTTGGATCATGGAAAAAGCAAGAGAGTTCCAGAAAAATACCTACTTCTGCTTTATTGATTATGCCAAAGCCTTTGACTGTGTGGATCACAATAAACTGTGGAAGATTCTGAGAGAGATGGGAATATCAGACCACCTGACCTGCCTCTTGAGAAACCTATATGCAGGTCAGGAAGCAACAGTTAGAACTGGACATGGAACAACAGACCAGTCCCAAATAGGAAAAGGAGTACATCAAGGCTGTATATTGTCACCGTGCTTATTTAACTTATATGCAGCGTACATCATGAGAAATGCTGGACTAGATGAACCACAAGGTGGAATCAAGATTGCTAGGAGAAATATCAATAACTTCAGATAACCAGATGACACCACCCTTATGGCAGAAAGTGAACAGGAGCTAAAAAGCCTCTTGATGAAAGAGGAGAGTGAAAACGTTGGCTTAAAGCTCAACATTCAGAAAACAAAGATCATGGCATCTGGTCCCTTCACTTCATGGAAAATAGATGGGGAAACAGTGGAAACAGTGTCAGACTTTATTATTTTGGGCTCCAAAATCACTGCAGATGGTGACTGCAGCCATGAAATTAAAAGATGCTTACTCTTTGGAAGAAAAATTATGACCAACCTAGATAGCATATTGAAAAGCAGAGACATTACTTTGCCAACAAAGGTCTGTCTAGTCAAGGCTATGGTTTTTCCAGTGGTCATGTATGGATGTGAGAGTTGGACTATGAAGAAAGCTGAATGCCAAAGAATTGATGCTTTTGAACTGTGGTGTTGGAGAAGACTCTTGAGAGTCCCTTGGACTGCAAGGAGATCCAACCAGTCCATTCTGAAGGAGATCAGCCCTGGGATTTCTTTGGAAGGAATGATGCTAAAGCTGAAACTCCAGTACTTTGGCCACCTCATGCGAAGAGTTGACTCACTGGAAAAGACTCTGATGCTGGGAGGGATTGGGGGCAGGAGGAGAAGGGGACGACAGAGGATGAGATGGCTGGACGGCATCACTGACTGGATGGACGTGAGTCTGAGTGAACTCCGGGAGTTGGTGATGGACAGGGAGGCCTGGCATGGTGCAATTCATGGGGTCGCAAAGAGTCAGACTCAACTGAGCGACTGAACTAGGCTGAACTGATGATATGTCCATTTGTACTTTCTAACTGTACAGTACATTATTATTTTCCTTATATTGAGAAATTAACTTTAATTGGGTAAGGCCAGAGGTAGTAAGAGTGTAAAATGTCTTTCCTCTGGAAGTGAATTCTCTCCTTCATTTTACCTATATGGTAACCAGATGTCAAGATGGTCCCAAATGATCCCAGTATCTAATCCCTTCCCTGGCAAATACACTATAACGAAAGTGGCAGAATAGATGACACAAGATAGTAACTTTCATCTTGCTAGAAGACCCTCTCTTGCTGGCTTTGATGAAGGAAGCTGCCGTTCTGAGAAGCCATATGAAACTCAGGATGGCCTCCAGCTAACATCCAGCAAGGAACTGACGTCAACAGGTCAACTCTCAAGGGACTGAAACCTGCCGATAACCACACAGGCCTGTAAGCACATCTTTCCCCAATAGAGCTTTCACATGACACCATAGCCTAAGTGATAACTTGCTTGCAGCCTGTGAGAAACCCTGAAGCAGAGGACACACAAAAATTATAAGACAACAACCGTGTGTTACTTTAAGTTACTAAGTTTGTAGTGATTTGTCACTACATTATGTCTCTGACTTAAATAGAATGCATTTCAGGTTTGAAATTTATCGTTTATGTCAAAGGATGCTTTAGCTTAATTGTTGACATAGGATAACCCACAACAATTTGATACCTTAAAGATACTCTAGTAAATAACAAAGTACTAGAAATCACTTCTGATTTTCATGTCTGAGTTGCCTTCAGAATAATTACCTACTGTCACCACTACCAGGTGTTATATAAAGTGCATTAAAAAGTCTTTATTTGTTACGTACTCATAGACATTTTTTATATATTGAAATATCTATTAAAGTAGAATATTTAACTAGCAAAATGATATTTCTCATTTATTTATAACATAAAGATACATGAAATTACAGATCAAATCATAAATTCATTCTAGGTAGATGTTTTAGAAGAATCAAATTGCATGCCATGATGTTAAATCTTAATTAAAACTGCTTCAAAGGCTTATAAACTTGAAATTCCATAGCATTGTCTGACATAATGAGGCTAGGAATGTCATTCATTCCTGTATAATGTAGTACTCCTTAAACTTGGATGTAAACAACTTCTCAAGCTTCATCTAAGCTCCTATGTACTAATTTTAGTAACTAGTGGTCAAATTTAGAAAAGTTAATGCTGACACTATTCACAGGATTTCTTAATTTACAGTCTTGGGTTATGTTACTGAACCTCTGTAACTTTTGCACTTTAATGGCTCCCATACATGAGGACCCTTCATCCACTTTATTATATTAACTACACTTCCCTAAAATGAGTCATTTCTTTATTCCAGATGTATATTCCAAAATATTCCAGATGTATGTATATTTCACAATAATAAGATAGCATGTTTTCTTCTAGCATCTTAAGAAGGCTGTCTGACCAAGCAAAAGCTTGGTCATGACCTTGCTGTATGGTGCAGCTGAATTCACATATGGCATAAAGAATCAGAACAGATATACTTAAAATGTACTGTGTGACCTTGAGCAAGATACTTATCTAAGATTTATATTTCTTCTCTGTAAAGTAAAATAAATTTCCTGTTTTGAAAAGATAAAGTAAGTGTACGGGGAGAAAAATGATTTATAAAATTCAAAACTAAGAGTAAAAATGGCAACCCATTCCAGTACTCTTGCCTGGAGAATCCCATGGATGGAGGAGCCTGGTCGCGAAGAGTAAAAATGGGAGTGTATAATTTCTTTCCAGATAATTTTATCTGTAACTATAAATGCAAGAATATGAAAAACTCAAGAGATAGTTTGCAGAGAGGACAACATAGAGAAAGATTAACTTCTCAGTACAAAGGACATAAATGGAAATTTTGGGGTGAAAGAGAGCAAGGAAGAAAGAAGCAAGACAAGATGTAGAGCAAGACAAGGGGGACCAAGAACACACATTTAGATGAAGGGGTGAGTGACAATGGAGACCTGTGGAAAATGCCTGGGAGGAGCAATTTCAGTTGAAGAGTATTTCTAAGAGACTGCAAAGTGATGCAAGGTAATTATATTGTCCCAAAGCATAATAGATTTTATTGCACATGAAAATTCTTACTGTGAATGCTGTGTGGGAAAATCTCAAACATAAGGAACACTTGGAAACCACATCCAGCCATCAGGAGGAAGATAAAAGAAGAGCTGATGAGATGTAATGAGACATAGTTGATAATAAAACTTGTGGGAGACAGGAAGCTGGAGAAAAATCTTTGAGAAAGATTACATGCTCCTTGGAGTTGGAGATCAACCGCACAAAGGAATAAGGGGGACAGAGTTTAAATGAATCTTTTGTTAATCTCAAAGAACAGAGTGATCCCACCTGACATTTGTATTACTTAAAGATTTAAATTACCTAGAATAGAGCCTTCTTCAGCCCTCAAAAAACACAATTTGAGACAGACTCAAGGAGCTTAACAACTTACTTTCCTGGCTTGCTGAAAATAAGTCAGGCAAAAGTAAAGAATATGGCTTACTAAAGAAATTCACCTGTCTACTCGACTCATTTCTAATCATTAGACGGATGAGTTAATTAACTCAGTGCAGGCAATCCTTCCACAATGTATAGGTATATCACATGATCACATTTACACTTTAAGTATCTTACAATTTTTTCAATTAAATCTCAATAAAATAATAACAAAATATATAATAATATAATTATGAAAACTTAGGCAATTATATACAGTATTGTAACATTCCTGGGCTTCCTAGGTGGGCGTAGTGGTAAAGAATCCACCTGCCAATGCAGGAGGCACAAGAGTCCCAGGTATGATCCTCAGTAAAGAAGATCCTCTGGAGTAGGAAATGGCAAACTACTCCAGTATTCTTGCTTGGAGAATTCCATGGACAGACGAGCCTGGTGAGCTATAGTCCATGGAGTCGAAAAGAGTTGGACACAACTGAGCATGTATAATGTGCCACTGAGTATGCACATTATCAGTTCCGGTCAGTTCAGTCACTCAGTTGTGTCCAACTCTTTGCGACCCCATGGACTGCAGAACATCAGACCTCCCTGTCCATCACCAACTCCCAGAGTTTACTTAAACTCACGTCCATTGAGTCGGTGATGCCTCCAACCATCTCATCCTCTGTTGTCCCCTTCTCCTCCTGCCTTCAATCTTTCCCAGTATCAGGGTGTTTTCTTTTCTTTTCTTTTCTTTTTTTTTTTGAGTTTTTTTAAAATTAATTAATTAATTTATTTATTTTTAAATTTCAAAATCTTTAATTCTTACATGTGTTCCCAAACATGAACCCCCCTCCCACCTCCTTCCCCACAACATCTCTCTGGGTCATCCCCATGCACCAGCCTCAAGCATGCTGCACCCTGCGTCAGACATAGACTGGCGATTCAATTCTTACATGATAGTATACATGTTAGAATGCCATTCTCCCAAACATCCCACCCTCTCCCTCTCCCTCTGAGTCCAAAAGTCCCTTATACACATCTGTGTCTTTTTTCCTGTCTTGCATACAGGGTCGTCATTGCCATCTTCCTAAATTCCATATATATGTGTTAGTATACTGTATTGGTGTTTTTATTTCTGGCTTACTTCACTCTGTATAATTGGCTCCAGTTTCATCCATCTCATCAGAATTGATTCAAATGAATTCTTTTTAACGGCTGAGTAATACTCCATTGTGTATATGTACCACAGCTTTCTTATCCATTCATCTGCTGATGGAATGAGTCAGTTCTTAGCGTCAGGTGGCCAAAATATTGGAGTTTCAGCTTCAGCATTAGTCCTTCTGATGAATATTCAGGACTGATTTCCATTTGGATGAACTGATAGGATCTCCTTGCAGTTCAAGGGACTCTCAAGAGTCTTCTCCAACACTACGGTTCAAAAGCATCAATTCTTCGGGGCTCAGCTTTCTTTATAGTCCAACTCTCACATCCATACATGACTACTGGAAAAAACCATAGCTTTGACTAGATATATCTTTGTTGGCAAACTGATGTCTCTGCTTTTTACTGTGCTGTCTAGGTTTGTCATAACTTTTCTTCCAAGGAGCAAGCCTCTTTTAATTTGGAATTTATAACAAGAATACTGGAGTGGGTAGCCATTCCCTTCTTCAGGTGATTTTCCTGACCCAGGGATTGAATCCAGGTCTGGTGCATTGCAGGCAGATTCTTTACCATGTGAGCCACGAGACAATCCCCAACCAACCATATATCTATGCACACATATAACTATTATGCCATTAAGTAAATGCATTGGAATTCCGTTATTAGTACGTTCTTACCATGACATCTGTAACACTCTCCAGCCCTCAGGCACTGACTATTCCTTCTCCTGGAATGGCTGTTCTGCTCAAATCTTGTCCTATAGGGGAAGCTTTCCCCAACTACATGTTTAAGTGAATAGCAACATTTATTTCTCACAGTTTATTTCTTGAGACCCAGAAGTCCAAGATCAAGGGGCTGACTGACTCAGTTCCTGGCCGGGGCCCTCTTCCTAGTGATGTCTTTAAAAGATGACAAGAGAGAGAGTGCTCTGAGGGATCTCTTTTGTAAGAGCACTTATCCCATTCATGAGCGCCCCACCCTAGGACCTAATCATCTCCTAAATGAACCGTCTCCCACCTCCTCACACCATCATCTTTGGAGTTAAGCTTTTGGGGGCCAGTGGGGATAGACTCAAAGTTTCAGACCATAACACCTAATAAACTAGATCTGTCTTCCTATTGCTTTGTAAACTAAAGAACTTAGCAGATGCCATCATAGATCTTTCTCTGTATGTGGATTACATCTAATTATAGAGTATGACCTTCTTAAGCCAGGTTCATAGCATACTATCTTTCTAGGCTAACCATGTGACACACAGCACAGTGCGCAGTGGCCCCTCAGGTTTCTATGGAAATGGTTTTTGGAGGAAGATATGGCACAGAATTGAGTTCCATAATTCCAGCTCACTGCTTTCTCATCCTGTAACAGAGGGTGGCTAATTTCCTCTCTGCCATCCATTTAGAAGTTTCCTTTGGGTTAGTAGCCAGTGTAGGAAGGAGCAGTTAACATTTTTCATTTCAGCCAGAGTTGAACTGTTTATATACCGAGAGGGAGACTTGTATCATGAAGAGGGATCCTCTTTTTAGCTTTAGGTCTGGAGCAACCACCTAATATTTACATGACTCTGGAGAGATCATTTTCCATCTGTAAGGTTCAGTTTCCATATTTATAAAAGATAAACAAACAAGCAAACAAGTCAACCAAAGGGAGTGAGAGGCCTGGGGGAGAGCAGTATTTGACCTTATAGGATCACAAGCAATTTCATAATCAGATGAAATTATATGTATGAAAGTTTTGACACAGCATAAATGTAAATGCTTAATATTATTTTGAAAAGCTGAGGGATAACTTTATTTATATAACTTTATATATAAACATGGATTAGTATTACTCTTTAGTTAAGTGATTATGATCTCCCAAGTTTACCAATTTAAACTCCAGAATCATAAAGTGATTCAAAGATCAAAAGAAAAACTATACAAATGCACTCATAATTAAAATGTCATAATAATAAAGTTTACTTGCTACTTTTGATTTCTTGGGGTTTAAAAACAAACAACTTGCTCAGCATATTTTGGCAGAGCTTCTTTTTAAAAAACAAGAAGGTTACCAACCAAATTATGAGGACAGCAAATGGAAAAAAAACACTGTAATGCTGCTAAATAAAGATAGGAACACAAATTCTATATTGGAAATCAAGCTAGTATGTTTTACTTTGGAGGTTGGGTGGGTTTTTTTTTTCCTTATATTGGATGTTTTCCAAGAGTCTTATAATACTTAAAAAGGAGTTCCATTTTTTAATTCTTTCCTCCAAACATATGAGAATTTTTTTAAAGAAACACTGTGACGTCTATTGACAGAGAAATAAATATAAATATGTTCCCTATTTTAGTCTTATTTAAATACAAGTGGTACATAAAGGTGTGATTAGCACTAAAAATACATATTTTGTGTTAAGAAATTGTATCTGAAGGATATAACATGTAGGAATGTAGTAAAAGAAACTTTCAGTCACTCAGTGTATATAAAATAATATTCTATGGCTATATACTTTAAAACAAAATTTTATTTATTTGGTTATGCCAGGTCTTAGTTGGGATATGCAGGATCTTAGATGCAGCATGTGGGATCTAGCTCCCCACCAAGAGATGGAGCTCCCTGCATTGGGAGCTCAGGTTCTTAGCCACTGGGCCACCACGGAAGTCTCTAAATAGTTTAAAACTGAATACATCAATGTATACTTTTCCTACCCAAAAAGGAGCTAACACCCGTAGGAGGAAGACTTTTCCTAATAATTCAGATCTAAAGGGTTTACCTCAAGAATATTCCAAGGCTTTATTAGTTTTGAGGGAAATCAAAGAGATAAGTCCATGGCCAACACCCCTACAACACTTCAGTATTTCTAAGGTCAGCTTATTTTTAAAAAATCCTTTTCATTGTCAGGTAGACTGGAAGTTTTCATAGGATTTTACTTGTAAAAGCAGGAAGGGCCAAAACATTGAAATACAGAAAAAAATATTAAAACAACAACAAAAACGACTGGCTTACAGGGCACTTGGCTATACTAAAATAATTGAAAAGTTGCCTCAGGCTTCCTGAGCGACACTAAACAAGTACTCAAGTGATGATTCTTTCACTGAATGATTTGACTTGGTTGACACTGAAGGAGAATGAGATTATAAACTGTATAACTTCAGGAGCTGGTGTGAATCACAGAACTTCTCAGAAGCTACCTCTGGTTATGTTATGGGTATAAACACAGCACTTTGACACTCTGATTACAGGGTTAAGTATACTCAGTATATTCTCCATTCAGTATACTCAGAAACCTTGGAGATGAAAGATATTTCCATTCCTGAACACTACTTTTCTCCTACTTTCCTCCAGTTCAGTTCAGTTGCTCAGTCGTGTCTGACTCTTTGTGACCCCATGGACTGCAGCACACAAAGCCTCGCTGTCCATCACCAACTCCCGGAGTTTACTCAGACTCATGCCCATGGGGTTGGTGATGCCATCCAATCAGTTCATCCTCTCTTGTCCCCTTCTTCTCCTGCCTTCAGTCTTTCCCCTTTCCCAGCATCAGGGTCTTTTCAAATGAGTTAGTTCTTTGCATCAGGTGGCCAAAATATTGGAGTTTCAGCTTCAGCATCAGTCCTTCCAATGAATATTCAGGATTGATTTCCTTTAGGATGGACTGGTTGGATCTCCTTGCAGTCCAAGGGACTCTCAAAACCATACCACCAACACCACATCTCCAATACCATAGTTTAAAAGCATCAATTCTTCAGCTCTCAGCCTTCTTTATAGTTCAACTCTCACATACATGACCACTGGAAAAACCATAGCTTTGACTAGATGGACTTTCATTGGCAAAGTAATATCTCTGCTTTTTAATATACTGTCTAGGTTGGTCATAACTTCTCTTCCAAGGAGAAAGCATCTTTTAATTTCATGGCTGCAATCACCAAGGCAGTGATTTTGGAGCCCAGAAAAATAGAGTCTGACACTGTTTCCACTGTTTCCCCATCTATTTTCCATGAAGTGATGGGACCAGATGCCATGATCTTCATTTTCTGAATGTTGAGCTTTAAGCCAACTTTTTCACTCTCCTCTTTCACTTTCATTAAGAGGCTCTTTAGTTGTTTGCTTTCTGCCATAAGGGTGGTGTCATCTGCATATCTGAAGTTATTGGTATTTCTCCCAGCAATCTTGATTCCAGCTTGTGCTTCTTCCAGCCCAGCATTTTTCATGATGTATTCTGCATATAAATTAAATAAGCAGGATGACAATATACAGCCTTGACGTACTCCTTTCCCTATTGGGAACCAGTCTGTTGTTCCATGTCCAGTTCTAACTGTTGCTTCCTGACCTGCATATATGTTTCTCAAGAGGCAGGTTAGGTGGTCTGGTATTCCCATCTCTTTCAGAATTTTCCACAGTTTGTTGTGGTCCTCACAGTCAAAGGCTTTGGCATAGTCAATAAAGCAGAAGTAGGTCTTTTTCTGGAACTCTCTTGCTTTTTTGATGATCCCGCAGATGTTGGCAATTTGATCTCTGGTTTCTCTGCCTTTTCTGAAACCAGCTTGAACATCAGGAAGTTCACGGTTCACGTATTGCTGAAGCCTGGCTTGGAGAATTTTGAGCATTACTTTAGTAGCATGTGAGATGAGTGAAACTGTGCGGTAGTTTCAGCATTCTTTGACATTGCCTTTCTTTGGGATTGGAATGAAAACTGACCTTTTCCAGTCCTGTGGCCACTGCTGAGTTTTCCAAATTTGCTGGCATATTGAGTGTAGCACTTTCACAGCATCATCTTTTAAAATTTGAAATAGCTCAATTGGAATTCCATCACCTCCACTAGCTTTGTTCATAGTGATACTTTCTAAGGCCTGCTTGACTTCACATTCCAGGATGTCTGTCTCTAGGTTGGTGATCACACCATCGTGGTTATCTGGTTCATGAAGATCTTTTTTGTATCTCTTCTCCATCAAGTTTCAAATCACTTTTTACTGAACTTGCAGGTAACTCTGCTTTCACTTAGTCTCTCTTATTCTCTGGGCCTTCACTTCTGCTAAATGTTCTGCTGTGATGTTTAGCTTGTTTGAAATATTTTTTAGCTAGTGTTTACAAATAACAAGGATGTTGAGAAGAGGAAAGCCTTGTGTACTGGTGGTGGGAATGTAAATTGGTGTAGCCACTATGGAAAACAGTAAGGAGCTCCCTTAAAAAGCTAAAAATAGAGCTAGCATATGATTTTGCAATTCCATTCCTAGGTAAACATTAAAAAAAAAACAAAAACACTAATTCTAAAGATACATGTTACCCTAATAGCAGCTTGGCTATTATTTACAACAGCCAAGATACGGAAATAACTTAATTGCCCATCAATAGATGAATGGATAAAGTGGATATGGTATGTATAAGCAATATTTCTTTGCCTTAGAAAAGAATGAAATTCTACCAACTGCACCAATGTGGGTAGACCTAGAGAGTATTAAGATTAGTGAAATAAGTCAAATACAAATTCTTCATGTTATTATTTAAATATCAAAATTTAGAACAAAAAATAAAACAAACAAATATAACAAAACAGAAATAGACACACAGATAGAAAGAGCAAAGCAGTGGTCACCAGTAGGGAAAGGGAAGGGAGAAGAGGCAAGATAAGGGTATGAGGTTAAGAGGTACCATCTTGCTACTAAAAAAAAAGAAAAGCTACAAAGTTATGTTATATACCGTAGGAAACACAACCAACATTTTATAATTTTAAATGAAATATAATATATAAAAATATACAGTTCCTATGCTGTACACCTGGAACTAATATAATATTGTAAATCAACTGTATTTCAATAAAATATTATAATGTAAAAAAGTTTACATAAAAAAAGGATTTCATGGTGAAATCTATTTGGAGAAACTAAGTTAATCAAAGTTTAACTGCAGAGTTTCTCAGGTTTTATGTGTACAATATTTATATCTAAAATAAAGATAAAATATGGAGCATTTGCCAAAATCATTTAATAGTGGAACACTTTTCTTTTTGTCTCATTGGAGAGTACTTTAAGAAATGATGCTCTGGTTGAATGTTACATACTTTTAACTCTGTGTTCATGCTCACTCAGTTGCATCCAACTCTTGCGTGACCCCATGAACTGTAGCCCACCAGGCTCCTTGGTCTCTGGACTTTTCCAGGCAAAAATACTGGAATGGGTTGTCATTTCTGTCTCCAGGGGAATCTTTCTGACCCAGGGACCAAACAGCATCTCTTGGACTACTCGTGCACACAGTAAAGCCTTGAAAATCCATGTTCACAGGTAGCATCTTGGCTTCGCTTGCTAGTTCTTGCTTCTGGCCACGCCGTTGGAGTGAGAGGATGGGGAGGTGAGGTTTCAGAGTTGGGGATTGGGCACAATTTCTCAAGGGCGCTAAATTGGCTTGATTATCTTTTCATTTTGGGGGGCTATTAGAATAATCCTTATTTTCCTAAGACCATTTTTCCCTTTTAGAATTTTTGCTAGGTTCCCCAGGCCCTCAGCTGCTTGAAATGGTACACTCTTTTGACTAGAAGGTCTATGAATAGAGCTTATGAATAGAGAAGATCTATGGGTTTTGATTGCTATAAATGCTAAAGCTTTTTCAGGTTTTACTTCCTACGTATTCCATTTGGTCCTGTCTAGAAGAACAGTGTTGTACAATTTCAGTCTTTGTAGCTGGACAATTAAATAATGTAAATATGCAACAATAATAATAACATAGAGACCTCATGAGTAAAGTTGCTCTCTTTAAAAGATTGTCCTCCAGGATTCTAAAAATTAAATTAAATAATGTGTATTAATGTGAAATATGGTGCTTGCTACATAGCAACTGAATAAATGGTATGAAATTTTTTTCTATAACCAAATCCTCATTATCAGCTTATTTTAACCAAATAAAGCCATGTTCTCTGGCCATGGCTAATAGAACCGCTTCACTCAAGCTAAATTAAAGTGGTTCCATTAAAGGAAGTCACTATTTAGTGGAGGTAAAGAGAAGTAACAACAGAAAAGAAAGTTTAAAACAGATCCCTCTGGGGAGCAGGATTGTGGAGATGCTCTTTGGATTTTTGTTTAATATGTCTTTTAATAATGGTTGCCCTTTGAATCAAATGCCTATATGCAAAACAATTTTAATAAAAATAAATTTGATAAAAATACATTTTAAAAAGTCTATAAAACTTCACCTGTGACTCAGATGGTAAAGAATCTGCCCACAATGTGGAAGGCCCAGGTTTGCTCCCTGGGTTGGGAAGATTCCCTGGAGAAAGGGAATGGCTACCCACTCCAATATTCTTGCCTGGAGAATCCCCATGGACAGAGGAGCCTGGCGGGCTACAGTCCATGGGATCGCAGATAGCTGGACATGACTGAGCGACTAACACTTACTTACACTTATAAAACTTCAGCATACAGTCACTGTAGCTAAATAGCTATAATTGATGGGTAAATGGGACAGTTAGCCATGTAGAACTCAGAGGGCAAACAGCCATCAAGTCATGCGAATAGATTTTGAAGACAGGGAACAATGAGAAGTTTCTTGTGATTGGATCAAGCAAAGAGTGTTGAGGGGGAGACCAGCGATAGAACATGTGGTGATGGGCTCCGAATATCATGGTGAGTTGTTGGAATTTTATACTGTGGTCAGTAAGAAGTTAGCATAAGTTGTAAACAGATGAGAAAGAAAATTAAATTCACTTTTGGGGAAAGATACCTGGCACCACATTGGAGAGAAGAGAAAGAAATTTGAAATGTAGAATAATAAATAGATGTGGCAATAGTTTTGAGGCATGATGAGGGTCACAGAGGCAGTGGAAATAGAAAAAGATCCAATGCCGGAAATATTTCTGAGATAAAATCAGTAACACTTCATGAAAAATTGGATGTGAAGAATGAGGGACATATTCTAGGATAAAACTAAGCTTTCTGACAAGGGAAATTGAGAGACTGGTGACTCACATACTTGAGACTAGGAAAGAGACGATTCTGCTCTTGCAGATATCTGAGAAAATGAATAGAACATGTGTTTCTCCAAAGTTGATGGCACACCTAGAAAGTTGGTGAGGACACACACTTACACAGATACACTGAAAGTAATTTTCTTTTAATTTCTCCATAAAAGAAGTTATTTTGTTCATAAAACTTCTATTTCAGTTGTTACAGCAAACATAAGCTTGTTATTTAATGTGACTCAGTCAGACCCTGTTTGAGCTCAGTCCCCTTTGGGTAACTACTTATACTCTGTAAGAATTTCTCTAGCCTCATCTTCCCCTTCCCTTATGACCAGATGGGAATGATCTAAGTCCCTGGCTCAGAATCCTTAGTGAGGAAGGAGAGAGGTAGATGGCGGTGGTTTCTGAATTGTCCTGGCATTAAGGGAAGTGTGTCCCTTCTATGGTCCTCACATAGCTTTGCTGACCTCAGCTTGTACCCCTCTTTCTTCCACAGAGCCTAAATCCCTAGTATGCCTGCTGACAATGTCCATAATTTTGCCACAGCCCCTACTTCTCAGAGCTATGTGTTATGCATGCTATGCTGCCACTGCTAAGTCGCTTGAGTCATGTCCGACTCTATACGACCCCATAGACGGCAGCAACTACATCACCACCACCACCCTGTATACATGTATATATATATAGCTATTTCAAGTAAACCAACCACTTTTAATTATATCCTTTAGTGAGGATGATGAAGGTCACAATATATATGAATATGACAAGTGGAGGCCATGGCCAGAATATGAATCACTTTAGTTCAGTTCAGTCACTCAGTCATGTCTAATGCTTTGTGACCCCTTGGACTGAAGCATGCCAGGCTTCCCTGTCCATCACCAATTCCCAGAGCTTACTCAAACTCATGTCCACTGAGTTGGTGATGCCATCCAGCCATCTCATCCTCTGTCGTCCCCTTCTCCTCCTGCCTTCAATCTTTCCCAGCATCAGGATCTTTTCCAATGAGTCAATTCTTCGCATCAGGTGGCCAAAGTATTGGAACTTCAGCTTCACTATTAGTCCTTCCAGTGAATATTCAAGACTGATTTTCTTTATGATGGACTGGTTGGATCTCCTTGCAGTCCAAGGGACTCTCCAACACCACAGGTCAAAAGCATCAATTCTTCGGCACTCAGCTTTCTTTATAGTCGAACTCTCACATCCATATATGACTATGGAAAAACCATAGCTTTGACTAGATGGACCTTTGTCACCAAAGTAATGTCTCTGCTTTTTAATATGCTGTCTAGGTTGGTCATAGCTTTTCTTCCAAGGAGAAAGCATCTTTTAATTTCAGGGCTATAAATAAAATGCACTAAGGATACTAAAGTCTAAGATTAATGTTTAAGATTTAGAGGACAGATTTTCACTGTATTGAAGGTGAGCAAAATCAAATAATGGCACACACATCAAATTCTCCACTTATGATTATTTCAGAACACATTATAATTCCCCTGGGAAGTCCCTTGCCATGGGGTACATAGGGGAATTATAAGGTAAGAGAAATTATAAGGTAATAAAATTATAAGGTACATAGGGGAATTATAAGGTAAGAGAAACCCAAATAAGATGGTAGGTGCTGCAAGAGGGCATCAGAGGGCAGACACACTGAAACCATACTCACAGAAAACTAGTCAATCTAATCACACTAGGACCACAGCCGTGTCCAACTCAATGAAACCAAGCCATGCCTGTGGGGCATGCCAAGACGGGTGGGTCATGGTGGAAAGGTCTGACAGAATGTGGTCCACTGGAGAAGGGAATGGCAAGCCACTTCAGTATTCTTGCCTTGAGAACCCCATGAACAGTAGGAAAAGGCAAAATGATAGGATACTGAAAGAGGAACTCCCCAGGTCAGTAGGTGCCCAATACGCTACTGGAGATCAGTGGAGAAATAACTCCAGAAAGAATGAAGGGATGGAGCCAAAGCAAAAACAATACCCAGTTGTGGATGTGACTGGTGATAGAAGCAAGATCCGATGCTGTAAAGAGCAATATTGCATAGGAACCTGGAATGTCAGGTCCATGGCAAGAGATGGCAAGGGTGAATGTCAAACAAGAGATGGCAAGGGTGAACGTCTGGACTGGAATGGGTGAATTTAACTCCGATGACCATTATATCTACTACTGCGGGCAGGAATCCCTCAGAAGAAATGTAGCAGCCATCATGGTCAACAAAAGAGTCTAAAATGCAGTACTTGGCTGCAGTCTCAAAAACGACAGAATGATCTCTGTTCATCTCCAAGGCAAACCATTCAATATCACACTTATCCAAGTCTATGCCCCAACCAGTAATGCTGAAGAAACTGAAGTTGAACGGTTTTATGAAGACCTACAAGACCTTTTAGAACTAACACCTAAAAAAGATGTCCTTTTGATTATAGGGAACTGGAGTGCAAAAGTCGGAAGTCAAGAAACACCTGGAGTAACAGGTAAATTTGGCCTTGGAATGCAGAATGAAGCAGGGCAAAGACTAATAGTGTTTTGCCAAGAAAATGCACTGGTCATAGCAAACACACTCTTCCAAAAACACAAGAGAAAACTCTACACATGGACATCACCAGATGGTCAACACCAAAATCAGATTGATTCTATTCTTTGCAGCCAAAGATGGAGAAGCTCTATACAGTAAACAAAAACGAGACCAGGATCTGACTGTGGCTCAGATCATGAAATCCTTATTACCAGATTCAGACTCAAATTGAAGAAAATAGGGAAAACCACTAGACCATTCAGGTATGACCTAAATCAAATCCCTTATGATTATACAGTGGAAGTGAGAAATACATTTAAGGGCCTAGATCTGATAGATAGAGTGCCTGATGAACTATGGAATGAGGTTCATGACATTGTACAGGAGATAGGTATCAAGACTATCCCCATGGAAAAGAAATGCAAAAAAGCAAAATGGCTGTCTGGGGAGGCCTTCCAAATAGCTGTGAAAAGAAGAGAGGCAAAAAGCCAAGGAGAAAAGGAAAGATATAAGCATCTGAATGCAGAGTTCCAAAGAACAGCATGAAGAGATAAGAAAGCCTTCTTCAATGATCAATGCAAAGAAATAGAGGAAAAGAACAGAATGGGAAAGACTAGAGATCTCTTCAAGAAAATTAGAGACACCAAGGGAACATTTCATGCAAAGATGGGCTCGATAAAGGACAGAAATGGTATGGACCTAACAGAAGCAGAAGATATTAAGAAGAGGTGGCAAGAATACACAGAAGAACTGTACAAAAAAGATCTTCACGACCCAGATAATCATGATGATGTGATCACTAATCTAGAGCCAGACATCTTGGAATGTGAAGTCAAGTGGGCCTTAGAAAGCATCACTACGAACAAAGCTAGTGGAGGTGATGGAATTCCAGTGGAGCTGTTTCAAATCCTGAAAGATGATGCTGTGAAAGTGCTGCACTCAATATGTCAGCAAATTTGGAAAACTCAGCAGTGGCCACAGGACTGGAAAAGGTCCGTTTTCATTCCAGTCCCAAAGAAAAGCAATGCCAAAAAATGCTCAAACTACCGCACAATTGCACTCATCTCACATGCTAGTAAAGTAATGCTCAAAATTCTCCAAGTCAGACTTCAGCAATACGTGAACTGTGAACTCCCTGATGTTCAAGCTGGTTTTAGAAAAGGCAGAGGAACCAGAGATCAAATTGCCAACATCCACTGGGTCATGGACAAAGCAAGAGAGTTCCAGAAAAACATCTATTTCTGCTATATTGACTATGCCAAAGCCTTTGACTGTGTGGATCACAACAAACTGTGGAAAATTCTGGAAGATATGGGAATACCAGACCACCTAACCTGCCTCTTGAGGAATATGTATGCAGGTCAGGAAGCAACGGTTAGAAGTGGACATGGAACAACAGACTGGTTCAAATAGGAAAAGGAGTACGTCAAGGCTGTATATTGTCACCCTGCTTATTTCACTTAGATGCAGAGTACATCATGAGAAATGCTGGGCTGGAAGAAGCACAAGCTGGAATCAAGAGTGCCGGGAGAAATCAATAACCTCAGACATGCAGATGACACCACCCTTATCACAGAAAGTGAAGAGGAGCTAAAAAGCCTCTTGATGAAAGTGAAAGAGGAGAGTGAAAAAGTTGGCTTAAAGCTCAACATTCAGAAAATGAAGATCATGGCATCCAGTCCCATCACTTCATGGGAAATAGATGGGGAAACAGTGTCAGATTTTATTTTTTGGGGCTCCAAAATCACTGCAGATGGTGATTGCAGCCATGAAATTAAAAGATGATTACTCCTTGGAAGAAATGTTATGACCAACCTAGATAGTATATTCAAAAGCAGAGACATTACTTTGCTGACTAAGGTCCGTCTAGTCAAGGCTATGGTTTTTCCTGCAGTCATGTATGGATGTGAGAGTTGGACTGTGAAGAAGGCTCAGCACCGAAGAATTGATGCTTTTGAACTGTGGTGTTGGAGAAGACTCTTGAGAGTCCCTTGGACTGCAAGGAGATCCAACCAGTCCTTTCTGAAGGAGATCAGCCCTGGGATTTCTTTGGAAGGAATGATGCTAAAGCTGAAACTCCAGTACTTTGGCCACCTTATGCGAAGAGTTGACTCATTGGAAAAGACTCTGATGCTAGGAGGGATTGGGGCAGGAGGAGAAGGGGGCGACAGAGGATGAGATGGCTGGATGGCATCACGGACTCGATGGATGTGAGTCTGTGTGAACTTTGGGAGATGGTGATGGACAGGGAGGCCTGATGTGCTGCGATTCATGGGGTCACAAAGAGTCGGACATGACTGAGTGACTGAACTGAACTGAACTGAACTGAACAACCATAAATTAACCAAACAGCTATGAAATTGAGAAGTAATCAGTTATGAGTAAGAAAGCTCTGTGTATAGGCTTTATTCTTCCTAATTATAAGCAGTGGACTTAAGATGCATGTTAATTTCCCATCTGTGGTGCAGGGAAGGTGAAAAGGAAGATGAGAGGCATGAGGGGCTATTAAAACATCACTGTCATTGTGATACACACTGTCACACACACACATACACAAATATAATTGTGTAATTCACAACGAACAAATAAGACATAAAAATGAGCATTTTTCTAGTTACTGTATTAAAGGTGACTCAAGATGACATTTGGGCTTCCCAGGTCATGCTAATGGTAAAGAACCCATCTCCCATACAGCGTATATAAGAGACTAAAGTTCAACCTCATGGTTGGGAAGATCCCCTGGAGGAGGGCATGTCAACGAATCCAGTATTCTTGCCTGGAGAATCCCATGGACAGAGGAGCCTGGTGGGCTACAGTCCATAGGGTCCCAAAGAGTCAGACACGACTGAAGCCACTTAGCATGCAGGCCCTCAAGATGACAATAAAATAATAAGTATCTATTACAGAGTAGAGAAGGCACTTTGAAAAACATTTTGGCTGTTTCTTACAAAAATAAACATGCTCTGATCATACAACCCAGTAATCACACTCTTAGATATTTGAAACTTATCCATGTAAGAAGCTACACACAAATGTTTATAGCAGCTTTATTTATAGGTGCCAAAAGTTGGAAACAACCAAGAAATATTTCACTGGGTAACTCTATACTTCTTTTGGCCATATTGCGTAGTATTTGGGATCTTAGTTCTCCAATCAGGGATTGAATTCATGCCCTCTGCATTGGAAGCACAGAGTCTTAACTACTGGACTGCCAGGGAAGTCTCCACTAAGTAACTAAGATGATGTTAACAAAGGCCTGAGAGATATCTCTTTGATTATTAAGAAAGATAGGCATCAAACCAGAATATGTTGAATACTTAGAACCTGACATTACTGTTGAGTCTCTAAGTGTGAAAAAACATATTTATTTTCTACACATTTTTAGGCATTTTAAAGGAATTATTTTTTTATTTCTTAATCCATTAGTTTTTCAAAGAGTTTGGTTTTAGACAGTTAAGATACCTTACAACTGACTACATTTCAGGTAATGAAACTGAAAAAGTGAGTGTTAGTAGCTCAGTCGTGTTCAACTCTTTGTGACCCCGTGGACTGTAGCCCTCCAGGCTCTCTCTCCATGCAATTCTCCAGGCAAAAATACTGTAGGGGGTTAACATTCCCTTCTCCAGGGGATGGGTCTTCCTGTCTCAGGGATCTAACCTGGTCTCCTGCATTGCAGGCACCATATTTCTCGTGGATGGGTACACAAATATCTTGTATGAAAATTCTGCTTTTATATACTTGAAAAATGAATGTTTTCATTATTTCATAACCAAAATACACTATGGATTGCAGATTCAAACAAGGCCATATGGTCCATTGATAGGGTCCTCCAGCAATGCCACTATAAAGCCCAATAGTCTACTGGCTTTCCAGTTTTAGAAGCCACTTTTTTTTTTTTAACTGGAGGATAATTAATTTACAATGTTGTGGCAATCTCTGCCATACATCAATGTGAATCAGTCATAATTGTATATATGTATATATATGCATATATATATACTCTCCCACTTGAGCCTCCCACTCCATCCCACCTCTCTAGGTCATCACAGAGGGCCAGCTGGGCTCCCTGTGTTGTATAGCAGCTTCCCACTAGCTATCTATTTTACACATGAGAGCATATATGTGTCAATTCTCTCTCAGTTCATCCCACCCTCTCCATCCCCCGCTGTGTCCACAAGTCCATTCTATATGTCTGCCTTTCCATTTCTTCTCTGTACTGGTTTCCATTTCTTCAGTACTGGTTTTCTAGATTCCATACATATACACATAAATATGGGATATTTGTTTTTCTCTTTTTAACTTACTTCACGCTGTATAACAGGCTCTAGGTTCATCCACCTCACTACAACTGACTCAGATGTGTTCCTTTTTATGTAGAAGCCACTTTAGCTTTGTTCAGTGTTAGAAGATATCTTTCTTTGCTCTTTGGATGTAGTTAGATGTCAGTACATGACTTCCTCAGAGAGAAAACGGCTTTTGGCCATAAGATAACTCTTACCAAAGTCTTGATGAGTTAAACGTAAATGAATCAGGAATGTATTATATTTCCCTTGAATTACACAGGGATTTAAAAATTAAGGGAAAAAATCTTGGCAAAATGTGTTAGGAGGATGTGCCAAACCCCAAACATTTGATATTCTCAGAATCCGAACTGCCACCAATTGTGCTGGTCCTTAAGTTTTACACAGTCTGACATTTATTCATGGAATCTGGTAGAACAGTAGTGAAGATTTGTGGGGAAATGGGTTACAAACTAATTTCCATTTAGTCTGTAAAACTGTGTTTTTTGTAATCAGCTATTTAACAAAATCTAAATCTACATTCAGAGCAACAGATTTTCATTCTGACCTGGGTTCACATGCTGCTTCTTGCAGTTAGCAGCTGTTTGACCTTACCACAGGGTGACTTAACATCTCCATGACTCAAATTTCTTATCTTTAAAATGAACATAATTATACAATAGTGTTGTTAAGTTGCTCAGCAGTGTCCAACTCTTTTGCAACCCCATGAGCTGTAGTATGCTAGGCTTCTCTGTCCATGGGACTTCCCAGGCAAGAATACTGGAGTGAGTTACCATTTCCTATTCCAGGGGATCTTCCCGACCCAGGTTTTAAACAGACGTCTCCTGCATTGGCAGGCAGATTCTTTACCAGTGAGCAACCAGGAAGCCTGTACAATGTTACCTACATATATAATATATTTAAGAGCCTAGAAACATAAGAAGTATTCAATAAATATTAACAACTATCAGACATCACAACTGCTTTGGTTATTGAAGACAAGCCACTTAAAAACTTTGCTTTCTTAATTCCAGGGTTTTCCCTAGTAGCTCAAATAGTAAAGAGCCTGTCTCCAATGCAGGAGACCTGGGTTCAGTCCCTGGGTCAGGAAGATCCCCTGGAGAAAGGAATGGCAACCCACTCCAATATTCTTGCCTGGAGAATTCCATAAGCAGAGGAGCCTGGCAGGCTATGTATAGTCCGTGGGGGTCACAAAGAGTCAGACACAATTGAGAGACTAACACTTGTCTTAATTTCTACTGAAATTATTGAAATTAAACATCCAGACTCTAGTTATGGTGTATGGCTTGAAGCCCTAATCAAGTTTTATTCTAAATTCTCCAGTTCCTTATCTCCACTGTATATTGACACTTTTCTGTGAGGTTGCTCTACCTTCTGTCTGCAGAGGAGGAGGTGTAGGCAGTTGGAATCAGGCACTGTTCCTCTGCTGGGTCATCTCATGGTTTACACTATTGCAACAGCTCCATTCCTGGTTTCTTCTAATGTTCTTTCTGGGAGGAGAGGTGCCATCACAAAACCTCCTCCTCTCCAATTCTTGACATCACCAATAGAAACATCAATACCAGAAAGAAAGTCAAAATCTTATCTTGAGGTGGTAGCTTTTCCCTGAGATGGTTCTCAAGACTGACCTTTTATCATTCATGCATTGAATCATCAAATATGTATTGAGGATGTAACAAATGGTTTGATCTATTTCAGAAACCACACTTCATGAAACACAGGTAAGTTATTGTATCATTGCCATTCAAAATGTGTGATCTAGTGAGGAGATGGCAAGTGGCAAGTGCTCCCTCAGTCATGCTGATTCTTTGTAATCCCATGGATGGTAGGCGTCCAGGCTTCTCTGTCCATGGGATCCTCTAGTCAAGAATACTGGAGTGGGTTGCCATGCCCTCCTCCAGGGGACCTTTCTGACCAAGGCATTGAACTCACATCTCCTGCATCTCCTGCATTGGCACATGGGCTCTTTACCACTGAGCCACCTGGGAAGATGATGGATCCATAAATCTTGATGTCACGGTGCAGACTACCTTTAAAGGTAGACTGAGGCGAACAGAACATAGTGCTGGAGAAGAGGACAGTGAAGGTGCGAGCTTTTTGAAAACTGAAGGGATCCAGAAAGGCCCTGGGAGACGTGAAACTTGAAAGCGAAATCATGTCAAATCAGGCAGATATTAAATGGATTAAGGAAGGAAGCAAGGACATTCTGAGAGTCCAGAAGAAGCAAGCTGAGAATAAAGTCAGGGAGTTTACATGTGACAGTAATAAGACATAGCTGGAAAGAGTACAGTAAGAAAGTGTACATTAATGTTTTCTGAGGATGGTCGGCATATGCGGAATATCTATCTATCTATCTATCTATCTATCTATCTATATGTATATAAAGGGCTTTCTCAACGGCTCAAACATTGAGCCGTTGAGAAAGAATCTGCCAACAAAAGAGGAGACACAGGAAATGAGGATTTGATCTCTGAGTCGGCAAGATCCTCTGGAGGAGGCAATGGCAACCCTCTCCAGTATTCTTGCCTGCAGAATCTCATGGACAGATGGGCTTGGCGGGCTACAATCCATGGGGTCCCAAAGAACCAGACATGACTAAGTACACACACATACATGCACACACATACACACACACACATAACTTCCTAGTGAAATTGAATGTTCAAGACTCTTAATTTTGATGCTCTGATAGTCTGATCATTGACCTCAACTGTTCCGACATTTGTCACCCAGGGTACAGGGATGTTATGTGCAAACAAACTCCAAATGATCTATCTGACACACTGCAGTTCCCAAATTCAGTATATACTGCAAATACTGACTCCCTCCTGCTTCCTTCTCTTAAACTTCAAATACAGAGAATTTGCAAAAATGATCCTTGGCTCTTTCACAACTCTGGTTTCCAAAACAATTCTTAAACCCTATGAAAATGAATCTCTCGTTAACTATTTCGTGTAGTTTCTGAAAGTTTGCTGATTTGAATTAAATTTTTATGGATCTCTTCTCACTAGGACACAATCAAGCCAGAAATTTTGCAATATATGCAATTAAATGCAGAGAGGGAGCAAATGAAAAAGGTGGCTAAGGTCAGTTGTATATTGCCAACATTTCTAGGAGAAAGAATCTACTTTTATTAATGAAGAAGTGACATATATCAATTGATTAATAAAAATCAGTGACATGTATCACTTGATTAATAAAAATGCTCTTTAAAATTTTAGTGAGATAAATCAAAGTTGAAGAAATAATTGTTTTTTTAATTTAAACTTTTTATTTTGTATTGAAGTATAGCCTGTTAACAATGTAGTAATAGTTTCAGATGGACAGCAAAAGGACTTAGTGATACATATACATGTATCTATTCTCTCCTGAACTCCCCTCCCATCCTGGCTACCATATAACATTGAGCCGAGAACCCTGTGCTCTGTAGTACGACTTTGTTGATTAGTCATTTTAAATATAGCAGAGTGTACATGTTGATCCCAAACTCCCTAATCATCTCTTTTCCCCATCCTTCCACCTGGCAACCATAGGTATGTGCTCTAGAAGAAATTTTAACAAAGATTTTTCCAAGGTTTGTAAAAGTATCACTAATCAAAAGAATGTGTTCTGTTAACTTTGCAAATGCATTTGTACACGTTATTTCTTAGTTCTGGAATGCCCTTCCCTTTAACTGGTGAAGTTCTTATCATTTGCAATTCATTTTATTATCTACCTTTTCTTCTCTGATAGCATGCCCATCTATAATTCAGTACAATTCTATGTTCTCATAAAACACTGAGATTTCCTCTGTTAAGGATGTTTTAAATCAGAAACATAACAACTGAAGTCTGACTTTCTCTTCACCTCTATTCTTCGTCACTGGTGGACAGTTTGTCTTGAAATCTGTATGTTTCTTAGCTACATGATAAGGGAGTCTTATTAGAGAGTCACCAATGTTTCCAGGCAGATATGGAAGTTTTAGGATTGGAAATTATGACCACCATCTTTAGACTGAGATATAGGTTGAGATGTAATATGGTCTTTAAGTAGAGATCACAAACGGATTATAAAAGCAACAAATCCAAGGGGAATAAATTAATTTATACATGCATGCAATCAATCCTTCAGGTTTCGTGTAGTTACACATACATTGAGATGTGTCAATAAGCAGAATTAAAAGTTATTATAATCACTTAAAAATTATCTAAACATATAATTTAGGAGAGTAGAATTGCCTGTCATTAAAGAATTTGAGAATTTTGGTCAGAATTCTCATGGAAAATCTGAGATCACTGAACAGAGATGAGGCATCTACAATGAAAACATAAAAATAATATTTTAATAGTTTGCTCAAGATGAAAAAGAACATTGCTCTTTCAGGCTTCCAATAGTTTTTCTCACTGGCAGGATTTTTACTAAGAATCTTGCAAGTCAGGTTCAATAATTTCCTATAAAAAGAAAGAAACTGACATTATATTTTTTAGTTTTCATTTATTCTCTTCTGAGATTTTTGGCTAAAGTTGAATTATAGAGTATTGAGTTGTTCTTACTATCACTTTTTAAGTAAGGTTATTAGACTATGAAGTCTTACTGAAATTTAAATGGTTAGATCTAAGACTTTGGGGAATTCACCCCATTGATTCAACCACTTGTTTAAGATTATAATTCCTTTTCCTCCCTAATGATACTGACTATGTCAAATTGGTCCCTGACTAGTGGCTTTCTATCTGCTGTTGCTAGTACAAATAGAATGAGACCTAGTTTTGTTAAGAAGCAAAAGAAAGCTTTATCCTTAAAAAAACACACTAATTTTTATTGGATATAGTTGCTTTACAATATTGTTAGTTTCTACTGCACAGTAAAGTGAATCAGCTATACGTATACATGTATCCCGTCTATTTTGGATGTTCTTCCCATTTAGGGTCACCGTAGAGTGAAGTCGCCTGAGCTATACAGAAGATTCTCAATAGTTATCTATTTTATGCATGTGTGCTAAGTCATTTCAATCCTGTCTGACTCTGGGACCCTATAGACCATAGCCCACTGGGCTCCTCTGTCCATGGGATTCGCCAGGCAAGAATGCTGGAGTGGGTTGCTATGTCCTCCTTCAGGGATGTCCAGCCCAGGGATGGATCCTGCATCTTTTGTGGTTCCTGCACTGCAGGCAGATTCTAAACGCTGAGTCACCAAGGAAGCCCTGTCTATGTCATCCGTGCTATCAAACATGTATAGGGGTTAATTCCCTCCCTCTTTCTCCACTTGGTGTCTCTATGTTTGTTCTGTATATCTGTGTCTCTATTTCTGTTTTGCAAATAAAATCATCTATATTATATATGTGGAATGCAGAAAGCTTTCTTCTTGGATTAAAGATTGAAGAAGTGTGACCTTATGTTCTAGAGCAGTAGCCCACAACATTTTTGGCACCAGGGACCAGTTTCATGAAAGACAATTATTCCACAGACCAGGGTTGCAATGGGGGTGGTTTGGGATGATTCAAGTGTGCTACGTCAATTGTGACTTTATTTCTATCATTATTACACCAGGCTTCACTTGTGGCTCAGCTGGTAAAGAATCCACCTGCAATGTGGGAGACCTGGGCTCAATCTCCCGGTCTGGAAGATTCCCTGGAGAAGGCAATGGCAACCCGCTCCAGTACTTTTGCCTGGAAAATTCCATGGACAGAGCAGCAGGACAGGCACTTCCACAACTCCACCTCAGATCATCAAGCATTAGATCTCAGAGGTTGGGGACCCCTGCCCTAGAGCACACACTTCCCGCTCTCCCTGGCGAGACTGCTTTATACCGTCTTGTCATCCCGAGAGGGGGCGGAGTCTCGCGAGGCTGGCACTGCTGTGCTGCCAAGGCTCCAGATCTCAGTGCCCGGTACGTTGTCTCTGCATGTGACCCGCCACTGCTATCTTGACTTGAGTACCGTGTGCAGCGTTTCTGCACACAGCCCGCAAAGCTGAGGTGCTGACACGGCCACTTCCAACCTTCAATGCCAGTCTGAAGTGCCAGATTCAAGGCCTCTGCATATGACTCCCGGTGAGTAAGTGACATTCAGCTGAGCACAAAGGAAAACAAAAAAGACTTAATTTTATTACCCCAATTCTGTTTTTACTCCCAGGGAATTGTTAACAGGCTTTGCTGGTGACACTAACTTTGTAAAATTATTAGAATATTTTATTTTTTCAAAATTAATTGAGTTTACTAGACTAATGACCCTGTATGCAAGACAGGAAAAAAGACACAGATGTGTACAATGGACTTTTGGACTCAGAGGGAGAGGGAGAGGGTGGGATGATTTGGGAGAATGGAAATTCTAACATGTATACTATCATGTAAGAATTGAATCGCCAGGGTGCAGCATGCTTGGGGCTGGTGCATGGGGATGACCCAGAGAGATGTTGTGGGGAGGGAGGTGGGAGGGGGGTTCATGTTTGGGAATGCATGCAAGAATTAAAGATTTTAAAATTTAAAAAATAAAAAAACTAATGAAAAAAAAAAAAGGTCTTCTCTTGATAAAACAGGCTTCCCAGGTAGCTCAAATGGTAAAGAATCTGCTTGCAGTGTAAGAGACCTGAGTTTGATCCCTGGATTGGAAGGTCCCCTGAAGGAGGACATGGCAACCCTTTCCAGTATTCTTGCCTGGAGAATTCCATGGATAGTGGAGCCTGGCGGGCTACAGTCCATAGGGTTGCAGAGTCAGACAGGACTGAGCAACTAACACTTTCACTTTCACGTGGCCATTAGCTAGTTTCTGTATAATTGATATACATGAGGTTTTGCTAGTGACACTAACTTTGCAAAATTATTAGAATTTTTATTTTTTTCAAAATTAATGGACAGTTTACTAAACTAATTATAAGGTCTTCTTTTGATAAAACATGAACATAAATAGTACCATAAAACTCCCTGGATTGAAAAACTACTAAAAATATATTCTTTTCTTGTTTGGCTTTTTTCACTAGGCATAATTATTTTGAGATTCATCCTTGTCATGAATATCATGTATAGCATATAATTTATTTACATAAAACTCTACCAAAATACACACAGAAAGCCAATTATAGGCTGCTTAGGAACAAGAAGTTCAGAGGAACCCAGGATAGAGGAGCAGAGGGAACTTTGGGAGCAATGGATTCAAATGTTTCTTATCTTGATCATCCTGAGTGTATTATATATAGATGTCATTGTTGTTCAGTCACTAAATCATATCTGACTCTTTGCAACCCCATGGACTGCAGCACACCAGGCTTTTCTGTCCTTCACTATCTCCTGGAGTTGGCTCAAACTCATGTCCATCGAGTCAGTGATGCCATCCATCCATCTCATCCCCTGTCATTTCCTTCTTTTGCCTTCAATCTTTCCCAGCATCAGGGTCTTTTCCAAGGAGTCGGCTCTTCACATCAGGTGGCCCAAGTATTGGAGCTTCAGTTTCAGCATCAGTCCTTCCAATGAATATTCAGAGTTGATTTCCTTTAGGTGTATTCATATGCTAAGTCATCTGCCCTGTAATTTAATTCTATGGTTTATTGTATGCTAATTACAGCACCAAAAAAGCTATTAGAATACTGTTTAAAACATGAAAAAAGTTTTCACACTTTTTAGATAAATTGCACCAATACTTCTTATGGTTCAAGTTCATTAAATTCATTAATGGTGATCTTGTTTTTAAAAATTTCGCCTCCCAGAACCTATAAAAACAATAAAATGCTATAGACAAAGTTTTCACTATTATATATGAGCAAACATGCATCCAGATGACAAAACCTCAGTCCAATTTATGGCTCATTTTTGAGCCATACCTATCATCTGAGCCAATATGGAAGCCATAGCTAATTGTATCCATACTTTGGAAAACATTTTTCAAGAGCAAGATTTAAATGTTGAATGAAATAATCTAAGTTAAAAAAAAGTGTCCAGTGGCTCTATGTAAATTAACTATGTCATAATGGTAGTTAAGTAATATTTTTTACTGTTCCTTCTCAGCTGTGATAATGGAATTATCATAGCATATTTAGTATATATTTTAGTTATCTTTCTGGTATATGTAAACTGGCTCAGACAGTAAAGAATCTGCCTGCAACGCAGGAGACCCAGGTTTGATCCTTGGGTCGGGAAGATCCCTTGGAGAGGGGAGTGGCAACCCACTGCAGTATTCTTGCCTAGAGAATTCCATGGACAGAGGAGCCTGGCAGGCTACTGTCTGTGGAGTCGCAGAGTTGGACAAGACTGTGCAGCTGCTAACACTGCTAAATTCCTATTAGATTCTGTCCTTGTAAAGTGCAGGGCATGGGTGCTCAGTCATTTCAGTCGTGTCCCATTCTGTGCGACCTGATGTTGTAGCCTGCCAGGCTCCACTGTTCATGGGATTCTCCAGGCAAGAATACTGGCATGGGTTGCAGTTTCCTCCTCCTTTGGATCTTCCCAACCCAGGGATTGAACCTGCATCTTCTGCAGCTCCTGCATTGCAGGAGAATTCTTTACCGCTGAACCATCAAGCAAGTCCCTTATGCTTGCTGTGCGTGTGTGCAAAATTGCTTCAGTCTTGTCCGACTCTTTGCGACCCCATGGACTGTAGCCCACAAGGTTCCTCTGTCCATGGGATTTTCCCGGCAAGAATACTGGAGTCGGTTGCCTTTTCCTTCTGCATGGAATCTCCCCAATGAGATGAGTGTGGAAATGAGGTGCATTTCCACATTTAGGGAAGAACTTGCATCGATTATAGTCTCGCACCATCAATCCCAATTTTTCCTGGGTCAGGAATAGAAGTTCATTTGACAGTGGATCATATTCTACATAGTGACTTAGGTCTACTGCAATGTGACATTGAATTTAAATTCAAGCTCAAGTGTAACAAAGTTAGAATTTGAAATTCAAAAAATCGATAAGATCATCAAATATTAAATCAATATAGAGCTGTTTGAGAAAAAGCCGATTAAACAGTGTTCTGAGGTTTTTCTGAATATCTACATTTCTCCAATTTCCCTCAAAGAAGCAAGTATAACATGGATGTTTCTTTTTGAAATTTTTGATGGTCTTGCAGCATTTCAATATTCATTCAATGTATATCAATATCTATCTGTCTAAAACTTAGTTTCTATTCTCATTAAATTTGTTATCCTGGGGAGGAAATAGACCAAAAAATGTTAACTAGCAAATGACTAAAATAGTAATAAATTGTGCTATGAGGGAAAAAATAAGAGCAAATGTAGAAAGTAGGCAGAAACAACTCTAGAA
Organism: Ovis canadensis; assembly: GCF_042477335.2. Taxonomy (NCBI): domain Eukaryota; kingdom Metazoa; phylum Chordata; class Mammalia; order Artiodactyla; family Bovidae; genus Ovis; species Ovis canadensis. The sequence continues at coordinate 61,306,746 of NC_091253.1, read as the reverse complement.
AGCAAGGCCAAGACGGGTCTAATTGACAAGGTACTGCTTAAGTGGAGTTCTGAACGATAAATGGTAATTCATGCAAAAGTCTGGGAAAAGAGTTCCAAGTTCACTGGATATAAATACAAAGGGACTTATAAAGCCAGTGTACCAATTAAAAGAGAAATACACAGGAATATACAGAAACTGTGAATAAGGCATTTCACAGTCTGGTACTTAAAAGTACATCTATTTATTAGTGGTAGCTTGAGCCAAAAAGCAAAGGAGAAAAGGAAAGATATAAGCATCTGAATGCAGAGTTCCAGAGAATGGCAAGAAGAGATAAGAAAGCATTCTTCAGCAATCAATGCAAAGAAATAGAGGAAAAGAACAAAATGGAAAAGACTAGAGATCTCTTCAAGAAAATTAGAGATACCAAGGGAACATTTCATGCAAAGATGGGCTCAATAAAGGAGAGAAATGATCTGGACCTAACAGAAGCAGAAGATATTAAGAAGAGGTGGCAAGAATACACGGAAAAACTGTACAAAAAAGATCTTCACGACCCAGATAATCATGATGGTGTGATCACTAATCTAGAGCCAGACATCCTGGAATGTGAAGTCAAGTGGGCCTGGGAAAGCATCACTATGAACAAAGCTAGTGGAGGTGATGGAACTCCAGTTGAGCTGTTTCAAATCCTGAAAGATGATGCTGTGAAAGTGCTGCATTCAATATGCCAGCAAATTTGGAAAACTCAGCAGTGACCACAGGACTGGAAAAGGTCAGTTTTCATTCCAATCCCAAAGAAATGCAATGCCAAAAAATGCTCAAACTACCGCACAGTTTCACTCATCTCACATGCTAGTAAAGTAATGCTCAAAATTCTCCAAGTCAGACTTCAGCAATACGTGAACCGTGAACTCCCTGATGTTCAAGCTGGTTTTGGAAAAGGCAGAGGAACCAGAGATCAAATTGCCAACATCCGCTGGATCATGGAAAAAGCAAGAGAGTTCCAGAAAAACATCTACTTCTGCTTTATTGACTATGCCAAAGCCTTTGACTGTGTGGATCACAATAAACTGTGGAAAATTCTGAAAGAGATGGGAATACCAGACCACCTGACCTGCCTCTTGAGAAATCTGTATGCAGGTCAGGAAGCAACAGTTAGAACTGGACATGGAACAACATACTGGTTCCAAATAGGAAAAGGAGTGCGTCAAGGTTGTATATTGTCACCCTGCTTATTTAACTTATATGCAGAGTACATCATGAGAAACGCAGGACTGGAAGAAACACAAGCTGGAATCAAGACTGCCGGGAGAAATATCAATCACCTCAGACATGCAGATGACACCACCCTTATCACAGAAAGTGAAGAGGAGCTAAAAAGCCTCTTGATGAAAGTGAAAGAGGAGAGTGAAAAAGTTGGCCTAAACCTCAACATTCAGAAAATGAAGATCATGGCATCTGGTCCCATCACTTCATGGGAAATAGATGGGGAAACAGTGGAAACAGTGTCAGACTCTATTATTTTGGGCTCCAAAATCACTGCAGATGGTGATTGCAGCCATGAAATTAAAAGATGCTTACTCCTTGGAAGAAAAGTTATGACCAACCTAGATAGCATATTCAAAAGCAGAGACATTTTGCTGACTAAGGTCTGTCTAGTCAAGGCTATGGTTTTTCCTGCGGTCATGTATGGATGTGAAAGTTGGACTGTGAAGAAGGCTGAGTGCCAAAGAATTGATGCTTTTGAACTGTGGTGTTGGAGAAGACTCCTGAGAGTCCCTTGGACTGCAAGGAGATCCAACCAGTCTATTCTGAAGGAGATCAACCCTGGGATTTCTTTGGAAGGAATGATGCTAAAGCTGAAACTCCAGTACTTTGGCCACCTCATGTGGAGAGTTGACTCACTGGAAAAGACTCCGATGCTGGGAGGGATTGGGGGCAGGAGGAAAAGGGGACAACAGAGGATGGGATGGCTGGATGGCATCACTGACTTGATGGACATGAGTCTAAGTGGACTCTGGGAGTTGGTGATGGACAGGGAGGCCTGGTGTGCTGCAATTCACGGGGTTGCAAAGAGTCGGACACGACTGAGCGACTGAACTGAACTGAACTGAGCCAAAAAGGGTACAGAATCAATATGAGAGTTCAATTTTGATTCTATGTATATGGTTTCACATATTTTTTTCCAATTGATGATAGCTATAGTCATAAGATGGCTAGAGTTCAGAGATGGCATGTTTTTCAGAGGGAGAATTAGAAGAACCCAGTCAAAGGGGACCTAAGAACAAAGGGACAACCCATGAGAAAAGATGAGCTCAGATACTAGAGAACTGGAATACCAAGGTCCTAGACTAATCAGTAGTATTATGGAAGTTAACCTATTACAGGCATAAGTTTCTTTATTGTCTTCTTGCCTAGGTAGAAGACCTCAGACATTAAGTATTAGTCTGTGTGTTAACTGACCAAATCTGAGAATCATGCAGTTAAAGACTAAAGAGCAGCTAACAGTATAGGGTACCAATGCAGAGGCTAGTCAATGAGTAAACGTTTTTTGAGACCCACCATGTGCCAGGCAATGGATTACTTCCTTTGTGGCCATCTCCTCAGATAAGCCAGTGGAGGGACAAAGGTACCCCTTAGACTCTACTTGACTATTCCTCCCCAAACTGGGCTCTTATAAATGGGAAGATAAGTAGGCACAGAAACTGCTTTACTTGCAAATAAACTACAACAACATTGTACACAACTTGTGCTTTCTGTCAGTTAGATCCTCCTGAATGGCTCTTAGCCAAAATTTTGAGATTATAGAACAGTGAAAGAACCAAGATGCATAAGAGCATTTGATAGTGCCAGAACAAGAGGTCATCACGATGTCTCATAAATCTTTCTCTTAACTCATCTCAACTCATATTCCAGAAATCTCCAGTCTATTCTGCTATCACCTTGGCCTGCTGTAGGGGTTGAATCTATGTGGAAAAAAGGACAATGCATTCAAGAAGACAGCTTTTCCCACTTATAGAGAAAATAAGTGTGGCTGACTCTGGAAACACTGCCCTGATTCTTCTTTATCCACAACATCCAAAGAGGCTATGTTTTGTGCTGTTATAAGCTGAAATTGCACAAAGTGCCACAAAGATGTCCCTGAGATAGTTGTATGTGCAAAAAGACAGATGATGAGGACAGGGTATTATTTGTAGTGTGTGGAAAATCTCATGTATTGTACTCCTTAGGAACAATTTGCCAAGACTGACAGTAACACCAAATGAAAAGGGAGACTGGGATAATCAAAACAATACTCCACTCAGGGCCTGAGCTCCACTTCAGCATCACGTTTAAGCTTAGAAACAGAGCAAATTATTTATGCACTGAAACCCATTTCCAATCACTCTTTCAATAAAGTAAATGTCTCCTTAAAGAACATGAAGAGCTCATGAAATTTTAGAGAGTAAATGCTGTCCAGTTTTCCATTCACTGTGATACAGAAAGTGAGGAAAAGGGGGCTAATATATTAAAATCAGGTGAGCCCACAGAATAGTTGCCTTGGGAGGTTGACGGAAAATCCCTTGCTCTTTAGGTTCTCAAATAATTAATGGACTACCAATTTGAATGCAGAGAAGCATTATATGCAGGGCAAGTAAAGTGCAAACTTTTCCCCTCTAAGCTAGAAGCTGGTTTTCTACCTTTTGAAAAATTACCGAGTATGAGCAGGCACTAAGACCTCGGCTCAGGAACCAGCCAAACTGCAGGCCGTGGTTAGTAGAAATGCTTATTTGTTCTGGGAAGCAAAACTAGTGGGAGGAAGAAGGGCAACTTTAAAACAAAATACCAGAAAGAAACAGATCTGAGGAATCTGGTAAAACTGAAATTTTAAGTCCCAAAAAGATAATAATGACTGAATGGAAAATAATCTTCATACTGTCATATTTTAATTTAAAACATTGGAAATTCTTTTATGGTCTAAAATTACTGCCATTGTAGTGTATAATCATGTTCCATAGATAGTTGTTTCTTGGAGTTTTTTCTTCTCTTAACCTCAGGTTAACTGATAGCAGCAGAAGAATTAGTTGAGGGAATTTACTTCAAAGATCATTGTTTCGAATGAGAGGCTGTCAACTCATAATGGTCTCCTTTTGGCTTCCAGTGGCAGAAGATCCTGTTATAAAGTAAGGAAGAAAACTAAGCATAGCATGAAGTGTCAGTTGCTCAGTTTTGTCCGACTCTTTGCAGCCCCATGGACTGTAGCCTGCCAGGCTCCTCTGTCCATGGAATTCTCCAGGCAAGAATATCAGAGTGGGTGTCATTCCCTCTCCAGAGGATCTTCCTGGCCAAGGAATTGAACTCAGGTCTCCCTCATTGCAGACAGATTCTTAACTGTCTCTGCCACCAGAGAAATCCAAGCATAGGCAGGGCTACTTTCTAATATCAGCGGCTGAGCCCTGCCCACGAATGTCTATCTCAGCTACTGATGGAGTCACATTGGCTATGTTTTAGGGGAAATATCAGTGTAAACATGTGTCCACTCATAATCCTTGTCCAAAAGCACCATGTTCTCGTTTTGGAAAACCCAGGTGGGAAAAAGATATATACTATGAATTAAAACTAGAAAGATAGACTTCCTAGCTTGTTGCTCATACCTGATGGTGATTCCTTGGTTGGATGTTTTTAAAACACCATGATGTGGTTATATATGTTAAGCATGAATTTTAATTTTTATCTAAAGCTCTGTCAATCCTCTATAGAAACATTGCAGACTTTTTTTTTTCAAAGTGAAAACCATAATTGAAAGCGTAATTAAAATTATATCCACATTTTAAAGTGAATTAATGTTTTGTAACTTGAAGTAATGGCAATAGGGGCTTCCCTGGTGGCTCAGATGGTAAAGAATCTGCCTGCAATGTAGGAGACCCAGGTTCAATCCAAGGGTCTGGAAGATCCGCTGGAGAAGGGAATGGTTACCTACTCCAGTATTCTTGCTAATAGCAATAAAGGTATCTTGTGTGATTTCCTTTCATTGTTTCATGAACTATTTGCTTTATCAAAGTATTTATTTGAATTATTCATCAATATAAAATGTAGTATCTCTAATGCCTGTGCGCCTGCGTGCCCAGTGTGCCTTACTCTTTGCAATCCTATGGACTGTAGCCTGCGAGGCTCCTCTGTTCATGGGATTTTCCAGGCAAGAATACTGGACAGGGTTGCCATTTCCTTCTCCGTGGATCTTTCCTGCCCAGGGAACGTACCAGAATCTCCTACATCTCCTGATTGGCAGGTGGAGTGTCTCTAAGGCAAGTCTCAAATTCAACTCTTTCTTTAAGTAAGGGTGAGTCTGAGATAACCGGCAGAAAAATTCTATTTCATCATGAAACAACAACAATAAAGTATTCTAGAAAGAATGTTAACCTATTTGGTGGAACGGGAGTAATTATAATAGCTTTTTATTATAAAAATTTTATACTTTATTGTTGTTGTTTGACTTTAATATTCCCCAACTCTGTCTACCCTTTGTGCAACAGCAGACATCCAGTTAGTCTTTTGGAATATCAATATAGCATTTAGCCAAAAAAACCTAAAGCTGCCTAAATTTTATGCTAATGTACTTAAATTACATATTATTTCCATTTCTATGTTCTTATTGAAATCTGGTTAATTTCAGCATTTACAGTTGTAGATTGGGCAACTGCTTCTATTCTTTCAAAATTTTAGAACCAAAAAATATATTCAAAGCAACTGAAACCAAATTTTAGTTATGTGCTAAAGGTTTTTAAACTGACACAAATGCACTTTAATTATCATATTAAAGTATTGTGTATTGGGATTTTTTTCTCTACCATCAGTCCATGAAAGCTCAAATTACTGGACCATAGAGCACTCTTTTAACCAGTGGAGAAAATCTCTCCTTGACAAGACTATTAAAAATTTGATGAGCTCTCTAAAAGGGAAAAGTGAACAGTAAAATTACCTACCAATATTGAAATGGAGAATGTAGGCAAGTTATGGTAATTTCATAAATGTTTTACAAAATTCAAATTGCCAAAATGAAAGATTTACTTTGACTTAGGAGGAGGAAAGTCAAAATGTAAAAGACATTTTATTCTACAAATAATATGAGTATGTAAGAAGTTAAATTATACATAGTGCCTAGTTTCAGGAAGGATCAAAAATATATCAATGCGTAAGTATTTGATGATTTACTGTCAGATGGTGGATCCAAAAGCAAGATCATTTTTCTTGATGCAATTTTGGGTGAACACATGCAAAATCCATCTAAGACATAGTTCCTTGGTTTTCTTCAAGTGCTTTCACATCTATAATCACTCACATGTTTTTACTTATGATAATTATTGCTATTATTTATAACCAGTTATTTGATCTTTATTAGAAATAATGCCATTGTTCCATATTTATCAACTTTCCACTAATTCATTAGTAATCATGTCAAGAAATCTATATACAAAATTGAGTAGTGGTTGAGAACACAATCTGGAGTTAACTTGTCTGGGTTCAAATCCTGGCTTTGCCACTTACTGGCTGAAGATCCCCTTGCTCATGTTGTGTAACTATTGGTTCAAATCCTATTCAGATTATGCAAAGTTAAGACTCTGTTTCTAATAGTGTGGTAAAAGACGTGCTTTGAAAACCCCTCATACTATTAAAATCTTGCATAGAAAATTTATTTGTCTTAATTCGTTACTGAGCTGACACAAAAGGAAAAAATAATATGAGGAATGTTATAATAAAAGAGGAAGCAGTTTGTCTCATAGGGGACTTCGCATAAAGCTGGACCCCATAGGTCGGTGTAAGAGAGAAGTGAGAAATGAAACCACCACACAGAAGGGGACAGCTGAAAACCTTGCCTGACTTGATCTTGGCGCTAGGTGATAAGAAAATAAAATCCTCCTTGAGAATTTGTAACCACAACCTAGCCCTTACAGGACAGATGTTTCTAGTCCAAATCCATTCTGTCTTTGTGGTTTGAAAAATCTGAATCAAGGAACTTCATTTAAAGTAGTTTCAGATTGGTAGTATCCCTGTGGGACTAACTGGAGTAAAGAAACTCATCTTAGTGGGACTGGGCTTCAGCCCAGGCGTCAATAATCTACAGATAACCTTCCTGGTTATGTGAGGTGGGGGGAAGGGAAAGAGAGCTTTGTCAACAAACCAGTGAGAAATTCAGATATTCGAATTAGCAGATATAGAGTCTAAGATAACTATATTTAATTTCTTTAAGAAATAAAAGCCTATAAATAAATAAAGGGAATAAGATGTTATAAACACTGACTAAGCAATTTTGAATAAAAACCAATTACATCTTGAAAAACAAAAATACAAAATATATCATCATTTTTTAGTATTATGTCTGTCTTTTTCTAATTGATTTATTCAATAATTCTGGATATAAAAACTTTCAGAAGTGCATTATAGACTGTTTCTTCCAGTTCATGCTTTGCCTGTTCTTTTTTTTAATAATTGAAGTTGATTTACAGTATTATATTAGTTTCAGGTATAAAACATAGTGTTTCAATATTTTAGATTGCATTCCATTTAAAGTTTTTACAGTATAATAGCTGTATTTCCCTATGTTGTACAATATATCTCCATAGCTTATATATTTGATACCTAGTAGTTTGTACCCCTAATCCCCAGTAGCTATTTTGCCCCTCCCTCATTTCCTGTCTCCACTGGTGATCACTGGTTGTTCTCCATAAGTCTCTTTCTGTTTTGTTATGTATGTGTGTGTGTTAGTCACTCAGTCATGTCTGACTCTTTGTGACCCCATGGACTGTAGCCCACCGGGCTCCACTGTCCATGGAATTCGCCAGGCAAGAATACCAGAGTGGGTTGCCATTTCCTTCTCCAGGGGATCTTTCCAATCCAGGGATTGAAGCCCTGTCTCCTGCATTGCAGACAGATTCTTTACCATCTGAGCCATCTTGTTGTGTGTGTGTATATATATATATACATATATATATATATATATATATGTTTGTTTTATTTTTTAGTTCCCACATATAAATGATAACATACTCTATTTGTCTTCCTTTGTCTGACATTTCACTAAGCATAGTACCTTCCAGGTCCTTCTGTGCTGTTTGTTGCAAGTGGGAAAATTTCATTCTCTTTTATGGCTGAGTGTTATTCCATATTAAATACATATATATTGAATAATAATATATAATAATTGAATAATAACTGAATAATATGTTATATATATATTATATTTAATTCTTTATTCATTCATTTATTGATGGACCCTTGGCTTGTTTCCATATCTTGGCTATTATAAGTAATGCTGCTATGAATATTAAGGTGCATGTATCTTTTCAAATTAGTGTTTTTGCTTTTTTCAGATGTATACCCAGGGGTGGAATTGTTGGATCATACAGTAGTTCTATTTTTAGCTTTTTGAGGAACTTCCATAGTGGATTCACCAATTTGTTGTACAGTCCCATAAATAGTGTTCAGAGGTTCCCATTCTCTACATCCTTCTCAATATTTGTCATTTGTAGGCTTTTTGCTGATAGCCATCCTGACAGTTCTGAAGTGGTATCTCGTGGCTTTGATTTTCAGACCTCTAATCATTAGTCATATTAAGCATCTTTTCATGTGCTTTTTAGCCATCTGTATGTCTTCCTTGTAAAATATGTCTATCCAAGTCTTTTGTCCATTTTTCAGTTGGATTGCTCGTGTGTTTTTTTTTATATTGAGTTGTATGAGCTATTTATATATTTTGGGTTTTAAGCTTTTGATATCATTTGTAAATATTTTCTCCCATTTCATAGGTTAACTTTTCATCTTGTCAGTGATTCCATTGCGATGCAAAATATTTTAAGTTTAATTATGTCCCACATGTTTATTTTAACTTTTATTTCTTTTGCTTTACAAGACAGATCCATAAAAAAACCTGACTGTGGTTTATGTCAGAGTGTTCTGCATATGTTCTCTTCTAGGAGCTTAATAGTTTCAGTCCTTACATTTAGGTCTTTAATCCATTTGGGGTTTATTTTCTATGTGGTGTGAGGAAATGTTCTAATGCCATTCTTTCATGTGTAGCTGTCCACCTTTTCCAGCACAATTTATTGAAAAGACTGTCTTTGTCCTTTGCCTTTTCATTCTCTTGATGCCATCTTTTGATAAGAAAGTCTTACTTTTAATGAAATTCAATTTATTAATCTATCGTTTTAGGTTTAACATTTATTGTGCCATGTTTAAGAAATGTTGGTCTACCCCAAAGTCATGAAGATACTGTAATAGATTTTCTTCTAGAAAGTTTATTGTTATGCTTTCCGCTTATGTATCTATGAATCTATCTCAAATTAATTTTTGTGTATTGTGTAAGGTAGGGTTTAGTATGTTTTCAAATGGATTTCAGTTTGACAAGGAGCCACTTATAGAAAATATCAACCTTTCCCTAGTGAACTGCAGTGGTGCCTATGTCATACATCAGGAACCATACAAGTTCCTGGATACTCCATTCATTTTGATTTGTGTATCCTTATGCCAGAATCACTCTGACTTTAGAATAGTTGTAAAATTAGTCCTGAGATTTGGCAATGTATTTCCTCCATGTCATTGCTTCTGCATGCATTCAAGAGTTTCTTGAGTATTCCAGATTTTTTGCTTTTTCATATAAATTTTCAATTCAGCTGATAGACTTTCACAGAAAAACACACTGGAACTTTAATAGGGATTGCATTGAATTTCTAGATCAATTTGGAGGGTATCGGCATCTTTAAAACATTAAGTTTTTCAATACATGAAAAAGACATTTACCTTTCAATCAATGATTGAATCAAACTTTGTTCAGCATTTGTTTTATGTATTTTTTTTTACACTAAAGGTCTTACACATGTTTCATTAAATTTATAGCTACCTAGTATTTTGGTACAATTATAAGTAACTTTTAAAATTTCATTTAGTTTTTGTTGCTAATAAGAAATTCTCACTGTCATTAATATATTATATATTATAATATGTTACATTATAATAAAATGGTATTTAATGGTATGTTGTTGTTGTTGCCCTCAATGGTATTTAAATACTACAGTTGAATAAGATATAATTATTTATATTATGAAGTTATATTTTGCCAAAAATCATTAAATTTACTTAAGGGGACCAACTCTTACATTACAATCAGTTTCTAAATTTTTACTAAATAAAAATTACCTATATCTGATTCAGCTTTAAAAATACTTCTTAGTAAACAGAAAGTATAACAGGGGTTACATATGGTTGTAGGAGCTGAACCTTAAGAAGGCAGAACGCCAGGGAATTGATGCCTTTGAACTGTGATGCTGGAGAATACTCCTGAGAGCCCCTTGGATGGCAAGGAGATCAAACCAGTCAATCCTAAGGGAAATCAACCCTGAGTACTTGATGGAAGGACTGATGCTGTAGCTGAAGCTCCATTCAGTATTTTGATCATCTGATGTAAATAGATGGCTCATTAGAAAAGTTCCTGATGCTGGGGAAGATTGAGGGCAGAAGGAGAAGAGGGCGTCAGAGGATGAGATGGCTGGATGGCATCACCGATGCAATGGACATGACCTTGGGCAAACTTCGGGAGATGGTGAGGCACAAGAAGGCCTGGTGTGCTGCAGTCCATGGGGTTGCAAAGAGTTGGACATGACTGGGTGACTGAACAACAACAATGTAGCATTGAGCCATTTTTAATATTCAGAATTCTATGTCAATATTCAAAGTCTTAATTAGTCAGTGTTTCTCTTCAACTTTATTCTGAAATATCTTTCAGAAAATTGCCACCCACTTGCCAGTACACCTGAAGAATGAATTGCATTACTTTCTCAAAGGTTGGGAAACCTAAAATCATTCACAGAGTTTCTGTAACACGCCCTGACTGTCACTTCTGTATTTAATACAAGTAATGCAAGAGAAATACTAGTTGTTCCTATGATATAAGCCTTCTAAGTTCCTGTAAGTTTTCTACAGAAGTGTGCTGCTACAGATAGTTACAAGAGTGGCCTCTGTTGGTCACTCATGTACCTGCGGATCTGTGACTACAGCAGAAATACTGTGGCAATTGACTTGACCACAGCCTTGCTTAAAAGCATTGACTACTTCATGAGTGAATACAAAGGTGACCCTAGCATGGACCTAGGAGTAAAATGAAAAGGTTTTTAGAAGGTTTATAAATATACAGCAAGGGAGGGTAGGAGGTTAAGTGCAACAATAGAAATACAGATCAAGTGCTGCTGCTGCTGCTAAGTCGCTTCAGTCGTGTCCGACTCTGTGTGACCCCAGAGACGGCAGCCCACCAGGCTCCCCCGTCCCTGGGATTCTCCAGGCAAGAACACTGGAGTGGGTTGCCATTTCCTTCTCCAATGCAGAAAGTGAGAAGTGAAAGTGAAATCACTCAGTCGTGTCCGACTCCTAGCGACCCCATGGACTGCAGCCTACCAGGCTCTTCCGTCCATGGGATTTGCCAGGCAAGAGTACTGGAGTGGGGTGCCATTCAAGTGCTATTGGTGCTCAAAAGAGACAGTACAAGGTTTCAACTGTGGGAAACCAAAGATCTCCAAACGAGGTAACATTAAAGCCATTTGAGAAGAGTTTGTGTTACGAAGGACACACATATAACACACATACATACGCATCCAGACAATGTAAACCGCCTAAAACCAGAAAGCAATGTTGGCAAGTGTAGGTTAGGGTATGAGTGATGTCCCTTAGAAAAGGTGTGTAAAACATAGCAGGAAAAAACTGTAAATATAAACCTTCTCCTCTGCATAAGAGAAGTTAAATGAAGGAAATGTTGTTTGCATTTATTCGATAATGGGTAAGATGCAAAGGAAAGTATTCTAACAGGGGAGTTACATGTCAAGACTGGCCTCAGAAAGACTCAGAATTGAAAGAGACACATGTACCCCAATGTTCATCGCAGCACTGTTTATAATAGCCAGGACATGGAAACAACCTAGATGTCCATCAGCAGATGAATGGATAAGAAAGCTGTGGTACATATACACAATGGAGTATTACTCAGCCGTTAAAAAGAATTCATTTGAATCAGTTCTGATGAGATGGATGAAACTGGAGCCGATTATACAGAGTGAAGTAAGCCAGAAAGAAAAACACCAATACAGTATACTAACACATATATATGGAATTTAGGAAGATGGCAATGACGACCCTGTATGCAAGACAGGGAAAGAGACACAGATGTGTATAACGGACTTTTGGACTCAGAGGGAGAGGGAGAGGGTGGGATGATTTGGGAGAATGGCATTCTAACATGTATACTATCATGTGAATTGAATCGCCAGTCTATGTCTGACGCAGGATGCAGCATGCTTGGGGCTGGTGCATGGGGATGACCCAGAAAGATGTTATGGGGAGGGAGGTGGGAGGGGGGTTCATGTTTGGGAATGCATGTAAGAATTAAAGATTTTAAAATTAAAAAAAAAAAAAAAGAAAGACTCATTTAGTAATAAATTTTATTTTATAAACTCAGTTTAGAACTTCATTATTTCTCAACTGAACCACTGAACATCCCATTCTGTACTCTCCTTGGCCATTCTGTACTTCTCGTCTGGCCTCAGAACCCGAAGAGAAGAGATTTAAAAAATGGAATGAATTACTGTTTTGGATGCAGCAGAAACGTTGTAGAAAATAAGTGCTAGCTATTTTTCAATAACTGTATCACAGAAATCTTCCCCAGGCAGTTTCATCTGATGAAGAACAGACATCATTATTGTACTTCCTCACATTTCACCTCCTCAGTGAGGTCTTTCCTGACCATCATTATCTAAAAACATCTCCATCCTCTCCCTCCTTCCCCTGTTTATTTTTCTTCACAATAATTATCTCCACTGGGATTTTAATTGTGTATTTATTGGTTTGTTTCTTTTTCCCCTTGTCACTGCAATGTAAGCTTCTGGTGTGCGGAACTTAGTCTGACATTTACCTTTAATAGTATCTGACATGTAAAATGTGCCTGATAAATATTTGTGAAATAAATGAATTAAAAGACCTCAAGCATTAAGTCTAGGCTTTCCTGGTGACTCAGATGGTAAAAGAATCTGCCTGCAATGCAGGAGACTTGGGTTTGATCCCTGGATTGGGAAGATCCCATGGAGAAGGGAATGACTACCCACTCCAGTATTCTTGCCTGAAGAATTCCATGGACAGAGGAGCCTAGTGGGCTACAGTCCATGGGGTTGCAAAGAGTTGGACACGATTGCCTGACTAACACTTTTCTTTCGAGGATTAAGTGGATAACCAGAATCTGAAGTCAGTGAATATAAATGGCATATTTATGATTCTGAGTAATGAGGGTCTAAAAAGTGATAAGACAGTGACTGTTGTGTTATCCTGGGCTTGGAACAAGAACGAAAATACAAGAGAAAGAAAGGATGAATGTTCTCTCTGTCTCTCTGACTCTATATGGCTTATTCAAACATAGTAGCCAGAGAGGTCCTTCTGAATGTGTCAGATTATGACACTGTCAATGACTTTCCATTTCATTCAGAATAAAAACTAAAGCCCTTGCAGTGATCTGGCCCACTGAACCAGGGATTCCATGACCTCTTTGCCCTCCTTCCAATACGGCTTTCTTTCTTTACTCCATTGAGTCTGTAGACCAAGCAGGCCTCAGGGCTCCCTTCTTTCCCTGCCTGGAAACTTTTCCCACAGAGGTCCACATAGTATGTGCCCAGGAATAGATTCCACATGGCTATCTCCCTCAAATCTTTTACATTTTTGCTTAAATGTTACCATAGTTGGGCCTTTCCAGACCCCATATGTGAAACTGAGTCCCCTCTCTTCCCACATTTTCCATGCCTCACCCTGCCTGCTCTTTTCTCCAAAGCATTTATTGACCTCTGATAACATTCCATGTCTTATGTATTTGCTCATTATTGATCCTCCTCTCCAGAATGTAAACTGCATAAGGCATGGATTTTTATCTCTTTTGTTCAGTGCATAGCTCCCAAAGAGTATGACGCATAGTTGAAAAGAAAATATACCATGAAGAAAATGCGTGACTGTGCATAATTACAACATACAGGAATGAGCAGCCTATATAGGAGTTTGATGCATCAGTAAGACTTGCTTGGTTTTGATTTTTCACTCATGAATGTCTCTATCAATGATTCTTACTTAGGGGTATTACTCCACCCTTACACCTCCAGGAAGGCGCTTAAGAATGTATACAGGTAATTTGGTTGTCACATTTTGTGAAAACTGGAGAAGATTCTAAAAGGCATTTTGTATTTTGAGGATTCAGGCATGGTAAATGCCTATTGGGAATGGGAGTCCCTCAGGACAAAATATTTTCCCACCCAAATGTCAACATCATTTCTATTGAGAAGCACTACAGAAAAATCATGTTTCCTTATCCATAAAGATAACAGAAGTCTACCTGTTACTATTATGAGGCTGCTTTTTAATAACTAGGAAAAATATTAAAATACATAGACATTATATTTATGAATTATTTATAATTTACCTGAAAGCATTAATATAAATATTATTTATATCATAATTATACTATGTAATAGTATGTCATTTTGTTTTCTATCTCCAAAAAGGCATCTCATGTTCTTAGATTTTTCTTTTCTATATGCCTGTTTAAATTGGTTTAATGTCTTAAGTTCATGAATCCAGTTGAAATAGAATTCTTACTTCCTCTGTGTTATGTGCTCAGCACCTCTCTAAAGCTACAGGGAAAAGACCCAGATTTCAAACACAGAAATCAGTTCTATTATTTCCTGATTTGATGCAAATGGAGTCACTGAGCAAATGCAGCCCTTCACATACTTCTCACTTGTTCTTTTCTTTTTTTCCTCTCTGGCCTACCCTCATTCTTCAGCACAAATGATGGGGGAAAGGCTGAAGAACTCCTTGCTCTTTTCTCAAAACCTGCATAATTTGCCTCATTCCTCTTCAAATAAAAACGAAGCCTTATCTATTTCTGCAATGTAGAAGTTGCCACATTCATTTGACACAGGAGGGTGAAATCAGGGGCCAACATAAAGATGTCTCTTCAAGCAATCCATACCTTAAGTTAACCATTTAGACTGCATGGACCTAATCTTCAAAAGACATTAATTCTGATTTTAGCTTCAGACTTTTAAAAAAATCATTTAAAGGATAAAAAATACTGCTTTTCTGAGAAAATAGGGTTGTTTAATTGTTTTTGTGGTAAACTAATTGTGTTAGCACATACTCTCTAGGGATAGAGAGCCCATGGATCCCTTGTCATATTTAAGAACACCATGAAAAAATTATAGTGTTGGTAAAAATAATGATTTTTTTTGTTTATTCCTGATCAAGCAGAGTGTGCCTGCAGTGCTTTACATAATTACTTCATTTAACCTTTACAACTGCGTTCATTCATTGGTCTGCCTAACAAATATTTACTGGGCCCTTACCTACTCATTGGAAAAGACTCTGATGCTGGGAGGGATTGGGGGCAGGAGGAGAAGGGGACGACAGAGGATGAGATGGCTGGATGGCATCACCAACTTGATGGACGTGAGTCTGAGTGAACTCCGGGAGTTGGTGATGGACAGGGAGGCCTGGCCTGCTGTGATTCATGGGGTCGCAAAGAGTCAGACACGACTGAGCGACTGAACTGAACTGAACTGAACCTAGGGTCTGGACATGCATCAGTAAATACAGCAATAAGGAAGCAAGTTTCCTTCCTTCAAGAGGCTTTCATTCTAGTGGGAGAGATATGGAGGGCAGAAAAGTGTCAGTTGGAAGGGGGCCCATGTTGAAGTGAGAGAGAAAGAAATCCTTGTGTCTGTCTGGCAGAATAATGTCCCAGTCTGTTTGTAGAACAAGAGAAAAGTCTGAGGTGGGGATGA
Source organism: Ovis canadensis (assembly GCF_042477335.2). Lineage (NCBI taxonomy): Eukaryota > Metazoa > Chordata > Mammalia > Artiodactyla > Bovidae > Ovis > Ovis canadensis. The sequence goes on along the minus strand of NC_091253.1, from coordinate 61,290,934 downwards.
ACTTGGCAAAAGGGAAGAAGGGAGGTCGGTGCAGAGTGAGCTGCAGGGAGAATAGGAAAGAAGGATGTTGGAGAAAGAGGTAGAAGCCAGCCACACCATAAGTGGTGATAAAGCAATGTGTTTTATTAAATGCTTGGGGATGTCTTTGGAAGGTGTTGTGTAGGAAAGTCATTAGATGTGCTTTATTTTCAAAAAGAGCAATGCAGATGCCATATTGTGGTGGGCTTATCAGAGAGAAAGGTGGAAGCAGAGAAACATGCTGGGAGGCTGCCAGCCTTTAGACCTGTTTCCTCCAAACTGTTTGGTTGTGCACCCTTATTTGTAGAAAGTTCTGGATCTTGCACTCCCACTATATACAATATAAACATACCACATGCTAATAGACACTAGACAGTTGTCTATGCACTAGTATGTGTGCACTATGAAACAGAGATAAGTAAAATATTTAAACAAATGCAGGAACTGGAATCAAATTGCCAACATTCGCTGTACCATGGAGAAAGCAAAGGAATTCCAGAAAAACTCTACTTCTGCTTTATTGACTACACTGAAGCCTTTGATTGTGTGGATCACAACAAATTGTGGAAAATTCTTAAAGAGATGGGAATGCCCGATCACTTTACCTGTCTCCTGAGAAATCTATATGTGGATCAAGAAGCAACAGTTAGAACTGAACATGGAACAACTGGTTCAAAATTGGGAAAGAGTACAACAAGATTGTGTACTGTCGCCCTGTTTATTAAGAACTTATATGCAAAGTACATCATGTGAAATGCTGGGCTGGATTAATCATGAATCACAAGCTGCAATTAAGATTGCTGGGAGAGATAACCACCTCAGATATGCAGATGATACTATTCTAATGGCAGAAAGTGAAGAGGACCTAAAGAGCCTCTTCATGAGGGTGAAAGAGGGAAGTGGAAAACCTAGCTTAAAATTCATCATTCAAAAAACTAAGATCATAGCATCCGGTCCTACCACTTCAAGGCAAATAGAAGGGGAAAAAGTGGAAGCAGTGACAGATTTTATTGTCTTAGACTCTGAAATCTCTGTGGATGTTGACTGTGACCATAAAATTAACACACTTGCTCCTTGGAAGGAAAGCGAGGACAAACCTAGACAGCATATTAAGAAGCAGAGACATCACTTTGCTGACAGAGGTCCAAATAGTCTAAGCTATGGTTTTCCCAGTATCATGTATGGATGTGAGTGTTGGACCATAAAGAAGGTTGAGCTCTGAAAATTTGATGCCTTCAAACTGTGGTGCTGGAGAAAACTCCTGAGAGTCCCTTGGACTGCAAGGAGATCAAACCAGTCAATCCTAAAGGAAATCAACCCGAATAATCATTGAAAGGACTGATGCTGAAGCCTAAGCTCAAATACTTTGACCACCTGATGAGAAGTGCCAACTCATTGGAAAAGACTCTGATGCTGGGAAAGATTGAGGGCAAGAGGAGAAGGGGGCGGCAGAGGATGAGATGAGTAGATAGCTTCACTGACTTGATGAACCTGAGTTAGAGCAAACTCCGGGAGATAGTGAAGGGCAGGGAAGCCTGTCATGCTACAGTTCAGGTTGCAGACTTAGCAACTGAACATCAACGGTGAACTGGCCTGGGAGCTCTCCCGTCTCACAAGAGGGAAAATTTGCCTGCTGCAAGGCAGAACCATCTGTAAAACAGCAGCCTTCTTGGTCCAACTAGTGACCAGACATGGTGCATCCCCCACAGGAATGCCTATGGTTTCTCTTCTTGCCCTCAGTATGAAACATGGAAACATTTATGTTTAACTACTGCAGTTTTTCTCAGCCAGAACTTCTTAACATAGTGTTCTGCTCCTCTTTCTCCATGGAAATGTCTTTTGCATTGGGGTCTCAAAATATTTTGTGGAATTAAATAAAAAAAGAAAGGAAGAAGGAAGGAAGGAGGCAGGGAAGGCAAGAAAGTTTTACTATTGTAAAACTATCGAAAATCAGGAAATAATTAAATTCATCATTATGAATTAAAATCTTAAACACAAAACAATTCATTATAATATTTTATTGAAGGAAAAATAATATAGTGGGGCTCAAAAAGCTACACTTGTTATGCTTTATAAAGTCAGAGGTTTACACAGGTTTAATGTATGTACACATTCATGACATTATATCACAACATCAAAGGCACCTTTTACTGCCACAGTATTAGGTAACGAATAAAAAATATCAAATTAATCTTTTAAAAAATCTAAAATGATACAATCAATTTTAGGATTATGTACATATTTGAAACATTCAGATATTTTTAAACATGTTCTATGTGCATCACAATTATCTCTAATTCTCAAAATATTATGGTACCAAAATTCTGTTTGTCAAATAACAAAGCACAAGATACTGTAATCTATAACCAAGCACCAGTTAAAATCAGTGTTAAATGCTCCATCTATTAGTTTGACTTCTAACACATGCAAAGTGAAGTGGGTATTTAAGAATTTAAGATAACCATTGCAAAACTTTTAGGGTCTCCATTTTTTTTGTCTTTAATTAGTTGATTTCTTTGAGAAAATGGGGACAACTGGATGACTTTGATCAATGTCTTCCTAGTGGTTTTATGGAATCCTAGGCCTCTTAGAAGAAACTTCCAAGGCACTGGAGAAGGTTTTGTCCACGTTATGCATATTATATATTGGAGCTTTGTATAGGGTTGAGATCATACAAAGGGTTTATTGCTTTAAAATAAATTTGAAAATACTAACATGGGAAACTGCTTTAAAATATATTTCATTCGGTTATGCTAACACAGTTTAAGAAATATCTTTGTTGAAACAGATTATCACACTTAGTCAACTGTACAACTCAAGTGAGAGGTTATCTAAAAATGTTGATTTCATTAGTTATAGGGGATATAATCCTAAATTTTATGTATATTTTTAAGTCCAGAAGGAATTTGAATAGAACAATAAAATGTCATCATTAGCTCAATAGTATGACCAAAGAGCATTATCAAATTATAGATCAACAAGTAAAAATGGAGACAGAATCTTTTGATATATGAAATTGTTTCAATATATAAAAATAAATGATCACTTCTGAAAGTGAAACACAGAGTTCTGTTCACTAGTTTTACCTCTTACCGTATTTATGATGTAAAAAAATTAAAAATATATTTTATTAATACCTAGTTCAAAAAAAGAACACTGTTAATAAGCACCTCAGGACTAGAATGCCATAAAAAATTATTATTATTTAGGAAAATGGATGTCAAGATATATGTATTACCCTCCTAAAAATTATGTAAATAGAATCAAGCATATTTAATTGCATCAGAGTTACAGAGTATCCAAGAATTTAATATTATGCAACTTAGTTTTTTATTGAACTGAAGAAGTGGTTTTATTGGCAGGCCAAGTTGCCATCGAGAATTTGTTCTTACAACCACCAGAGGGCGCCAGTGCCTGAAGCACGGTTGGTGTAGATGTACTCTAGTTGATAACTTGAATTTTACATTCCAAGTTTAAAAATGCTTTTTAAAAAGATAGATGACTTCTAAGAAATATATTTACATTCTGTAACACCCAAATAATGTTGGATTATTATATAAAAATAGAGCGCACTGGCTTATTTTGATTAAGATTCATTTAACAGGGCGTTATTAATATTTCTAAATCAGGAATTGAAAGGACATCATTTGTAACTATGAATAAAAAGAGACTTCTTAACCTGCTAACACTAACAATTCATTTAGCACCACATATATAGCACCAGACTAGATACTGATAGTTCACACTTATTAAAAACCTTAATTGCAAAGAAACTTCAAAATTAAAGCAAGTATATGGTGGTTGTAATGAATTTTCAGCACCATTAATGAGTGAACTGTGTAACTTTCTAAGTTGTTGACTGGCCTCTTATAAGTCAAAGTTAGAAGATGACAGAATTTTAAAAAATCATTTTGCATGTGTTTAAATGTCTTCCCTCACACATATAACAATACAAAAAAATGCAAATATAAAACAAAGATAATATTAGACATTGATAGAAATCTATTTTAGTCTCCCTAAACACTTCCATAGGAAACGGCTTCCTTCTATCCAAGATTGGTGTCCTATGCTACTGCAGAACATTGGGAATGTTGTTATACAAGGGGGAGAAAACAGACCCCAGTTTAAGCATGACTTTTCCTTCCTGAACACATTCAAATGATCTGTTTAACTTATGTATTCACTTAATAAGCAGGATATGAACACAGAACACTTGAACTGGCCTAAAGCGATTTATGGGGTCACAAAGAGTCGGACACAACTGAGCGACTGAACTGAAATATGTTTTTGATTGCTTATGTAGATGTTATAAATTGATCTAACATAAGCATATACTAATGAGAAAAATATATATTGCTTCAATTCAAATATTCTGAGTAAATTATACTGATTGAATTTTCCCTACTGTTTGATCAGCTCTGTGCTAAAACTTCATGGAACTTTCAAATGAGTATCTCCACAAAAGTTTCAAATGAACTGCCAAGTGAACTTGGTAGGGAAGTCCTAACAGACCACGGAAGTGATGCTGCTTAGACTACTGGACAGGGAAAAACAAAACATGATAACAATGAAAATTGTTTCTGCCACATTTTAAAAGCAAACTTACCTACCATAGCCAGGAACATTAAGAGTGTGCCTACACAACTCAAATACAATTCTGAAAAGGAATCCATCAGTTTAATAGATCAACTTGTAATTTTTCCAGTCTTTTGATAACATGGAAGCCAAAAGAATTGATGTTATGACAGAATTTTTAAAAAATTTTTCTACTGAATAAAGGATGTAATGAAAAATCCATACCAAAGATAAAATTCAATGCTGTAGAATATGTATGCCAATCACCATTTCGAATGAAACCTATTGAAATGAAAACCTCAATACTACTTAAAGCTGCTCTCATGAAATAGCTTATGCCCAGACCCTTTTTCCCTCTGGGAGTTACAGTGAGAAATAGCTATCCTAGCACCATTGTTGCATGCTGTGAAAAGTATGACACTCTGGGTTGATTTCAAGCAAATGTTCATTTGGTTTAGCCTAGAAAATAAAACATTTCACATGGCCACTTTATATTACTAACTTTAAGAAACACAGATAGAATAACAAATATACCCGTTACATTTTCAGCTCAGTTGTTAAGTTATAAATAAACTTATATTTGGAAAGGACTGTTGTGTACAAGTTTATGAGTACGTTGTTCCTAGTCTTAATCTGATATATTTGGTGCTTTATCTGGATTGTTGATGCACTCAAAGCTTTGTATTTAAGACATTTTTGTCTTAATGAAACATGGAAAGGTGAGGTTCCTCTAATTCTTGCAATACTAGACTGTTGAATTAATTCTAAAAACCCATTCATATAAAAACTTATTATACTATAGCCATTATATAAGAAGCTGGTATAAACACACAAAGATAAGACAGAATTTCTGCCAAAGAGGAGCTCATGAAAGACTTAATTTTATCTCAAATAAAAGCTTCACAACATTAATGATACCTTTAATATTCATGATTTTCTATTAATATGGTAATTTACCTTCAAATGAACTTCTGTGAATCACATGGCAAATATCATTATTCTTTTTGAGACCTGAGAAATCAAGCCACACGAGTAAACCAGCAATAGGATGGAACTGATTATAGCCTTTTTTTGGTTTAATAGTTATTTTACTACTTCTGTAGAACTAGTTTAGGAAACTGAAGAAAGACTATCTAGATAAAGCAAACAAACATCCCACTAATGAGCTTTCTCTCCAATTGCCTGTGTTTATTAGCTAAAAGTTGATTTGAGACCTGACTCTTCCTGTTATTTCTGTTCTTCATATTAGTCTCCAAAAATATTTATTTTTAATAAAGATTATATATGTTCCCACAAAAGCAAAGTCGTTTGATAGGAAAACATTTGGTCAGATCCAGTATGTGAAAGAAATCTGGCCAATTATTTGTCATCATGAAAACCTGAACTTCAGATGCTGGATAATCCCCCATTGGATTTAATTAACTGTCATCTTTCAATGAATCTACGCTAAAAAAACTGCAAATGTGTAGGGAATTTTAAACAAGTAGCTTCCTTCTGTTATTTGTACTCTGGAACTGTGTTTACTGATTCTGTAATTCTACTGCAGCATTATATAATTTGAACCACACACACATACACACACACACATGCATGCACATGTAAAATGTAATGTGTTGTCTTGATCCATGTGTTGAATTTCTCCTCTCTGAAAGTGATTTGGGAATAAAGATTTCCAAAATCACATGAGGGAAATTTTCACAGTGATTTGCTTTCCACCATGCTTCACTTTTGGGGCTTCCCAGTTTGTTCAGTGGTAAAGAATCCACCTGCCAATGCAGGAGACACAGGAGATGCAAGTTCAACCCCTAATTCAGGAAGATCCCCTGGAGAAGGAAATGGCAACTCACTCCAGTATTCTTGCCTGGAGAATCCTATGGACAAAGGAGGCTGGTGGGCTACAGTCCACAGGGTTGCAAAGAGTCAGACAGTACTGAAGCGACTGCGCATGCGCACACTCAAACTTAATGGAGAACTGAAAGATATTCTTCTACTTAGATATGGTAATAGAATTTGGTAATTAGTGCTTAGAAAATCATCTGAAGAGGCCCCTTTCACAAAACCATCGCTGTCTGTGTGTGTACATGAGATTTTCCACATGATGCTCAAGGACCATCATGCTGAATAGACTGGAGAGCAGATAATACACTTAGCACCTGCGTGTTTCTTTCTGGTATCTTTCACCTCCTGCTCACAGGCTTCAAGGTATATTAAACCTTCAGGCTGTGCCTTTCTGAGGCTCTCCGTGTGTATGTGTGTGTGTGTGCGCGCGTGCACAGTAACCCTATTTCCGTGGGTTTGCATGCCTGTCTCCTGATTCTTACTTTTCTTGGACCTCGTCAGTTCACTTAGGTCTTGCTTTCCACCTTCCGAATCAACTATTTACACTCACAGTTATTCATTCTTCCCTGCCTCATTTAGTTCCAAGTACTATAGCTACATTTTCATGCTAACCAGGAGACTTCTATTACACGGTGTGGCCTATCACCTATTCCACCTACATGTGAACATCGTTGGGTTCACTTCCTCAAATTTACATGAAAAATCAATTTGTTAACAAATAACATTTTTACAGCAAGATATTGAGTTAGCCAAAAAGTTCGTTTCCCCGTAACATCACAGAAAAATCCGAACAAACTTTTTGGACAACCCATAATTATGCTGCATTATTTCCTGAATATTTTTGTGAGCTTCCTGAAGACAGGAATTATGTCTTATTATCCTTGCATGATCAGAACATAACTAGCAGAGTGCCTTGCCCATCATAACCACTCCACACATGATTACTGGTACAGTAAAAGAGGTTAAGCAAAATAAATGTGTTCAACCTTACATAAATTGAGAATATCTTTTGGTGGACCCAAATAAAATACTTCCATAATGAAATCTGTGGTTCTTAATTATTATATCTAGATATCATGGAGTTCTATTAGTAGTTTGCAAATGATCAGTTTTGGGATATTAAAGAAATGGGTGCAGGAGATGTCCTATCACCTAACATATTGTTTCGAATAGGATTTTTTAAAAATTCCTCCAAGTTAACTACAAAATCAAATTATCTATGTATTACATCGTCTATGTATGTGTATTTATAGGCCAAATATATGTTCTATTTGTTAGGAATGTGACATAATTTCTTTGGAAAACAAGCTTTGGAACTGGATGCATCAACTATGTCAATACTACATACACAGTATTTTAGTTTAGACTTAGAGGTCAGAAAATAGAAATGGATGTTTGATTACCTCTAAGGATTAAACAAACATACAAGATAAACACTAATCTTTACAATGAATAATAAAAGGAAAACAAGATTATGATAAAATATGTATAATATGTGCAAAACTCAATATATATATATGCCTATGATTCCCAGAAACCATTATATTTCCTGGAGGAAAAGATAAACTTATTTAAACCAATACAGGTAGTTTGACGTTACACCTGGAAAGCAGAGATTGTCAGTACAAGACCCTCCATAACTTGGAGGGCAAGCTGAACATGGTACCCCTACTTTATATGGTGCTTCTCCGATCCAGTTGCCCCTAGGAAAAAAAAAAGAAGAGAGCATAAGTGTTACTTGCTCATTTTAAAAAATCTGATTGTCCTTAAGCACATAATCACACATTGACGTGTGATGACATTTTCAGAAGTGTGTCATTTTTAGAAAAGCGCTGAAAGTTACATCCATTTCTTATTTCTGTAGCAATCTATTCTATATATCTTACTTTAAAAATGCTTTCTGAGTAAGTTAATATCATGTTAATTTACAATAATTTACAATGCACGGTGACATTATTAGTCAACCCACATCTGACTTGATGCTTTGTCTATCACCACAGCTGCCTCCTTCCTACTGCAGCTTTCCAGAACACATACGCTGTGTCCTCCTAAATGTATTTTTTAAAAACTCATGCTAATGCTATTATAAAGATAGTAAAATATATACAAATACATACATATGTATATATATACACACATATATAAGGGTGTATGTGCTCAGTCGCTCAGTTGTGTTCAGTTCTTTAGGACCCCATGGACTGTAGCCCACTAGGCTCCTCAGTCCATGAGATTTTCCAGGCAAGAAAACTGGAATAGGTTGTCATTTCCTTCTCCAGGGGATCTTCCCGATCCAGGGATTAAACCCTCCTCTCATGTTTCTTGCATTGGCAGGTGGGTTTTTTACCACTAGGGCCACCTGGGAAGCCCATATACAGTATATATACAATTTGGGGAGGCTTAGAAATGGTGACATGAGCAAGAAGTTGTCATAAGCACAAAAAATAGATTTTAAGAGTTCAAAGGATTTCTTTCTAAAGTTGAATAGTTTAGATTGTCAGTATTCATAAAATGAGACACGGAAAACTCAGTAAGAGAATAATGGTTTACTGTGAAGAAGGCTGAGCACCGAAGAATTGATGCTTTTGAACTGTGGTGTTGGAGAAGACTCTTGAGAGTCCCTTGGACTGCAAGGAGATCCAACCAGTCCATTCTGAAGGAGATCAGCCCTGGGATTTCTTTGGAAGGAATGATGCTAAAGCTGAAACTCCAGTACTTTGGCCACCTCATGCGAAGAGTTGACTCACTGGAAAAGACTCTGATGCTGGGAGGGATTGGGGGCAGGAGGAGAAGGGGACGACAGAGGATGAGATGGCTGGATGGCATCACTGACTGGATGGACGCGAGTCTGAGTGAACTCCGGGAGATGGTGATGGACAGGAAGGCCTGGCGTGCTGCAATTCATAGGGTCGCAAAGAGTCGGACATGACTGAGCGACTGAACTGAACTGAAGCAGCCACTAAAGATGATTCCAAAACATTTTCCCATATGTAAACTCACAGTTATAATTTTTAGCAATACTGTTAATTTTTTGAAATAATGCTGAACACATTTAACTGAATGTTGTCAATATTTTCCTTCATCTTGATGGCCATAATGATACACCAAATTCAGCATTTAGGATAAAGACAGTCACAACGTCTTACTGTTACTAAGCTCTTTTAGCTATGACGGAGGAAGCAATGAATTTATTTACAGTAGCATGGTGATTATAACTACAGTACTAACATAACCACAGAGCCAGAAGTGTGAAGGAAACTGAATGGTCAGGAGAAAATGTGGTGTGTTGAAGTCAGGGTTGAAGGAACGCATGTACGTGTGTGGTGGATTCATGTCAATGTAAGGCAAAACCAATACAGTATTGTAAAGTAAAATAAAGTAAAAACACAAACAAAAAAAAACAAACAAAAAAAACAGCGGAAAAGCTAAAATATTGAGCCATTGGGGAAGCCCCATATTCAATAGTAAATCAGTCAATGGAAAAACATAATTTACTTTTTATCCTTTCAGGCTAATTCATTTTCATTCTCTCATTTCTCTCTCTTTCTCTTCAACCCCCCCACCGCCCCCCCGCCCCCACCACCCAACCCTGTGTTTCATTTTTCCCTGAAAAACAAGTAGGCTTGAGATAACTCCATGCTGGTATTCAACTATCAGTCAGAATTTTTAAACTTTCTTCACTGCCTGTTTAAAAAAATGCTTCTCTGTCACAGCAAATATACCATACTAACACAATATCTTAATCTCTTAGACATAAAACAATCAGACATCTCATCAATAATATTGCAAAAATCCCATCATTGGCCAAAAACAGAATAGCCAAATGAATGTAATAAAAGCCTCTTTCACTAGAGAACTGCCTGGCCTATTTATGTCAGAAAGAAGAGTTAGAGTCTTAATAGGGAAATATAAGGTGCATAACTGAAAATATCAAACAAATGCACAGTTTTAATGCTTTTCATGATGCAGTCACATTTTACTTTCCAAATCTTACTATTCTAATAACTGTGGAGAGGGGACCATTGGGAAAATCGCTATTTTTCTAACTTTGCAAAAACACTGCCCCTGGCATAAGACCATATAAATGAGTAATGCAGTTATTTGTGAAACGTTTTCTCATTCCCTCCCCATACTGGCAAAGCTGGAGAAAAATCTTTGTTTGGGACTTACTTTGGAAGACACCAGGCGTGTCATAAATCCTTTGCACATTTTAGTATTTACTCCAAAAGGGAAAAGACTCATGTATAAATACTGGAACACTTTATCCAAAGAGTCATTGTTATCAAAAAGGCATTTTATCAAATGTTAACAAATGTTTATTTATCCTCATAATACAAAAGAATGCTCATAAATATAAAATACAACTATATTTTACAATATTTGATCAATTTTCACAATATGAAATATACAATTTTATGTGTGCCATAGGATGAAATTACTGAATTTTTTATACTGAAGTTTAAATAATGGCACAGCTTTCATTAAAAAGATGTCATAGCATTTAAATTTTCCCTTCTGATTCTGAATGTCTCCTTAACCACCTATGGAAAAAATAAACTGTGATTTTTAATTCTACCCTTAAAAGAAAGAAGAAGGGCTTGTTTTCTTTTCCTAGTGAAAAAGTTAAGCCAACATTATAGGAATGATTGATGAGAATACTGTGGTGTTGATAAATTCCCTAGAAGATCCTTGTCTGAGACTTTTATATAAGCTATCAAAAGCCTGGAAGCATATGTTTATTTTATAATTACCAGGTCTAAAGAAAGATGAGGAGGAGAATTTAGTGAATCTCCAAATCACAAATTGTCTTGCCCAAAATTTTAATCTAGAATCCTCGTGAAATCTTTCAGCTTTTAACTTTTCTAATATATGAGAAGACGGAAGATTTGAGGATCTGAGCTTGTTAGTTAAGTCTTACTCATATTATTTACCTGTTAAAAATATCTATCAGACTGAAGATATTTAACATCATTAAGGATTTCAGGAAGTAGAAGCCAACCAGATACTTACTTTGGGGCATAGTTGCATACCAAATAAACTGCACGGCGCCATAGAGCTCCCCAAACATTCATGTTTTGACAAGTATGAATTGCACATCCTATTCGATTGGAGGTGGCCCAAACCATCTGAGAAAATAAACCGATATATCATTATTAGAATCAGGAGTTAAGAAAATGCAGGTTCACCAAAATAGAAAGAGCATTTTTTTAAAAAAAGAATGAATCAGAGCTGAACAAGACAAAATAACCTGTGTATAATGTGTGCACATGGGGCCGAAACATCTCATAGGACATCGGGGATTGCAATCCTGGGGATATGGAAAGGCATAGTCTTTCACTTCATCATACCACGGCTTGACCAACTGGAGAATAGAGCGGTATCTAAACATCAAGAAACACAATGAGAACTCACAGTACAGTGGTGGCAATATATAGTGGGCTCACATTAAATTACAAGTTAATTGTTCTTTTGCAGGCTATTAGTGGCAAATCAAGAGCATATCCACCCCTTCACAATAACCATCACCACCCAGCAGAATCCTCTATTCCTCCCAGTAGAGCCAAATAGGATAATGTTCAGGCCTGGAGCAAGTGATCCTGTATTTGTTTAAGTATGAGTCTGGTTGTTTCAAAAAGAGAAATGCAAATCTTTCAGGAATTATCATCTTTACCTTGTTTTTACCAATGTCAGAAATGTCTTCCACTGGAATCTTATACATAATTAAAAAATAGATTAAAAAAAAAAACTGTGATACTAGACTCAGAGTGTTTTTTCCCCTTAAAGTTGTATCATTTTAATTTAATGAGAATATACCCAGTTTTTCTCCCCTGTATGGAAGGAAGGGAATGAATCTTTGAATGCTGGATGATGACCTCTCACAGTGTAGAAAAATTATCCTGTTGCTGGAAGCAGCTTTATTCACAGTTGCACATACTTGCATATACATATATGTGCATATGTATATATGCATATATCTGTAAACACATTGAATTTGTATAACACATACATAGGAATATGCAAACATGGGAAAGCTGCATACACAATAATGGCTTCTGCCACTATCAAGGGATTTTTCTGAGCTAGAAGAGAGAGGATAAGGATACAACGTGATTCTTTCCAAGATTCTGTGAGATTAGTGTAGAATTCACTTTTCACTTTCATGCATTGGAGAAGGAAATGGCAACCCACTCCAGTGCTCTTGCCTAGAGAATCCCAGGGACAGGGGAGGCTGGTGGGCTGCCATCTATGGGGTCACACAGAGTTGGACATGACTGAAGCAACTTAGCAGCAGCAGCAGCAGCAGTGTAGCATAGATTAAGGGATGGTGTTCCAAGGGTGAATGCTGCTGTTTTTTTTTAGAAAAAAATTTTAATTTTTTAAAATTTAAAAATTTTCTTTTAAAAATTTAAATAATTTTTGAAGACATCTAAAACAGTCATAGGCCAAGCATCAGTGACTGACATATAGTGAGTTCTCAATAAATACTTGTAGATATTACTTGAAATTGGTGCTACTAACACTTGGAGTCCATAGGCAATAAAATTATCAATAAGGTTATCTGGATAAACAGTATCAGTGAAACTATTTCTTACCTTCCAGTTCGTACAGATAGATTTTGACCTAAAAATCTCAATAAGTAAGAAGGTCCGTGGTCCCAAATGCAGGTAGCTGCCCAAGCCTCTGCAGACTTTGCAAGATTTTCATCCCAAACCTGTGTAAGGGAAAAAACCCCTTCAGCTTACTGGGTTTGCTAGTAACAAACAAAAAGAGGCAAGAAAGGATGCTGCCATTTCCTAAAGTTCTTTCTCTTCTACTTCCTGACTAAAAGAAAGCAAGATTAGACCATTGTTATTTAAAGTTCTACAATACAGTATGGTTATTCCTCACAAATCTTTATTGTTTTAACAGTGTCATCTAGACCCAAAGTCCAGACAAAATATCGTGTCTAGATATAACTTGGAGACAACTACTGACCACTAAAGTTTGAGTCTACCACAGTCAAATGATTTCCCTGGAGTTTATTCAGAGCTATTAATATATCTCAAAAATTAATATGATCAAATTTATTCAAATAATGAACCAAAACTGACAATGTATAATATTATAACTTTTATTGAGATAGAATTGATATGTAACAATATATGTTTCAAATGTACAACTTAATGATTTTTATATATGTATATATTGTGAAATTATCATCACAAGAAGTCTAATTAACATTCATCCCAACAAATTTCTTTTCTTGTGAAGAGAACTTTTAAATTCTATTTTTTAGCAACATTCAAATATATAATACAGTACTATAAATATAGTCACTACACTGTATATTACATCCCCAGGAATTATTTTATAACTGAAAGTTTGTACCTTTCACCCACCCCAAGCTCATCTCTGGCAACCACCAATCTGTTCTCTAGATCTATGAATTCAGTGTTGTTTTTGTTGTCGCTGTTTTTAGATTTCACATTTATGTGACATCATATGTTGTCTTTTTCTGATTTATTTCACTTAGCATAATGCCTTTAAGTTCCATTGATGCTGTCACAATGGCAAGATTTCCTTGTTTCTTATAGCTGAATAATATTCCATTTATCCCCTTATCTGTTGATGATAATTTAGGCTGCTTCCATGTCTTGGCTATTGTAAACAGTGCCACTGTGAACACTGGGGTGAATGTATCCTTTTGACTTAGTATTTTAGTTTCCTTCAGATGAATACCTAGAGGTAGAATTGCTATATCATATAGTAGTTCTATTTTTATTTGGGGGGAGTCATTCTATATTGTTTTCCACAGTGTTGGCACCAATTTCCATTTCCATCTACAGTGCTCAAGACTCCCTTTCTCCATATCCTCTCCAACATTTTTTATGTCTTGAGTCTTTGACAATAGCCATCCTAACAGGTATGAGATGATGTCTCATTGTAGGTTGGATTTGCACTTATGCCAACTTTTAAAGGTCAAACTACATTGTGTCATTTGAATATTTTATAGTAATGATAATATTAGAATTGTCATGAACTGGAAACACAGATGTATTTAATATAGCAATGAATTTAACTGAAAGGAAATTAATTTAGTGACTTTGAAATAAAATAGGAAAAACAATAACTGATGAACCCTTCAAGAGACACCTTCATCCTAGGAAACCATGGCACCCACCCTCAAAAAAGATTTGTGAGTTCAAAAATTGTCTTAAATTAGAAAAATGAAGTTATGTTACATAAATCTATCTAGAATTATACTAAAATATATTCACTCACAAAGTTACGCAAATCAGAACTGTCGAGAGAGGATCTGGAGCAATTCTAGGGTGACAGTGGCCACATCTCCACTGTCTATGTAGAAAGAAAGATCATTCAGAGAGAATTTTCTTTTAATTATCTAGAATATAATCTTCCCATTTAAGGATTAAGTTAAATATGGCAAGATAACACATAATACCCTTTTAATACTTTGGCTACCTGATGGGAAGAGCCAACTCATTCAAAAAGATGCTGATGCTGGGAAAGATTGAGGGCAGGAGGAGAAGGGGGCAACAAAAGATGACATGATTGGATGGCATCACTGACTCAATGGACATGAGTTAGCAAACTCTGAGAGAGAGTGAAGGACAGGGAATCTTGGTGTGCTGCTATTCATTGGGTGGCAAAGAGTCAGACATGATTTAGTGACTGAAAAACAACCTTTTAATAGATGAATAATCAATGTTACAGACTACCTGATGAACTATGGACGGAGGCTCGTGACATTGTACTAGAGGCTCGTGACATTGTACTGGAAGCAGTGATCAAGACCATCCCCAAGAAAAAGAAACGCAAAAAGGCAAAATGGCTGCCTGAGGAGGCCTTACAAATAGGTGTGAAAAGAAGAGAAGTGAAAAACACAGGAGAAAAGGAAAGATATACCTATTTGAATGCAGAGTTCCAACAAGTAGCAAGGAGAGATAAGAAAGCCTTCCTCAGTAATCAGTGCAAAGAAATAAAAGAAAACAATAGAATGGGAAAGACTAGAGATCTCTTCAAGAAAATTAAGAGATACCAAGGGAACATTTTATGCAAAGATGGGCTCAATAAAGGACAGAAATGGTATGGACCTAACAGAAGCAAAAGATACTAAGAAGAGGTGGCAAGAATACATGGAAGAACTATACAAAAAAAGATCTTCATGACCCAGATAATCACGATGGTGTGATCACTCACCTAGAGTCACATATCCTGGAATGTGAAGTCAAGTGGGCCTTAGGAAGCATCACTATGAACAAACTTATTGGAGGTGATGGAATTCCAGTTGAGCTGTTTCAAATCCTGAAAGATGATGCTGTGAAAGTGCTGCACTCAATATGCCAGCAAGTTTGGAAAACTCAGCAGTGGTCACAGGACTGGAAAAGGTCAGTTTTCATTCCAATCCCAAAGAAAGGCAATGCCAAAGAATGCTCAAGCTACTGCACAATTGCACTCATCTCACATGCTAGTAAATAATGCTCAAAATTGCTGAAGCCAGGCTTCAACAATACGTGAACCGTGAACTTCCTGATGTTCAAGTGGGATTTAGAAAAGGCAGAGAAGCCAAAGATCAAATTGCCAACATCCGCTGGATCATGGAAAAAGCAAGAGAGTTCCAGAAAAACATCTATTTCTGCTTTATTGACTATGCCAAAGCCTTTGACTGCGTGGATCACAGCAAACTGTGGAAAATGCTCAAAGAGATGGGAATACCAGACCACCTGACCTGCTTCTTGAGAAATCTGTATGCAGGTCAGGAAGCAACAGTTAGAACTGTTAGAACATGGAACAACAGACTGGTTCCAAAATGGGAAAGGGGTACATCACCCTGCTTATTTAACTTATATGCAGAGTACATCAGGAGAAATGCTGGGCCGGAGGAAGCACAAGCTGGAATCAAGATTGCCAGTAGAAATATCAGTAACCTCAGATATGCAGATGATACCACCCTTATGGCAGAAAGCGAAGAAGAACTAAAGAGCTTCTTGATGAAAGTGAAAGAGGAGAGTGAAAAAGTTGGCTTAAAACTCAACATTCAGAAAACTAAGATCATGGCATCCAGTCCCATCACTTCATGGGAAATAGATGGGGAAAAAGTGGAAACCGAGGCAGACTTTATTTTGGGGGGCTCCAAAATCACTGCAGAATGGTGACTGCAGCTTTGAAATTAAAAGATGTGTACCCCTTGGAAGGAAAGTTATGACCCACCTAGATAGCATATTAAAAAGCAGAGAGATTACTTTGCCAACAAAGGTCTGTCTAGTCAAGGCTATGGTTTTTCCAGTAGTCTATGGATGTGAGAGTTGGACTGTAAAGAAAGCTAAGTGCTGAAGAATTGATGCTTTTGAACTGTGGTGTTGGAGAAGACTCTTGAGAGTCCCTTGGACTACAAGGAGATCCAACCAGTCCATCCTAAAGGAGATCAGTCTTGACTGTTCATTGGAAGGACCAATGTTGAAGCTGAAACTCCAGTACTTCGGCCACCTGATGCAAAGAACTGACTCATTTGAAAAGACCCTGATGCTGGGAAAGATTGAAGGTGGGAGGAGAAGGGGACAACAGAGGATGAGATGGTTGGATGACATCACTGACTCAATGGACATGAGTTTCAGTAGACTCCAGGAGTTGGTGATGAATAGGGATCCCTGGCGTGCTAGAGTCCATAAGGTCACAAAGAGCTGGACGTGACTAAACTGAACTGAATCTATGTTAAGGCTCCCTAGGCGGCTTGGTGCTAAAGAATATGTCTGCCAATGCAGGAGATGCAGGTTCAATCCCTGAGTCAGGAAGATCCCCTGCAAAAGTAAATGTCAACCCAATCCCGCATTCTTGCCTGGGAAATCCTAAGGACAGAGGAGCCTGACAGGCTACAGTCCATGGGGTTGGAAAAGAATTGGAGACAACTTAGTGACTAAACACATACATACAATCAATGTTAAATATGGTATATTAAATGGAACACACTCATTCTATAATATTTTAATAAAAAGTTAGTGTCTGTTTTTTTATATAGTTGGTTTTTCAATGAATTGATATAACATTCTTTCACAATTATGAAAAATATTTTGTATTATGTTTTTCACAGTTATTTAGCTCTGTAAATTATTATAAAGACCCTGATGCTGGGAAAGATTGAAGGCAGGAGAAGGGGATGACAGAGGATGAGATGGTTGGATGGCATCACCGAAGCAATGGACATGAGTTTGAGTAGGCTCCAGGAGTTGGTGATGAACAGGGAAGCCTGGTGTGCTGCAGTCCATGAGGTTGAAAAGAGTTGGACATGATTGAGCAACTGAACTGAACTGAACTGATAAATTATTACTTCAAACTTCTTTGTTTTATCTGCAAAAATCTGCATAAAAATATCAATAATACAAAGTAAATTTATATTGAAAATCATAGTATTCTAGGACTGAAATTAACTTTTAAAAGTATTTTGTTTCTCTAATAAAGGATTCAAGTATTTATTCTTCTGATATTTTTAATGAAATATGAATTTATAAAATTTGGATTATAGTTCATCAAAATGCAAAATAGCACAATTACCTCACAAATGAATTATAAATGGAATAGCATCAACAAATCATGTCCCATGAACTAATTATAATGAGTTTTGGGGAAAAAAACACATGTAAGTATTATTTACACATTGAAGTATAGTGTATTCAGGATAATAACTGCCAAAAACACAGTTTTTCTGTGTTTTTATACAGTCATTTGAGAAATAATCTTTCTTACAGTCTTTCTTTTTAAGGATTTTTTTTCATGTGGACAGTTTTTTTTTTTAGTCTTTATTTAATTTGTTGTAATATTGTTTCTGTTTTATGTTAGGATTTTTTTGGCCTTGAGTCATGTGGAAGCTTAACTCCCTGAGAGAGATTGAGCCCATGTTCCCTATAGTGTGGAAGGTGGAGTCTTAACCACTGGACTGCCAGGAAAGTCCCTTTCTTATAGTCTTGTCTAAAATATCAGAACTACATAGCACAAATAATACTGAAAAAGAAAATATTCTGCATTCTAATTTTAAGTCTACTGTTAAGACTATCTGCAACTGAGGACATATCAGTTATTCTGTCTCCCAGTTAGTTATAGACATATAACTGTCTCCCAGTTAACTCATCTATAAATAAGGAGATTAGATGAAGCCATCTCTACAGTCTCTTTCCTCTTCAGCATCTTATGATTTAATATACCTGAGTAGCCCCAGCATCAGGACCAGGAAGATCTATTATATTGGCCTATGAATTATTCAGTTCTAGCCTTTTCCACATCACAGAGAGAATAAAGCTAGATTCTTCACAAAATAATTCAAAATATTTAAGGTAGTGAACAAATTTAATTTAGCATATAATAATTCTATGTGCTTACTTCACATACTTAAAATGTACATATCAGAGATAAACAAAAGAGTTAACTATAAAGAGTTAATTATAAAGGATTTTAATAGGAAGACCATGTATTTGGCATTAGTGATGCCTACATTTTTATATGTTTCTATGTACAGATGTCATAATTAAAGTTTTGAGATGATAGTTGTGAGGGAAGAGGGATAACCATGTTTTTTCATGTTTGCTTTTAGGGATGGGAAGGATTTCTGTCTGCCCCTAAAGGAAGATGCTGGAGAGCCTGGCAGACTGGCCAGGTCCCACACAGAAAATGGGGTCACTTTGCCTTTCCATGGGAGATTAATCATCTATCTGAGGCCCGCTGCAGAGATGCCCACCTCTCACATTCATTCTGAGAGAAATGAAGATCCATGTCTTCAACTTAAGAACTACTTATCTACTGTATTTTGCTGTCTCTTTGTCCATTGGTTACAACTCCCAGGAGAATATGGGTAAGCGATGTATCCCTTCAATCTACATTGGCAGTTAAATTTATTAATATAATGAGAGGTCTTTGAGTTTGGAAGACAGCAAATCAAGATAGCCTCTTTCCTATCCAGAGGCTCTAAACTGTGATTAATGTTGTCGGTTTAATCATATGAAAGAATTCTAACAACTTATGTAAGTTTCAGGAATGAAGTTGTAATCATCTAAGCATTTGAGTAATATGTACATTTCTGGATGCTAAATGGGTAATCAATCTGCTGAATTTCATTAAGCATCTGTGATATTTATTTGAAATAATTTTAGTATCATACCCTACAAATGTTGCAAAAGAAAAAAAAATGTCACAAGTGCGCACTTTTTTAACATTCTATGAAATAACTAGCAAATATGCAATATGTGATTATCAGGTGTTAAACTAAACGCCTGCTATTTATTTAGCTTTTATGGAGCCAGCCTCAATTTCTGTATTTCTAGGTCTTGTCCCTCTGAAAGTGAATGTATCAGTCTCTTGGCATTATCTGACTCTTTGTGACCCATGGACTGTAGACCACCAGGCTCCTCTGTCCATGGAATTCTCCAGGCAAGAATACTGAAGTGGGTTGCCATGCCCTCTTCCGGGGGATCTTCCTGACCCAGGGATTAAACTTGGGTCTCCCGCATTGCAGGCATTTTCTTTACCATCTGTGCCACCAGGAGAAACCTTTGTCCCTCTAAATGGATAAAATAATGTCATAAATAACTGAGTTGCCAACACTTAAACTGTTATCTTGCCTTCTAAAAATGAGGCAAAAATTAAGAAAATTATGCATGGAGACACAAAAACATTTACAGGAGCTAGTAGAAGTTAGATATTATGATTAAATAATTCACAAAGTAAAGATGGCTTGAAACAGTGTCAGAGCATGCACAAGCGTCTATATACAGGCACTACTGCCCTGCATGGCTTTCTTCCATTCTTTGTGTTACAAGCTATTTAGTTGGTCAGCTTGTAAATTGATTGATATAGCTTTGAACTAAAATGTTTACCATAAGCTACTGTGCTTATAAATAAATTTAGCACCTTGTCTGTGGAAACCACATAGTCTGATTAAGCCATGAGAGACATCCAGATTTCAAATTGATGTTATTTAATTGCTAGGAGAGTGTGGCTCTAAGAGATAGGAGAGACATGAAAAGAATGCAGATCCTCATCAGTCCAGGGGTCTTCAGAGCTTGGGTCAAAGAAATACAAAATTGAGTCAAAGAATATCTCAGCATGAGACACTGACTTTCATACACACGAGAATTAGAGAATGATATGATCCAGCCCAAAGATGGGGTTGTTTTATAAGCCATTATCTTAAGTTTTGGTACTCATGACACAGCGGCCACCAGGACATCCAAAGCTCCCTCCTTAAACCCCAGTCATTATTGCTATACATTAAGAAACGTAGACCAACTGAAAGACAACCCTAAAAATTACTTCAGAATGTATACCCAACATTGTTTGAGATACTATTTTTTTTCAAGTAGGTAATATATTTTAATTCCAAGCATAAGAACTGAATGTAGAAGCATTTGAAAGAGTTAAATATAAGTTGCTAAAAAGAATAACTATTTCTGGGTAAGGAATCTATACATATTTGATATTATTTATAGTGGTTAAAAGAATGTGGCAACAGGTTATTAAAGCAACTAGTTAGCCTTTGTACTCGTGAATAATTATTTATATTTGTGGTTTTAAGTTAAAAATTGTAAGACTATCTTGATATAATTTTTAAACAGTATTGCAAAATTTAGAACTTAAAAGTCATTGAATGTTCTAGCCTCTTAAGACTTTTAAATATATGGAAATTATTTTCAATAAACCAAGTGAAATACTAAAGGTCAAATATGTTAAATCTATAAATGTAGCTTAACATTTAAATTAATTAGATTTGTAAATAGTAACGAACGTTAAACAAGTGTTATTGCCAAAACTTGCTAGATTTATGCATAGAACAAAAATATGTATAAGTGAAGCTAAAATAGAAAACCATAAATATTAAATTTGAAAATGACCTCTTTAAAAATCTGTTCTGCACATGGAAACCATCTTCAAAGACATAAAATACTAAAAATAAAAATATCACACTGAATTTTTGAAGACATATTTCTAAATCAGTTATTGTCAAGGATACTATGATAGCAACAACACTGGAAACAGTATGGCATGTCCTACAGATACTTGTTTTCTTGGACTTTTAAGCGGTTATTTCTCATTTATTTAGATAAAACATAAAGGCAGTTTAGATAGAGAAGCTTTTGGTGTTTAAAAATAATTCAGCTGGGTTTCTTTGTTCTTTTCCTGGGTTAGATTGGGAAAGGAGAAGTGACTTACAGAAGTGAGGAAGAGCCATTGGAAAGATATTAAGTGATGAAAAAATTATTTTCCCTGAGGGCGGCCAAAAGCTTTTAAAAAACACTTCATGGGCATGGTTGCGGTTCTGTTTTAAGTTGATGGGTTTATTCCCCTTAGGTGGAAATGCTTGTGAGGCGGCCAATAAAGGAAACTGTGACCCAGTGTTAAGAATGAGCCTTGGTAAACCTGGAGGGGGTGGAGTGGGCAGAGGAAGAGAAAAGGCTTTCACGTGGGGAATTTTTGGCACTAGTTAAATTAATTAAATGCTATTAAACTGATTGAACTTTAAAAGAGAAGTAGTTAAAGGAACTTGATTAAAAAAAAATTCCCTCAAGCCTCAAAAATGAACACAGATATGGGATGGCATTATAACATAAAATATCAAAGTGGGGTCCTGAGTGTTTTTTAAGTGTTTAAACAAGGATAATAAGGAGTTTCCTCAGGTATGATGAGTGCTACCTTTCACATAGGTTGGGAAGGTAAATTTCTATGAAGAGATGATGTAAAAGTATACTTTTTTAGAAGAACTCTGAGGCGATCATTGGCAGCAGCATAAATTTCTTAAAAACTAACAAAAAAGGCCTTTTCTTGACTCCTCTTCATCTTCAGATTCCAATGTATCATTCCTCTTCTTCCTCTCACAATGAAATTTCTTGAGTGTTGTCTTAACAGAATTCTCGATTTTTGCTCTTCCACACTCAAGCCCACACCCAAAGGCAGGTTTCCCTTTGTGTCCACTCTACTCAAACTGATCTCATCAACATCATCAATGTCGTTTCCCAGTCACCATCTTATATGGTTAATCAGCAGCTTTTTAGACTATCTAGCCACTGCTCCGTCTGGACTCACTTCCATTCCTTGGTTTCATGACCCCACACTTGCCTTGTTCTCTGACTGCTGTGTCTCCGTATCTTTGCTGCTGCTTCCTCATCTCCCTGACCTCTACATGCTGAAGGATTCCCAGGGTTCAAGCCATGTCCCTCTCTGTCTCGCTCTCTGTCTCTCTCCACCTCTCTTCCCTGTTTCATCTACATGCACTGCTTAGCTAATCACATCCAGTCTCATGCATTGAAATACTATTTATAAGCTAGTGGTATTATCCCAAATTATATCTTTATCCTTCTCCACTGAATTCCAAACTAATCTATCCATCTACCCACTTTAAATCTTTACTTAACAAGCCCAAAACTGAGTTCCAATATTTTCAGTCCTACCACTACTCCCTACTCCCTAACCAACCCAGGCAGTCTTCCTCCCATCAGTGAATGGCATAACCCTATTTCTTTCAGTTCAGGGATCACCAAATCTGAACCATTGTTTGCTTATATATTATCTATGCTGTTTCTGTGTTATAGTGGCAGCATAGACCACAAGGGCTACAAAGTTAAACATATTTATTTTCCAGTCCTTTACAGAAAAAGTTTACCAACTGCTGTTATAGTTGCTCAGGCCGAAAAATCCATAGCTGTCTTTACTCTTTGTTTGCTTAATAATCTTTATATGCTCTGTCAGCAAATCTTGTTGATCTTACCATCAAGATCCTGTCTATCCAGATTATACCCACTGATTATTACCATTATTGGCACCACCTTGAGTGAAGCCACCATCATTTTGTTATCTGAATTATTGAAAAAGACTCCTAGCTCAGAGAATGTTTCATATACATAAAACCTTAATATATAAATTAATGAAGGCATGGATAAAATAAAAATATTCAGAATTTGAGGTAAGACTACTTAAACAGGATTGGTGATTAGGAAATAAAGGAAGAAATTTTTCAGTGCTTTAATTTATGCATGGCTCATTCTATACTTCAGTCAAGTGCTTTGAAAATGCCAAAGTGCTGTTTAAATGTAATCAACCTCAGTGATTGGTTTCAGGGTTGTTCTAGTAATGAAAATGAGTAAAGAAATGTTGGGTATAAGATGAAAAAGTACAACTGTTGCCTGACATCTGGATGATTATTTGAAAAAGAAAGAGACTTGGAAATGAGTGAATTTTCCTATACCCAAAGATGCTATTCTTTTTAACCGGATGCTGACACGTAGAGAGAGGGCATAATGGCTATAAATGTTGCAGCTTTCCAGGATAATGTAGAAATCCTGATGTGTATATGAAATGTACCCACCTCTGTGCTGCACTTAGTCACTAAGTTGTGTTCAACTCTGGGATCCCATGGACTGTTGCCCGACAGGCTCCTCTGTCCGTGGGGATTTTCCAGGCAAGAATAATGGAATGGGTTGCCATGCCCTCCTTCAGGTGATCTTCCCAACCCAGGGATTAAACCCAGGCCTTCCACATTGCAGGTGGATTCTTGTTCCCAAATAGCTTTTTTAAATGTAAAATTCTCTACAGTTCAACAGTTGCAGAGCAAGTTAAACATGACTACTAATTGGAATGGTTGATGGGCCTATAGTTTGTGAACTCCAATGGGAATTATCATTGTCACCAACACACTTCTGTAGATAAGTGATCTTAGTACACATGAATGGTGGCAAGAAACAGTCACCTTGGAGATACCTTGGCCCCAAACCTCCTTATACCAAACTTCCCAGATGGGGATGCTGTTTTTTTATCAACAGTGGAAAATGTAAGAAATGCAAATTTCCAGATCAACCAATAGTATTAGTTGCTCAATCATGTCCAACTCTTTGCAACTTCATGGACTGTAGCCCACAAGGCTCCTCTGTCCATGGGATTTCCCAGGCAAGAATACTGGAGTGGGTTGCCATTTCCTTCTCCAGGGAATCTTCCCAACCCAGGGAATGAAACCAGATCTCCCACATTGCAGGCAGACACTGTACTGTCTGAGCCAAGATTCATTAATCTAGGCAGCTAGTAACTGAGTATTTATTGGGAGGCACTGGGTATTGTGAATTCAACAGTCAGCAAGACTGATATGGACTCTGCCTTATAGTTTAGGGAAGAGATAGACAAGTTAAAGAATTACTTGTTGTTTAGTTTCTAAGTTGTGTCCAACTCTTTTTAACCCCATGGACTGTAGCCTGCCAGGCTCCTCTGTCCATGGAATTCTCCAGGCAAGAATACTAGAGTGGGTTGCCATTTCCTATTACAGGGGATCTTCCCGATCCAGAGATTAAATCTACATCTCCTGTGTCTCCTGTATTGACAGACAGATTCTTTACCACTAAGCCACCTGGGAAGCCCTACCAAACAAATAAGTGAAAAATCATAAATTACAATACATTATATAAATTAATTAGTATGTAATATAATACATTACCCATTATCCATATACAATGTATGTTATAAAGCC
The DNA here is from genome assembly GCF_042477335.2 of Ovis canadensis. Taxonomy (NCBI): domain Eukaryota; kingdom Metazoa; phylum Chordata; class Mammalia; order Artiodactyla; family Bovidae; genus Ovis; species Ovis canadensis. Next base: position 61,266,012 of record NC_091253.1, on the reverse strand, counting down.
ACTTCCAAAAAATGTGCTACTTAAAAGTCTGCTTCTTTAGAAGCATCCTTAGTCAATCATGTATATTCCCAAATAAGTGTCATTCCACACTGCAGACATCTGTAGCTCACCCACAGTGATCACAGGATGTCTTATGAAAATGAGTGCTGAGTGAGTATTCAAGTGAAATTTTGTGATAATATAGAAATTATCACTGGAATAATTCTTTTGGTTTAGCATATTCATTCTTCTAGTCTCTTGATAAATAAATGGATATTTGAACCACAAAATATTTTTCTCAGCTCAGTTTTATGTCCTAAATCATGATCTCGGATATTTTCTCTCACCTGGGAAATCACTCCAGGGTCTCCAATGGAAACTTTTTGAAAAAGCAGATCCCCAGCCCAATCCTGGACTCAATGAATCAACATTTCCGAGTTGGAGACCTTGAATGTGTGCTTACAAAGTTGTTCTGTGTTCTTCCGGTTAGAAATGATAGTTTAAAGCTTATCCAGTGGAGTGTCATTCTGATTGCCGAGGACTTTGGGCCTCCCCTTTTCTATCCCACTCCTACTCACCGCACCCTGCTCCTGCACCCCCATACATACACCACAGAAGAGGTTTGGGAAAAGGGGGACATTTCTAGAAGTTAGTTTTCATTTAAAAGGACTTAGAACAGTGTCCTTCCTCTCTTTGCAACTCCATGAACTATACAGTCCATGGAATTCTCCAGGCCAGAATACTAAAGTGGATAGCCTTTCCCTTCTCTGGGGTTCTTCCCAACCCCAGGATCGAACCCAGGTCTCCCACATTGCAGGTGGACTCTTTACCAACTGAACCACAAGGGAAGCCCAAGAATACTGGAGTGAGTATCCTATCCCTTCTCCAGCAGATCTTCCTCACCCAGGAATCGAACTGGGGTCTCTCGCACTGCAGGTGGATTCTTTACCAACTGAGCTATGAGGGAAGCCCTCCTTCCACTCAGCTCTTGGATGTTATTAATCCAAGATTTGATAAAAAAAAAATAAACATAGCCTTTCATCAGGAAAATGACTGGTTGTCACTGATACTGACTGCTAAGCTCTGTGAGGCGGTTTGCTCTGTACCTTCATGAAAGACAGAATTACGAATAAGAGAGGTAATGAAACCATCCCGTTTGCTGCTATGCAAATAAGACAACATCATTTATTCTGAGCATGACAGTTCCAGGAGGAGGGAACATAGTCCGTGGTGACAAGGATATGAACAGAGAGAACAGATGAGGCTCATGTGGCTTATTCGGAATCAAAGGGAACTCTAAATGCCTTTATTAAATGATATATCAGATGTGACACACACATAACATTCTGAGAGCCCCAAATCTTAGAGAAAGAACAGATAAAACATTTTAAAGGTAAGGCGATCCTTTTCCATGATAATAATGTTGACTCTGTATTTAAAAGACACATTTAATCTATAAGCAGTTTAGTTCGTGAGAATATGAGATGACTCAGCAGGAGCATGTTCTACCTCATCTGCCAGCCTAATGTGAAAGGATGCAGCCACAGAAGTAGAATGAATGGAGACTAACTTGTCATCACTACTCTATGCCGGTCAGGCCATGTCATTTCTATGCACCTCACTGCCAGAAGAGCACACAACATTGTAAAGCAACTATGCTCCAATAAAAACTAATTTAAAAATAAGTAAACCAAAAGAAAGTCAACCGTCATGAAAAAGGCCAACTATTTATTCAGACATGTTTATTATGCAAATAGATACATCTCTTACAGAAAAAATAGAGAACACACATGTTGGAACCCAACCAAGGACAACAGCCTAGTAAAAGGCATTCCTTGCTCAGAGCCAAGCTGCTTGCAGACCCCAAGATGATCTAACTGGCAGCATTCCTGTGTGTATGTGTAATGTAAGGGGTGGAGGGGAGCGGGGGAGACTTGATTTTCCATTTCCTTAATGGCACAACTTTTTACCTTTTCCAGGATTTTCAAAAGGCAAATATCTTTATGCCACCTTCCCTATGCTGGCCATACTCGGGGTGAAAGAGATAGTGTGTATAGGTATTTAGCACAAAAAGCCTGGAGGGTTAGAAAGAGCTAGGTGATTGGGGGTCAAGGTCTAATGCATGGATGCTCATAACCTTCAAAGACTTGAAAGACTATCATAATACAGTTTTCCTATGTGGCTGCCAAGGTTAGAAAGAGTACAGGAAGCAAGATTTGATTCCACATGAAGAAATACTTTCTAATATTCAGTGATGTCCTCAGATAAAATGCATGTGGAGACATTCCCAAGCCAGTGGGCTCAAGAGCAGGAGATGAACACATGGAGGGGAGTGTGTACTGTATAGTCTCTTAAAGCATGGGCTTTGCTGTCAGACAGAACTGCGCTCTCATCATTTTGGTTTACTTGCTCTGTGACCTTGGGGAAGCTACTTACGCTGCCCAAACTTCAAATTTCCTGTCTCTAAATGAAGAAAATTGTTCCCATTTCACAAGACTGCTCTGAAGGTTAGGCGAGATAGTGACTAAAAAGAATTTAGCACAGTTTTAGCAGGGCAGGTTGTACAGAATGGTAAATATTATTATCGGAAGACCAGACACTGGAAGAGTTGTGGTCTGTGAGCTAGAAAGCTGCCTAAAATGGGAGACAAGGTGAGGTGCATTTTCAATCACGATATCTGGCAGCCTGAAGTTTAAGAGACATCAAACTTTAAATTTAGCAAGCAATCAGATAAGGTGAAAACAGATAAACCCTGAAGCAACTAACTAATCAGAAACAGAACTGTATATAGATAATAAGGACCTTGCTTCCAGGAAAATAACATCAAACAGTGGAAGATAAAAATTAGAGAACATTTCAGAGTTTTAAAATGTAATAACTCCCTTCCTTAAATCCCTCTTTAACATATGATTTATCTTTAAATTTTAAGACCACTTATTGATGGATTCTAGCAATAGTCCTCCTTTTGCAGGAAGTTACTACCTACCAGCTATCATTTAATACTATACTTATATGCCAGGAAGACATTTTCATGTGTGGTTAATTTTTTTTTCCAACTCAGTGTTACAGTCATCTAAAACCTGACTTCTTCATTGTTAAACTGTCTTATGATACTCACGTAAACCCTGTATCTTGCTATTGCCCACTTAGTTAGAATTCAAATGCCTTTCCGCCTACCTACTGCTTGCTGAAAACATGCTCTCCCTGGAATGCAGAGGCAGATTGGGTAGAACACTCATATTTAATGAAATTATGAAATGTGAATTTGATGCACTTTGTAGGATAAAAAAAAAGATTGTGCCCTTAAGCAACATTTCTGGACTGTTTCAGTTGGGAGTATGTGATGTGAAATTTTAAGAGTCATGAAAAGTCTAGTCTAAACACACAACTTCGGGGGCATTCTTCCATATTTGTGTCAAAAAATATGCTTTTGGATGCTAAAATCTATCTGATTTTAGACACTATGGGTAACATGGACTGGAAACATTCAAATCATATCCCTCCAAACCTCAGTCCATGATGTATTTTATGCCAGACATTTCTCTTGACCACTTTAAACTGTTAGTCTTTATCTTCCCTGACTTCCTCCCACACCATTCTTTAGATATTCTCATAGACAATTAAACACCTCAAGTCCATAACTATTTAATGGTCATTGACTGACTATTAAATCATTTTCAGATACATTAAATTCAGTACACCAGACTAGCCAGACTAGTCAACTTCTATTTTTCTGAAGTCCTTTGATTAATTTCCCCCCAAAACCTTATGCTGAGTAAGTCAGAAAGACTAGATGGACCTGGCGCTATCCAGCCCTCCGAAATAGATTTGGATTCATGTTGATGTAAGGCTCAGCACTGATTCTAAAAAACAAACAAATAAATAAATAAAGATACATGAAACTTTCTTGCAAAAATTCTTGAGTAGATTCCCAGACATAAAATCATCCATCCATGCTGCCTCCATGACACTACCCCATTATGTAAAGTGGTCCATTCTGATTACCAAAGCATAACTCCCATCCCAAATTCTTTGTTTTGAAAGAATGTTCCCTCCCACACACTAGCTACTATTTTCAGCCTCCCTAGATGTGCATCCTGGATGATAAAACTTCAGCTACCTAATGACTACCAGAAACCTGCACTTTATTTTGTTTTCTCCAACTCAGGGAAACTTAATTATCTTAGTCAAAAACAGAGGTATCCTCCATGGCTGCCCCCCAATATAAACCCTCATGCCACTTCTTCATATAAATCCCTCACCCCTACTGATTCAAGGCCCAAATTCATTTTGTCCCTATGACCTTAAGCATCACTAAGGCCAATTCTTCCCCCCCCCCGCCCCCAGGCGATTATAATGGTCTCTTGAGTATGCTGTTACTTCTGCCTCTCTCCAATCCCTCTTTCAACCTAAAGCCAGAATGACCCTTCTGAAAGGCAAATTAATTCCATAACTTAAAACCCTCAACCACTTGCCTTGATCTTTGAATAAAATTCAAATTTCTGCTTACCTTCCCAGCCCCATCAAATATCACTTTTTCTTTTATCCTCTACATCCAAGCCACACTGAATTTTATCCTTCAAAGTATGTTCACCTTCTCAGAACACCCTTCCTCACCTACCACCCATTGCCTTTTTCCAACTCCTGCCTGCACAACTTTTATTTATTTTCATATTTAATACTTGAAATCATTTCCTCTTGGAAGTCTTCCCTGCCTCTCTAGCCCAGTCCAAGTTTGGGCTAGGTATGTGCCTTGTGATCCCAAAGTACCCTTTATTTATTCTACTTTAGCACTCAGCTCGCTGCTTTGCCCACTTGCTTGTCTGTTTTCACAGTACTTCCTATAAAAAAGTATCTTTTTGCTCCCCATTGAATCCCTCAGCCTGTCAGGCACATAAAAACATATTGTGGATGAGGGACTGAATACTGAGTGACTCCTGCCCAGTAGAGTGGAGCGCCATACTTACATGCTCTTTACATGGAATGCCCAGCAAAAGTTAGAAGATGTCATTCAGTTGTTCCACAGGTTTTGACTGAGTGTTCTCTGTGGGACAGAAATGATTCTAGGTTCTACAAATAGTCAAAAGGCAAAAGGAGAAGGGAGCAGCAGAGGATGAAGTGTTTAGATAGAATCACCGACTCAATGGACATGAACCTGAGCAAACCTCAGGAGGTAGTGAAGGGCAGAGGAGGGTGGCATGCTATAGTCCATGGGGTCGCAAAGAGTCAGACACAACTTAGCGACTGAACAACACCAATGAATAGCAGAAATATAATAAAATCATTTCCTATACCGTGGCATGTGGTCAAATATTATTTGCCACCAGAAAAAGCAATGTTGAGTACTAGGAAATATGGTCCACACATATGTAGCCTATATGTGATTCTAAGCTCTTCTACCAAGCATGATGAGGCTCTGAATCACATCATGATAACGTTTTCACATTTGCACTTCTTGGAGCCTGTATTTAAAACAATCACAAACAAAAATGTCCTTGCCTTCAGCTGGCTACACAAGTGCAGAGCTGAACATTCATATATAAGCAATATTAACTTAGAAACGCTACACAACGTGTACCTGGGGAGAAAATTCCTGTAAAATGTGCCTGGTCTCCATTTGAAGCCAAGACACTTAAAAGGTTCTACATGTAGGAGAACAGGAATGTGGAGTTTCAAATGTGCTGGAGAAATGCCTTCCTGTCAGCAGTCTTTCTCACTTCCCTGTTGGCTGGCAACATTCTCAGGAGGCTTTCTAGTGGTCAGAAAAGCATTCATTGAAAAAAAAAATTGGTTAGACACATCAAGTTACTCATGTTTATAAAGGGGAAATTGAGTTATCCTTCCCAAATGGGAGAAAATGTGCCATCTAGTACAGTATATGATTTCATTAAAAAAGAAAAAAAAAGATAAGGATAGACATCACAGATGTTTAGTCAACTATTGAATAAAGGGAAAAAAGTCATTTATATTATCTACATTTTCTTCCACATGAAGCCCAAATAAACAAAACTTGAGTTTTTCCTTATTCTCAAGACATAAATTACTGTAGGCCAATACTTTATTGTGCTGTTTCTGAGGACAGATTAATCTCTTCTCCATTCACTCATTTGAGTCATGCTTTCTGTAACTTTACCACCTGCTGTGACTTGGAAACTAGTATTTTTCTCTTCTCCAGAAAAATATAGGAAGACTTATTCCCTTAGCTCTGCAAGTAATATTTGCAGGCGCCAAACAAACAAAATTGGCCGTATTATCAATTTAGCAACTTTGGCTTCTTGAAATTACATTATGCTTTTTTTAGTTTTAAGGTTTTAGCTTATATCCATCATTATCTTCATGCTGTCCCCTACCTGTCTTTCCACCATTCTCTACCATCTATGAAGACTGCTCTCTGGTGGCTCAGTGGTAAAGAATTCACCTGCTAAGGCAGGATACACAGGTTCGATCCCTGGGTCAGGAAAATCCCCTGGAGAAGGAGATTGTAGCCCACTCCAGTATTATTCTTGCTTGGGAAATCCCATGGACAGAAGAGCCTGGCAGATTACAGACCATGGGGTTGCAAAAGAATCCTGCACCACTTAGTGACTAAAACAACAGCAAAGGAGAAGCCAGACACCTACATCTACACACTTTGACAGGTATGAACAGCTAATGGAAGTAGTTCATAGGCACAGCTCCTCCTTACTAAAAGAATGGCCCCACTGATTCAATGGTTGCTAATTATTGGCTAATCTTCACAGCCAATATAAACTCTCTCAATTGCCAGGTGCCACGTTTCTCTGCACCTTTGACCCAGATATAAGGCCTCCATGGCCTCCCTAATTGCTCTTGTATTAAGTGATCCCCAATCTGTTTTCAAAATCCTTGACAACATGGATAATGTGCTATGCTTTATCTCTCCTGGTGATTTTGTTCATGTATTGATTTACTTACTGTAACAATCAATCCTGCCCCTTCCTGAGCATCTATTTCAAATACCCTTCCTCCAAAGAGCCTTTCATGATTTTGCAACTATAGATTACCTCTTCTTTCTGTGACTTCTCCATGGTATTTTGGTATTTGTCTGTACTGTTTTATTACATCAATCTTACACAGCAGTGTCTTACACTGATGGCTCAGAGGTTAAAGCGTCTGCCTGGAATGTGGGAGACCCGGGTTCGATCACTGGGTCAGGAAGATCCCCTGGAGAAGGAAATGGCAACCCACTCCAGTACTCTTGCCTGGAGAATCCCATGGAGGGAGGAGCCTGGTAGGCTACAGTCCACGGGGTCGCAAAGAGTCAGACATGACTGAGCGACTTCACTTCACTTCACTTAGTATTGCGTCTTACAGTGTGCTTAGGGTTTTCTTTTTTTTTTTTCCTCCCTGCTTGTTTTTCCTGTTTTGTTTATACTTTAAATACAAAGATTTCTGTTATCTTTGGCTCTTATCCTCTCACAAAAGGACTTCACATTTTAAAAAATTCATTCAATTGACTTAAATTCAAGAAATATCCTACAAATTTTACTCCACTATTTTCCTGACCCAGGGATCGAACCTGTGTATCCTGCCTTAGCAGGTGAATTCTTTACCACTGAGCCACCAGGGAGCAGTCTTCATAGATGGTAGAGAATGGTGGAAAGACAGGTAGGGGACAGCATGAAGATAATGATGGATATAAGCTAAAACCTTAAAACTAAAAAAAGCATAATGTAATTTCAAGAAGCCAAAGTTGCTAAATTGATAATACGGCCAATTTTGTTTGTTTGGCGCCTGCAAATATTACTTGCAGAGCTAAGTGAGTCTTGTAATCTTATTCTTTTAAGGATGATTCGTATTCTGAGAAACTAGTGTGGTTTGTGGTTTAGAGTCATAGTTTAAGTTGCCCTTAGGAAGAATGAGAAACAGCTGGTGTCCAAGAAGCTCTGGAAATTTGTCAAGAAACTAATTGTAGAGTAGAAGCCAAGAGTTTGACTTGCATATCTTAAACTCTATCTATTATTTTTTGACAGGATACAGTGTTTGGAAAATTAAATATTTCTGAGTATGTGCTTTTCACTAAAATCATGGCCAATATACCCAAAGAAAATATTATACACTATAATATGAATGTCACCAATCTCATGTTCAAATTGTGTCCACTTAATTGACTCAAGTATATATGAACATAATCAACTACTTGAAGAAGATAAAATCAGTTAATTTAAGGGGATTTCTTTTTTCAAATTTTGAAAAACTTTTGTATTTTAGATGCACAAGATAAAATATTATTATAAATGATGAGTGAACTTTAATTATAAATAATAATATCAAAATTGATCCAAGTTATAAGCATATAACAATTCATAGCAATTTCAAATAAATTCACCAAATAATGCTTGATTACTGTTTGTACACAAGAAATGTACCAAGAAAATAAAAGCTTAAAATTAGGAAGTTTGCAGGAAATACACAAATAACTATAAATTGGACCTGATTTTGATGACAGCAGTATGATAGACATAATAGGTTACAGTGACTCAAAGGAGAGATCAAATATGGCTGTGAATATAGGAAGTGTCAATAAAGAACAAATCATTCTTAAAGAACACAGGAGATTTGGGTTTGATTCCTGGGTCAGTAAGATCCCCTGAAGAAGGAAATGGCCACCCACTCCAGTATTCTTACCTGGGAAACCCCATGGACAGAGGAGTCTGGTAAGCTACAGTGTATAGGGTCGCAAAGAGAAGGACACAGCTGAGCACACACAAGTTAAGGAGAAGACAGTAGAAGGTGAGGAAATAGCACGGGAAAGTCTTAGAAAAGTTGTGAATGAAGGTGATTTCAGATCAGGCTGGTGCAATTAGAATGGGACATGAGCTGAAGAACATCCTCTGTGAGGGTCCCACGGTACTATCACCCACCGAGGGGGACAGTTGGAACACAGAGTTTGGAGCAACCGTGAGATAAGTATCCTCAGTTTCTGAGGCCTATATTTGAGGTTAGGAATGGAACGTACTTCCAAATTGTTCACAATCCAAAGCAATGTTAAACAAATTAAAAGTAGCCTTGTTCAACTGAGATTTGTATTTTTCACCTGACCTGGGGGTTAAAGTCGATTACATTCCTGCTCTGACCTCAAAGTTTTACTTCCCACAAAGTTTCTCTGAGTCTGCATGAGGGATCCAGTGAATTATTTCAGCTGGTCCATTTATTCATAGAGACTTTTGTTGTTATTTATTTGCTAAGTCATGTCTGATTGTTTTGCAACTCCATGGACTGTAGCCCACCAGGCTCCTCTGCTTATGGGATTTTCCAGGCAAGAGTACTGGAGTGGGTTGCCATTTCCTTCTCCAGGGGATCTTCTGACCCAAGGATCAAGCCCATATCTCCTGTGTTGGCAGTGGATTCTTTAACACTGAGCCCCCTGGGTAGCCCCACAGAGACAGAAATTCACTAAACTGACCATGTTTTTCTAACTGAACTAATCTGCTCCCCTCCCCCCAACCTTGGAGGCTTTACCCATGCTCTTCCTTCTGTCTGGAAGAGTCTTCCCTCATCTATCCTTGTGGCTCCCTCCCTCCCCTTACTCTAGGACATTCTAAGGGAGCCCTTCATGATCACACTATGAAATATCCAAACCTCAACCTGCTTTATTTTTCTTCATAAACTTATCACTTTCTGACATACTATGTAATTTGTTGATCTTGTTTATTGTCTGAATCCTCACCCAGGAGCCAAGGAGTATCTATTTTATTCACAAATTTATCCTGGGTGTTTAGAATAGTGTCTCACATATAGTAAATGCTCAATAAACAAGTAAGTGAATAAATATATGTGTGATGAACTATATGGAGTATTTACATGACAACTTGAGACAATGTTACTTTACTTTATGGTATAGTACTATACTACTGTTTTTCATTCTTTACTAAGTGAAGAGGAAGTGGAAGTGGAAGTGTTAGTCTCTCAGTTGTGTCTGATTCTTTGTAGCCCTTTGGTAGACTATAGCCCACCAGGCTCCTCTGTCCATGGAATTCTTCAGGCAAGAATACTGGAGTGGGTTGCCATTCCCTCTCCAGAGGCTCTTCCAAGTCCAGGGATCGAACATGGGTCTCCTGCATTGCAGGCAGATTCTTTACCATCTGAGGCACCAGGGGCACCCTTACTAAGTGGAGGAAGATTTACAAAGCATTTACTATACAACTAGCATTGTATCTGGTTCTTTAAATCATATATAGTGGCTCCCCTAGTTCAAAAGCAAATAATAATAAAGGAATGTCAAACCAAGTACGAAAACTATATGATTTCAGCTGGCACCATAAAGGAGGAAACAGATATCCTAGCACCTCCAGCAGTTCCCCCAATGTAGTATTTGCTCAATCTAACAAATGGAAAGATGCCCCCCAGTACAAGCATAGGCTTTGAAACTGCACAGACCTAAATTATAATTCTGGTGATACTATTCATTTTCCAAACCACCTTTGCCTAGTCATTAACTTTTCTGGGCCTAAATGATCTCATTTGTAAAATGAGGATCATAATCTTACCCTCATAGGGAGACTGTGAGCTATCAAATGAGATCATCTATGGAAACAATTAACCAAATCTTCGGCTTATAGAAGCAATTTAATAATTGCATGTGGAATCAATTTGTGATCAGCGGGGGAAAACATAACTGGAAAAATATGGCTTTTTAAATGCATTTCCACTGTGTTGTACCTTACATATTATTCATGATCATCCCTCTTGAAATAATAAATGACACTACATATTGATTGGCTATTGTATAAATTGTTGTTCCCGTTTTACAGAGAAGGAACTTCAGTCTTATGTATATTAAGCAACTTGCACAAGGCCACAAATCAAGCAGCACAGTTAGGATTTCAACCAAAATGAGTTTCTCTCCGAAGCCAGTTCATTTGTCTTGATCCTCGCCTTAGTCTGCATAGTGACGTGATCGCCGTCAAGTAGTACTCCCTAAACCTGCAGTCTGGAGAGCACACCTTTCTGAGCTTGCACAGAATCTTATGCATCGTAAAATGTGTGATGCTTGAAAACACGTTTATTCCTCTCCTTCCTGTATCTGGACATCACTTCTAGAAACACCTGTTCAATGTGAGTAACTGCTCCTATTTTTAGATCTTGAACAGGTTTTCACTGGGCACGTTTCTCAGTAAGTTTGCAGGCACCCATAAAAACTAATGTTTCTTGAACATTATTTTTCTGTAGGATCTAGTCTAATTGTTCTACCCCTCAGCTCATACATTCCCCATAATAATCCCTTGTGGCAGATAATACTTTTATCTTCACATTAGAGATGATGAAAATAAACCAGAATTAGGTAATGAACTCATTCAACTTATAATTCCAGGACTGAGGTTCGAACCCAAGCATTTAGATTTCGGGCTCCACAGTCTTAATTATGAGACTACATTGCCCCTCACATACAAGGAATGATATCTTCTTTTCCACTTTCATTAAGAAATCCTAGAAAAATGCCTTTGAGTAAAGTCTGAATCGTATTTCTATGAACCATGACTCTCTTACATTTGGCAAGTCTTTATTTTTCTTGTGACAATGATATCTACAATTAAAAAGCTTAATTAAATACAAGAAAGAAATTTAAAAACTGACAGAAATCCCTAAATTTAGGTCAGCACTTATGAAAAGTTGTTAGTGATACCACCTCCCCCACCCCAGCTTAGAAATACCATATTGGTGGTCTTCATTGCCTTAAACAGGATCCAAGCTCTGTTCTTGGGAGGTGCTGGAAGTTTAACCATAACCTTGTATAAATTCAAAACCAAATATTAAGAAACTTTAAAAAGACATCTACTCTTTTAATATCAACTTAAAAAAAAAACTTTCTAAGTAAAACAATTTAAACACAGAGAACCTATTTTTTGTTTTGTGTTTTGTTTTGTTTTTAAGAGAGAGCAAAGAATGTGTTCAAGGCAAGTTGGAACAGTGCACAAATGTGCTGGCTTCGCCGTTATCTGAACGACAAAGCATTAAATCACAGGGAGGAAAAAGTCAGCATGTTCTCTGAGAATACAAATAGATTAGTGTCAGAAGCAGCTTTGTCCAAGAAAGGGAAGAGACACCTACCCAGAGAATAAATCATGCACACAAAACCTATAATTTAAAAAAATTATTTTCAAGAAATATTTTAGTTGATAAATATGACTATTAGACCAACAAAGCACAGAAAAAGTTCCCTGTGGCTTTTTTTTTTTTTTAAGGAGGACCTTCCAAATGTGATCAGTCATCATACCCCACGCTATCTCTTCCTCATATAAGACCTGTTTCATCAAGGTTTATGGAACTCACACAAAAATATTAGATACTTTTCCTCCCTTTTAATTCTGTGATAGAACAGTCTTCAATTTACCAGGCACTTCAGAACCTCCCCTAAGATAAAAGGTACAAAAAGCCCCATATCCTTTAACACACAAACTCTAAATCCTCTCAACATACACCTTAAACAAGGCGTCCTCCCTCAGAATTCAAAGAAAACACATTTCTCTTACCATATATTCCATGTTTGCTGCCGGTGGGAACACTTTGCCCCGAACTTGGTTATGATAATCAAGAATGGCGATCATGTCATTCTGCGAAATGTAGCGCTTCCGCCTGGTTTTGGGGATATCCGCAGAGTCTAGTTGTGCTTCCAGGGCTGCTTCAATATCAGTGAAATTATTGGTTGGCGGGGATGAGTCAGTGGAATTGAGTAAGACGACTGCACTGGCTTCACAGAGAAGGGAGAACAGGAGTGCACTGCTGACGGCAGAGATTGCTATCATTTTGAGAGGTGGAGAGGAAGAGGCCACCAGTTTACTCTGCCTTAAAGCAGAAAAGTAGAGTTAGGCTCTATAAAAGGAGAAAACAGAACAAAACAACAATAGGGCCAGAGGGTATGAATTTACAAAATCAGTGCTTGATTTGACTGTCTTCAAAAAATCCAAACAAATGTTGAAGCCAAGCCTAGGAGACAACCTATAGTGGTCTCTATACATTTTACTTGGTGTTATGAGGCAACCCCCTAAGAGGAACTTCCTATAGCTAGAGAAGAATTAACAGCATGGCTACTCACCCTAAACTGAATGTGAGCCATTTACCCCAAATGCCTGAGTCACAGAATGCATTACTGCATATTTATTTTCAGAGGGAAAACTTAAGGAATTGAAACTCATCTTGAGAGTGAAAGGAAAACTGCATCACAGGTAATAACAGAGAATGTGCTGATAATGTCCCCCAAACATATATGGACACCAAGTAATAGAATAGATACAAAAAGTTATAATAACCCAATCTCACTTCTAAAAAAGTAAAAATGTGAGCTACTTTAAAAGCAATGCATGCAAAATAAACTTGTTGAGCTAAATAGCTTACCTCTGCACAAAGCCAAAATGAATATAGTATTCTTCCAAAAATGTAAAGTTCTTTGCTAGGTTGTAGCATGAACTCTTGTGAGAGGAGTGTGTCTTATTACAAATCTCAGAGAGCAAAACTCTACAAGGTTTGAGTGCTGCTGGCTACAGGAGCAGCTAACAGCTTTTATATGTCACAGTCTGCAGCAGTCCAGAAAGGGCAGTCTTTCTTAGGGTCTCTCCTAGCCAAAATCAAAGGGGAGGGGTTTTGGATAGAAAAAACAGTGATTGGGTGGCAACCTTTTTATGTGGGTGGTGAGGAAATTGAGTCACACCCACAGCTTACCAAGTACAAACCATAAAAGACAAGCCTTTTTTTCTCTGGGCTTCCACCTTTTCTGAGTGGTTAATTTTCCTCATTTAATGCTTTCTAGTTCCTGGTTCCCATACAAAAAGGAGGAAAAAAAAAAGGGACTGTGAGTTCTTGAAAACACAGAAGGTTGAGTAACAAGCAGTACATTTCTTTTAAAAACAGTAAATGACATGGGAGCTGAAAAGAGCAAGCTGATATTAAATCAAAAGAACAGCTCACAGAGTTAATCTGGGTGGCCACAAATATGATTCAAAAGAGATGCCAGGCAAGTCGGTAGTAGCCAGACTATAGCATATGATATTAGGATAATAGATGCTCAAGTGGTTGTACTTTTCTGTCTCCATGTGGCTTTATTCCTCTAATTTATATATTTAGTCTCTCTCTATCTCTTTCTCTTGTTTCACTCTCTCTCCCTTTTTTCCTTCCTCTATAGAGTGAGGCAACAAATTACCTGCCTTTTATCTATCTTGTATATAATACAAAGAGAGACGCTCATGACAAATGACAGCAGCCAAGATAACATCTGTTTCAGGTTTAGAAGCATATAGTTGAAATTTTAAGCTAAGAGTAGCTTAGCTTCTCAGGAAACATATTGGAGGGCACAGCTTAGAGGCCATGAAGAATTGAAATGCAGCAGTAGCTGCTGCCAACAGTCAGTAGTGCCTTCTTAGAAAGATGCCATTGGAGCAAAATCTATGTCTGGCGAGACAAGAGCCAAGAATGTGACTGTTAAGGCAATTTGTTTTAAAAAGACCCTCACAAATACCCTGTGTCATGATAACATTAACAAAATGTGGGCCATTCAGTCCATGGCAACAGGAATCTTGTAAACCGCACTTTGTTCAGTTAAGAAATCTGCTTAACATACACTGACTAGTCTACTTTGCCAACGTGTGTTATCTCCTGCATGTTTCAGCAGGAGGAGTACGATGTGAACTTATATTTGTCAGAAATGATGGTCATGTGATAAGAAGCACACCAAGACTGTGAGCCAGTTTTCCTGGGCTATACTCCCAGTTGGGTCTGTAATAGTATGTGTGGCCTGATGCACATAGTTTAACTCTTCATGGGTGCATCTAAAAATGGGAGAGCAAAGGTGTGCATCCAATGGTGAGATGAACTTCATCACATTCCTTACGAGAGCAGTACAGTGTTAGAAACTGGAAGTGCTTCTGAAGTTCAAAATTCAGTGGTGAGATATAGTCTTTGACGTTGATAGCATGAGTCAAAGTTCAGGTTTTGCTCTATGTTGGTATTAAGTTCCTAATTAAATTTGAGTAATTTGAGAAGACTTTAAGGTGCAATACTAAAAGCAGTAAATAGGAATTAACACGCAAAATTGAAAAGACGAGGACATCTGAAACGAGCACAAAAGGTGAGAGCAGGAATAGTATGAAACATCAGAGCAGCTTCAGGAAATGCTCATGACTGCTCCCAGCTGCAGAAGTTTAACAACTGGAGCTGTCCAGCTAGGATCTCACCCCTACAGAAAGTACTCGTGGCACCTTGACTGAATCTCAAAGATGCTGTGTTAAGGATTCCTAAATCAAATAGGAGGTTAAGCAACATATTTTCTGTGGGCCATCCAACTCAAAGATTCCCAAGACCTTTTCAGAAATTAGTACCACCAATGATTAGTCTATCCTTTTCAACATATCTCTTATAGCTATCTGGCAAAGAGGAAGATAAAGGACTTTCAATGCCTAAGTCCCTCGATGGCTCATTAATAACCAATCAACCTGCAATGCAGGAGATATAGGAGTCATGGGTTCAATTCCTTGGTGGGGAAGACCCCTGGAGGAGGAAACGGCAGCCCACTCCAGTATTCTTGCCTGGAAAATCTTACGGACAGAGGAGCCTTGTGGGCTACAGACCATAGAGTGACAAAGAGTCAGACATGACTGAGCATGCATGTACCCACACAATGCCTAAGTAGCAGACAGGAGATTTTCTTTCTCCAGGGTGACTGAGTTCTTGCTTAGAATCTCATAAAAATCAATCATTGCTTTCAAGGTTACTTCTTTGTCATGTATACAAAGAGCTATTGTTCATCCATTGAAGTTTGACTTGAGGTACTTCCACAGAGATAAAAATGTGTCCTTTGAAAAACTTGTCTGAACCATAAATGGATTTCCTATAAGAGAAAGCAGAAGGAGAAAGAGAAAGAAGGAATTTCTGAGATGGACCTAAGCATGCCCAATTACATGAGGACAGAGCTGATAGTTGCTTAATTCTGAGACCCTGAGGCATGTCAATGATTTCAGATGTCTTTCAACACACATGAATTATATTGTGGAATTCAGACTATTAAGAGAACCCACAAGGCTATGGAATCATAAAAGAAGAGACCTGTGGGAAGAGAGTTAGAATTCTGCTTCCAAGCAGATGTTATTGCCAGAAGTATTTGAAATGCTTTGGAAGTAATTTTAATTTTAAAATACTTGCAAAATTAAGAGGCATATGTCCAAGTTGTCAGTAAAAGAACTACTAATGAACAACTAACAATGAGGTGGTTCTTTATGGAGCTCTTCTTGAAAAAAGATCATTGATGTGTTTAGAAATCTTTAGGGGAATGCTTGCCAACACAGACAGAAATGGAATGCACTTATATTACTGAGAATAAACACATATACAATTGGCAGCAACTATTGTCTACCTTGAAACCTGTGCAAAAATGGTTGCTGTTTTAAAATTGAAATCAGATATATTATGTGTCCCCAAATGGCACAACTGCTTAAGCACTTTGAGTAAGTGTGTGGGGGTACAGATACACATATGGCTTTAGTATAAAACATTTCTAATTAAAATGTATTCCATGGACTAGTAGCATTGACATCACAGGGAGCTTGTTAGAAATGCAGGATTTGGGGCTCAATCCAAGACCTGTTGAGTTAGAATCTGTACTTTATCAGGATCCTCAGGTGACTCATACACTCAAAGTCTCAGAAGTACTATCTAAATTACTTTTTCCAGACACACAGAGGCTCAACCCACTATACACATACCCACTGAATAAACTGTTTTAAAAATCCATTTATGCCCACTGAATAAACTTTTTTAAAAATCCATCTGTGTATAATAGTAACATGGGGAGAATCAAAGATAGATATAGACAAGTATGTTTAAAAAGGCAAACACAAATCAACTTCTACTTTATCAGGAGAAAAAGTTGACTAGGAAAAACTAAATAAAGTGTCTTCACAAAGAAATGATTTAGTAGTGGTTAGGATCTTTTTAACATTGCTATACTAACCCTACTTGCTATTTAATACATATTAATTTATCACAAGGTATTTGAAATAACTGACTGCACTATACACGAGTTTTGTAAATTATGACATGCCATATAAATAGAAATTATAGCTTTATTCTATCATCCCCAGGACAGAACCCCAAATCACCCTTTCCTTATTCATTCTCACCTTGCATTGCACATCCACTAGCTTTACAAAACGTGGATTTTTTATCCCTGAAAGGTCTTGCCAATATATTCCCCTTTTATCATTATTATGTCTGCTTGAAGTTAATTCCACAGTCTTTCCCTAGTATTACTCTAGTGTCACTCCTATTGTTCATTATCCACTTTGCCTTCTTAAAAATTGAACTGAATCATTTCATCCATTTGCGTGCAACTGTCTCTTTGTTCTCATTGCCCACAGAATCAAGTTTTAAGTGACTAGATCTGCCTCACCAGGGTCTTGAGAATATAAATCAGTTTACCTTTTTAGCTTTATTTTCTTCAATCAATGGTTTCTATTTCTGTACCCTGACCACACTTTATGTCCCAACTACACTCAACCACTGTTGTTGTTGTTGTTGTTTTTTCCTGTTGGCTTCAGTAAGTTAATGCTGTGTGACTCTGCCATGAATAATTATATATACATAATATGGACAATGAATAGTGTTATAAAAAGGAAGAAAGAAGTGTGAATTTGTATGTTTATAGGGAAGGAGGTTGGGGCTTGAAGGAGAGCTAAGCATTCACTTTGTATTACAGTAAATATGTAACATCAACTACTGCAAAACAAGTTATTCCAAAGCTTAGATATTAAAACAACAGTAAATATTTATGGTCTCATACAGTTTCCGTGGGTCAGGAATTTGAGAATAGCTTAGTTATTGTTCTAGCTCAGGGTTTCTCATAAAGTTTTAGTCAAAATATTGGGACTAAATGTAGTCAAATGTGGCTGGAAGATTTAAATGGGGCTGGAGGATTAACATCCAAAGGGGCTCATTCACTTGGCTGGCAGGTTGGTGCTATTGGCAGGAGGCCAGCATGTATGGACCTCACCACATGGACCACTGCACAGAGCTGCCTGAATGTCCTCACAGCACTGAAGCTGGTTTCCTCATAGTGAGTGATCCCTGAGTGAGCAAGGTAGAAGATCCAGTGTGTTTTACAACCTATCTATGGCACTCCCACACCAACATTTCCACGATGCCCTGCTGGTTACATGAGCTACTCAGACCTCTTCAAGGATGAAGGAGACTATACAAGACCCTGACCCAGTAGATGAGAATTATTGAGGGTTGTCTTGAAGGCTAGCTACCACAGGAAAATTTTGGAAAATATCTATTTATTTTAATCAAGGAGTATGTATATTAATTGAAAATATGGAGTAAACTATTAAGAAGAAACTATTAAAAGTGGTGAATGTGGGAAGCAACCTAAATGTCCATCAACAGATGAATGGAAAAATAAGTGGTTCATATATACAATAGAATATTGCTTGGCCATAAAAAAAATGAAATAGTGCCATTTGCAGCAGCATAAACATGGAGATCATCATACTAAGTGAAGCAAGTCAGAGAGAGAAAGACAAATATTACATTTTATCACTTATATGTGGAATCTAAAAAAATGGTACAGATGAATTTATTTAAAAAACAGAAGCAGACCCACAGACATAGAAAACTTACAGTTTTCAAACTTATGGTTACTAAAGGTGAAACGTAGAGGGGCGGGGAGGGATAAATTAGGAGTTTGAGATTAACATATGAAAAGTGAGAGTGTTAGTCTCTCAGTCATGTCCAACTCTGTGAGATCCCATGGACAATAGCCCACTGGGCTCCTCTGTCAATGGAATTCACCTGGCAAGAATACTGGAGTGGGTAACCGTTCCCTTCTCCAGGGCATCTTCCCAAACCAGAGACTGAACCCAGGTCTCTTTCTTTGCAGGCAGATTCTTTACTGTCTAAGCCACTAGGGAAGTTCACTATATATTAAATAGGTCATCAACAAGGACCTACCATACGGCAGAGGGAACTCCACTCAATATGCTATAGTAATGGATATGGGAAAAGAATATAAAAAGGATTGGATGTATGTGTAAGAGAACTACTTTGCTATATGCTTGGAACTAACATGACATTATAAATCAACTATGCCTCAATATAAAAGAAAAATTAAATTAAAAAATAATAAGAGAGGTGAAAGTGGTTGCTTCTGGGGAGCAGAAATATACCAGAAGTGAGGTACTGAGACTAATGCATTTTTATTTTAATTTTATAGAACTATTAGACTTTTTTAAAGTATATACATTTATAACCTAAAGTAAACATTAATTGATTAATACAAATTAATTTGGTAAAGAGTGCAGATTAAAGTATACCTACTGAGCAAATAAACAGATGACAAAAGTGAAGATGGAGGTCAAAGTGAAACCACATTTGAGTTTGCTGGGCTCTCTCTCTGGATTTGGTTATGTTACAGGAGCTTCTAACTTACTGAACCCCTTTATCTTGATAACTTAGTAGTGCCACTCCTCAAATACCTCGCCTGTAGGTCCTTGTCTACCTTCTTGTCTGAGTTTGAGGCCGTGTTTTTGTCTTTCTTTGTTTTAATGCAGAAAATGAGGCCCTGAAAAAACATATATGTAGTAGTTGCTTCTGTGCATGTTTCATGGCCCTGGATAAAGAGGAGGCAACAGTAACTCTCATCTCAGGGACTGTGGTGTCATTTTAAAACAAAGTGTGTGAACACTAGTCCTTGGTTTCTCTAGTTAGTGAGTTAGTTCAGTCACTCAGTCGTGTCCCATGAATCACAGCATGCCAGGCCTCCCTGTCCATCACCATCTCCCGGAGTTCACTCAAACTCACGTCCATCGAGTCAGTAATGCTATCCAGCCATCTCATCCTCTGTCATCCCCTTCTCCTCCTGCCCCCAATCCCTCCCATCATCAGTCTTTTCCAATGAGTCAACTCTTCACCATGAGGTGGCCAAAGTACTGGAGTTTCAGCTTCAGCATCATTCCTTCCAAAGAAATCCCAGGGCTGATCTCCTTCAGAATGGACTGGTTGGATCTCCTTGCAGTCCAAGGGACTCTCAAGAGTCTTCTCCAACACCACAGTTCAAAAGCATCAATTCTTCGGCGCTCAGCCTTCTTCACAGTCCAACTCTCGCATCCATACATGACCACAGGAAAAACCATAGTCTTGACTAGACGGACCTTTGTTGGCAAAGTAATGTCTCTGCTTTTGAATATGCTATCTAGGTTGGTCATAACTTTTCTTCCAAGGAGTAAGCGTCTTTTAATTTCATGGCTGCAGTCACCATCTGCAGTGATTTTGGAGCCCCCCAAAATTAAAGTGTGACACTGTTTCCGCTGTTTCCCCATCTCTTTGCCGTGAAGTTTCTCTAGGGTCAGTACAAAAGGAAGGCACCCCTTCATTTTCTAATCAGTCCTTGAAATTGGTGCATATTTTTCTCTACCTCCTCTAGATATCCTTCAGAAATCTTGAGTAATAATCTCAAGATTCTTAAGCCCAAAGTGTCCGGTGAATCAAGAAGAATATCATAGCTTAGCTATACTACATCAATTTAGAGACTTGGAAAGCCACATGGGAAGCCCTAGGGTATGAGCACTGGTTATTTAATGAAAGAAAAAAATGACTTGAATATTTGGATCATCCAGAAATTGTGTGCTTATCATATAGAGATGAAAAACTCCTAAACTTCTATTCTATTCTCTCTCTCTCTATATATATATATATATATACACATACATACATACATATATATGCACACACATATATATATATATATATATATTTCTCCCTAATGTTTAAGATAAAGTTGATTCTAGAAAAAAAAGAACAGCACAGTGACTCAATGGCAGGCCATTTATTTCCATGTGCCAAGAATATATCAAAATAAAGGCCAGAAGGTCTGTCTGTGCTGTGGGTCAAGTACACTGAGAGATTTTAATGTACTTATTCATGCCATAATTTCAGACTTTGCCTATAGTTGGCATTCGAAAGATGTTTGTTAAATTTGATAAACAAATGCTATATCAGCATGGTCTTTTCCTAATCCAGGACCTCAGCACACAGCCAGAAAAAACTTGCACTCTCCAAAAGCCATCTGCACTCTGGCCAGAGTCATCAATTCTGTTTGGTCCTTTCACTGTGAAGAAGGTCTGGATAAACTTTGTGGGAAAGTCTCATTAGTTGCCCAGTAAAAATTTAGAAATGAGCATATGAGATGGTGGTATTAGGATGCCTTGAGTCATTAGGCAGATTATATATCACAAAGCCCATCATTTGTCATTCACAATGACCATGATTAGAGGTGTACATGATTAGAGGCCCTTGTGAAGGGCAATGGTAAGAGCATTTAAATTATGTCTTGAGCATGTGCCATTCCAGACATTTGATAGTAACCTTCTCAGACTATCCGGTAATCAACAGTCATGAAAAATTCTGTTGAGTAAAATTATGCATAATGGGTTAATATTCTGAAAATAATAAACTGAAATCATTATTATGCTTCCCATAAATCATGTTCTCACAAGAAAAACAAATATTGTATATTAACAGATATATGTGGAATCTAGAAAAATGGTACAGATGAACCTATTTCCAGGGCAGAAATACAGATGCAGACATAGAGAACAGGTATGTGGACACAGCAGTGAAGGGATGGGGGGGGGGTGAATTGGGGGATTGGCATTGACATAAAGACATTGCCATGTGTTAAACAGAGAGCGAGTGGGAACCTGCTGTGTAACACAGGGAGCTCAGCTCATTCCTCTGTGATTACCTAGAGGGGTGGGATAAGGGAGTGGAGGAAGGGGCAAGAGGGAGGGGATCTATGTATACATGTAGCTGATTCACTCTGTTGTACAGCAGAAACTAACGCAACATTGTAAAGCAATTACATTCCAATAAAAATAAATAAATCATATCTTCACAAAGTCCGATTGCCACAATGGCCCCAAGGAAAGGAATGGGTTAATGATACCTCAGGGATGAAGATCTTATCACATAGCACAAGTCCCTTCTTGACAGAAGAGGAAGAAAAAGAAAGGATTCCTTGTTCGAGAGAATATAATAAGAGAAACAGGAAGATGGATACAATAGCAGTAACTCATCTTTCCAGGTGACAGTCTTAGAAAATGAAGCATGAGTGGCAAAGGCTGGATAGTTCATGTATACCAAGCAGAGAGAATCAAAGATGCTCAACATCACTCATTATTAGAGAAATGCAAATCAAAACCACAATGAGGTACCACTTCACACCAGTCAGAATGGCTGCGATCCAAAAATCTGCAAGCAATAAATGCTGGAGAGGGTGTGGAGAAAAGGGAACCCTCCTACACTGTTGGTGGGAATGCAAACTAGTACAGCCACTATGGAGAACAGTGTGGAGATTCCTTAAAAAATTGCAAATAGAACTACCTTATGACCCAGCAATCCCACTTCTGGGCATACACACCGAGGAAACCAGAATTGAAAGAGACACATGTACCCCAATGTTCATCGCAGCACTGTTTATAATAGCCAGGACATGGAAACAACCTAGATGTCCATCAGCAGATGAATGGATAAGAAAGCTGTGGTACATATACACAATGGAGTATTACTCAGCCGTTAAAAAGAATTCATTTGAATCAGTTCTGATGAGATGGATGAAACTGGAGCCGATTATACAGAGTGAAGTAAGCCAGAAAGAAAAACACCAATACAGTATACTAACACATATATATGGAATTTAGGAAGATGGCAATGACGACCCTGTATGCAAGACAGGGAAAGAGACACAGATGTGTATAACGGACTTTTGGACTCAGAGGGAGAGGGAGAGGGTGGGATGATTTGGGAGAATGACATTCTAACATGTATACTATCATGTGAATTGAATCGCCAGTCTATGTCTGACGCAGGATGCAGCATGCTTGGGGCTGGTGCATGGGGATGACCCAGAAAGATGTGATGGGGAGGGAGGTGGGAGGGGGGTTCATGTTTGGGAATGCATGTAAGAATTAAAGATTTTAAAATGTAAAAAATAAAAAACTAAAAATAAAAAAAAAAAAAAGTAGAAGGTCTTTAACTTACTTCTAAACAAGGTTTCTAGGAGGAGAACCACTGCAGGGTACTCCATACCATTATGCCACTCCTACAGCTGAATGGAGCAGTGGCATTGGCAACATGGCATATTTGAGCAGAGAAAAGAGCAGATACAGTATAGCCGGATCTCTCCCTGATCACAGGTATCTCAGAAAGCAATCTTCAGCATGCGTCAGTGGAGAAGATTGGGGACAGAAAGGCAATAACAAAGAGTGAGGTAACCTTTGTAGTAGAGGCTGCAGATGGAGGGCGGGCCCAAAGAAAGATTGGGGAAGAACACCCTGATTGAAAGTCAGAAGCCCTGGAGTGCCGGTGAGAGCGGAGCCAGGGCATGCCAGCAAGGGAGGGCCACTGGATTCTCACTATCCTAAGTGAGAGACTCTGAGTTTCAGCACTGCAATTTCAAGGGCAGATGTTAACATAGTGCCTACCTACAGGACACTACAGAGAGTATTGACACTCGAGCAAATTAACATCCAGGGGTGATAGGCACAATTAAAAAGCTCTATCCTCATGAAACTAGCCAAGATTTTCTCCACCCTCTAGTGTCATCTTGAGAAGGAGGGTGAAGGCGAAATCTGAACTACTGGATATTTGCCGTAGACAGATTGAGTTGAGATTCCCTCTTTTGGAATTTCTTTTGTTCTTGGAATATTTTGTTCCTTTATTAATTAAAAAAAAATTGAACTAAGTTCATTTACTATATTGTGTTAGTTTCAGTGTACAACAGTGACTCAGATAAGAATATGTTCACCTCCAAATCCCAGCTTCCCAGGTGGCGCTAGTTTCCTGCTAGAAACTGCCTGCAGGAGACACAAGAGATCCGGGTTTGATCCCTGGGTTGGCAAGAGGCCCTGGAGGAGGAAATGGCAGCCCACTCCAGTGTTCCAGAAAATTCCATGGACAGAGGAGCCTAGCAGGCTATAGTCCCTTTTGGGGTCACAAAGAGTCAGTTATTACTTACAGCCAGAGCTTACATGTACATCAAAGTCCAACTAGCTGTGTGTGGGCTCCTGAATTGTGATGTATCAACTTTCTGATACACTATAGATGTTTACATAGGGTTGTTTGGAGGACCTATCTAGATTGCTTAGGTGTTATCTCTGCTGCTGCTGCTGCTAAGTCACTTCAGTCATGTCCGACTCTGTGAAACCCCATAGATGGCAGCCCACCAGGCTCCCCCGTCCCTGGGATTCTCCAGGCAAGAACACTGGAGGGTTGCCATTTCCTTCTCCAATGCATGAAAGTGAAAAGGGAAAGTGAAGTCGCTCAGTCGTGCCTGACCCTTAGTGACCTCATGGACTGCAGCCCACCAGGCTCCTCTGTCCGTGGGATTTTCCAGGCAAGAGTACTGGAGTGGGGTGCCATTGCCTTCTCTGGGTGTTATCTCTGCTTTAAGCCAAATGGAAACAGAAAGCCACACTTTCGGACAACATTTCTTTTAGTGCTACAAGAATGCTTTCACTGTCTTGTGCATTGATACTGTGCCTCACATGTGGAGTGGTGCTGGTTCAGTAATTCCAGGGATATTGTTAAAGGTTTTCCACATCACTTAGTGTTTCCACTTAGAAGTCTGAGTATGAAAAATTTATTTCCTACAGGTAATAGGAAAAGCTTCATTTCTCTACCAGAATTTGTATCTTCTTCCTTTATGGCCATTTCCAACCTTATAACTGATTGTGTTTTCTTTTTAGCTGTGGTTAACAGAACCCAGATAGTCAATCTCAGTGTCCATTGTTGACTGCAGGTTTGCATAACTACAAATTCATCTGATTTTATGTTCCTTACCTATTTGTGTTTTTGGTGGCCATGATTTTAAGTTAATATTTTTCCTTTAATATTGTTCTGTTTCTTTTTTTTTTTACTTCTTGTTTTATATTGGAATATAGTTGACTAACTAACAATGTTGTGATAATTTCAGTTGGACAGCAATTATACATATACATGTATCTATTCTTTTTCAAATTCTTTTCCCATTAGGGTTGTTACATAATATTGGGCAGAGTTTCCTTTGTTATACAGCAGGTTCTTGTTGGTTATCCATTTGAAATATAGCAGTGTGTATATGTCAATCTGTGTATATGTCAATCCTATTTTAAAATGTCACTGAATATTTTTTAATGACAACAAATGATAAAAATAATAGTTGTCATGATATATTGAGACTTTCTATGATAAGAACTTTTCTAAGATAAAATTTAATTAGGTAACTTAATTATGATTTCTCAGTTAGAATGGAAGGATGGATCCACACTCAAAGCTAGATCTTCTGGTATCTATGGATGTATGTTTTTTTCTAGTAGTATACTCCATATTGTGTGCTCCTTGAAAAGCACTAAAAGTAAATGAATAAATAAGTGACTGGGTGAATAAATGAACAAATGGATAAAACTAAAGATGCAAACAGCTTTGGAAACATTAAAAGATAGTTCTGCAAGTTGTAAACTATATCTTGAAAGAAAAATAAGATGCAAATCTTAATTTCTACATAAAAATAAGGTACTTGTCAACTCAAAAAAATTGTCACAGCAAATGATAACCTTTGAGAAAGTTTCCACACATCTCTATTTTACTGTAAAGAAAATAGGCTTATTCGATTAGGCAATTTACTTAAGTCATAAGCTAGAAAAGCTTGAGATACAAACCTATATTTTTCTGAAGACAAAGCATGATTTCTTAGTTGCTGTAGTACACAATCATTTTGGAGTAAAGTGAGATTTATATAAATATATATCATTTATGAAAAAATTATTATAAATTTACTCAATTTTCTATCCTCTGTTGGGGCACTAAAGATAACAATGGAAATATTAATAAAAGCTCAATGACCCTGTGATCTTAACTGTCTTAAATGTCAGTGGCAGAAATAAGACATATGTACTGAATTGTTTAAAATTATAGAAAAACATATCTGGAAAATTTTAAAGAGAAATCTGCAAATGTTAACTGTGGATTTCTTATCAAAAGATGAAAATTAGGCTGAGTATTAAGGATGACTAAGAATACATTGATGTCGGTGAAAACAGAGACTTCCACATTAAAAGAATATAAATTAGACACAGAGATAAAAATAAATATAGCACTCTTATAGGACAGAGCAATTATATACAGTCAAGGAATAGGGTTTAACAAGTAGATCAGTAATAAAACTTAAATGTCCCAAAAGTTCTAATCCTAGAAGCTTGGGAAAAAAAAAAAAAAACTCTGCCCAAGAATTTGTTAAGAAAATCCCATCTGGGGAGTAAAATGAAAAGCTTAATTTGCATGTGTTGAGTTTGAAATGCTATTCGGAAATATCATGCTGTGGAGTTGGAGACATAGTACTGGGAATTTGGTAATGGTCAGGATTTATGGCACTGGGACAAATGGGAGTAGGATTTAGAATATATTGCGGGTCAGGTTCTGTCCAGAAACCAATCAACACTAGAGAATTAGTTAATATGTGATTAAGTACTCTAGTGTAACTTCTTATTTCAGGCAAGGAAGGAGGAATAAAGTTTAATAAGTCAATATAAATGAGAGGAAAAAGTCAAAATAAATCTAGGGGGGAAAATGCAAAATCAGAATATACAAGCTCTGGTGTGAGGTCCCATTATATGTTGCTAGCTATAGATGGATGGTTAAATAACAGTGTGTTCATTTGGAACTAAATGAAGACTGAGTCCCATGAGACTTAGTAGGCTATCATTATATTAAAAAAAAAAGTATTACTAACCTTCAAAAATATTCTTAGGAGACTAGAAATAAATACAATCTTCAAAATCTAGATGTGAGTGAAATACGTGAAAATATACTAGCTCTTTAAGGTAGTGATGGTAAAGGGAAAAAAATATACAGTTCAGAAAATAGTCCTTGGAAAATGACAGGTGTTAGGAAGTAAAAGGGGGAAAGTCAAAGAGTAGAGATGAGGAATGGTTAAGACAACAGGAAGAAGGAACTATCCTGGGATGCTTTTAACTCTGGTTATACACATTATGTTTCACCCTAAATTATCTGCATTTAAAGATTACATGAACATGAGTAAGTATAAGCTATAATATTGCTGTTGTTTAGTCACCAGGTTATGTCCAACTCTTTGCAACCCCATGGATGGTAGCCCACCAGGCTCCTCTGTCCATGGGATTCTCCAGGCAAGAATACTGGAGTGAGTTGCCATTTCCTTCTCCAGGAGATCTTCCCAACCCAGGGATCAAATCTGCATTTCCTGCATTAGCAGGTGGATTATTTACTGCTGAGTCACTGCTGCTGCTGCTGCTGCTGCTGCTAAGTTGCTTCAGTTGTGTCTGACTCTGCGTCCCCATAGACGGCAGCCCACCAAGCTCCCCTGTCCCTGGGATTCTCCAGGCAAGAACACTGGAGTGGGTTGCCATTTCCTTCTCCAATGCATGAAAGTGAAAAGTGAAAGTGAAGTCGCTCAGTCATGTCTGACTCTTTGAGACCCCCTGGACTGCAGCCTACCAGTCTCCTCCATCCATGGGATTTTCCAGGCAAGAGTACAGGAGTGGGTTGCCATTGCCTTCTCCGTCAGTAAGTCTTGTGAAGTCGCTCAGTTGTGTCCAACTCTTTGCGACCCATGGACTCTAGCCCACCAAGCTCCTCCGTCCATGGGATTCTCCAGGCAAGAAAGAATACTGGAGTGGGTTGCCATTTCCTTCTCCAGGGGATCTTCCCGACCCAGGGATCGAACCCAGGTCTCCCACATTGCAGGCAGACGCTTTAACCTCTGCACCACCAGGGAAGCCTTTAAATACAAGAATCCAAGTACTAACATCAAAGATTTTAAGGGAGGAAAGGAAGCCAGGTTGAAAGAAGTAGGGGGAGGAGGTGGAAGAGGTGGGGTGAAAGGGGTGGCCTTACAGATGTCTCCTGCCACCTACAGATACCCAGGCGTTATGGGACTTTTCCCTGGGCCTCCAAAGAAGGGAGGACTGAAACTCGGCCCTACCAGAAATCAGACCAGACCAGAACCAGAATTCGAGTTCTCTGCCAAAAGGAGGTGATCAGTCTCCAATCCTCAGCTCAGGCTGAGGGCCCTTCGACCAGATTCCTGCGTCCAGGACTGAGGGACTAGAAAAACAGGGAAGGATAGGAAGGGTAAAGGAGAGGAAAGAGAGAGGGAAGGGGAGAGAGGTCAATAAAGTCTCTTGTTACTTACCGGTCGGGGCACTCTGGCCAGTTGTCCACGTCAGGAGGAGACCAGGGACAAAAGGGTCCCAGTTGCGGCTGCTGGGTCTGGTCCATTGGCAGGCAAGCTGACCCCTAAGTCTTAGTGGTGTTTTATTAAGTTCAGTTTAGTTCAGTCGCCTAGTCATGTCTGACTCTTTGCAACCCCATGGACTGCAGCACACCAGGCCTCCCTGTCCATCACGCTGTCCATATGCAATCTAATGCAATAGAAAATAAAGGCCTTGACTAATCTGAAGATATCACTGGGTAGGGCTAGATTTCTATGAACATATAGAGACTGATTATAGTACATTTTGAAGAAATTTTAAGGCTTTGCTTATCACTTAATTTCCCCACTCTCTACTTCAGGGTAACCTCTTGGCTATTCTGATAATACCCAAACTAAGGTTGCTAACAAACTAGGTAACAAATGTGAGGCAAATGTCTCCATAGGCCCTGGTAACATGCCTTTATGATACCTAAAAACAACATTTAACCTTCTTTCCCAATCAGCACACTCATACAGTAGGCTGATTTTGCTAGATAATCCTTGAGAGATGTAGATTTTCTGCCACAAGGACCTCTCAACTCTCACTGCATCCTACCCCTGGCATGTAATTTGCATATTCCTAATTTTCTCAGAACGGAGGCTCTCAAACTTCAGCAATATTATTATAGAATCACCCAGAAGGCAGGTTAAACCACAGAATATTGGGACAGAGTTTCTTAGGACAACTGGAATAGGCTCAAAAATTCGCTTTTTTAATATATTCTCAAGTCATAGTGATTCTGCCTTTCGGGGGAACCACTGACTTAGAAGATTGTAGGCATTTGTATAATTAGAGTTGCTAGTTAATTTCATGTTGAGCTTTCTCACAGGGTAATGAGGTAAGGGGAGGACTGTCTCTGGTTCATCTCTGCACTCCCACTGGGCTGGCATCCTACCCAGTACAATAACAAACATGGACTGAATGGACCAATTCAGCCTCTCTATTCATAAATTTTGATTACTCCATCTTAGACACTCATGATATGGATGCTCAAATACACGCTTAACTACCTCACTTAAGGTTTTCCTAATGCCTATATAACTAGACCATTGTTTACCAGAATTTTATAAACATTCTTATTTATTATTATTATTAATTTCACAAATATTCCTATCTTATTATTCACCTATTTACAATTACAAAAGCCCTTTATCCTAGGAATATAAATCTGTCTTTCTCCTTTGTACTATCTATTCCTATTCACCATTAGCATTTTGTTAGTGAAGCCAGTTGCTTCCTTATGAAATGATGCTGTGTTTATTGCAGATTTGCTCAGAATTTGTCCCCAGTGGCATAAACTCACTCCCTCGTTACCTCTAAAGATCCTGTCTATAGGCTTTCTAGAGTACTTCAACAAATTGTCTCAGATCCTTCCAGAGACAAGATAAAGAAGTACAAGCTAACATTTACCTCACCTATAACTGATTCCATTTTTATTCTGTATTAGATCATCTCTTTCATTATTCCTTCTGTGTCTAACATACATGAGTCTTCTAACTACCACACGATCATAAATTCCTTATGGGCAAGGACTTATCATCTGTAGCCCCAGAATACCTAGAAAAATAATTTGTACTTAACCAATTTTTTTGGCTGCTGAGTTATTTGGACATGTGAAAGTCAAGGAGCTTACTCAGTGCCTCCATGGTAAAGAATCCGCCTGCAATGTAGGAGACACAGTTTCCATCCCTGGGTTGGGAAGATCCCCTGGAGGAGGGCATGGCAGCCCACTCCAGTATTCTTGCCTGGAGAATCCCATGGACAGAGGAGCCTGGTGTGCTACAGTCCATATGGTTGCTGAAGGTCAGACACTACTGAAGTGACTGAGCATTAAGCACATAAAAGTAAAGAAGAATATGTCTTACCTTAAAGAAAATTACAGATCTTACTATGAGTGGAGGAAAAAACTGTGTAAAATATTTTAAATTGTGATGAATATACACCCTTAAAAACCAAAAAGTTATCTTTCTTTTTTAAGTGACTTCCCTCTAATATTTGAAATGAAATTGTCTTGCACAAACTACTATGTGCAATCCCTATCTCTGACTAACAGTAACTAAAACAAAAAGGACAATTTCCCAACATTGTGGTGGGAAAATTATCCCATAATACCCACTTTTTCTGCAATTTTCTGTTGT
The DNA here is from genome assembly GCF_042477335.2 of Ovis canadensis. NCBI lineage: Eukaryota > Metazoa > Chordata > Mammalia > Artiodactyla > Bovidae > Ovis > Ovis canadensis. The sequence continues at coordinate 61,235,627 of NC_091253.1, read as the reverse complement.
TTATTAAACAGGTTTTTTTTTTTTTTGATGTGTACATACTCCGACTACAGTATAACGTCAGCCATGTAATCTCTTAACTCCTCCAAGTTCATGTTCTTGGCCTAGGGCCACATCTTCAAGCCAAATTTTCAAAGATCTGAAAAGTAACAAGTGGTACTCAGAGTTGGAAAGCCCTGTGACACAGAAAATTATATTTTACTGTTCCAGAAAGTGGTGGGAATTAATTAGTAAGACAGGCAGCAAGGCTTCTTCCTTTTTATCTTTTCCTATTCAAGACTAAAAACCTCAACCTTGTACAATGCTCACATTTACCACAAGTTTTCCATATATTGTGAGGGGAAAAACTAGACAATACAGTGGGCAGTTGAGAGCATACAGTCTAGAAATACAGAGCCACACTCCGGGAGACATCCTGTTGTACAACTTCCTGGCTCTAGGATTGTCAGCCAAATACCTAATCTTTCCTAAGACTTTCTCCTTAAGGAGGGATAATAATCTACCTTACAGGGTTGTTATGAGAATTAAAAGAAGAAATCTATTGAAAGCATTTAACACACAATTTTATACACATGCACACACACATATACCATAGGATATTTAGGGCATTTCTGCTTACGCCCAAGAACCTTGAGAAGAGGGAGTGGGCAAGCGGAGAGGACAAGGGAGGAAAGGAAGGAGAAAACCCAAACTGTGGATTAAAAGAAAAAAGAATCATCTCTAACAGTTTTTTTTTTTAATCTCTTCAAATAGTATGGAGTTGAGAAGACAATAATAAAAGGTATAATAGAATTAAAGCTTGAGTTGAATGTGTATGACTATAAAATGTGAATTTAATGCAAGAAAAGAAAAATGGTCCAAAGGATACAGTTATAACTAAGGAACACAGTCTCCCACAGCTGTTCGTGAGAGTGATTCTCAGCTTCAGAATGAGGTACTCAGACCAGCTGCCAATGAAGCATGTGCCAAATATCAAGAAAGACTGAGATGGGAAAGGTAAAGATAGAACTAATAGGCAGAAAGTGAGCAGGAATGTGTAGTAATGGGCAGTGATACAATTCATCGGGACGTCTGGGAAAAGCCTGGATGGCTGAACACATGACAGAAGGCTTGATGTCACACTCTCTCAGCACATTGAGTAACAGCTAGGACAGGACAGATTCAGATGTCCTTTGGATTTTCCCCTTGTTCTATTTTCCCATCATAGTGATTGTCTGTGTGCTTACCGAATATCTGTGCATCATCCGAGCTACATGAGTCCATTGAATGATGCACTTGTTCAGAAAGAGATACATGTGACTGTCCAAATGTTTGGGCCAACTTTAGAGGGCGCCAAGCAAGATCCACTTCAACAGATCATAATTTATACTGGCAGCTGGACAAACAAAAGCAGAGTGACGCATGAACCAGCTTAAGAAAATTGCCAACCCTCCACCAACTGCCTGTTATATTACTCTTAAACGTTTCTAAATAGGTCAGTTAGAATAACATCATGTGGGCCATAGTAAGTCAGAAGAAAATAAATGGCACTTTTAGCAAGTTGAATTCTATCTCTAACTGCCTTCTCTTTGGTCCTTTTATTTAACCATCATCTGGCAAAGGGTAGAAAACAAAATTGTCATGGCTTTGTAGTGGTCAGCACTTCCAGAGATTCACATTTCAACATGGCCCAGTGACAACTGTGGGTCTTTTCCAGGTGGTTTTTGGCATCACCTACATGGTTGGTCACACGCTGTATTTTGCCTTGGAGACTGGAAGAATAATAACAATGACCCCATCTCTCGGAGAATCACAGCCTCACTCTGGCAGAGATTCTGAGCCAAAAGCTCTGACATTGTGAGCTCTAGGATAGTAAGGAGTTCCAGAGTCTTGGATCACCCAAACTCTCCTTCCTCAATATTCAAAGGACAAGATAATCCCTGGAAGCATCCCAAATTAGTTCTTCTGGCTGAGGTTGGGTCTCATGTTAGAAGTGATCTCGAATAAGATTTTTAGCCAAATGGAGTTCAGTTGATGGTTAAGCACATCTGGAAATGCAAGCAGAGGAAATCTGTCAGCATGATAGCTCTAAAGGGCAGCTGACTTCTTTTTGCTTGTCTGTGATATTGGGGGCAGGAAATTACCAGCGTCCATCTTGGAGGTAAGGAAATGGAAAAGCTGAAAAGGAGGAAAGAAGACTTGAAGTGTCATTTTTTTTTTCTTTTGATGTATTAAGATGGTGTATGGTAATCATGCCCTCTTTTCAATGTGGGAAGACAGTGCTCTTTAACCATTCCTGAATACCACTAACTCAAAAGTTTTACCAACAGTTGTTAAGTGCCAGTTTTCACAGTGTAAACTTTTTTATTCTGTAGTCTATATTTTTGCTAAAAATTCATATGTAAACAAGAGCTAATATAAACCTATAGAATTAATGTAAAACTATGCCTTGTGGCCCCCCATTGCCTTAACTATAGTAAAGCAAGCAATATCAATAGTGCAATAGACTAGGAATAATTTGTCCTTCACAGAGCCTTTTAGGTCAAGCCAAACTTATTAGTGTATCTGCTTTTCAATAGAAAAGCTGTTCTCTACTATATTTCTGATCAAAAGCTTAATGAATATTGAGAATTGGATACTTTTGAACAGTAATTGGAAGTCTATCAGCAAACATGCACTGATAGTCTTCTATAAATCATAAATAAGTACTGACCACTCAAGGTACCCTTGTGGATAGACCCAGGCTATTCTTTTAAGATACTTATACTCTAATAAAGCGAAAGATTGTAACACTGTAGTCAAGCAGAGGTCAGTGTATGAACCAGTAAAAGTACTAACCTAATGTTACCAAAAATATGAGTGACAATTTCTGACTAGGACAGTAGGGATAGTTCATAAGAAAGAAGAATTTGATCTGAATCTTGAGAGAAAAGTAGAATTACAACAAGTAGGTGTGTATACCAATGGCATTAACAAAGGTAAGAGGCTTTAAAGAAGTTGCAGTGTTCTGGGCATAGAGAGTAGAATTATGTGATTAGAATGTAAGGTATATATAAAAGGAGAAGGTAGGAAGCTGAGACTGGAAAGTTGTAACAGGTCCAAATCACAGAGGAACTTTTTCTTTCTCTAAGACATTTTAACTGTATTCTCTACTAAATGAGGAGCCACTGATGGTTTTCAGGAAATGGCATGATGACAGTCATGTTAAAAGAAGATAATTCATGTGACAACATGAACAATGGATTGAGAGAAAGACAAGCAAGAAGACATTTTAAAAAATTATTGTAATAGTCTGGGTGACAGATCATAAATGATTGAACCAAGAAAGTGAGAATGTGCTGTTCAGAGGGACAAAGTCCAAAAAATTTGGTTAACAGTAGATTTGATATAACAAAAAGTTATAACAAAAAATGAAAATGAAGGAAGAGTTCAAGGAATAGCTGAGTGAGAAGAAAGTACTTCTTAGGTGAAGTGCAGGAGAAGCCAGTTTGGGCAGGGGCATCAGAATTTGGCTTTGATCCAGTTGGGTAAGATTTTTAAAAGACAGTTGTGCTTAGAAATAGCATCAGTGAATTAGTGGACAAAAACTAGACTGCAGTGAGTACAAAAAATGAAGAAAAGACGTCAAGACAACAGATGTAGGCTTCTTTTGAGAGATGTACAAGTAACTGGTCTGGTACTGCACTCTCAGACCTGCTTGTCAAATATATTTTGCACTGTTTATAATGACCAAGACATGGAAGCAACCTAAATGTTCATCAGCAGAGGAATGGATAAAGATGTGGTACATATATACAATGGAGTATTAGTCATTAAAAAGAATGAAAAATGTCCTTTGCAGCAGCATGGATGGACTTGTCATACTGAGTGACTTATTTCATACTGAGTAAGTCACTGAAGTAAGTCACTCAGTGTGAAGTAAGAAGTATCATATGACATTCCTTATGTGTGGAATCTAAAAAGAAATGCTACAAATGAATGTACCTGCAGGACAGAAAGAGATACAGATTTAGAGAATGCACTTATGGTTGTTGGGAGGAAAGGGTAACTAGGGACTTTGGGAAGGTCATGTATGCACTGCTAGGTTGAAATGGGTAACTGTTGGGAACCTATTTTATAGCACATGGAACTCTATTGAGTGTTATGTGCCACCCTGGATAGGAGAGGAGTTTGGGGGAGAATGGATACATATATATATATATATGGCTGAATCCTTCCACTGTTCACCTGAAACTACCACAACATTGTTGATCGGCTATTTGTTGTTGCTGTTTAGTCTCTCAGTTGTGGCTGACCCTTTGTGATCACACAGAAAGCAGCACGCCAGGCTTCCCTGTCTTTCACTTTCTCGTGGAGTTTCCTCAAACTCATGTCCATTGAGTTGGTGATGCCATCCAGCCATCTCATCCTCTGCCATCCCCTTCTCCTCCTGATCAGCTATACTCCAATACAAAATAAATACTTTAAAGTTTGATAAAACAAAAAAGAATAATAAAAATATATTTTATATTCTTTTATCTTAAAATTATTTTGAATTGGTTTTATAGGGAATAAGTCCAATAAAATATTAGAAAAAACAATGAGGTTAAATAAAAAGAAGGAAACAGACAAAATTAGTTGAGGATATATATGTATAGCTTAGGAAAATGGTGATATCAAAGTCATAACTGCTTAGCTAATGCTCCTGAACTTGCTTACATGAAATTAGGAATGGAAAAGCATTGTCCTCTCAGAGAAAAGGAAAGGAAACCTACTTTGCATTATCCTTAAACATTTACATGTGAGAACTGGAAATTCAGTTCAGTCGCTCAGTCGTGTCTGACTCCTCGCGACTTCATGAACCACAGCACGCCAGGCCTCACTGTCCATCACCAACTCCCAGAGTCCACCCAAACCCATGTCCATTGAGTCGGTGATCGCATCCAACCATCTCATCCTCTGTCGTCCCCATCTCCTCCTGTCCTCAATCTTTCCCAGCATCAGGGTCTTTTCTAATGAGTCAGCTCTTCACATCAGGTGGCCAAAGTATTGGAGTTTCAGCTTCAACATCAGTCCTTCCAATGAACACTCAGGACTGATCTCCCTTAGAATGGACTGGTTGGATCTCCTTGCAGTCCAAGGGACTCTCAAGAGTCTTCTCCAACACTACAGTTCAAAAGCATCAATTCTTCTGTGCTCAGCTTTCTTCACAGTCCAACTCTCACATCCATACATGACCACTGGAAAAACCATAGCCTTGACTAGACGGACCTTTGTTGGCAAAGTAGTGTCTCTGCTTTTGAATATGCTGTCTAGGTTGGTCTAACTTTCCTTCCAAGGAGTAAGCGTCTTTTAATTTCATGGCTGCAATCACCATCTGCAGTGATTTTGGAGCCCAGAAATATAAAGTCAGAGAAATTACTCCAGCTCATCTTACTTGGGAAACCTGAGGTGAACAAACATCTCTACCCAATGCAATGTAAATTTCTCTTCATAATATAAAAGAAGTACGTGTAATACATGCTCAATAAATGTTAATAAATAGGAAAAATCAATGACACGGAAGTTGCTGAAGATTTGTTCTACTTTTACCTATAGATTGGATAAAGTGACAAGAAGACAATCAGACTTGTGCTGTATCTTATGGGGAGAGAAGAAAACTAAAGATCCAGTTATACACTCCAAAAAAGCAGCAGCTTCAGACAAAACGGTATGACTTGAGAAAATGAGAAATCAAGATACTGAAAGGAAACTACAGTAATTTGGATGACCAGAATTTGTTTGATATCATATGGTGCTGAAGTTTAGTCTAGGAATATTTTAATAAGGATGTTAATTTACATATAGTTTAGATTAATGAATTAGGGATGATTTAGTAATAGGTTAAGGAGACATTCCATACAAGAAGATGGAATGTTTATGGCAAAGGTGGATGGAAAAGGTGAATACTGAGCACTCTTAGTTCTAGATTAGAGTGTGGAATAGAATGTTATAAGATGAAAAGAAATGATTGCTCTAGTGTCAGCATATAGAAAGTTGCTAAGCGTATTATTGGGTTAAAATTGGATATGAAAGTTGCTCATAAATTTTCAGCAGAATCATGCTTTTTAATATAAAATCATGGTGAAGGTGGAAATCTGCTGAGTGTGAAAGGCTGCAGAGGAAATTAGTATAAGACAAAGGAAATGTTCTATCAGTTCAGTTCAGTTCAGTCGCTCAGTCGTGTCTGACTCTTTGCAACCCCATGAATTGCAGCACGCCAGGCCTCCCTGTCCATCACCAACAGGCAAAACTAGAAAAGTATCTCACTCTCCAAGGAATCCCCAAAAGCAATTAGAATAAGTCAGTTAATGAAGAAACTATTGAAAGCTAGTGATAAAAAATGCATTTGATATAAAGGCCAAGAAATCTTGACTTCCACCAGCATCACTGTCATGTTCTGGCCTTCTATCAAGTCACCATCATATACTGAGAAATTGGTACCTGATTTATCATCTTTCTTTCCATTCAAATTTCTGATATATATCCTAGGAGAGTCTGTCATCTTCATAGAAAATTTGTCCCAGTATTTTTGCTTTGTAAAGCATCTTCACTAAATCTAGTGTCTTTACTCCTTGATGTTAGTATCTTTCACCCTTATTTCACATTCCGTCACCTCCCAGTCCCAGAGTCATATTTGAGTCTTGTCATCAAGAGTAACTGTTGCCTGTCAAAAATCATGATCTCCAAATATCATTTTGTGACAACTGTTCACATAGTAAAAACCTGCAAATGTGTGAAACAGAGGGGTTTCTGGAAAAACAATGTTGAAACAATTCTAGATTGCACTGTGAATAAAATGATATACAGACTAAGAAACATAATAGCTTCAACTATTCAGCAATAAAATTATTATCATTTTGTTTGCTGCTGATGATGGGAAAGATCGAAGGCAAAAGGTAAGGGGTGGCAGAGGATGAGATGGTTAGATAGCATCACCAACTCAATGGACATGAATTTGAGCAAACTTCGGGAGATAGTGGAGGACAGAGAAGCCTGATAGCAAACTGTCCATGGGGTCACAAAGAGTCAGACATGACTTAGCGACTGAACAACAACAAGTCATTTAGTTTTATTATGGGACTTATGAAACTAGATTTTTAAGAATTGAAGTTTAGTTTACTTATACTTTTGTATTAGTTTCAGATGTAAAGCATAGTAATTCTATATTTTTATCGATTATACTTCTATTTTTATAGAAAGTATAAAAAGTCATTATAAAATATAGACTATATTCCCTGTGCTGTACGTTACATGTTTGAAACTTATTTCATACCTAGTAGTTTTGTACCTCTTAATCCCGTCACTTATTTTGCCCCTTCCCCCCAACACTCCCATCTCTCTCGTCTGGTAACCACTATTTTGTTTTCTATACATGTGAATCTGTTTCTATTTTTTTATAATTATTTATTTTTTAGACTTCATTATATAAAACACAGTATTTGTATTTCTAAATCCGATTTATTTCACTAAGCACTATACTCTCCAGGTTCATCCATGTTGTCCAAATGGCAGGATTTTCTTCTTTTTTAAGCCTAAGGAATATTCATTATAAGTATATATCACATCTTCTCTATTATTCATCTGTTGATGGACACTTAGGTTGCTCCTATATCTTGGCTATTACAAATAACACTGCTGTGAATATTGGGGTGCATGTATCTTCCCTTTTTGTACTTTAATTTCCTTTGGATAAATACCTAGGACTGGCATTGCTGGATTATATGGTAGTTCTATTTTTAATTTTTCAAGGAACCTCAATACTGTGTTCCCTAGTGGCTACATCACTTTAGATTCCTACCAACAGTGCATGAGGATTCCCTTTTGCCACGTCCTCACTAGCACTTTTTTTTTTTCCCTATCATTTGAAGATAGCCATTCTGCCGTGTGTGAGGTAATATCTCATTGTGGTTTTGATTGCGTCTCCCTGATGATTAGTAATGTCGACCAAGAACCTAGATTTTTATGGCTAATTCTGGGAAACATTTTGGTACTAACAACATCCCACTGATTATCTAGAGGAGGGGACCAAAATGGTTAGAATGTACTTTGAAAGAGCCACAACCTCAAAGAGCCTCAAGGATGAATATAAAAAGAACCACACATAGTCATAACATAAACTGATGAGAACAAAGATAGGGAGAAAAGTCTTAAAATCAGTCAGAGAGAGAGAGGGGAAAAGACAGTATTACTTAAAGGGAAAATGACAACACTAACAGACCAAAAGAGAAGCAAATGATATCTTTAAAGTGTTGGGGGTGGGGTGGGGATTTATCAACCCAGGATTCTATATTTAATAAAATAATTCTTCAAATATAAATAGGAAAACATATTCAAATCAAAGATACAAGAAAATAAAACACTAGTAGACCTACACTATAAGCAATACTAAAATAAATTATTCAACATAAGAGGAAATAATACCTGATGGAAGCTCAGATTTATAGGAAGGGATAAAAAGCAATGGAAACACAACATTGTAATTCAACTATACTTCAATAAAAAAATAAATAAAAGCAATGGAAATATTCAATAGGGTTCCTGAAGTCTAAGGTCTTGTGATCAGCAATGGTAGAAAAATCATAACATTATAAAGTAATTATCCTTGGAGTGTAGAGTTGGGAAGATTTCTCTTATGGATAGATTACTTAACTAATAAATTTTATATGTAGATGTTCCACAAAAATAACTATGAAATTTAAAAACAGATATTGAAAGTCTGTGGGAATTTCTTTCTACACAGATTGAGACAAAGCCAATCAAAATGATTCAGAAGCTCAACAAGGTCAGGCTAAAGAGGATTTGACTGTTGCCTTCTTAATTAATTTTTGTATGGATAATATTCAAGCTTTCAGAATTCAAGCAACCACAGGAAATGGTTTATACATTATGCCAATGTCAAGGACCATAAAATATCTTATTTTGTGGTGTTTGGACAACAAGATTAACCTAAGTGACCATCTAGAGTCTATAGGAAAAGCCCAGTTTCTAGTACAGAAACAATAGCAAGTATGTGTGCTTTGAAATGAGTGCAAAAGATGCCAGAAAATGTTACAATGACCTTTAAGGAAGCCAACTTGAAGAGTTCCTGATACTTAGAGCAGGTAGTATTTGGTAGACTGTTCACACTAGGACCACAGCCTTGTCTAACTCAATGAAACCAAGCCTCGCCCGCGGGGCAAACCAAGACGGGTGGGTATGGTGGGAAAAACTGACAGAATGTGGTCCACTGGAGAAGGGAATGGCAAACCACTTCAGTATTCTTGCCTTGAGAACCCCATGAACAGTATGAAAAGGCAAAATGATAGGATACTGAAAGAGGTACTCCCCAGGTCAGTAGGTGCCCAATATGCTACTGGAGATCAGCAGAGAAATAACTCCAGAAAGAATGAGGGGATAAAGCCAAAGCAAAAACAATAACCAGCTATGGATGTGACTGGTGAGAGAAGCAAGGTCTGATGCTGTAAAGAGCAATATTGCATAGGAACCTGGAATGTCAGGTCCACGAATCAAGGCAAATTGGAAGTGGTCAAACAAGAGATGGCAAGAGTGAAGGTCAACATTCTAGGAATCAGCGAACTAAAATGGACTGGAATAGGTGATTTGAACTCAGATGACCATTATATCTACTACTGCGGGCAGGAATCCCTCAGAAGAAATGGAGTCGCCATCATGGTCAACAAAAGAGTCCAAAATGCAATACTTGGATGCAATCTCAAAAATGACACAATGATCTCTGTTCATCTCCAAGGCAAACCATTCAATATCACAGTTATCCAAATCTATGCCCCAACCAGTAACACTGAAGAAGCTGAAGTTGAATGGTTTTATGAAGACCTACAAGACCTTGTAGAACTAACACCCAAAAAAGATGTCCTTTTCATTATAGGGGACTGGAATGCAAAAGTAGGAAGTCAAGAAACACCTGGAGTAACAGGCAAATTTGGCCTTGTAATGGGGAATGAAGCAGGGCAAAGACTAATAGAGTTTTGCCAAGAAAATGCACTGGTCATAGCAAACACACTCTTCCAACAACACAAGAGAAGACTCTATACATGGACATCACCAGATGGTCAACACCGAAATCAGACTGATTCTATTCTTTGCAGCCAAAGATGGAGAAGCTCTATACAGTCAACAAAAACAAGACCAGGAGCAGACTGTGGCTCAGATCATGAACTCCTTATTACCAAATTCAGACTCAAATTGAAGTGAGTAGGGAAAACCACTAGACTATTCAGGTATGACCTCAATCAAATCCATTATGATTATACAGTGGAAGTGAGAAATAGATTTAAGGGCCTAGATCTGATAGATAGAGTGCCTGATGAACTATGGAATGAGGTTTGTGACATTGTACAGGAGACAGGGATCAAGACCATCCCCATGGAAAAGAAATGCAAAAAAGCAAAATGGCTGTCTGGGGAGGCCTTACAAACAGCTGTGAAAAGAAGAGAAGCGAAAAGCCAAGGAGAAAAGGAAAGATATAAGCATCTGAATACAGAGTTCCAGAGAATAGCAAGAAGAGATAAGAAAGCCTTCTTCAGCGATCAGTGCAAAGAAATAGAGGAAAAGAACAGAATGGGAAAGACTAGAGATCTCTTCAAGAAAATTAGAGATACCAAGGGAATATTTCATGCAAAGATGGGCTCGATAAAGGACAGAAATGGTCTGGTCCTAACAGAAGCAGAAGATATTAAGAAGAGGTGGCAAGAATACACAGAAGAACTGTACAAAAAAGATCTTCACGACCCAGATAATCATGATGGTGTGATCACTGATCTAGAGCCAGACATCCTGGAATGTGAAGTCAAGTGGGCCTTGGAAAGCATCACTACGAACAAAGCTAGTGGAGGTGATGGAATTCCAGTTGAGCTGTTTCAAATCCTGAAAGACGATGCTGTGAAAGTGCTGCACTCAATATGCCAGCAAATTTGGAAAACTCAGCAGTGGCCACAGGACTGGAAAAAGGTCAGTTTTCATTCCTATTCCAAAGAAAGGCAATGCCAAAGAATGCTCAAACTACTGCACAATTGCACTCATCTCACATGGTAGTAAAGTAATGCTCAAAATTCTCCAGGCCAGGCTTCAGCGATACATGAACTGTGAACTTCCTGATGTTCAAGCTGGTTTAGAAAAGGCAGAGGAACCAGAGATCAAATTGCCAACATCCGCTGGATCATGGAAAAAGCAAGAGAGTTCCAGGAAAACATCTATTTCTGCTTTATTGACTATGCCAAAAGTTTTGTCTGTGTGGATCACAATCAACTGTGGAAAATTCTTCAAGAGATGGGAATACCAGACCACCTGACCTGCCTCTTGAGAAACCTGTATGCGGGTTAGGAAGCAGCAGTTAGAACTGGACATAGAACAACAGACTGGTTCCAAATAGGAAAAGGAGTAGGTCAAGGCTGTATATTGTCACCCTGCTTATTTAACTTCTATGCAGAGTACATCATGAGAAACACTGGGCTGGAAGAAGCACAAGCTGGAATTAAGATTGCTGGGAGAAATATCAATCACCTCAGATATGCAGATGACACCACCCTTATGGCAGAAAGTGAAGAGGAGCTAAAAAGCCTCTTGAAAGTGAAAGAGGAGATTGAAAAAGTTAGCCTAAAGCTCAACATTCAGAAAACGAAGATCATGGCATCTGGTCCCATCACTTCATGGGAAATAGATGGAGAAACAGTAGAAACAGTGTCAGACCTCATTTTTGGGGGGCTCCAAAATCACTGCAGATGGTGATTGCAGCCATGAAATTAAAAGACACTTACTCCTTGGAAGAAAAGTTATGACCAACCTAGATAGTATATTCAAAAGCAGAGACATTACTTTGCCGACTAAGGTCCGTCTAGTCAAGGCTATGGGTTTTCCTGTGGTCATGTATGGATGTGAGAGTTGGACTGTGAAGAAGGCTGAGCGCCGAAGAATTGATGCTTTTGAACTGTGGTGTTGGAGAAGACTCTTGAGAGTCCCTTGGACTGCAAGGAGATCCAACCAGTCCATTCTGAAGGAGATCAACCCTGGAATTTCTTTGGAAGGAATGATGCTAAAGCTGAAACTCCAGTACTTTGGCCACCTCATGCGAAGTGTTGACTCATTGGAAAACACTCTGATGCTGGGAGAGATTGGGGGCAGGAGGAGAAGGGGATGACAGAGGATGAGATGGCTGAATGGCATCACCGACTTGATGGACGTGAGTCTGAGTGAACTCCGGGAGTTGGTGATGGACCGGGAGGCCTGGCGTGCTGCAATTCATGGGTCGCAAAGAGCCGGACACGACTGAGCGACTGAACTGAACTGAATCTACTGAATCCTAAACCCAGTTTATCATATATATTGACTTTACAGTGTATTCTAACCAATTCACACATACATGCCATGTCCCTATGAAAGGGGATTGTAGACTCCAATCTGAAGAAATGTGCAATTTACTAATATAAATTAGCTAAATTTTATTGCAGCTTCACTCATGGGTGGGAAAGAGAAAATCAGCTTACTGAATAATCTATTTATTGAATGACAGAACTTCATATTGAGAAATTTTAAAGAGTGTCAATATGGCAATAACTCTTTAATTGTCTGATTAGAGAGTTAATAATAATAGAGATAACCAAAAACTTAATTATTACTTAAAAAACTAATATCCTAGAAAAGATAAAAAGAAAGAAACCACAGCACACTCACTTTTAACAGAGAAAGGAAACGTTATGTTTGAATTTTATTTAGATGATTTAACAGAAAGGTCATTGCTTGGTGCGAAGGCTCATACTGGATTTTAGCAAGCCTATCAGGGCCGGTGGTTTTCATAATGCAATAATTGCCAGAGAAACTCACAGCTCATTTGCTAATTATCTCTTTCAATTTAAGTGAAAAACCTTCAGGCTACTCCCACGAGTCTAATCCACTAGTGGGAGTTCATGATCATCTTTGTTTGCATTGCTTATACTTTTGAATCACTTCATAAATTGATCATTTGGAAAATTTTTAGAATGTGAAATATAGGGTAAACACCTCGGATGTGTCACACTGGTTAAGAATATGTTTATTATGTGCTACTCTAGTTCATCTCAACAACTAGGAGGGGAAAATAGAACGCACAGGTGTAGTTTTCTGCCCCACCGTCCTTCTCTGCTTCACTTGCTAACTTAATCCCTAATGTTGATATTTAGTCTTGCCTTCCCTCCACTGGGAAATTACCTCATGCCTTTTCTGACTCATGAGCTAGTACACAGATACTATAGGTTATTTTCTCCTAAAGTATTTTATTTTGAGAGCAGAATACTAAAAGGTTTAAAATAACACAAGTACGATAGTCCAAAAGTCCGAAATTATCCTTGGAAAAGTCTGTGATATTTTATATCGCAAAAGTAGAGTGAGCGCATTTACTCAAGACTCATGTTAAATGTTTACGTCTACTATTAAGTGTAATGCATAAACATTGTATGTAAGAGGAGAAAAGCTAACAAACACAAAATAATAATGCAGTGTTGTTCAGTCACTGTAAGTCATGTCTGACTCTTTGCGACCCTATGGACTGCAAAATGCCAGGCCTCCCTGTCCTTCACTCTCTGCTTGAGTTTGCTCAGATTCATGTCCACAGGGCTTCCCTAGTGGCTCAGTTGGTAAAGAATCTGCCTGCAATATGGGAGACCGGGGTTCGATCCCCACGTGGGGAAGATCCCTGGAGAAGGAAATGGCAACCCACTCCAGTACTCTTGCCTGAAGAATTCCATGGACGGAGGAGTGGAACAGGCTGCAGTCCATGGAATCACAAAGAGTCGGACATGACTGTGCAAGTAACTTTCCCTTTTCTTTTCATGTACACTAGGAAATATATGACCAAGGGCCAAGTGATCCAGATTATAAATGTAATGAAAATTCGGATATGCCTGAGAATCTAAGTACTCAAAGTTTTCTTTGAGTAAGAGAGAGGCTGGCTTTAAGTAAAGGTGAAAGTTAAAGTGGATATAATTTTTGAAATTGGAATTAAAGAGGAAGGACATGGCCAGAAAGTGGTTTCAACAATGACACGGGCAGAAAATCACATAGTGGGGGTAGAAAGAGAAGCTGAGAGAAAAATTGTGAAGACTGTATTAAAAGTTTAAGTATGGAAAGAAGAAAGGATAACCAAGGTCTGGTTTTAGAGAAACTCAAAAAAATGTAATGAAAAGATTAGACATGCTATGATGGGTCAGTATGAACCTTTTGCACTTCCTGGAGCCAAAAGACCACAAGAGAGAATTAACTGAAATGTAAATAGATTGGAAATGAAAGAAAATAATGACATAAGGTTGAATTTGGCTGTTGTTGCAATAATCCAGATATAGAATTACAAAACTGTGACCCAATATGATGGAAGTGTAAATAAGTGAGTAAATACAATAGACTTTGAAAAGTAAACCTTAACTGATTGGTTGCTGAGATAATAAGATTACTAGTGTGTGATGTCAGAGGAGTTTGTAAAGCCAGCAAGATAAAAGGTTGTGTTGTGTTAGTCACTCTGTCGTGTCCGATTCTTTGCGACCCCATGGACTGTACCCCTCTAGGCTCTTCTGTCCATGGAATTCTCCAGGCAAGAATACTGGAGTGGGTTGCCATGCCCTTCTCCAGGGGATCTTCCCCACTCTGGGATCAAACCTGGGTTTCCCACATGGCAGGCAGATTCTTTACAGAGTGAGCCACCAGGGAAGCCCCAATAGTGGCACAGATAAAGACACTGACATGGAATGGAAAGTGATTCCAACATTTGTATTCTTTTTATTTAAACATAAGGAACTTATGGTGAACAAAGAATGTGCACAAAGAGGTGTTTTATAGGAAGTGAAGAATATAAGATTGAAAATGGAGTAAGAAATCAGGGCTGCTGATGTTGATTTGAGCATCATTCCCTGATAGCTCAGTTGGTAAACAATCTGCCTGCAATGCGGGAGACCTGGGTTCAATCCCTGGGTTGGGAAGATCCCCTGGAGAAGGGAAAAGCTACCCACTCCAGTATTCTGGTCTGGAGAATTCCAGGGATGGTATCGTCCATGGGATTGCAAAGAGTTGGACATGACTGAACAACTTTCCACACACTACCCAAAACTAATTCTGGTAAACAATTCTCTTCCCTGGTGGCTTAGATGATAAAGACTCTGCCTGAAATGCAGGAGCCTCAGGTTTGACCCCTGGGTCAGGAAGATCCCCTGGAGAAAGAGAATGACTAACCACTCCAGTATTCTTGCCTGGAGAATTCCACAGACAGAGGAGCCTGGCAGACTACAGTCCATGGGGTCGCAGAAGAGTCAGACATGACTGAGTGACAAATACTTTTTACTTTAATATTGGATGATACTCCTTAGCTCATGCCGCATTTCTCCCTATAATGTGGTGTGATGGTTAATTTTATTGTCAACTTGACTGGCCCATGTGGTATCCAGACATTTGTGGGTATGTCTATGAAGGATTCTCTTAATGAGGTTATTACTGGAATTAGTAGATTGAGTAAAACAGATTGCTCTTGCTAACAGAGGGGAAACTCATCCAAATCAGTTGAAGGCCTGAATTGAATGAGAGACTGTCCCTCCTCCTGCTAATGAAAACTCCTGCCTGACTGCTTTGAACTAGGACATCAGTTTTTCCTGCCTTTGGACTCTTTGAAACTTTGGCTCTTCCTGGGCTTTGAGCCTGAGGGCATTTAGACTAGACTTATACCATCAGTGCTCTTACGTCTCCAGCTTGCTAACTGCAGATCTAGTGACTTGTCAGGCTTCCTAATCATATGAATCAATTCTTTATAATAAATTAACCTCTCTCTCTCATTGCTTAGCATACAAGTTAATGTTATTTTATATAAAATATATAGAAAGAAATGATATATTTTATATACATGTATATATATATATTGAGAGAATATATATATATATATATATTCAGTTATTTGGGTAAGATATTTTAATTTCCCTATTGGGCTGTAAAACATTGATAAAATCTCTTAATCTTGTGGTCTCTGACATTGCTTAGCATAATAGTAATAACAAATGATCAAGCCAGGTTTAGAAAATAAGTCAACCAATGAAGACCCAAAGTTGAGTGAGTCCTAAGGAATGGATGTAATGTAAATAAAGATAATATAAATGTGCTATAAAAGTCAGTACAATATAGAAAGTTCTGTGTATTTATTTTTGAAAAATTAGAAGAAACATGAAATTAACAAGAAGGAGAATGGCAGAGAATAACAAGGCTGGTTGACTATTGGCTTCCTTACAATTGTTCGTTTCATTGAGTTCAGAGGAATAATACTGCAGGTTTTGAAACAAAGGAAGGGAATGGGGGAAATGTGTGAAGAGGAAAAATTAAATATTTGGATACACATTAAAGTCATTAACATTTTCCCATTTGCATTTTAGGCAGGGCTGGATCTAAGGACTTCTTTTAAAATGGGTATTCCTTCTTTTTAGTCTCAGTAAATAAAATTGCCCTGGAGGCTGTCATGATTCCCACTTTATAATGTCATATAACTATCTTATTAATAATAGTCCTTTTTTCTTCTGTTGACATCACAGATGGAAGAAAAAGAAATTATTTAAAAGCTTCTGGAATTCTGGAAAAGGTAATGGAAAGGTTTAAAACAATAGAGATACTTAGTCATCTATCCAAAACCCATGGGTTTAGATAAAGATCAAACAAATGTTCACTATCCTTAATTTTCCAAACCAAACACGAATAAGTGTTAATTTTGGAATCAAAACAACTTGGAGTATGTTTATATTTATTAAACTTAATATTCCAGATGACTCAAAGTAAAGAATCATACTGCACAAAAAATGAGATTGTGTAATGTCAATCTTATTGGTTATTTCCGTATCAATTTGGCATCAGCCTAAGATTTAGCTACCCCATATTGTGTATCTAATGGAATGTGTTGAAAATTCCCCTTTAAGGAAAGTATTGTCATCCTATATTTACACTCTAATATTCTAAGGTTTAAAAAGGTAAATTAACTTGTCATAGATTAAATATGCTAATAAGTTTGAAGCTGGGACTTCAGCCAAGTTCTTTTGACTCCAAGTTCAGTGCTTTTTCTGATTGTACTTTGCTGGATTGGGTATAACTGGAAAACTATTGTAGATAGCTGGGTCTTTTGTGATGCCAGAAAATGAGATCGTTTTGATATGTTTTAGATAAAGTATGAGAACTTTGCCTGCTAATGTATTCCAAAAAACATCTTTAGAACTCTGCATATTAATAATCCTAAATCTCTACCATCGGGAAGCAACATCTCTCAACTGGGATTTTTGCCTGTGAACACTGATATAAGCAACAGCAGGGTTACAGCATACCGGTTGCCCCTAGACAAACTGTTGGTCAAAGGACAGTTAATTATTTGACAAATAATTCTGGCCAGCTTTCAAAAATATAAGTAAGTTATGAAGTATTGACAATATTTGCAATTAATTTATAACTAAAATGTCTGCATAAGCTTAATTGTACAGGGGTTTAGAAATAAAATATTAAGGCCAAACATTTACAATTTGTAGGGACTAACTGTACCAACTTTACAAAATGGTGTAAAGGAAGACTTTTCTTCTTGGGTCTTTTATAGAATTGATTGTCATTATATTCAACAAAATCTGTAAGAGTAATGAGATCAGTGTTCGAAAAGCAGACATGATGAATAGGACACCAGTACCTGAAAATTCCCTAACAGACAATCAGAACAATCAAGCTTATCATAGTTGTTTGTGTGTGTGCATGTTGTGGCTTCAGTTGTGTCCGACTCTGTGCAATTCTATGGATCCTGTAGCCTGACAGGCTTCTCTGTCCATGGGAATCTCCAGGCAAGAATACTAAAGTGGGTTGCCTTGCCCTCCTCCAGGGGATCTTCCCGACCCAGGGATCAAACCTGCATCTCATGTCTCCTGTGTTGGCAGGTGGGTTCTTTACCACTAGCACCACCTGGGAAGTCCCCATAGCTGTTTAGATATGTCAAATTAATCAATTCATGTTGTTTTTCTGTAGATTCTATTGAGAAAACTAAGTTGGCTGTTTAAAGAATTCAACTCAGGGCTATAGGAATAAATGACTCTGGGAAAATAAATGGTTGACAGATAAATGTCTCTTTACTTTTAAAACCATCTTCACATATGAATGACCAAATGATTAAATTCTTAAAAACAAGCAAAAACCCTAATGAAACAGATAAGACCAACACTACATTTTGTTTAAAAAATAAAACAAAAAAAACCTGTTCTACATTTTTAAAATTGGAATATAATTGTTTTACAATGTTGTGTTAGTTTCTGGTGTATGATGAAGTGAATTAGTTATATGTATACACATATCCCCTCTCTTGGACGTCCTTCTCACCCCACCTCATCCCACCCATCTAGGTCATCATAGGAGCTGAACCCCCTGTGCTGTACAGCAGGTCCCCACTAGTTGTCTCCTTTACACAGGGTAGTATGTGTGTGTGTGTGTGTGTGTGTGTGTGTGTGTGTGTGTGTGTGTGCTCAGTCATGTCCAGCTTTTTGTGACCCTGTGAACTGTAGCCCGCCAGGCCTCTCTGTCTATGGAACTTTCCAGGCAAGAACACTGGAGTGGGTTTCCATCGCCTACTCCAGGGGATCTTCTTAACCCAGGTATTGAACCCACATCACTTGCATCTCCTGCACTGGCGGGTGGATTCTTTACCACTGTGCCACTGGGGAAGCCCAGCCGTGTATATGGCTATCCTAATCTCCCAGTTTGTTCCATCCTCACCTTCCCTCTCTGTCCACATGTCTTTTGTCTATATCTGCATCTCTATTCCTGCCCTGCGAATAGGTTCATCTGTATCATTTCTGTAGATTCTGCATATATGAGTTAAATGATATTTGTTTTTTCTTTCTGATTTACTTCACTCTGTATGACAGACAAAAATTCATGTTCTACTAATGCAAATCCATTAATGATATGACCATTACATTATTTGAGTATTGAAATTTTCCCTGTATCAGTCTCCTTTAACCTTTTTCTTGGATTCTCTTCCCTCTCTCTCTCGTTCCCTTCAATTGACTTTCTTCTTGACACTGTCTGCTGACAGTGCTTTCTGCCAGCACTTGGGGAAAGCCACATTTCTTCTATACAAAAGCCAATCAGGCAACATTAGGAATTCTCCCTCTAAGAGAGAGTTTCTTCAAATACATGTGACTAAATAAAGGGTGATACCACCCTTAAGGCAGGAAGTGAAGAAAAACTAAAGAGCCTCTTGATGAAAGAGAAAGAGGAGACTGAAAGGTTTGGCTTAAAGCTCAACATTCAGAAAACGAAGATCATGGCATCCGGTCCCATCACTTCATGGCAAATAGACGGGGAAACAGTGGAAACAGTGGCTGACTTTATTTTTTGGGGCTCCAAAATCACTGCAGATGGTGACTGCAGCCATGAAATTAAAAGATGCTTACTCCTTGGAAGGAAAGTTAGACCAACCTAGACAACATATTAAAAAACAGAGACATTACTTTGCCAACAAAGATACTTCTAGCCAAGGCTATGGTTTTTCCAGTGGTCATGTATGGATGTGAGAGTTGGACTGTGAAGAAGGCTGAGCACAGAAGAATTGATGCTTTTGAACAGTGGTGTTGGAGAAGACTCTTGAGAGTCCCTTGGACTGCAAGGAGATCCAACCAGTCCATCCTAAAGGAGATCAGTCCTGGGTGTTCGTTGGAAGGGCTGATGTTGAAGCTGAAACTCCAATACTTTGGCGACCTCATGCAAAGAGCTGACTCATTGGAAAAGATCCTGATGCTGGGAAAGATTGAGGGCAGGAGGAGAAGGGGACAACAGAGGATGAGATGGTTGGATGGCATCACCAACTCGATGGACATGGGTTTGGCTGAACTCTGGGAGTTAGTGATGGACAGGGAGGCCTGGTGTGCTGCAGTTCATGGGGTCACAGAGAGTCGGACACAACTGAGCAACTAAACTGAACTGAAATAAAGAGTTTCAGGTGGACACTTTTTCCTAAGGGGAGAATCATATATTTCATTAATTTGAAGGTAAAGTAGAGATATAATTCAATATATTTAATACTGAAATATTCATATAAAAGAATTGAGCTGTAGGATAGCTAAGTCAGGCTTCTCAGGTGGCATCTGTAAAGAATTCACCTGCCAGTGAAGGAGATGCAAGAGAGGTGGGTTCAATCCCTGGATCAGGAAGATCCCCTGAAGTAGAATACGGCTACCCACTCTAGTATTCTTGCCTGGAAATTTTCATGGACAGAGGATCCTGGTGGGCTACAGTCCACAGGGCCACAGAGAGTCAGACACAACCAGCGACTGATCAAGTAGAGTAAATAGTTAACCCAAACAGTGACTAGTACAAAAATAATCTACACTGAGCTAATAATTGACATTTGTTTTTAGTTTGGGGGTTTTATTGTCAAAGTTTATTTTATCATTTCTTATTTCTTATGCAAGTAATTAAAATTCATGTTCACTTCCTGAATGAGGATTAGTTCAATAAAAATTAAGATTTTTCCTGCACAAGAATTTATCCAGTGAGTAACTTCACATACTGGAGTTGAATGTGAAACTTTAATGTCACGGTGCTTGCAGAAGCTCTCAAGAGCAAGTCCTAACATTAGGAGAAGCATTCAAAGACAAAGCCAAAGAAGACCTGTAACCTGTAAAGCGAGGATAACAGAGTCAAGTACTTAATGAGACTATATGAAACTTCAAGGAATAATCAAAATTAGAGACTCATAAGAAAAACCACGAATTTGTAAATATTTTCAAAATCTAGCATGCTCAACTTCTCCTGAGCATTATTGAAAATACACAGAAGATTTATGAAGGGAGAAATGATTCATTCTTTTAGTTCTGTTACTTATCATAAATGGATTAGCAATGTACATGGGAAACTTTGTAGACTTTAAGAGTCAGAACCAGAGTCTATCCATCTACAGACTCCTGATGACAAGATGGGAAAACTCCCTTGGATCTTAGAGTGGTCTCCTTCTCAGCCTTTCAAGGTTACTCATAACCAGGAAATTACACTAGTTTTCTTTTTGTTGCTAAAACTTGGCCTTTAGTCAGAGTTAAGGATAATGTTAGGTGTAAATCACAAGTGCATTTGGTCCAACTAAAATATTATTTTTGAACTGGGCCTTAGACTAGACCTTCATATATATCAGCTGTTCCCAGGCAGAGTAGCAAAAAACATCTGTTTAAAACACATTGTTTATTCTATCCTATCTCCTAATTTTGTCCTTAACAATGATTACAACAATACTGGGGGAAAAATCAGGCTTCTCTGTTTTGCATTCATGTCAGGGAATTCTTTAAATAATAAAGCAAAGAAACATAGGATCAAAAGCAGTTCTATTACTTAATCTCTAGGAGTTCTGTACTTTTAGTTTCAGGGACAGGTGGTCTCTGGTATAAGCTGTCCCTTATCTATGAACTTCCTAGGTCTGTTTCCTACTTCCTCTTCATTGCCCCCCACTCTTCGCCCTCCCCCCAACTTTCCCCCAACCCTCCCCATCCCCCGCCTTGCAATGTATCCTTTCCTTTTGCACAGCCAGGTCCCTTCAGTAGGATCTGTCTTTAAACTTGTTCTATCTATGTGCCCAGCTGTATTCCAGACTGGGGCTTTAAGGACGGATGTCAGAAGCCTCACATTTCATATCTAACGAATCTTGTCATCGGACCTTGTTGTCTTTAATGGTGAATTCTAGTTACCGACTCTCTCCTTGGGTCTCAGGATTCTGGATGATGTCTCTCCATACCCCTGTGAACCAGGGCACAGTTTCTGTCTTGTGCTCTGATTGACAAGCTCATTCCCCTTAAGGAATGAAAACATCTTGAATGCAGACTGTTTCTAGTTTCGTTAGCCTCCTTCCCTGACAGGCTGGATTCTGTGTCTTGTTTCTCTTCTTATGAGTAGATGGAGTTCCACCATCACCATGAGTGCAACTGGCTGCCTCTGCAAGTGTGCCTGTACATCAGTGCTCTTCCATGGTCTCTGATCTCACCTATATTCATGAAAACTTGAACTAGGTCTGAAACACCTACTCAATGTACTCTGTGCAATTGATCATCCTACTGCTCTTATTAGGACCAGTCCCTTAGATAGGGCAGTTTTTCTGAACCCACAAGTCTGGCTTCTTCTTTCCTTCCTTCTCACTTCTCTCTACAAACTGAATTACTGATGCCTCATTTGCCAGGAAATGGCAACCCACTCCAGTATTTTTGTCTGGAAAATTCCATGGACGGAGGAGCCTGGCAGGTTACAGTCCATGGGGCTGCAAAGAGCATGCACACCCACTTTCCACAACTTATTCCTTCACGTTCCTGTTAACATATCTACAACTTGAACCATTGATGGTACTGTACAAATATTCATACCTGTATTTGGATAACACATGCTTTATATTGCAGTCCTGCCTCTCCTGCTCCAAATTCAAACAGAATATTTTTCTTTCCAAAGTCAATCAATGATCATAAAGAAAAAGAATTCTTTTTTGCTCATTTCTTTGTGCTCAATTTCTCTATCACCCACAACAGCAACACACAGTGTCACCTCCCTGCCACCAAGAAGTACAAGCTCTATGTGCTGTGCTTAGTTGCTCAGTCATGTCTGACTGTTTGTGACCCCACACACTGTAACCCACCAGGCTCCTCTGTCCATGGGGATTCTCTAGGCAAGAATACTGGAGTGGGTTGCCATACCCTCTTCCATGGGATTTTCCCAACCCAGGGATTGAATCCAGGTCTCCCATATTGCAGGTGGATTCTTTACCATCTGAGTCACCAGGGAAGAACTATGTAGATAGTCAAATAAATAAATAAATAAGAGAGTCTTAAGGGAGGCCAGAGCAGCTGCAACAAAGAAAAAACAGAACTGGAACTGAGTTTAGGGACTCACAGTGAGGCCAAATAGCCTAAACATCTTAAACCACAGAAATAAGGTAACATATAACTTGTTGCCCAAACAGGATCCATTTGAGAATGGAAAGAAACAGCAATAATTTTACCAGGAAAATTATATAAACTGAGACTACAAAAGACTGATTGGAATATATGGTCAACTTATAAATAAGGGAATTTTGTCTCTAGTCCAAGAATAAGGAAGCAATCGAAGTGTTTCAGACTTGTGCATAATTTGATGTGCATTTCAAGAATGCATCTATGAGAAAAGGGTCAGTCCACCGGAGTCATACATGACTGAGCGACTAAGCGCACGCACACACCCACCAGCCTCTCTCTACAAAATTAATCTTTACCATGGGACAGTCTCTTGGTAATTATCACTGCCACCAACATGCCTGCTCCAAGTTGGGCTACAGTATGTATGAAGTCGCTCAGTCGTGTACGACTCTTTGCGACCCAATGGACTATAGCGAACCAGTCTTCTCTGTCCATGGGATTTTCCAGGCAAGAGTACTGGAGTGGGTTGCCTTTTCCTTGTCTAAGGGATCTTCCTGACCCAGGGATCGAACCCAGGTCTCCCGCATTGCGGGCAGACGCTTTACCCTCTGAGCCACCAGGAAAGCCCCAAGTTGGGCTACTACCTGGTTAATATTCCAGGACCACCAGTGGTATGTGATTTTTTTTCCCTTCACACTTCATGGGGCAATTGAGTTAAACCTGAACCACCTAAAGGTGGTATAATGGCAGTATCTTGCATGCATGTATGCTTAGTCACTTCAGTTGTATCCAGCTCTTTGTGACCCTGTGGGCTGTAGCCTGCCAAGCTCCTCTGTTCATGGGGTCCTCCAGGCAGGAATACTGGAGTGGGTTGCCATGCCCTCCTTAAATGTGTCTTCCCAACCTAAGGATCAAACTGTGTCTCCTGCATCTCCTGCATTGCCGGTGGATCCTGTACCTCTGAGTCACCGGGGAAGCCCCAATGACAGGATCTTAACAGTATTTAATTTTCAAGTGAAAAATTATGTATTAAAAAAAATAATTATCATGTTTTTCCTTAAACACTACATACATGTTAAAAGAACTTTTAAAATACAATAATTATAAATATAGTTTATGACCCTTTTTCACATTACATCACTTTCATTTTCCCATGTCATTAAAATATCTTGGCAAATATTATTTTAATTTCTGCATACTATGCCATCACATGAAGATAACGTATCTTAATTTCTCAATTGTTGAGCATGTTGATAAAAACTTTGGCAAATATATGTATCCATAGTTCAGAACATTGCTTTATAATGGATTCCCAGAAGTAGAATTAGTCTGTAAATGGATAAAATCATGTTGAAACCTCTTGCTGTATATTACTAAACTGCTTTTCAGAAAATTTAAAGTGATATGATTCACAATCATATCTGTATTGTATTAGAAAACCCAAGTCATCACAGTTTTGCCATCATTGATTATGCAGTTATTATGTTTTTTAAGAAAATGCATGGCATATCATTACTGGCATAATTTGAATTTTCTTAATTTGTGGTAAGTTAAAACAGGATCTCAAATATATTAGTTATTTGCCTTTTCTCTTTTGTAAATCATATATTCACAATGCTTATCCATTTACTGTTTTTTTATTAAAGTTATATTTCTTTTGTAATTAATTTGTGTGGGTTTCAGATAAACATTTTCATGAACTTCCCTTTCTTTTGTTTTATACTATTTTTCTAGATCATTGAATAATTAAAAAAATTAGATGGTTTCAAACATAAAAATCTTACCTTTTAATTAAAATATGCACTGTAGTGCATGCTCAGTGAAAACAGTTGAAAATATGGAAGAAAGAATTGAAACCCTCCCCTTATTTTTCTATTTTAGGAATAAAATTATTTAAGATTATAATTTGCTTTCTATGTGAAGCTTTGAGGTGTGGTATTTCCTTGTTATTAATGTGCCATTAGAACTTAATTTAGTCTTTGAGCTAATAATCATTTAAGGTAGTGTTATTTTGTAAAACTTCTCATACTGTTAAATTTATTTGTTTTCTAGTTTTGCTACTTGGTCAGAAACAGTGGCCTTTATCATAACTGCTTTATGGATTTTGCTGTGGTTTTCTTATGCTTTAGTATGTAATCTAGCTTTGTAAATTTCCCATGAACAATAGAAAATATATTTTTAAAAATTTCCAACTTATAGGAAAAAGCTTATTTCCACCAACCTATCAACTTTATTACATATATGTTTTAAAACTTCAATGATGTCATTCACCTTGTTCTGCAGTAAACTGAAAATAGGATCCATTTTGGCTCTTTGACCACTAGTAAATTAAAAATGCACTCTAAAATCTTCTACCAGAACAAATGTCAGTTTTTCTCATATTTCAGATGACCTTTGATTTGTCCTTGTTTAGGATCTCCTCTAGGAACATGGACATGATCGTGAGTCTTGAGTCTTCATTAGGAATTTTACCCTTTAACAGTAAGAATATTTCACGTCTATTTTAACAGATATTAATGTTTCTTAATTATTTCACATATCTTTGACTATTTAAATTTTTCCTTAATGTTTCAACTTTATTTAACAGCTTCAAGTTCATTTAACTGGTTCATGCAGCAATATAACACCAGATTTAACTTAACACAATCTGACACTCTTTTACTTAATAATTTGATCCTTTCATATGTACTATCATAATTTTCATTCATGTTTCTATCACTTTGTATCATATTCTCTTTATTAATATTTTCTTTCTCTTCTGTAATTTTTAAATTTCGGTGTGTGCACACATCCAAACTCTTAATTGCAAAGCTTGTTCAAAAACATTTAAAATATGTATTTAAACTAAATGTCAAAGTCTATAAAATATTAATTTTTAAATTCCCTTTTAAAGTGGGAGTTTCAATATTTTGTTTTCGTCTCTCTCCTTTACTGGATTTTGTTAATTCAATTAGAGTTGTAAATGCTACCGATTTTCTTTGAAAAATAGTGTTACTTTTCTTAAAGAAAAAGAAAAGCTACCTTTTTGTGTTACTTATCTATAAGTGGTCAATTGCTTCAGTGCTCAGTAAAACCATCTCAAGCATGACTGTCTCATACTTCTGTTCCTCAGTTTCATTTGCTCATCATCTGCCACCACCAGAAACTCATCACCAGTCCAGATCTTCAGGCTGAAACTTGAGAAATAAAATGAGGTTTACCTCTTAACCCATTTAAAATCCACATCTCTCCTGTGGTTTACTGCCCCAGGCTAATGCTAAGAATACATACTTGCTTTAGAAGACATCTCAGTTCAGTTCAGTTCAGTCGCTCAGTCGTGTCCTACTCTTTGTGACCCCAAGAATCGCAGCATGCCAGGCCTCCCTGTCCATCACCAACTCCTGGAGTTCCCTCAAACTCACGTCCATCGAGTCCGTGATGCCATCCAGCCATCTCATCCTCTGTCGTCCCCTTCTCCTCCTGCCCCCAATCCCTCCCAGCATCAGAGTCTTTTCCAGTGAGTCAACTCTTTGCATGAGGTGGCCAAAGTACTGGAGTTTCAGCTTTAGCATCATTCCTTCCAAAGAAATCCCATGACTGATCTCCTTTAGAATGGACTGGTTGGATCTCCTTGCAGTCCAAGGGACTCTCAAGAGTCTTCTCCAATACCACAGTTCAAAAGCATCAATTCTTCTGTGCTCAGCTTTCTTTATAGTCCAACTCTTACATCCATACATGACCTCTGGAAAAACCATAGCCTTGACTAGATGGACCTTTGTTGACAAAGTAATGTCTCTGCTTTTTAATGTGCTATCTAGGTTGGTCATAACTTTCCTTCCAAGAAGTAAGAGTCTTTTAATTTCATGGCTGCAATCACCATCTGCAGTGATTTTGGAGCCCCCCAAAATAAAGTCTAACACTGTTTCCACTGTTTCCCCGTCTATTTGCCATGAAGTGATGGGACTGGATGCCATGATCTTCGTTTTCTGAATGTTGAGCTTTAAGCCAACTTTTTCTCTCTCCACTTTCATTTTCATCAAGAGGCTTTTGAGTTCATCTTCACTTTCTGCCATAAGGGTGGTGTCATCTGCATTTCTGAGGTTATTGATATTTCTCCCGGCAATCTTGATTCCAGCTTGTGTTTCTTCCAGCCCAGTGTTTCTCATGATATACTCTGCATATAAGTTAAATAAGCAGGGTGACAATATACAGCCTTGACCTACTCCTTTTCCTATTTGGAACCAGTCTGTTGTTCCATGTCCAGTTCTAACTGTTGCTTCCTGACCTGCATATAGGTTTCTCAAGAGCAGGTCAGGTGGTCTGGTATTCCCATCTCTTTCAGAATTTTCCACAGTTTATTGTGATCCACACAGTCAAAGGCTATGGTATAGTCAATAAAGGAGAAATAGATGTTTTTCTGGAACTCTCTTGCTTTTTCAATGATCTAGCGGATGTTTGGAATTTGATCTCTGGTTCCTCTGCCTTTTCTAAAACCAGCTTGAACATCTGGAAGTTCACGGTTCACATATTGCTGAAGCCTGGCTTGGAGGATTTCCTTTATTCCTTCCAAGGGTGTGACAGAACCCCTAAGAACCCCTAGGGCTGTGATAAGGTGCTGTTTTTATTTTAGTTTTTAATTTTTGCTTAGAGCTAGAAGTATAATGCACACATACAGTTAGAATACAGATTGATACATTTCTTTTGGATTAGAAAAATATTCTCTTCTCCTGAATGCTGTTTTCCTCCCGCTGTTTCTTTCATTTGTATATTGGGTCTTAGGTTGAGCCTTCAACACTCATTAAAATTTTAATACTATTATTTTAGTTTTTGTTCTAGAAAAACAGCTGAATTTGTCTTCTTGTTTGCTAGTATTATTCTCCACTGTGTCTAATCTGATCCACTGTTTTTTTTTTTATCAATTAACCACTCCATTATTCATATTTCATGTTCATATTTCTCACCTTTCATTGTATCTAATTTTATTATATATTCTTGTTGAGATTTCCATTGCTTTGTTACTGTTGTTTTTTTTAAATCTTTTTAAAAACTATTTCTAACACGAAATTCACTTTCCATCTTCTAAAATCTGAAGTCAAAGCCTTTAGACACTAAATGAGCAATGCTGTGCCAGGCTCTAGCTGTGTTTCTTAGGAAATCCTGTTATCTCCAAAGAGAGATCTGCTTTAACATTGTTCATTCTTTTGTTCTGAACCTAGAGGTACCTCCTTGACTAGGGTCTTCCCCAGAGGTGTAGAGTTCTGTTAGTCTACAGTCCCTAACAGGACTCAGCACATTTCCTGTGAAACTTTAAGTACAGATTGAAGATTCATAGATAGATTTCCTTCTTTAAGCATTAAAAAATAAAATATAATCAGCAATATACACCTCTCATGAGAATAGAATTCATTCAAAATGGCCTCTTGCAGTACACAGTTCCCTGCTCAGTGTTGGCAAAATTGCCAGTGGAACACATTAAGACATTAATGTATTGCTGGGTGGCATGAAGTCTAGATGGTGTCTATGTTTTGAGTCCCCTGCTTGATTTGATACATCCTTATCCTTAACGTTGGTCACCCTGACTTAGAGGGGAACTATCGAGGATTGCTCAACTCCCATTCTTTTTCAGGAGTGCCAGAGTCATTTATCAGTCTTGCAGGGTGATTCTTTCCATCCATCTAATACCATCTGTGATAGTTAAATTTATGTGTTAACATTGCTTGGCTATGGTGGTTTGGTCAAACACTAGTTTAGCTGTTGCTGTCAAATGTACTTTTTAAATGTAACTAACACGATCAATCAACTTTAAATAAAGCTAATTACACTTTGAAGTGTGAGTCTCATTCAATCAGGTGCAAGCCTAAAGAACAAAGACTGAGGTTTCCCAAAGAAGAAGGAATTCTCCCTCCTACTGCAACGTAGAAATTCTACCTGACCTCCCAGCTTGCTTATCTAATTTTAACATTCCAGGCTCAACTCTGCAACATCAATCCTAAATTTCTAGCCTAGACAACGGAACCCCACTCCAGTACTCTTGCCTGGAAAATCCCATGGACGGAGGAGCGTGGTGGGCTGCAGTCCATGGGGTCGCTAGGAGTCGGACACGACTGAGCGACTTCACTTTCATTTTTCACTTTCATGCATTGGAGAAGGAAATGGCAGCCCACTCCAGTGTTCTTGCTTGGAGAATCCCAGGGACGGGGGAGCCTGGTGGGTTTCTGTCTATGGGGTCTCACAGAGTCGGACGCGACTGAAGCGACTTAGCAGCAGCAACAGCAGGCTGATTTACAGGTTTTAGATTTCCAAGTCTCCCAAATTATATTAAAATAAAGCCGACTTGTTAAAATACATCTCTCTCTCTCCCTTTCTCTTCACATACACACGTGCATGTGAATATGCACATATATGTGTAAATGTTTGTGTAACATATTTATAATATAATGCCATATTTAATATAATATGGTAGAAACTTATGTTATAAAAATATAAGATAAACTATATAAATATCATTTATAGTAAAATATATGTAGTAGAAATATGTGTATGTAAACATCCTATTCTCTCTGTTTCTCTGAAGAACAATGACAAATACAGACTGCAGAGTGCTGCCCTACTTTCAAGTGCTGAGACTGATACAGATTTTCATCCTAATTCTATACAGTATTGGATGTCTCAGTGGGAATTCGGGAGAGAAGAAATAATTATGGTACCATGCTAATCTATTAGGGCTTCCCTGAAGGTTCAGATGTTAAAGAATCTGCCTGCAATGCAGGAGACCCGGGTTCAATCACTGGTGAAGGGAATGGCTTCCCACGCCATGTTTACCTGAAGAATTCCATGTTACATGCTGTATGCTTGGCACTTCTATGCCATTTTTAAAATTTGCTTCCTTTTGTCAGCATTCAAATATTTATTTTGATCTCTGCGAAAACCAAGTCAGTGGGGATCATAATAAATTAATAGCACCAATATTCTCATTTTGTAGCCAGAGATGTCAGTCTCACACAAGTTAGGCGTGTCCCTAAGAAAATACCCTGCTAGTAAAAATCAATGCCAAGCTTAGAAGCTGTATCCATCTGACTCTAAAACTGGTTTATTGTTTTTCTGCCACTTTCCACTATAACATGCCACCTCAACTTGTGCTTAGAATTGAATGTATGATAGCTCATCTCAAAGAACAAGATTAATTTTCCATTTCCTGTACCCCCTCCCTATTTCAGGTTATTATCCCTCTACCTCTGGACATCCCACCTGTCTCTGCGAGTGTCCAGTGTGATTATCACTGCCTTTTGAACTTTTCCTTATCTCCCCATCATCCCTAACCCAGCAGTCATCTCTGAACCTTAATCACAGAGACTGGCCACACCAGTAACTTGGCTGGATGTTTCATAACTAACTTCATGTGCATTAGCACAAATGCTTAACTCTCCTGCTTGATGGTAAGTCCTGGGAATTTCAGGCTTTATGCACCAGTGAAGATACCTTTGGTTATGGAAACATTGCCCCATATGAGGCCTTATCTGATGGAAGGGAACATGTGAACACAGACAGTGACAATATAAGGTGTTAACTCCTTAGAGCTGGAAAACAGTGGCCCTTCTGCACCTTCAAGAATACCTCACATATAAACAGGCAGTCAGTAACTACCTTTTGAACACAGAGATTAAAACATCCGAGTATTTATTCATGAGATAATTTCTGATAAGTTTCTTGAGAGGAATGCATTTTAAAGGTTGCCACTGGGTGACTCAGACAGTAAAGAAGCCACCTTCAATACAGAAGAACCATGTTCGATCCCTGGGTTGGGAAGATCCCCTGGAGAAGGAAGTGGCTACTTCTTTTCCAGTATTCTTGCCTGGGAAATCCCATGAACAGAGGAGCCTGGCAGGCTGCAGTCCATGGGGTCCCAAAGAGTTGAACACAACTTAGCGACTAAGCCACTACATGCACTTTAAAAATTCAAAATGTGACATGTTTAATTTTAAAAACACGGAGAGACATTACCTTAAACTTTCCTTGTGGGAAAGCAGGAATCGGCTGTGCTTATACTTTCCTTCTTCAGAGGTCTAGATTTGAGATTACCATAAAGTTGGCCTTCATTCTGTTTGCATTTTCCATGCCACTAGAAACAGCATTTTCCTGGTATTTCTATTGAAAATAGTTTTGGCTCATGTTATTTGGCTCTCTGGCCACAGGGTGTATGCATGGAGAGCAGGGGGAGAAAAGGGGTAACTCTACAGACTGGCAACAGAATTCTAGAGGAGAATGCTTTCAAACAAACCACACATGGTATTTTCCCAAGCCCCCAAGTGCCTGGATTTCACCTCAGCTGAGAGTAGGGAAATAAAGACAAATGTCAACACTGCTTGCCTTTAGAAAACAGAGCTTCTTGGTGGTCTCAGTGTAAAGAGTTTGCTTCTAATGCCTTTAGAAAGCATCATTGTAAATAAATACTTTCAAAGGCCCTCCTTGAAAACATTTAGTAACTATACCCATTTATTTTTAAGGAGAGCGTTTTAGCCTTACTGACCAGTTTCCAAGATACTAGTTCTAAAAATTTGGCAGAGAAAAAAGAATGTACAGCCAGAAAGACCTTTGTTATCCAAGGTCTTTTTATACTAAACGATGCAGAGCAGAGCACATGGAATGTAGACATCCTTTCCTTCACTATTCAAAAGATTCTTACGTGGCTGGAGAAATATGCGCACGATTCTCAACCCTTTTCTCAGCTTTTGGAACCTGTTCTCTCTCAGGGTATGTTTTCCCCTTGGCCTTGGTTTGTCCTTTAATTTGACAGCAACTCTCAGCCAACAATTTGAAATAGTTTTAAATATTATTTGGTGACAACTTGTTCCATTTTTGAAAACTTGAAAAAAAACCTAAAATCAGAGATATAAAAAGATCATATGGCAAGTTACCATCAGAACTAAAGTGTTCATCTGTCTCTAGTATATTATGCCATAACACTGTATATAAATATTATATACACGTGATATGTATATATATTCCTATACATTTAGATATTGAGCTTCCCCAGTGGCTTAGTTGGTAAAGAATCCGCCTGCAATGCAGGAGATACAGAAGATACAAGTTTGATCCCTGGGTTGGGAAGATCCCCTGGAGGAGGAAATGGCAACCTATTCTAGTATACTTGCCTGAAAAATCCCATGGATGGAGGAGCCTGGCAGGTTACAGTCCATGGGGTCACAAAGAGTCAGGCACAACTGAGCACAGCACAGCAGAAACATATGTACATTTGTATTCAAACAGAGCTGTGGCAAGATAGCATAACCATATAAGATAGATACGGTATTGAGTCTTAGCTCCATTACTTACCACTTGAGCAAGAAATTAACCTCGGAGCCTCACCTTCCTCATCTGTGAAATTTGCATAATGATATTCACCTGTTATTATTAGGATAAAATTTAGTAACAGGTATACTTACCTATCAGAAAACTTGATTCAAATCAATATTATTGTTAATGTTGCTTTTGTTAAAGGTCCCAGACTTACCTAAGAAGGTAACTGTAAAGGTTACCCTAGTTCAACAGCCCAAAAGGATATGAATGTTTTCCTGGTAACTTTCCAATAATTTTTTTTTTAATTCTTTCCCTTCCCTTGCTTTGACTTCATTGTGCTCACCACCAGTATGATTCCAAATCAAAAGATAGTTGGTCGGCTGGACACCAGGAGAATAAGCATAACTTCATTGGTTAAGTAATGGCTTTGTCCCAATGTTACTCCTCATGTCTCCCTATATCATGGTCTTTGGTTTTACAAACCCATCTCAACATTTAGTTAAATCAGTAAGTGAGCAAATCAATCCCATTTTTAAAATCATCAATTCTATTGCTTTACAAAATTATGTCTGTATTTTTTTCATTCCCTTTGGACTAATCAACTAGGTTCTAATAATACACTTCATGCAGCTCCATTACACTAAATTTCTCTACCATTTTCTGTCAAAACAAAAACAGTATTCTTTATTTGACAACTATTAAGAACTATTTTCTTCACTAGTTTGGTTTCCTAGTAACACAGAAATCATGATGAAAGTGTTCAAAAGAGTGACTTGATTTTAAGCAATTATTACTGTGGTAATATCACCAAGCATGAGTTTTGTGTGGACTCACCATTATCTTTCAGTAGCAGTGCAAAGAGCATTTAGGGATTATCTTTTCCTATAGGAACCTGGTCTTTTTTGTTTCAGCTATAGATTTAGGTAATGTGAAAGCTCTTGCCAGTTTATTTTAGTGACAAGGGGTTAGAGGTTTACTCAGCTTTTCACATTTGAGAGGAAGACGTTGGCATGGGTGTTTCCCAGACTTGTGGAATGCTTTGATAAGGACTGGCCCATTAACAAAGTAAAATATTTGCCAAGACAGTGTATATCTCTATGTTTACCTTGTATTATAGGCCTCTTTAAGAATTTTTCCAACACTCCATATTTAATCTATGCTTTGGAGACCTAAAATTCTCATTACTTTTGAGGTCATTGCTTTTGCTCTGTCTATAATCTCTCCACTCTAAATTCAGTGTGTGAGTTTAAAGTTTGTACCTAGAAATCACATGCATTTCTGTGGTTTATTCCGATGGCCTATGGCCAATCAACACAAAGATTAGGCTTGAAATGTAACTTTTTTCCCCTCATTAGCATAATTGGATATACTCTGAGGGTGGCACTAAATTTCCTTACCTTCCTAGGTTTTTCTTGGAAGAATAAACTTACTAAATACATTAGACAAAATTTAGTAATTGTGCCAGCATTGTTGCTCATGTTATTTCAGTGAGAAAATGCTACCCTTGAGGAAGACTATTTCCAGGAATGGCCAGAAAAAAATAATTAAAATGCTCCTGGTTTTTAGCTGACTTAATTGGGTAATACCAGTAATTCTTTTTGTTCCTCTGTAATATACAAATAATTTCCTTTCTATATCATATGTCATGATGGATGGCACAATACAGGCTTAATTTTTTTGATATTTTCTTGATATTTGGCCGTACTTTCCTGATGTGCTCAGTCACTCAGTCATGTTCAACTCTTTGTGACCCTATGCACTGTAGCCTACCAGGCTGCTCTGTCCATGGGATTTTCCAGGCAAGAATACTAGAGTAGGCTGCCATTTCCTCTTCCAGATGCTTTCTTGATACTTGCATGTAATAAACATTATCCCTCACAATAATGAGGTCTGAGAATCTCTTGATTAAAAACTGATGCCTCCCAGTCATACCTAAAATACAGTGATAAAGGTTATTTCATAATGATATTAGCTGGGATAGAAGTGAGGATTAGTGAGGGAATATTGTAAAAATTTTATCATCCTTCATAGTTGATATTTCCACACTGTGTATCTCTTACTAGGCTATTCCCCACAATCACTAAAAACAATAAGATATCCAAAGAATATCAACAGCCACTCCTTTTTTAAGACTTCTCTTTGGTCTTTTGATGGTGCAAGTCAATGCGGAATCTTGGAAGCCATCTAAAGACTGCCTACCACAGTCTGCTATTCAGTGTCCAAGGTGTCAGTCATCCAACCCTGGAAAGGTGACTAAGAATTCATATAACATCCTAGGGAATTCTGCTTCTTTAATTTAATAAAATTCAGACAGGAAATTTAAGTAAAATACTTTTATACGTGATTTTCTAAGAGGCTGAAATGGGAGGTCCTTTTGAATTTGAGTAGTTAAGGAAATTTTCATGATTGTAATAAGGTATATTTGTAATAAGGTATATTAATGTAATAAGGTATATTAACACTTCTGGCCACATTACTATCTATTAAGCTTAATTTCTACAGTTTGCAAGAGTCCTTTGCATATACTTTTTTTTTAAAAAATATAATCGCACTTTAGCAAATGGTATGTCCTTAGTTATGTGACAATTGATAGCATGTGTGCTCAATCACTTCAATCATGTCCAACTCTTTGCAACCCTATGAATGTACTCAACCAGGCTCCTCTGTCCATGGGATTTTCCAGGCAAGTGGGTTGCCATGCCCTCCTTTCAGCAGATCTCCCTGACCCAGGGATTGAACCCACGTCTCCTGCATTGCATGCAGATTCTTTACCCCTGAGCCACCAGGGAAGCCTGATACTTGGCTAAAGTTCTTATAATTAGAGCAACAGTTCTTTTTTTTTTTTTTTGTATTGGGGAATAGCCAATTAACAAACAATGTTGTGTTAGTTTTAGGTGAACAGCAAAGGGATTCGGCTATACATATACATGTTTCCATTCTCTTCCCAACTGCCATCCCTTCCCCGACAAGCCCCCAAGATGAAACGCTGTTGCTGACCCACTAAAAGACGCCAGGATTCTTGGCCTCTGGAAGAGAAGAATTTAATCTGGGGCCAGAGACGAGGCTTGATTGCTCAGAGCTTTTGTGCAATAGAGTTTTATTAAAGTGTAAAAGGGATAGAGGAAGCTTTTGACACCGACATCAGAAGGGGGCAGAAAGAGTGCCCCCTTGCTAATGTTAGCAATGGAGTTATAAACCTTTTAATTAGCTATTACAATGAATCAAAAGAATGTCTCAAGTTTGTAAAAATTTTACCAGACCTACACCCACAATTTACATTTTAGGATAACAAGATTAGAATTTAACAATAGAAAGATCCACTCCCATAATATACATTCTAAGATATCAGGATTAGTCAGAAGGTTTTCAAGAAGGAAAAACTGTCCTCCAGCCAGATACTTTGTTGTTGTATAATCCCTAGTACAGAGTTTAAACTGAGTTGTGTAATTGACTAAGACTAAAGATTGGGGGCAGGAGGAGAAGGGGATGACGGAGGATGAGATGGCTGGATGGCATCACTGACTCGATGGACATGAGTCTGAGTGAACTCCGGGAGTTGGTGATGGACAGGGAGGCCTGGCGTGCTGCAATTCATGGGGTCGCAAAGAGTCAGACACAACTGAGCGATTGAACTGAACTGAACTGAACTGAAGGATTGTAGAGAAAAAAAAAACAACAACAACTGTTTGTCCTTTTCTCCTCCTTGAGAATTCCAGAGCCCCAATCTCCACTTTGAGAGCCCCAGACCCATTTCTGTTCCTTGGGGACCCCGAACTTCTTATCAATCTGCCTAGGAATTGACTCTCTCATGCTCCAGGCTGCCGCAAAACATTAAGCAGAGTGCCCTGTGCTATACAGTATGTCCCTGTTGGTTATCCATTTACAATATAGCAGGGTGTACATGTCAATCCCAAACTCCCTATCTATCCCTTCCCACATTCCTTCTCCCCCCAGGCCTCCTTGGCAACCATAAATAGACTAGCAGTTCTTAACTAGGTTGATATTTTTCTCCCCTACTCCCTGTTCCACTCCAATCCAAGACATTTGGCAAGGTCTGAAAATACTCTGAGCCATAATCAGCTCCTTGTCCTGTTTTTGCTGACTGTATAGAGCTTCTCCATCTTTGGCTGCAAAGAATATGATCAATCTGATTTTGGTGTTGACCATCTGGTGATGTCCATGTATAGAGTCTTCTCTTGTGATTTTGGAAGAGGGTGTTTGCTGTGACCAGTGCATTCTCTTGACAAAACCCTATTTGCCTTTGCCCTGCTTCATTCTGTACTCCAAGGCCAAATTTGCCTGTTACTCCAGGTGTTTCTTGATTTCCTACTTTTGCATTCCATTCCCCCAAATACCTGTGAAAAGAAGAGAAGCAAAAAGCAAAGTAGAAAAGGAAAGATATAACCATCTGAATGCAGAGTTCCAAAGAATAGCAAGGAGAGATAAGAAAGCCTTCCTCAGTGATCAATGCAAAGAAATAGAGGAAAACAATAGAATGGGAAAGACTAGAGATCTCATCAAGAAAATTAGAGATACCAAGGGAACATTTCATGCAAAGATGAGCTCAATAAAGGACAGAAATGGTATGGCCCTAACAGAAGCAAAAGATACTAAGAAGAGGTGGCAAGAATACACAGAAGAACTGTACAAAAAAGATCTTCACAACCCATATAATCACGATGTTGTGATCACTCACCTAGTTAGATATCCTGGAATGTGAAGTCAGATTCACAGGCCTTAGGAAGCATCACTATGAACAAAGCTAGTGGAGGTGATGGAATTTCACTTGAGCTATTTCAAATTCTAAAAGATGATGCTGTGAAAGTGCTGCTCTCAATATGTCAGCAAATTTGAAAGACTCAGCAGTGGCCACAGGACTAGAAAAGGTCAGTTTTCATTCCAATTTCAAAGAAAGGCAATGCCAAAGAATGCTCAAACTACTGCACAATTGCACTCATCTCACGTGCTAGTAAAGTAATGCTCAAAATTCTCCAGGCCAGGCTTCAGCAATACGTGAACTATGAACTTCCAGATGTTCAAGCTGGTTTTAGAAAAGGCAGAGGAACCAGAGATCAAATTGCCAACATCTGCTGGATCATTGAAAAAGAAAGAAAATTCCAGAAAAACATCTGTTTCTGCTTTATGGACTATGCCAAAACCTTTGACCGTGTGGATCACAATCAACTGTGGAAAATTCTGAAAGAGATGGGAATACCAGACCACCTGACCTCCCTCTTGAGAAATCTGTATGCAGGTCAGGAAGCAACAATTAGAACTGGACATGGAACAACAGGCTGGTTCCAAATAGGAAAAGGAGTACGTCAAGGGTATAAACAGAGATCAAATTGCCAACATCTGCTGGATCATTGAAAAAGAAAGAAAATTCCAGAAAAACATCTGTTTCTGCTTTATGGACTATGCCAAAACCTTTGACCGTGTGGATCACAATCAACTGTGGAAAATTCTGAAAGAGATGGGAATACCAGACCACCTGACCTCCCTCTTGAGAAATCTGTATGCAGGTCAGGAAGCAACAATTAGAACTGGACATGGAACAACAGGCTGGTTCCAAATAGGAAAAGGAGTACGTCAAGGGTATATGTTGTCACCCTGCTTATTTAACTTATATGCAGAGTACATCATGAGAAACGCTGGACTGGAAGAAGCACAAGCTGGAATCAAGATTGCTGGGAGAAATACCAATAACCTCAGATATGCAGATGACACCACCCTTATGGCAGAAAGCAAAGAAGAACTAAAGAATCTCTTGATGGAAATGAAAGAGGAGTGAAAAAGTTGGCTTAAAGCTCAACATTCAGAAAACTAAGATCATGGGATCTGGTCCCATCACTTCATGGGAAATAGATGAGGAAAAGTGGAAACAATAGATGACTTTTACTTTTTGGGCTCCAAAATCACTGCATATGGTGACTGCAGCCATGAAATTAAAGATGCTTACTCCTGGAAGGAACGTTGTGACCAACCTAGATAACATATTAAAAAGCAGAGACATTGCTTTGTCAACAAAGGTCCATCTAGTCAAGGCTATGGTTTTTCCAGTAGTCATGTATGGATGTGAGAGTTGGACTATAAAGAAAGCTGAGCACTGAAGAATTGATGCTTTTGAACTGTGGTGTTGGAGAAGACTCTTGAGAGTCCCTTGGACTGCAAGGAGATCCAACCAGTCCATCCTAAAGGAGATCAGTCCTGGGTGTTCATTGGAAGGACTGATGTTGAAGCTGAAACTCCAGTACTTTGGCCACCTAATGTGAACAGCTGACTCATTTGAAAAGACCCTGATGCTGGGAAAGATTGAGGGCAGGAGGAGAAGGGGAGGACAGAGGATGAGATGGTTGGATGGTATCACTGACTCAATGGAAATGAGTTTGGGTGGGGTGAACTCTGGGAGTTGGTGATGGACAGGGAGGCCTGGTGAGCTGCAGTTCATGGGGTCGCAAAGAGTCAGACATGACTGAGCAACTGAACTGACTGAAGATACTCTGGTTGTTGCAACTGGGAGGAGCAATATTTCAGTCATTCAGTGAGTAGAATCCAGAAATGTTGCTAAACATCGTACAACACATAAGACACACACACACGCACTCACGTGCACACACACACGTATCCAGCCCAAATGGCAATAGTATTGATATTGAGAAGCTTAGAGTTAACATAAAACAATAGTATTGATATTGAGAAGCAATAGTATTGATATTGAGAAGCTTAGAGTTAACATAAAACATGGTTAGGTAGTAGAAGAAGTCTTCCTTCCTAAAATTATTTCACTCGATTGCAATTTCACAGTCTCAATATAACCAATGTTCACACTATTCATTGGTTTTATATTATTCCTTTAACAAGATATTTTAGGGAAACTCTACTGTTCCCAGGCCATTTAATGATGAACAAATATGGACTGTGTCCACGCTCTTATGGAGTTAAAGTCTGGGTGAAGAGTCAGATCAAACTATGACACTAATGAATAAGCCACTGCAAACAGGAACCTTTAAAGGAATGAAATTAGATTCTATGAGAGTATTTTAACCTAGGAAATGCAAATCTGTATTGCCAGTGAAAGCCTCCTTATGGAAATGGTGATGAAGCTGAGACCTGAAGACTGAACTGGGGAAACAGAGGGGAGAAATATTTCATCTTGGTGACTAGAACACAGAGAAAAGAGGGAGAGGGTCCACAGGAAGTACAAAAAGCCTAGGTAGGCAGTACCTCACTGTGAGCCACGTTAAGGATGTGATCTTTATATGAAGAACAAGGACAGACCAAACAGTTTTTATGCAGGATTCTGGCAAGATCAGGCTTATTTTAAGATCAGTGGTATTCAGAAATAGTTTTCAGTGACCCAATATCAACCTTGAAGAGAGACTGATGAAATGTCACATTGCTTTGTTGCAGTCTTTTCCTATTCAATAATTTACCAGTAAATTGGATGAAAATATAGATGGGCCAAGCAAATTAATAGGTGGACCAATCCTGGGGAAAAAATTCTACTATCATAGACAATAAAATGTTTAAAACCCCAAATTATTTCAACAAACCAGATCATTGAACTAAAACTAGGCAGATGAAAGCTGGAGAGATACAAGTAAAAATGTCAATTTGGTCTTCTAAATAATTGAGTTTAGAGATTCAGTTATAGGGCTGGATTTGGTAGCAGTTCATGTGAAAATATCTAAATGTTTTAACATACTACAAGTTATAATTATGCCATGATTACAGGAAAGAGCCAACAGAAACTTAAGTTAAAATAGGAAAATCAATAGCCTCTGCATTTGCCAGCCCATGTGGAGAATACTGTAGTCATGTCTGAGCACCACATCAAAAGCAGGACATTCAGATACTACAATACATCCAGATAAAGACAAACTATATGGTGAAGGGAACTGGAAAAATAAAAAAGATATGACTGAAAACCATAACAACATTTTTTGAGCGAGAATTGTGGAGGATTAGAACATATTATCTGGTGGTGTGAAAAGTTCCCCATTATTTGAGAATTCAAGCAGAAGCTAAAAGCTTGTTTTTATTGTTTTCCAGAGCCCTCTAAAGGAAACTTCTTAGTTGGAAGGGAGGTTAAACTAAATAGATGCGTTTGGCACTTTTTTCCAATTTGGACAATCACTGAAGTCCATGAGAGTGGATCCTCAGGTTCACTAGTATCTCCGGCTGCCCATCTCAACTCTATGCCCGCGCACGTGTGCTCCCTCACTTAAGCAGTGTCTGACTCTGCGATCTATGGACGGTAGCCCACCAAGTTGCTCTGTCCATGGGATTCTCCAGGCAAGAATACTGGGGTGGGTCACCGTGTCCTCCTCTAGGGAATTTTCCCAACCCAAAGATCTCCTGTGGCTCCTGCATTGCAGGTGGATTCTTCACCATTGAGCCACTGGGGAAGCCTGAACCCTCTCTATACAGGTGGTAAATGTCTCACTTAATGAATCTTGGTGGGAAACAGAGCCTTCCTCTCACTAAAGAAACTGAAAGTGGCAAGTCCTTGCTTTCACAGCTTCCCTAGCATGGAGGACATAGAGTTCA
Source organism: Ovis canadensis (assembly GCF_042477335.2). Classification (NCBI taxonomy): domain Eukaryota; kingdom Metazoa; phylum Chordata; class Mammalia; order Artiodactyla; family Bovidae; genus Ovis; species Ovis canadensis. The sequence goes on along the minus strand of NC_091253.1, from coordinate 61,194,909 downwards.
TAGTTTCACTTTAGTCAGTCAGAGCTACCTACACTGGGCTTTGCAGAGTGAGCTGGCAAAGCAAAAGAAGAATCTCTCGGGGGGGCTCCATCAGATCGGAAGCCATCACAGCAGCTGAGCCATGGGCAGTGACAGACGTGCTGGTCTCATCTGAAGCCTCCTTTATGGCCCTGGCTGCAGCCCAGCCTCCCTCGCTCTTGACTGTTTTCCAAGCCCATTTCTGCGCTTTGTCTAAGATTCTGTGATTTTCCCAATATGACTTTAACAAATATCTTTTTTAGCTTAAATCATCCAGATTTGGTTTCTGTTCCTCACAATGGCAAACTTTGATTGGTATAACCTCCAATGTGTATTTTGCTTAATGTTAAAATCCATTTTTATGAGGTACAGAAAGACATGTCAGATTCTATAGTGAGGCCCCCCCCAGTCATTACATTCAGTTTTACAAAGAGAATGGACCCCAGGCCTTCTCCCTGACTCTGGGAACCCTAAGCCAGATCAATAACACAGATATAAAACAGAGAGGAGAGGGATAGGTGAGAATATTGTTGAATATATTTACAGTTGATTCTTATTATTCATGAATCTTGTATTTGCAAACTTGTCTACTCACTACAATTTATTTGTAACCTCTAAATCAAGAGTTGCTTCACCTTTGAAATCATTCCTCAAGCAATGTAGAACAGCAAAAAATTTGAGTCAGTTTATGAGCCCATCCCCAGCTGAACTCAAACAAGGCAATGCTCTGCCTTCTTATTTTAACTCTCATACTGTAAACAAGTGTTCTTTTCATATCTAGTGCCATGATTTTCTTTTTTGTGTGCCTTTTGTAGTTGATTTCATTATTTTTTAATTTAAATTTATTTTTAATTGGAGGATAATTGCTTGACAATATTGTATTGTTTTCTGCCATAAATCAACATGAATCAGCTACAGGACAAATATGCCCCCTCCCTCTTGAACCCCCCTATCACTTCTCACCCCATCTGACCCCTCTAGGTTGTCGCAGAGCACCAGATATTTTAGCTCCCTGCATCAGACAGCAAATTTCCATTGGCTATCTAATTTTACATATGGCAATTAAACATTTTAGTGCTTCTCTCTCAATTCATCCCACCGTCTACTTCCCCCTCTACACCCATGTCCATAAGTCTGGTCTGTGTCTCCTCTGCTTCCCTGCAGACAGGTTCATCACTACCATCTTTCCAGATTGCATATGAGATTCCATAAAATGATGGGAGGCATAGCACCAAAGTGCTGTTCATTTTTCTAAGCACAGGCTATGATGTGCTTTATGGAGAAAATACATGTCTTAGATAAGCTTTCTTCAGGTACCTGTTATAGTTCTGTTGGTGGTGAGTTCGACATTAAGGAATCAATGGCATTAAATAAGGGGTCTTTAAACAGAAAAACAAATAAAACAAGTTTATATATTGATGGGTTCATGAAATGTTGTGACAAGAGATTCAGGAACCTAATTCCATATTTCCCCAAGTCTTTGTGGCGTCTTTGTGGTGTCTTTGTGGAGTGAACACAACCACCACAAAAAATGAGAATTGGCTGTATGTAGAGACAATATTTTCTGTGCTTTGAGTTCTCATCACACCACAGGGTAAGAGGGAAAGTTGGACTTCTCTCATCTCAAGCCTAGGGAGGGGTCCCTCGTAAGGCTGCCTGAGAGTTAGTTGTGTGTTTCCCAAATCTCTGGGCATGAGGAACTGGGGTCTGACCCCAGGACATCAAGACAATAGAGAAGGAGAGCTGGTGACTGCAATGGTGACATGCAGGTGTTGCTGGTTACTGCCTGGTTGGCAAAGCATAGAATAAGTGGGGGTTTCCTTGGAGAAGGAAATGGCAACTTACTCCAGGACCCTTGCCTGGAAAATCCCATGGACAGAGGAGCCTGGTATGCTACAGTTCATGGGGTCCCAAGCAGTCGGACATGACTGAGTGACTTCACTCACTCACTCCTTGTGGGTGGGCGGTGGGCACACTCTAGAGAAAGCTTGCCAGAACGCATCTACCTTAGGTCCTGTCCAGTAAAATTATCTCGGGAATTAAAGAGCTTCTGCAGGAAAAGGGTAAATGTACACTGCCAGCTAGCCCAGGAGCTACAGTGCCCACCAGAATTTAAAAACTACAGGAGAGAGACAGCACAAAACTGCCGGAAGATCCACAAGGTGTCCTTGGACAGAAAGAGTCAGTTTACCAAGTCCAGATAACATCAAGCTCTACTGTAGCAGAAAGGCTTATTCTGTCACTTTCTATTTTCTCCCTCTTCTCCCCTGGCTTCAAACATGGTGGGAGTTTGGAAAAACAGATAGCAAGAGACAGCCAGGAAGCTCAAACGGGGAAGCAGAGAAGCCAATGTAACTTCCTGTTCCCTTAAAATCTCCAGCCCACAGGAGAATTGAGCTGGGGTGGTGTGGTTTAAGACCAAATCTGCAGTTCAGTTTTTCACATGCATGGAAGTAGGCATTTAAATGTCTGAATCAAGATCACGTTTTTGATTTAATGTGTCATTAGAGCTCGCATAGACCTGCCAGAACTTTAATACAGGAACACCTCAGTTGAATGGGATTGGTTAGGAAACAAGGATTGAATTGTGGTTTAAGTTGGGCTTTCCTGGTGGCTCAGTAAAGAATCTGCCTGCAACGCAGGAGACCCGGGTCTGATCCCTGGGTCAGGAAGATCCCCTGGAGAAAAGAATGGCACCCACTCCACCATTCTTGCTTAGAGAATCTCATGGAGAGAGGAGCCTGGTGGGCTACAGTCCATGGGGTCGTGAAAAGTTGTACTTGACTGAGTGAATAACACTTCAAATGTTACAAGTTCATGCCTGTGTAATGAGTTATCTGCTCATTCAAGGCTTTGCTGCTGCACTGTGAGATACCTGAGTGGTATCCAGTGCTGGGTTTGAATTCTGTTTCACCCCATGATCACTGTGGCTAAAGTTTGGTGTGATTAAACACCTCACTAAACTTGAATTCGGTCACAAATGAAGTGGAGATGACATTAGTATTTTAGAAATAGAGATTTGTTAAGCATTGTCTTCAGACCAAACCCAGACAAAAGGACAGTGGCATGCCTGGAATCTGGCTGTCCTCTCAGATCTTACAGGATATGGTCCGCATGAACAATATCACCAGAAACAACATGCTCTTTAGGGAAGTAAGATCCAAGTCAAGTCAAGATAGAGCCTTCCTTCCTGTGTGGTGCCCTGTTATCAACAGGCTTCTGTGTTCTTGCAAAGTAAAAGGGGGCACTTCCCTGTTGGGCCAGGGGCTAAGATTCCACAATCCCAATGCACAGCATTTGGGTTTGATTCTTGGTCAGAGAACTAGATTCCAGAAGCCCTAACTAAGAGTTCACAAGCCACAGCTAAAAGATCCCACATGCTGTAACTAAGACCTGGTGCTGCCAAATAAATAAATATATATATATTTTTTAATGTAAAAGGAGAATTCAATCTGCACTAACCATGGATTTGTATGGAGTCTCTGCCCAAGAAACCATGACCCCCCTGAGCTGTTGCAAAAAAGCACTCCCTAGGTTAGTGTGAGGATCCAATAAAATAGAAATAATGCATACCAACTTCTTCATTTGCATTTTATGCATTTATTCAAATGCATTTTTATGCATTTGGCATATAATAAATAACTGAAAGTTAATCTAAAATTATCAATATAATTAATATGATTTTCATATGTTTTACGTCCAGTGGTTAATTCATTTAAGTCCTTTTTCCAGGTCAACTGGTTATCAGAAAATACAGATGAAAGGGGCATGTAAGAACTATTTTTAATAACCTCCCTCCCCATGGCCAAGTTAATTCTCCAACCATCAAAGATTTTCACATTTTATAGTTTACTGTTATTAGTAGTTTTACAGCAATGTTCCTTAATTCTGCCCTTGGATAGCATGAGAAGATATTTCTTATGTCTACCAAATTTTCTCTCAATACAATTTTAATGTGTTACTTTTTAATGCTTATAGGGATATAAAATTGTAAAGCAATGGAAAGATAGGGGCTTACCTCTCCCCACATGCCATTATCTAGACTCTTATGTATGAGCTGCTACTAAGTTGCCGCAATTCTTATTCAGGCTAAGAAACCTACTTCACATGCATGGAAGTAGGCATTTTACTTTACTGATTTTCCATCAGTTTATCCTTTCATTATTCCAGTCTTTTCACTTTTAATTTATAATGTTTTGCCAAACTTGGATATAATACTTTAGAAGTTTTGACCACTGTAAAGGATAATGAAAGAATTATTTCTCAGCATTTAAATAATGTATTGTACTTATTTTATATCTTCTGTATAATAATTGTTATAGTATTATATGTATTGTAAAATGTTATATTAAATATCATATTTTTAAAAGCAAACATCCCTTTAGCAATCATTAGCTGGCCACACATTCACATGGGTTTCATTAGCTCAAGTCTGAGTTTATCAATATAATGTGTTACACTGAATTGAATATTTAACTTGAATGTTTAATTTTCACTTTAATGGAGTCTACAATTAGGATCCAAAACAAAAAGCATAAACAAAAGAGAAATTTAAAACGCAGTTAAATGATTGAGAAGAAATCAAAATTGTAAATGAGAAAGTATCCAAATTTCACTGTAACAACCTAGATCCAAGAAGGAAGAGAAATGAAATGGGAAAGCATTCATCTTGATTTCTCTGACGTGTGGCAATTCTCTGGAGAGAGAAGCTGTTTAAAGGAATTCAAACATCAAAACACGTGATTTACCCAACATTTAGGTACAATAGGAAAATAACCTTAGTTAAAAGGGAACCAACTTTGACCTTTTGGCTGATCTAAGGGCAATTTAATTTTATAAATGCATTTTTAGTTACAAAAGTTTTAATTCTCCCCAAATTATCTTTTATCTCTTACAAAAATGGAGAATCAAAGTAAATCATAGTTCCTAAGAATATGAGTCTTAGTTCTAATGAAATTTGTATCTGAGACTTGAACTGTCATATGAACTCAGGGAGCCTCCTGTAGTCTGCAAAATCTAATCATCTCCTGGAAAAATAAATGCATTCAGGATTACTTTTTTTAAGTCAAAATTTGAGGTGGATGAAAAAAGAAAAATTCCAAATACTCCCAGTAATCATAGAAACAAATCTCAAGATACTTTAGAAACATTTTTTTAAACTTGCAATGTAGTCCCAGGTCACTAAGGGAACAAAATAACACCGCTGTGTTTTACTATTTAATTGTTCAAAGGCATTGGAAAAAAATGTCTTATATACTCCACAGGCTCACCTCATTCCCCTTTGCATTGGCAGATCAAATACACAAGACAATGACTACATCACACACAGTCAGAGACTGGGTTAAGATTCTTGAAGATGCTATTAAAGAAAAAGAAAGGAATGTTGAGATAAATTTGTAACCAGATCGAAACAGCAAGAAATATCTAAAATTCTTCCATAGTGAAAATGAATGGGTATTTGATATATGGCCAAGGAAAAAAGCTCATCACAAATTTTAATACTGACTTGCAGAAGGGCACAGTATAGTCGGGGCCTCCCTGGTGGCTCAGAGAGTGAGGCGTCTGCCTGCAATGTGGGACACCGGGTTTGATCCCTGGGTCGGGAAGATCTGGAGAAGGAAATGGCAACCCACTCCAGTACTCTCGCCTGGAAAATTCCACGGACAGAAGAGCCTGATACCCTACAGTCCATGAAATCGCAAAGACTTGCACACGACTGAGCAACTTCACTTCACTGTATATCAGAGGAATGAAAATTTATTATTATGCATATTGAAGAATATTTCTCAGTGCTATAATTAAAAAGCAGTATTTCTTTATGTAATTCACCTTGTCATCCTCTTTATATAAGTACTGTCTGATAATGAAATCTCAAAAAGAGGTGTTTTGTATAATTCACCTTTTTATTTCTATTTTCTGAAATATTATCTATCTCAATACATGCTTATTAAATTGACAGTAATATTTCATATTGATATCTGAAATTCTAAAGAGTGTAAATACATTAATATAGAAAAATAGGGAGACTTGAAGCCAGAAAGCCTGGGTTCTAACTTTTCAACAAATGAATTGTATGTCTGTTCTTTATTAAATAAGAATAATAAAAGAGAAATACAAAAAAAAGTAAATGGCTCAAAAAAAAAAAGAGTGAAATGATAAATTAAAATGTGATGCACCTAGAATAGTAGCATGCAACTTCAAGAAGAATTACATAATAAGGAAGAAAATATAGTTATTTGTCTAAATTAGAAATAGACCGTTTGTCATGAAAATATTTATTCTTTCTGGGCTGGAGTTTTGGGATACTTTCAGTTTGGAAATCTTGAGGGAACCTCTTATCACAAAGACCAGCCACGATAACCCAAATCAGCTGTTAGAAACATGAAAGCATGAAGAAAAGGGGTGAAATATAAAATACTGATAGCATCTTGCTTAAATTTTGCTACGGAAAGCTGTTTCTAATTGCCAGTCCAGGTTCAATGCATGATACTGGATGCTTGGGGCTGATGCACTGAGACGACCCAGAGGAATGGTACGAGGAGGGATGCGGGAGGGGGTTTCAGGATGGGGAACACGTGTATACCTGTGGCAGATTCATGTTCATGTATGGCAAAACCAATACAATACTGTAAAGTAATTAACCTCCAATTAAAATAAATAAATTTATATTTTAAAAAAGAATGGTAGGATTGTAGGTTTATGGTTAATTTTTAAAAATTATTTTGTTTTGATTATCTATAATTTATAATTTCTCAATACTAACTACGTTACTTATTTAAAAAGCAAACACAAAGGCATTTGAATAGGGATAATTGTTGGAAGCACCTCCATCTGTAAAACAGAAGGACTTTATTGTTAAACAAGGAAAAGGCAGTGCTATGTAGACCATCTTTTCAGTATAGAGCGTTAATATGTTAGGTGTGGATTTGCAGAGAGTTTTCTGGTATGGCAGAAATAACAACTATTTACCAGTATCCATGCCCTCCTCTTTTTCCAGATGTGTGGAAGAATCACACTTCCCCACCCTTTTGAAACTGAGCATGGCCATATGATTTGTTCTGGTGGATAAAATAAAAACAGAGGTCATAAGTGGCACCTCTGGATAGAAGCATTAAGAGCTGATGTGCAACTCTGCTTGTTCTCTTCCCCAGTTCCCGACAAAGAGGCCGAGTTTTGGACATGGTGTAGCATAAGAAGGCAGAGTGTCACTCAGCCTGGGTCACAAGATTGGTATGTAAAAGACTATCGGTCCCACAGCAGACGCAATGTGAACAAGAAATAAACCTTTGGTAGGTAAGCCACAAAATCATGGTGTTGTCTGTAACTGCATCACCTAGACTTATCTGATTAATGTAGCAGGCAGATGTCATAGCCCAAAATATAAAAGGTTTAAGTTTGGAATGAGACCTTTAAAAGTAGTTACAGTGAAAAACCAATAGATAATCTATGGCAGGGATCAAGAGTAAAGGATTCTTGGCTTACCTGATAAAATGAGTTGTGAATCATATGGTACAGATCAGCCCACATTTGAGTTCAAGCTTTGCTACTGGTCAGTGTAAGTAAGTGAAGTCGCTCAGTTGTGTCCGACTCTTCGCGACCCCGTGGACTGTAGCCTACCAGGCTCCTCTGTCCTTGGGATTCTCCAGGCAAGAATACTGGAGTGGGTTGCCATTTCCTTCTCCAGGGGGTCTTCCTGACCCAGGGATCAAACCCAGGTCTCCCGCATTGGAGGCAGACGCTTTAACCTCTGAGCCACCAGGGAAGCCTTACTGGTCAGTGTAGTTTTCGGCACGTTTATTTCACATCTCTCAGTCTATTATCCCACTAGTAAAATAGAAATAATAATCTAAGAATAGACTCGGGTTATGTCTCTCTTGAAATGATATCCAAAAAGTTGAGTACAGCTGATCCTCCATGCATTTTTCCTTCTTCCCGTGTTTTCCTTCATTAATATGAGTACCTATCACATTCCAGGAAAGGAGAGGTAATATTCTAGGCTCTGAGCCTACAGCAATGAACAAAACAAAAAATCTCTGTCCATACACAGCAATGAGATGTAAAAAGCCACACATTCAATTAGAGGAATTATATATCAGTGATTTCCCTCTGGAGATATTCAATATGACCTTCCTTTAAAAGCTTTTTAACATTCAGTGTAATATGTAGACTAGACAAAAAATTTACCTTTGTTTGGTGGGAAGTAAGACCTCATGAGAAGAGTTGACTCATTGGAAAAGATTCTGATTCTGGGAGGGATTGGGGGCAGGAGCAGAAGGGGACAACAGAGGATGAGATGGCTGGATGGCATCACCAACTCAATGGACATGGGTTTGAGTGAACTCCGGGAGTTGGTGATGGACAGGGAGGCCTGGCGTGCTGTAATTCATGGGGTCGCAAAGAGTCGGACATGACTGAGCAACTGAACTGAATTGAACTGAACTGAAGACCAGACTGCCAGTTGTAGAAAATAAGAAACGGTACCTACACCCTCAGTTATATAGCTGTAGCCTCAGTTCCTGGCACAGAGCCTAACCAAAAGCAGAAATGCTCTAATGTCTTACTTAAGTATACACCAACACAGAGAAGAGAATAAAGTGTGACCATTGCAGCCTATGTTATTCCTCTTGTTCATGCACTCATGCATATAACAACATTCAAGCTCTGCTTTGGGTGTTGAAGGTAGAGCAGTGAATAAAAACAAGTCCTATCACCACGGAGCTTACTTATACTCTCTAGGTCATTAAAATTCGTTTTGATGACAGGTTGGTGGGTGGGCCTATTTATGTTGTGAAAATCAGCCTGTTCAGTGATCCCACTTCAGTAGACTGTGGTAAATTGGAGTGTCATCAGAGATTAGTCTAAATACTTATAAAATAGTTGGGAGAATAGCACAAGATTTACTGTGTCTATGGTTTCATTTTAAAAAAATAAAAGAGTGCTGAGATTTGCATTCAAACTACATTGCTACATCTGTCATTTGTTTCCACATTATTAGCCCATGTGTTAGTAATTAAGAATGCTTTGGCTGAAGAGGAAAAATGATTAATCAGGTTTGTTCTCATAACAGTGACTTAATCTTCTGCTTTTGTTGGAATAAACAATAACAAAAGCACAGAGTCAAACCTTAAAGTAAACTACCTGGTGCCTTGAAGGTAAACAAGTCAACTGTTTCAACATAAATTGTGTGGTGGGGGGTGGGGGTGGGGGTGGGGTGGTGGGAAGGAGTGATTTAACTGCATACACTTCATGTCCCACAAATAAGTGAGTTATTGTTCTGCCCTGGATGCTAGATATGGAACTTCCTGACAGGGTTTTGTTTGGCCCATATATTCTCATCTGCTTTGCAAAGATGGCAAAATACTGAGTATAAAAGCTATAGAGAAGGCAGACAGTTTCTACCCATTTTTACTCCAAAAGCATTGTAAAGAGTTAGTATAATATATAGAGTGACTTGGCCACTATTTCTACTAACTATTTTTAACATTTAAAAATTACATTTATATTGAAATAGAAGAGATCTAATCCAGACTTTAAAATATATTCATAAACATAAGATCTGCTAGATGCATGTAGCTAAAAGACTTTTGGCAAAGTGCCAAAACTCTGCATTTATGTAGTAACATTCCAAACACCAAAATATTGGGTTGGCCAAAAAGTTCATTTGTACTTTTCCGTAATAGATTATGGACAACTATGAATGAACTTTTTGGCCAACCCAGTATTACTGAGAGATTAAGTAAGGTCCATGCTCAGTGTTTAGCACTGTTCATCACACAAAGTGCATAGAACATTTTAAATAGATGTTAGCTATTTTTATGGTCATTAGGTTTCTCTTTAATTATAGGAGAAAGAATACACTAACATATAAAGAAGTCATGTATCTTATCCGTGATCAGAAACTGAATAATTATAATCAGAGCTGAATTATCTTTTGATGACTCCTACAGCAATACACTAACATTAAGAACTTTTATTACTACTATTATAACAAAGTAAGCTTAGCAGTAATACTTATTTTGCCAATCATTAAATTCTAATCTCTAGTAATAAATGACTTTTAAAATATTCATCTTCTCACTCTGCATATGAAACATCACATTCCAGTCTTCAGTCTTATTCTAGGGATGCTAAGTTTTCTGCTTTCACCATTTTTTTTTTTAATGTACAAGTGTAAACCTACTGTGGAACTGTGAGGGAAGCTGCCAGTCAATATCTTTCACATGAAAATTACATGTTGGTGTCAGATTCTAAGTAATGTAATGGATGGGGGGGCTAGAGGCTTCTCTACAAGCCTTGTCATCTCCAAAGCAAGGCTTCATGCCACAGAATCTAAGGAGTGAAAATGAAAGTCAGTCGTGTCAGACTCTTTGCGACCCCATGGATGGTAGCCCGCCAGGCTCCTCTGTCCATGGGATAAACCAGGCAAGAATACGGAGTGGGTAGACATTCACTTCTCCAGGGGATATTCACTCATCCAGGTATGGGTCTCCTGCATTGCAGGCAGATTCTTTACCATCAGAGCCACCAGGGAAGCCCAGAAGAAAGCAAACCAAATCAATCCTGGGCAAGACTCCAGCATTGCTAGAGCCCAGAATCTTAAACTTTCTGGGTGCAGTAATATAGCACTGATAGCTTTAGATCGTTTGCCCAACTTGAGAGAGCCACTGTCTACCTGTCATGTCTGTTGTAAAAGAAGGTGAAAACCTGAGCCCAGCATCAGCTTGACATGCTATCCTGATTTCCCCCTAACTGAGAAATACTACAGATTTGCTCAGTTATCTCTGGGGGTTGAAAATGGTATTTGCCAATGCATCAACTATAAGAATAGTCATTTACAAAGTTCTACTGTACAGAAGACTCAAACCCTGAAGATAAGAGAAATCAAAATTCAGAAGAAGCATGTGATATTGTGTCTGCCCATCAAAATGTATTTCGAATAAAACTTCAGCACTTAAGTACAAAGGGATTAAAGCAAGTTCTTGATGACTAGACTTCCGCAGAGTTAGGTCTGAAACATAATTCTCTACTTAAGCTCAATCATTATTGAAAAGCATCAGCAACCCTCAATAAATATTTCCCATGCCTGTGTTAAATAGGTACAATAAAGCAATAAGTAAGATATATGTTTCGAAAGAAAATTGCAGTGTCATTATCTAAATCCAGTGGAGACAGACTTCTATTAAAATGTTAACTTTAGCTTTGAAGATTGTTTCTAAATATTGTTAGGTCTGAAAAATTATTATTTAGCCCCAAACTATGTAGTAGCCTTGCCCACAGCTATAATGAGTATTATATGCCTCCCTAACCCTACCTCCCTCCATCTACCATCTGGATTTTCTTTACTCATTCCCCATATCAATATGTTAACCTAAATAGACAAGAGATTCTGCATTGCTATAGGTATTAATAGTTCTAATTTCAGACTGTTTCCCTCTTTATATTTTTCAAAATAACACATTTTTTTTTGCTATTCTGGTATTTGATCCCCTTGTTTTCCCATCATTCATCCTCTTCTTTTCTTTTTATATTTGTTTTCTATATTTGCTCAATAAATTGCATTTACTTTCAGTTTCTGGCATTTCTTCTTTGTACCTTAAATTTTCCATTTTCCCATCTCATTCTCATAGGTTTTTTTCTGTGACTCACTTTCTCTAACTTGATCTCTGGATTTTGCATCCAACTGCTTTAGTTACCTAAGACCTTAAGACCCCAGTGAACACCTTGGAAATTCCATATCTCTAGTTTTTGCCATGTAGATAAAATGCGCCGATTTGGAATAACAAGAACACAAGCCTCTGTTCAGAGAGTTCAGTACCAACACTGACCAACCAAACACTGATCCAAAAGTACAGAAAACTTACTACATTTTTGTTAGTGTTTAGGCTGGTTTCCATTAGCACAGCTCTGCTTTCTTTTATGCTTTGCATATTTGGACCAGCAACTATTTTCATAAGTATACTAGCTGTTGCTTACTAAAATTAAATGCAAAAACCTATCACCCATATCTTGGTTTCTAATACTCTCTCCAATAAAAAGAACCAGAAATTCTTGAGGTGTGGGTTGCTTTTAAGGCTACAGTAAGAAACATAAAAAAGTGAGCCTGGACCATTTGTAGTGCCAGAAAATGAAAAAGAAAATCTAAATTAATGGTGCTATGTCAAAGGGACACAGAACCCAGCTAAAAGAGTTCCTAGTGGCCAATAAGAAAGAGCTGAGCAAAAAATAAAATAAGCAGTATTGGATTATAATCCAAAATGTAAAATAAGTATCCATGAGTTCATTGTCGCTGTACAGTCACTAAAATTTTGTCCAACTCTTTATGATCCCATGAACTGCAGCATGCCTCTGCTTCTCTGTCCTTTGCTATCTCCCAGAGTTTGCTCAAACTCATGTTCATTGAGTTGGTTATGGCATCCAACTATCTCATCCTCTGTCATCCCCTTCTCCTCTTGCCCTCAATCTTTCCTAGCATCAGGGTCTTTTCCAGTGAGTCAGCTCTTCGCATCAAGTGAGTCCATAAAAGATGGATTCATGTTGATGTATGGCAAAACCAATACAGTACTGTAAAGTAAAAAAATAAAATAAATTTTTAAAAGATGATTAATAAATAAATGAGGAAAGGCAAGTCTTCTATACACGAGAATCCCAAATAATTTATGTACATACTCTGTCCTCAAGGAGGAGGAGAATAACTCTCTGCTATTTAGGTATTAGCTGTGACTTACTACCAAAGAGTGCAGTATGGAAAGAGGGGAGACAGAGGAACTTTACAATAGAGAAAAGTGACACACATTTCCTCAGCCAAGATCAACATCATTATCAACAGTGATGTTGTATTGTTATTAGCGTATACTCTTGACATGATGTGATGAAATAGGACTTCACCTTTATTGTCTTCTTCCATATATATATATATAATTCCATACATATATATATAATATATATTCCATATATATATAATTATATATATAATTATAATTATATATATATAATTCCATATATATATATATATATAATTCTAGTCTAATTGTGAAAAAAAAATCAGACAAATTCCAGTAGAAGGCCATTCTAAAGAAACAAACAAAACCTGAACAGTACTCCTCAAAACCATCAAGGTCACCAAAAGGAAGGAAAATCTCAGACATTGTCACAGCCAAAGTGAACCCAGGAATCCAAGAAGACAAGATAAATATGATGTCCTGTATGGCATCTTGGAACAGAAAAGGGACATTAGGTAAAAACTAAGGAAATCTGAATAAGGTATAAATTTTAGGTAACAATCATGTATCAGTATTGATGCATTTATTATAACATACGTGCTATATCAACACAGATGTTAAATATAGGGGAAACTCTGAGAGGGATGTATGACTGATGCTGTACTGTCTTCCAGATTTTTCTCTCATTCTAAACCTAATATAAATTTAAATCTAGAAAATAAATTCTATTTACAAATTGTTGCACTACCAATGAGGGGTGAAGAGAAGAAGCTTTTTAGGAGTTGTCACTGGGAGACAGTTCAGAACAGAAAAGAGGCATCTGCAACATAGGAGGGATCCCAGAGATGTCCCAGGAGTATGGGGCTGGTTTGCAGAGGGTCTGTACTTTAATGAAGAAGAGGTTAATGCCTGCCCTCTCCCATGGGAGGGCTGCATCGGGGCTGGCCTTCTGTCTACAGCACTCCCATGTCCTGCTTCACAGCTCAACATTACTTTCACATTCTCAGAGCAGCTTTTGCAGACCTTCACGTGAAGTTAGAGCTCCCATATTGCTCCTCAGCACCTTCTACCTCTCTTTCACAGCGTATTTTTAAAGGAATTGTTTAATAGCCTTTCCCATGAGGCTGTAAGCTCCATCAAGGCAGCTAGTACGGAGTTAGGTAAACACTAAACATTTAACACACTTCTGTGTTCACTGATAGATTAATAAGGTGAATTTAAAGGGAAGTCATGCCCATGTCGAAGATGAATGCCCTAGGGATAATCCCAGATTTAGATGTGTGAGGCACAGCAATTTCAAAATATTGGAAATCTCCATTTGGTTTGATTAACCAACCACGTGCTTTGTTTAGGATATGACATTTGTAGTGAAGAACACCTGCAAAAAATTATGGTAACCAGTCTTGGCTTGTCAGGAAAGTATTTGGACCTCAACAACGGAACAATTGGAATCTATGAAATTTTATAATAATAAAAATAATAGTGGCTATCACTTATTTAGTAGTTTGTGTGGGCACTGTGTTAAGCACTTTGAAAGTTATTTTGTTTAATCTTCACAAAAACCCTGTGATGATAATAGCTAGAAAATATCCAGCACTTGCTCTCTTTTAAGCACTTTATACATATTAGCTCATTCAATCATCCCCAAGATCCTATGAGATCAGCATTATTATAATTGCTATGTAATAGTGGATGATACCAAAGTACATAAAAGTATAATGACTAACCCAAAGTAACAGAAAGCCACAGAGCCTGGATTTAAAAACAGAAGAGAAAGAAAGGGAATCTTGGTTCTTAATCAGTTTCCTATGCTGCCTTACCATTCATTGCTAGACTAACTTTTATTTTCTGAATTTTTCAGATTAAAAGAAAAGCAAACTGAATTTCAGGGATACTAAGTTATTTGCAACAAATCACATCAGAAGTAACACCAACCCAAACTCCAGGCCCTGTCTGTCAGGTTCTTAATCATGTACTTCATAATATCTTGATATTATAGTTTTTTGCAACACAAGATATCCACATACTTACCATATATTGTATAAGTAATTCATTTGGCTGCGTATTCTAAATTCACCTCATTCAAGTTTAAATCAGTGTCTCCTACTTAAGAGTCCTAAATAGGGTCAATACACCTTACTGAACAATAAGCTTTACTTTATTCACAGCCATTGGACTCTTCAAAGAATAAGTTAATGGTTTTCTTAGTCTTCTCCTTTCAGGACTTGTGTTCTACTAGTACTAATTACCATTGTATTTATCCCTTTCATCCTTTGTATTTACCAGAGCCTGGATTACTCTGGTGGTTCTAGTTTGTCCTATAAGAAAATGAAGTAGGTCAGACAGAGAAGTGTCATATGACTTTCCTTATATGTGGAATCTAAAAAGAAGTGATACAAATGAACTTACAGGACAGAAAGAGATTCAGAGACTTAGAAAATGAATTTATTGTCACCAGCAGAGAAGGGATAGTTAGGGAGTTTAGGATGGTCATGTACACCCTGCTGTGTTTAATATGGAAAACCAAAAGAGCTTATTGTATAGCACATGAAACTCTGCTCAATGTTATGTGGTAGCTTGGATGGCAGCAGAGTTTGGGGGAGAATGGATACATGTCTATGTATGGGTGGGTCCCTTCACTATTCACCTCAAACTATAAAGTGAAGTGAAGTGAAGTGAAAATTACTCAGTCGAGTCTGACTCTTTGCAACCCCATGAACTATACAGTCCATGACACATTGTTAATTGGCTATACCCCAATACAAAATAAAAAATTCAAAAAAAGTAAAAAGCAGAAAACAAGAGAATGATATAGAATCATATGCTATATTCAAATCACCCTTGATATATGGCTTTGATAAAAGTACAAACTTATGGTCAGTTTTATTTCCCATGCATTTTCATTTTAGACCCACCAATGGCTAAATGTCTCAGGAAAAAATGTTTTTTCTGTCCCATAAAACCTTTCACTTGTTCTAATACTAGGCAGTCTTGTATAGGCTCATTTTTCTTCAAACTTTTAGAGTGAAAGAGGAATTTCTGTTTATTTTTGTATTATTCATAGTGTCTAGTACCATGCCTGGTATGCTGTAGGTGTTCAGTGAAAGTCTACTTTATGAAAGATGTTTAAAGATTGCTGAGGAGAGAGTCCTTCCTCTTATTGATGGATGGCTCCATGGTATACACTCGAGTGACCTCCATGTTCCTTTCCTTAGCTTAGCACCATATAAAAGATGGTAGCAGTGGGTAAATGTCCAGCAAAATGAATCAGCTGTATGTATACCATATAACCCCTCCCTTTTGGATTTCCTTCCCATTCAGGTCACCACAGAGCATTAAGTAGAGTTCCCTGTGCCATATAGTATGCTCTCATTAGTTATCTATTTAATACATAGTATCAATTATACTATTTATGATTATTGAGTTGAATAAACTGTTGCCTCAAATGATTTGCTGATGCTTTTTTTGTGCAATCCATTGTCACGCAATATACATGATATTCAACTTAACAAACATTTGACAAAAGAAAAGAAAATAGATAATCCCACTTTCCTTCTCATCTCTATCACTTGATATATAACATTAGAGAAAATAATTAGCCTCTCTGAGTCTCAGTCCCTTCACCTTTAAAATGAAGAGATTTTACAGAATCACTGTGAGGACTGTATAAGATAATCAGTATAAATTACTTAGCACTGTGTCTGGCACATAAGTTCTCAATAAGTGTTTCTTAAATTATTTTAATGCTAGGTATTAAGCAATATAAAGATATCACATTTAGAAACTATGGACAAGTAGATCTACATTGGCTGTTGATAATATACATTGGAAGGACTGATGCTGAAGCTGATGCTCCAATACTTTGGCCACCTGATGTGAAGAGCTGACTTAGTGGAAAAGACTGTGATGCTAGGAAAGATTGAAAGCAGGAGGAGAAGGGAGCAACAGAGGATGAGTGAGATTGTTGGATAGCATCACTGACTCAATGGATATGAGTTTGAGCAAACTGCACGTGATAGTGAAGGACAGGGAAGCCTGGCCTTCTGCAGTCCATGGGGCTGCAAAGAGTCAAACACAACTGAGTGACTGAACAAAAATAATATACATATGGATCTATTGACAGTGATTCTGTTGATGATGGCACAGGAAACTCACAGGTCTAGGGAAATGAGAGGAAGACTGCACCAGAAAAGAGCAAATAAGAATTCCTATATAAGATCATTTATTGGCATACAGTGTTAACATCTGTGTCCTGAAAAGGCTTCCAAAGTCAGGTCATGCCCATAGGAGACCTCTGAATTCCTCTCCTCTCTTGCTCACTAAACTTTCCCCTTGGCCTCCTCCACCTTGGCTTCCTGGCCTACTGCATACGATACGAATTCTTTTTTAGAATGGTGTGGG
This sequence comes from Ovis canadensis, assembly GCF_042477335.2. Taxonomy (NCBI): domain Eukaryota; kingdom Metazoa; phylum Chordata; class Mammalia; order Artiodactyla; family Bovidae; genus Ovis; species Ovis canadensis. Next base: position 61,177,771 of record NC_091253.1, on the reverse strand, counting down.
CTTGTTTGTTCAGGCTTAATTCTTAGGTAAGAAATTCCAAATATGTTGCACTTTTCAAGCAATCTGTAGACACTCAAATAATAGAAAGGACTGTGTTGTTCAGCCAAAGAATAGCTTTTTCTTTTGCTTTTATCCATCAAAGAATGAATACCATCTGAGCTGAACTGAATGCCTGAGTCACTGTTAAGTCACACATTCTAAGCATTTTTCCAGGGCCATGAAGGAAGACATGACTGCTGACTTAGAAAAAGCAAGGGGAAATTAGACGCTGTTAAAAATACGAAAACATTTCTTCAGCAATTCTTGTTGTTGTTGAGCATGGACATGTCTGATTAGGTAGATCTTTACCATGTTTATAGAACATTTATTTCTATGGCATAAACATGCAATATAGAATATTACACATTTAAAAATTAAAATATGAGAAAACTATATTTAATGATGTGAAAAATGATATTTTTGAGTCAAAAGTTTCAGTGGGGTTTTTATTTTGTATTTTTTCAAATTGTCAACAACAAACATGTATTGAATGCAAATACTATGCTACTTTGACTGTTGTTCTCTGTCACTTTGACTTTTGCTCAAAAGAAAAACTAAATGAGAAATTGTGAAAGAAATGACAAAACTTAGTCATGCCCAGAGGGGAAGAAAAAATTCAAAATTTAGGCTTTATTGAGGATGGCCGATACATTAATGCCATCTCTAAAATGTGTATAAAGGTAAACTAAATTTCTTGGTAATTGAGCTGAAATAAGTGCAAGCTAACTCTAACTAAATGGAAAAGAAGTGTTCTGGGGTAAAAAAAGTTTTTAAGGAAGAGAAAGTATCTGTGTATTGTAGGTTGCTCTCCCCATTGGTTTTCTGTATGCAAGGGAGACATATGAGGAACATTTTATTCAACCGAAATTTTTCTAGCAAGGAAACTACTTTTTCTTGGGAGAGATAACTTGATAGATGAAAGGATATACTTTGAAGAGCCTGCTATGTACCAAAGTCTCCATTAAACTGAAAACAAAGGGAAGAAGTGAAAAGGGGACACAGAAATAGACATGGTAGAAGTCTTCTGGCCTGCAATTTGACACTGAAACATCAATTACCAATGATAGTAATAGTAATAACATGTGCATGCGCAGTCAATTCAGTCATGTCCAACTCTATAACCTCAAGTACTGTACCCCGCCAGGGCTGCATGGGATTCTCCAGGCAAGAATTCTGGAGTGGGTTGCCATCCAATCCTCCAGGAGATCTTCCTGAGCCAGCGCCCCCCTGCGTCTCCTGCCCTGCAGGTGAATTCTTTACCACTGAGCCACCAGGAAGCCCACGTGCCAGGCTTCATACTAAGTCCACTATGTATGCTAAATCACTTAATTCTCCTAGCTACTATAGACTATTGGATTTACAAACCCTTGTTCTGAGGGGTTAGTATTTTGGATTTTTTGTGTAGATGCAGGTACCTGGACATAGACATAAATATGGGGAAAGAAGCCTGGTGACCACAGACAACCAGGGGAGATCCCTGAAATGTTACACATTTGGGATTGCTGCTACTGCTGCTAAGTCACTTCAGTCATGTCCGACTCTGTGTGACCCCATAGATGGCAGCCCACCAGGCTCCCCCGCCCCTGGGATTCTCCAGGCAAGAACAATGGAGTGGGATGCCATTTCCATCTCCAATGCATGAAAGTGAAAAGTGAAAGTGAAGTCGCTCAGTCGTGTCTGACTCTTCACGACCCCATGGACTGCAGCCCACCAGGCTCCTCCATCCATGGGATTTTCCAGGCAAGAGTACTGGAGTGGGGTGCAATTGCCTTCTACAACATTTGGGATTAGTTGGATCTAAAAGAGGAAGGAGGTTCAAACCGATATGAGGGATGCACTTATTTGAAAGAAAATCCTGGCTGGAGAATAACCAAAGGAGAAATTTGGCCCAGTTTTCCCACTAGGAGAGACAAAGGGGTCTGCTGAAAAGAATATTGGCTTTGGAGGCAAACATGCATTCCAGTATTTACTCTGTCCTCCACTGTGTGACCTTGGGCAAATCACTTAACTTCTTTAAACATCAGTTTACCTACATGTGGGTCTAGCTTTGTATGCATACTCTCTGTGTAATGACAGAGGACCTGTGTTTCAAAGGACCCCTCCCTTAGTTTAATGCTCTACTATCATCCTCTTGAAATTTTTAATAATTTTGAACAAAGGTTTGCATATTTTCTGTTCGCATTAGCCATGCAAGTTTTGTAGACATCCTGACTATCTACAAAATGAGAATGGTAATCCAGCCTCACTGATTAGCATGAAATGACCTGTACTTAAGACCCATCAAGGAACCTGGCATACAGAACTCAGAGTTACTATTTTAAATTTAAGCCACAGAACAACAAAGACCAATGGACTTGTAGGCCCCAGGTTATACTTTGTCAGAAAAACTGATGAGAGAGAGAAAAGGAGAAAAAGACCATGATTATGGTTGCTCAGCTGAACACTTCTGTTCAGCTATAGAAATGGGGATATTCCTCTAGGTACTCAGATCATATGACCAGAACACTCCATAAATAAAATATTACAGTATTGCAGAGATTTATTTTCTGAACTACAAACTCTATACCAGGAGAAGTTTGCAAATGATGATTACATAAATCCTACTCCTACCCAAGGTTATGGAAACATAGTATCCAAAATCATACTTGTTAATGGGGCCTTGAGAATTGAAGAAGCATTAGGTAGGTCAACCCAACTCAAATCACTTAATTCGTCAAATCTACTTTTAAAATTTAATAGGTATTGAATCTCTGTAATCTATAGCCATACCCCCCTGAACACGCCCAATCTTGTCTGAGTCTCAGTATTCTGGAGAAATGCATAGTGAATGGAGATGAAAGAAAATAAGTCAAGAATATGATAACTTTTAAAAAATGGGTGGGAACCTAGAGAGAACTTTGTGTGTCCTGACTTTACACTGTCTAGAGAGCTAAAAACACTTACTTTCAGCAATGTAATTAGTTAGGGACAGGTTAGAAACTAGGATCCACATCTTTTTGCCAACCCAGCTCTCTTTGGTGAGTCTTAGCAGGTCATCCAACGTAGTACAGAATGACCTTGAACGAAAGAGAGAGGCAGTCACTCCACTGTGCGTTATTCAATGGTATGCTCTAAAGAGCTCACACTCAGAAGGTTACAAGAGTTCCCAAAGTCTGATGCAATTTGCCATTCCCTGGTGGCTCACCTGGTAAAGAATCCACCTGCAATGTGGAAGACCTGGGTTCGATCCCTGGGTGGGAAAGATCCCCTGGAGAAGGGAATAGCTATCCGCGTCAGTATTCTCACCTGGAGAATTCCATGGACTGTATAGTCCATGGGGTCGCAGAGTCGGACACGACTGAGCAACTTTGACTTCACTTCACTCACTGTATGTGAATACCAATCCTTCTAGAAATAAACCTTAACTCATTTTAACAAATCAATTCTATAACAGGAACAAAAATGTAGGAAAAAAGTGCAGCTTTATTTTCACAAGGGTTTGAATTGGTCACATCCTTTTTTATTGAAGATGGGATATAGTATATTGACTAAATCTAGGACTTGAGATGGTAAGGGTGAGGTTGAGGAAACTTATCCACTCACCTCTTGGTAACTCTACTTCTTTTTCTGTAAATTAGTGACAAAAATATAACAATAACTGGAAGCAAAGAATGATATTCTCTATGTAAAGTATTTAACCTAATGTTAGGTTTTTAACCTAATAACTAAATACCTTTATACCTAAATACCTAATACCTAAAGAATTTAACCTAATGCCCCACAGTAAGCTCTCAATAAATGGAAAAACATATAGTATTACCTTTATTACTCTCACCAATAATGGCGGCTGTGAGAGTAGCTGAAGCATTATAGATCTGGAGAGTCCTGGTAAACAGAAAACCATCCAGAGATTTAACTCCATGTGGGTAGTTAAGATAACTCAAGCTACATAAACAAAGAACGCCCTATATTCCAAGGAAGAACCAGGTATTATGACCATTAAACTTAAATAATTCATTGTGTTCAAGTTTCTCTCTGCAGTTTATTTTACCCTCCTGTCTGAATCTGAAACAGGACTAACCATTGTATGTTTAATGGATTTTTAAAGCAACTAATAGTATTCAGACATATGTCTTCTACAGTGTAAATATAAATGCAGCCAATGGCAGTTTGAAAAATTCTGTACTGCTTGGGTAGCTGAGAATACCATCAATCTCTCACTAATTTTAATATTTAACTCAAAATTCAGGAATAATGAGGGTACTGGGATGTTTATAAAAGGGCTGAAATTCATTCAATGTTTTCATACTGTTTTTAAAATTTTCTAAATTGCAAGATCATGAAAATGAGTGAAGTTTAGACAATAGTAGAGTATCAAATTCTCTTTCCTAATTTTAATAACTTTACTCTGGTTAAAAAATATATTCTAAATTATTTAAGGGCAACAGTCACCACCCCTGCAATTGACTCCAAAAGAGATCAGAAAAAAAAAAAAAAATGTGTACTCACAGAGAACAAAGCAGGTTAATAAGGTAAAATGTTGACATGGGAAATTTAGGTGAAGGGAACATAGGCTCTTTGAATTCTTCTTACAGTTTTTCTTTAAGTCTGATTTAAGGTTTAATTAAAAAGCTAAACAAACAAAGAGAATTGACACCAATGGTCTAGGTAGAATGTTATCAAGTAGACAAAGGGAAAAGAACTCAATGGAAGTAAAGCAAATATCAGGGACCAGGAGCATCTAGAAATATAAGTAGTACAGAAGTCCTTGAATAGTGGGTCAGTGAAAGTTAAGATCAGAAAGAGAAATGTCTCATGGGAAGCTAATTTAGGATGATATAAGCTGAGGCGTGAGAGAAGACGTTTTAGAAATATCACACTAGCAGAAGTTGAACCATTCAGGATGGAAGTCAGGAAAGTCAGTAATTACTAAAACAGTGTAAAGGATGAATATTAGGCTCTGAATTAGTGTAGCAGTCTTATGGATAAAATAGCAAATATCATAAAATGTAGTAGTTGAGAGCACAGGCTCTGGTTTCAAATCCCAGTTTTTGCGTTTCCTAGCTCTGTCATTTTTTATAAGTTATTTATCCTCCCTGAGCTTTGTTTTTTCTCATCCACAAGATGACAAAATAGTAGATACGATATTAGGATTAACAAAAGTGATAAACAAATATAAAATACTTAAGACAAGAGTCACATACAAAGCACTCATAAATTAAAAGAATGCACATAAAAATGTTATCATAGGCATTATCAAGATCCACTGACTAATTAGTTGGGTTTCCATTCTAGGAGAATGGCAGTACCATTCTCCTGATAGTGCCATTTCTCAACATGTGTATTATAGGTTATTTAGCATCCTAGCCTCTACCCACTAGATACCAGTAGCTGACTTCCAGTTATGAGTATCAAAATGTATCCAGATACTGTCAAATAGCCCCTGGGGAAAAAGTCATCCTTTGTAAATGAGAACCAGTGACCTAGAGGATGAGTAAAGGAGGAAATGGGGCAAGTCTGGCATAAGACTCAAGCAACAGGATCTTGCACTGAGATCAGCATGTACAGTGTTGAGCTAGAGAAGAATTACTACCCAGAACATTCCTCCTATCTAAGCTACCCAGAATGACTCTCCTAAATAGTGCAGGGGTTAGGTGAATAACAGTCTTCCACTAGGAAACTGCAGCTATGGACAAAAAGAGTGCTTTGCTAAGTTGCCATAGAAGTAACATTTTTAAAAGAATGTTCAAAAATATCAAAAATGAAGAAGGCAAAATATGTACAAATAAATGCAGGCATGGAAAAAGAATGGTAGAGTATACAATGACATTTTAATTGTTATTTCCGGGTAATTTTTATTTTTTCACTACAGTATTCAGGATTCATTCATTAAACTAAGGAAGAAAATCTACAAGAGATGTCATTTTTAAGCTGCAAGAGAAATGGAACTTTAAGATATTGGACCATAAAGCGTCTGTCTACAATGCAGGAGACCTGAGTTCGATCCCTGGGTTGGGAAGATCCCCTGGAGAAGGAAATGGCAATCCACTCCAGTACTATTGCCTGGAAAATCTCATGGACGTAGGAGCCTGGTAGGCTACAGTCCATGGGGTCGCAAAGAGTCGGACACGACTGAGCGACTTCACTTTCAAGCAACTTCACTTTCAAGCGACCTCACTTTCACACAGTAAAGTGAAATATAATTTCTTATGTTTCAGAGTATCACATACTTAAAAGGGGTAGAGTCAGAATTGCATTTTAATGAATCTTAAGCCCCCAAAAGTTGACTCTCTGACCCATGACTGTTTCCTTTGGAAAGGTGAATTTAGTATAAAGCTTTGCTGCTTTATTTGTAATAGACTTAATTAACTGAAAAGTTTATATAAAAATCAGCAGGCCCTAGTTATAGACGTATCAGTGTTTATGACACAGTCCCTATCTTGTTATATATTCTTAGTGGTGTCGCTATGTGGATCTTATATCAGATTGTCTAAACATTCGACAAATTTCTCAGAAGGTTGGGCTGACATTTCTCAGTATTTTGGAGAAAGAGGAATAACCTTTCCTTTCTTTCCCAAAGGAACTAGAGAGCTAAAAGTCAGAACCTATTTTAAAAGACACTGAACTACAAAGTAAAAATAACCCTAACCCTGCCTAAGCAAGTACTGGTTAATGGTAATAAAAACTAAGAGTTCTTAAATATTTGTATCAGTTCTTTCTCTGAATGTTCTAACATTCTTACTGAAGAATGGGACCGTTGATCAGATATAGTTTAAAGTTTTAAGACTGCTCATCGGTAGTTATTTGACTTTGGGCAACCGATTATTGTCCCCAAGTCTCAGTTGCCCTATCTGTAATAAAGGGATGGAATTGTTTCCCATGATTCAGTTAGGACTTCCCTCGTGGCTCAGATGGTAAAGTGTCTGCCTACAACATGGGAGACCTGGTCTCCCGTGTTTGATCCCTGGGTCTGGAAGATCCCCTGGAGAAGGAAATGGCAACCCTCTCCAGTACTCTTGCCTGGAAAATCCCATTGACAGAGGAACCTGGTAGGCTACAGTTCAGTTCAGTTCAGTCGCTCAGTTGTGTCTGACTCTTTGCGACCCCATGAACTGCAGCACACCAGGACAATAAGTGGTCCATCACCAACTCCCAGAGTTTACCCAAACCCATGTCCAACGAGTCAGTGATGCTATCCAACCATCTCATCCTCTGTCCTCCCCTTCTCCTCCTGCCCTCAATCTTTCCCAGCATCAGGGTTTTTTCAAATGAGTCAGCTCTTCACATCAGGTGGCCAAAGTATTGGAGTTTCAGCTTCAACATCAGTCCTTCCAATGAACACCCAGGACTGATCTCCTTTAGGATGGACTGGTTGGATCTCCTTGCAGTCCAAGGGACTCTCAAGAGTCTTCTCTAACACCACAGTTCAAAAGCATCAGTTCTTCGGCACTCAGCTTTCTTTATAGTTCAACTTTCACATCCATACATGACTACTGGAAAAACCATAGCCTTGACTAGATGGACCTTTGTTGACAAAGTAATGTCTGCTTTTTAATATGCTGTCTAGGTTGGTCATACCTTTCCTTCCCTGGAGTAAGCATCTTTTAATTTCATGGCTGCAATCACCAGGCTACAGTTCATAGGGTAGCAAAGAGTCAGACACAACTGAGTGACTTCACATTCTCCCACCCATGATTAGGTTATTATGTGGATTAAATGAGATAACTCAAGTAAAGGACTCATGCCGTGCTGTGCTCAGTCGCTATGTTGTGTCCAACTCTTTGTGACCCCATGGACTGTAACTCACCAGCCTCCTCTGTCCATGGAATTCTCCAGGAAAGAATACTGGAGTGAGTTGCCATACCTTCCTTCAGGGGATCTTTCCAACCCAGGGATCAAAGGCAGGTCTCCCGCGTTGCAGGCAGATTCTTTATCATCTGAGCCACCAGGGAAGCCCAAGAATACTAGAGTGGGCAGCCTAGCCCTTCTTCAGGAGGTTTTCCCAACCCAGTAATGGAGCTGGGGTCACCTTCATGGTAGGCAGATCCTTTACCAGCTGAGGTGCCAAGGAAACCCAAAGGTCTCTTAGACCTTAATAATTATTACTTTTCCCATTATTGTCACATAGAGAAAAAAAAAAGCTGCCTCTTAGGGCAAGGAACTATTATAACAAAAAGGCTGTTGGAGAGAAGAAATAGTCTGAAAATGAAGATGCCAGGGGGAGTATCAGTAACTCCTGGGGAGTGGCAGAACTCTCATGATAGCCAAAGAATCTATGTGAAGCAGGACAAGAACTCGTAATAAAGCCAACTGTCTTTGTCAGCAGTGAGCAAGCTTGTAGGTAATCTTCTCCATCTTTTTTCTTTTTCAAGCCTCATGATTCCGAAGGAGGCAAGGTGAAGAAGAGGGTATTATTGAGTCAATGATGCTCATACAGGTATGAGATGCTTGTAAGAGCATCAGAATCTCTAAGTGACCTCCAGAGACCTAAACTATATGCTCTTTCTCTGCCACACAGTCCTCATATTTATGCCTATGATTCCAGCTTCACTCAACCTGAACCCCAAAGTTGTTCATCTTGTCTATAACAGAACTACCAACTTCAAATGCTTCATGCTTTGGAGTCTCTGTACATCCTAGCTTGCCAGGCCCCAATCTCCTCAGTTCATTCTAGGACTGACAACTATTGCTTTAGCTGGATTCATTTGCTCATTTGATAAATACTAAAACTCAACATTCAGAAAACTAAGATCATGGCATCTGGTCCCATCACTTCATGGCAAATAGATGGGGAAATAATGGGTACAGTGAGAGACTATTTTTGGGGGGCTCCAAAATCACTGCAGATGGTGACTGCAGCCATGAAATTTAAAGACCCTTGCTCTGTGTAAGAAAAGCTATGATCAACTTAGACAGCATATTAAAAAGCAGAGACATTACTTTGTCAACAAAGGTCCATCTAGTCAAAGCTATGGTTTTTCCAATAGTCATGTATGGATGTGAGAGTTGGACTATAAAGAAAGCTGAGCACCAAACAATTGATGCTTTTGAACTGTGGTGTTGGAGAAGACTCTTGAGAGTCCCTTGGACTGCAAGGCGATCCAACCAGTCCATCCTAAAGGAATTCAGTCCTGAATATTCATTGGAAAGATTGATGTTGAAGCTGAGACTCCCAATACTTTGGCCACCTGATGCAAAGAACTGACTCATTTGAAAAAATCCTGACGCTGGGAAAGATTGAAGGCAAGAAGAGAAGGGGATGGCAGAGGATGGGATGGTTGGATGGCATCATTGACTCAATGGACATGAGTTTGAGTAAGCTCCAGGAGTTGGTGATGGACAGGAAAGTCTGGCATGCTGCAGCCCATGGGGTTGCAAAGAGTCGGACATGACTGAGCGACTGAACTGAACTGAATATCTAGAGGGAGTTGGGGTGTACTAGGTGCCTGGGGGAAAGCAACCATCAGTACAGTTACAACATACTCTTCCTTTCAAAACTGATGGACTACCAGGGGAAAATAGACATTAAACAAGTCATTGTAAGTGTGCTTATCTGTCAGTGTGTAAGCATTGTTCATCTGTTTTTCTTTAGAGTAGCAAGGAGAGCATAGCTCTTGAGGTGGACATCGATGGAATCAAATGCTCTTGCATTTGAACTTAGCACGTGATACTACATTTCTCATCTTCAGTTTCCTAATTTTTAAGGTGGATGAAAAAAAAGACCTATTGCATGAGATTTGTGTAAACCTAAGTAAGACAGTGCAGGTGAGGAGCTGTGGTATAATCAAGATTTTGCCTGTTTTTCCCCCCTCCCCCTGCCAAGGGACAAAACCCTTGGGATTTCCAGAGTGATAGGAATGTTACTGTGGTGAGCCTCTAGAGAGCTTCAGGACAAAGCTGATCTCTAGAAAGGCTAACCACAAAGTTAGGAGTTGGGACTTTCTAGGGAGGAGAAGGAGACTGGAGAATGAGTTCAATCACCTGGCTGATAGTTCAGTTAATCATGGCAACATAATAAATGCTCAATAAAAAGTCTAAACACAGAACTCAGTAGGACTTCCTGGTTGATGAACACATTATATGCCAGGAGGGTAACAGACCCTAATTTCACAAAGAGGTGACACATAAGCTTTGTATTCCCTCTCAGACCTCATCCTATGTATCTCTTTGTTTGACAGTTACTCCTGATTTGTAATCTCTGTAATGAGTTATCATTGTAATTATAGTAATTTTTTGAATTCTGTGAGTCACTCTAGCAAATTATTGAACACGAAGCAGTTGTGGAAATCTTCAAAGCTATAGCCAGTGATTCCAAAGTATATGTGGCCTGGAAACCCCCAGATATGGCTAGTGTTTGAAGTAGAGCAGTCTTGTTGAGGGCCAAGCCCTTTAGCTTGTGGGGTCTGAGCTAGCTTCAAGTGGTTTGTGCCAGAACTGAACTGTAATGCATCCAGTTGGGGCTGAAAAGGAATAGAGACTTAGACTAAGCCACACAGTTGGTCCTTACTAAATGTCAGTTACCTTATGACATCATTCCAGTTCATCAGTGTCCCCCTCCATCCCTATTTCCATTATCTTTTATCTCAAATAGCTCCTTGCAGAGTTCTCAAACAGAATGGCACTGATAGGAAACGTGCTTTATGAGCACTCTATCTTAGTGCATGAGCCAAGAAAGGGAAACAGATGGACAGAATGCTGGGAGACAGTGCATCTGAGTGTTTAACTCTGTTTTTTAATTTATTTATTTTAATTGGAGGATATGTGCTTTACAATATTGTGTTGGTTTCTGCCATATATCAACATGAATCAGCCATAGGTAGATATATGCCCTCTCTATGTTGAAAACTCCCTACCACCCCACCCCATCTCCCCCTATCTAGGTTGTCACAGAGCATCAGGGATTTGAGTTCCCTGTACCATACAGCAAATTTCCACTGACTATATGAATGCTTAATTCTTAAAAGTGCCAAAAAAAGCGTAGAGGCTAGAATGAACAGAACATTTTGTGACTTTTTAATTAACTGTTTAATGTAGAGAAAATCTGCACTGTCAACTGTATCCATCCTATAAATTCAACCATAGTCCTACAAATACTTCATATTGGCCTGTAACCAAAGTATGACTTTCCCAGAGCCAGTGTTAACTACAATGGCTAATATGCTCAGAGACAAATAAATCTTCTGTACTGAAACCATGTATTTGTGGTTAACAGTTTAATCTTTTTAGGAGTCTTTTGGCATTGTTTATCTTCAACTCTGCCAGTGTACGCATAAGCCATCACTTCAAAGATTATTCTACTGCTGTTTCAGCAGCAGATGAACTGTAAATATATAAACGTCATTGTAAAGACTAAAATAAAATTGGGTTTGAATTTTTTTAATCAATTTTATTTTGGAAGACATCTTCAATCTCTACAAATCTTTTTGTAGAAATTATTTATCTCTACAAAATTTATCTCTACATAATTTAGATTATCTCTACATAATTATTTTCTCTTGGGGTCTATTATGATTTAGAAGACGTAGGGGTTAGAGTGGGAATTAGGGACTGTTAGTTCTCATGCTGATTTAGCTGTGAATCCCTGGATGACCTCACTCAAGCTCCTTTATTCCTCTGGTTGTCTTAGAAAGTGGAATAACTAATCACGACATGTCACGCTCGGACATTATGAGAATGAAGAACAGCCGAATTAAAGATAGCAATGGCTCATAAAATTAACAGATAACCCATATCAGTTTAGTTCAGTCGCTCAGTCATGTCTGACACTTTGCAACCCCATGAATCGCAGCACGCCAGGCCTCCCTGTCCATCACCAACTCCCGGAGTTCACTCAGACCCACATCCATCGAGTCAGTGATGCCACCCAACCACCTCATCCTCTGTCCTCCTCTCCTCCTCCTCCTCCTCCTGCCCGCAATCCCTCCTAGCATCAGAGTCTTTTCCAACAAGTCAACTCTTTGCATGAGGTGGCCATATTACTGGAATTTCAGCTTTAGCATCATTCCTTCCAAAGAACACCCAGGGCTGATCTCCTTCAGAATGGACTGGTTGGATCTCCTTGCAGTCCAAAGGACTCTCAAGAGTCTTCTCCAACACCACAGTTCAAAACCATCAATTCTTCTGCACTCAGCTTTCTTCACAGTCCAGCTCTCACATCCGTACATGACCACAGGAGAAACCATAGCCTTGACTAGACAGATCTTTGTTGGCAAAGTAATGTCTCTGCTTTTCAATGTGCTATCTAGGTTGGTCATAACTTTTCTTCCAAGGAGTAAGCGTCTTTTAATTTCATGGCTGCAGTCACCATCTGCAGTGATTTTGGAGCCCCCAAAAATAAAGTCTGACACTCTTTCCACTGTTTCCCCATCTATTTCCCATAAAGTGATGGGAACAGATGCCATGATCTTCGTTTTCTGAATGTTGAGCTTTAAGCCAACTTTTTCACTCTCCACTTTCACTTTCATCAAGAGTTTTTAGTTCCTCTTCACTTTCTGCCATAAGGGTGGTGTCATCTGCATTTTTCTCATGATGTACTCTGCATATAAGTTAATAAGCAAGATGACAATATACAGCCTTGACGTACTCCTTTTCCTATTTGGAACCAGTCTGTTGTTCCATGTCCAGTTCTAACTGTTGCTTCCTGACCTGCATGCAGATTTCTCAAGAGGCAGGTCAGGTGGTCTGGTATTCCGATCTCTTTCAGAATTTTCCACAGTTTATTGTGATCCACACAGACAAAGGCTTTGGCATAGTCAATAAAGCAGAAATAGATGTTTTTCTGGAACTCTCTTGCTTTTTTGATGATCCAGCAGATGTTGGCAATTTGATCTCTGGTTCCTCTGCCTTTTCTAAAACCAGCTTGAACATCTGGAAGTTCACGATTCACGTATTGCTGAAACCTGGCTTGGAGAATTTTGAGCATTACTTTACTAGCGTGTGAGATGAGTGCAATTGTGCCATATACATTACTTTAAAGATACTTCTGATTATATACATATAGTCTTCATTCTCCCACCTGACCTTCTAACAAGTATAAATGTAGCGTGTTAATATTTATTTCTTTAGCTTAGTCTGTGGTAGAGTTGCTGACAATAAAAACTCTTCGGTGGCCAAGACAGAGGCAATGAATAAAATAAATATAAATAATCCAGGTAATTATGGCTTTTTAGCAATTGAAAATATCCTTAATCCAGTACCTCTCCTTTCTTTTCCATGGCCTACTAACTTCAAGGGATCCCCCAAGGACACCCAGCCCACAATTGTCTTTCAGGGTTTCATCATTCATCCTCACCTCAGGATATAAAACCATTCTAAAACAATACCTTTATAGGCTGTAAACCTCTTCAACTCCAATTCACCACCTCTCCACCTCAATCCCCATTCCCACAGATTCTATTTTTGTAATGCTCTCTAAACTCTCAAAATTCTGTGTCCTAAATTTATACCTCCAGTTCACCCTTGATGTATGTCTCTGCCGAATCGGAGCCTGCCATTAGAAATTTCAGTTAAACAGTAAATGCTGAACAACATTCTCAATACCCCATAACTTCCATTTTTTCTTCCAGTTCACTTGCCAGGCTGTACAATTTTACCATGTGAAAGATTTTCTATGGGTGTTATCAACAATAATAAATGCTGCTGAGAGGCTGACAGAGGAAAAAAAGAAGGTGGCTCAGGTAAAGAATCTACTTGTAGTGCAGGAGACCTGCATTCAGTCCCTGAGTTGGGAAGATCCTCTGGAGAAGTAAATGGCAACCCACCCCAGTATTCTTGCCTGGGAAATCCCGTGGACAGAGGGGCCTGGCAGGCCACAGTCCATGGGATCGCAAAGAGTTGGACACGACTGAGGGACTAACACACACAATGATCCTATGAAATTGATAGTATTATGTTCTTCATTTTACAGATCAGGAAACTGCAGCAGGCATAAGAAATTGGCCTGAGGTCCTGCAGAAAATAACAGTTTTAAAACACAGGCTGATTCAGAGCCTCTATTATTAAATCTGAGCTGCTGCTTCTTTGATTAGGCAATTATATTAACTATTTTTTTTTCCAGACAGAAATTTCAACAGAATGAAAATAGATAGAACCTTAAAGTCAAAGGGAAATACTGATAGGCCCAACATTAGAGTTTTATGTCAATAAATTTCTTGTTGTGTGAAAGGAAATACATTAAAAGAAGAGCTTCTTTAGGCAGAAGTTAAGTCAGTAGATACAGATGGAAATTACAAGAAGACAATGAAGAGCTATTGGAATGAAGTTTTAGAAAAAATGAATACATGAGATGACTGAACCCAGATAGAGGAAAAGGGGTGTGGGATGTTGCTTATTCAGCACTTGCAAAAAGGGCTTTTGTTTAATTCTGAGTAAGAAGGATGAGAAAAAGATTGGTTATAGTGGAAAATGTAAGGAGGAGTCCATTCAGTGACAGATGACTAAAAGTATCATGAAGCCAAGACAGGCTCTGTGTGATTAGAATGCACTTCAGTCAGTTTAGTGTAGTCCCTCAGCTCCTTCCAGAAACATTCCTCAGTTTTACTATGAAATCGGAAAAGCTCTATGGTATTTTTGTTGTTCAGTAACTCAGTTGTGTCCAAATCATTGTGACCCCATAGACTGCGGCATGCCAGGCTTCCCAATCCATCACCATCTCCCAGAGCTTGCTCAAACTCATGTCCATTGAGTCGATGATGCCATCCAACCATCTCATCCTCTGTCATCCCCTCCTCCTCCTGCCTTCAATCTTTCTCAGCTTCAGGGGCTTTTAAATGAGTCAGTTCTTCACATCAGGTGGCCAAAGTATCGGAGCTTCAGCTTCAGCATCAGTCCTTTCAGTGAATATCCAGGACTGATTTCCTTTAGGATTAGCTGGTTGGATCTCCTTGCAGTCCAAGGGACTCTCAAGACTCTTCTCCAACAACATAGTTCAAAAGCATCAATTCTTCGGCTTTCAGCCTTCTTTATGGTCCAAATCTCACATCTGTATGTGACTACTGGAAAAACCAGAGCTTTGATTATGTGGACCCTTGTCAGCAAAGTAATGTCTCTGCTTTTCAATATGCTGTCTAGGTTGGGCATAGCTTTTCTTCCAAGGAGCAAGTGTCTTTTAATTTCATGGCTGCAGTCATCATCTGCAGTGATTTTGGAGCCCAAGAAAACAAAGTCTCTCACTGTTTCCATTGTTTCCCCATCTACTTGTCATGAAGTGTTGGAACTGGATACCATGATCTTAGTTTTTTGAATGTTGAGTTTAAAGTAAGCTTTTTCACTCTCCTCTTTCACCTTCATCAAGAGGCTCTTTACTTCCTTTTCGCTTTCTCCCATAAGGCTAGTGTCATCTGCATATCTGAGGTTATTGATATTTCTCCTGGCAATCTTGATTCCAGCTTGTGCTTCATCCAGCCAGGCATTTCTCATGATGTACTCTGCATATAAGTTAAATAAGCAGGGTGATGATATACAGCCTTGATGTTCTCCTTTCCCAGTTTGGAGCCAATCCATTGTTCTAGGTCCGATTCTAATGTTGCTTACGGACCTGCATACAGATTTCTCAAGAGGCAACTAAAGGTGGTCTGGAATTCCCATCTCTTGAAGAATTTTCCAGAGTTTGTTGTGATCCACGCAGTCAAAGACTTTAATACGGTCAGTGAAGCAGAAGAAGATGTATTGGTGGAATTTCTCGCTTTTTCTATGATCCAACAGATGTTGGCAATTTGATCTCTGGTTCCTCTGCCTGTTCTAAGTGCAGCTTGAACATCCGGAAGTTCTTGGTTCATGTACTGTTAAAGCCTGGCTTGGAGAATTTTGAACATTACTTTGCCAGCATGTGAGATGAGTGCAATTGTGTGGTAGTTTCAACATTTTTTGGCATTGCCTTTCTTTGGGATTAAAATGAAAACTGACCTTTTCCAGTCCTGTGACTACTACTGAGTTTTCTAAATTTGCTGGTATGTTGAGTGCAGCACTTTCACAGTGGTCTTTTAGGATTTGATATGGCTTAACTGGAATTCCATCACCTCCACTAGTTTTGTTCATAATGATGTATCCTATGGCCCACCTGACTTCACACTCCAGGATGTCTGGCTCTAGGTGAGTGATCACACCATTGTGGTTCCGGGTATTTAACACTTCTCAAATATCGATACATTTATTTTATGATCAAAGATCCTTGAGGTAAACCAAATGAAGATAACTTATATACGATTTACAAGAATAAAAGATAAAAGCTAATGTAGACTCAGCAATAAATACTGAAAACTATATCTATGAACTCACCTACACAGCAATTCATTTCTATATTAAAAGGCAGAGTCATTAAGTTTAGTTAACACAATCACTTTGACTTTCACTTGCGTGCTCAGTTGTGTCTGACTCTTTGCTACCCCATCGTCTGTTGCCTACCAGGCTCCTCTGTCCATGGAATTTTCCAGGCAAGAATACTGGAATAGGTTGCCATTTCCTACTTCAGGGCATCTTCCCAACCCAGAGATCAAATCCATATCTCTTGTATCTCCTGCATTGGCAGGTGGATTCTTTACCACTGTGCCACCTGGGAAGCCTGACTTTTACTTAGAAACTTATTTACCTAGATCCTATACTGGACCACATACTATTAATACTTGGAATTATTTTACTTCATTATTGTTGCTGTCCTTCAGTCACTAATTCATGTCTGATTCTTTGCAACCCCATGGACTTCAGCAAGCCAGACTCCTCTTTGCTCCATATTCTCCCAGAGTTTGCTCAAATTTATGTCCACTGAGTTGGTGATGCTATCTAACCATTTCATCTTCTGCCTTCCTCTTCTTTTTTTACCTTCAATCTTTCCCGACATCAGGGTCTTTTCCAATGAGTTGGATCATTGCATCAGGTGGCCAACATATTGGGCTTCAGCTCCTGTATCAGTTTTTCCAATGAATATTCAGGGTTGATTTCCTTTAGGATTGACTGGTTTGGTCTCCCTGCAATCCAAGAGACTCTCATGTGTCTTCTATAGCACAATTTGAAAGCATCAATTCTCTGGCACTCAAGCCTTCTTTTTTTGACTTTAGGTTACTGTAATTTTAGATTATCTAGTAAAGCAAACCCAATAAACTCGGGTTTCTAAATGTCTTTTAACACTTTTCTGTGTTTAAACAATGTATTTCTTCTGATGAGTTTCATAGATGGAAACTCATTTCTCTCATTCAACAAGTGTTGTAATACAACATGGCAATTCTTTCAGTCTTTGAAGCTACATATTCTCTTGCATAAATTCTCTTGTCATTTCAGGAAATCATGTAAGTGAATATAAGATCCTCAAGGACAGTCTTCAAAGCCAAATAAAATTGATCCAATTTTAACTGAATTTTTTTTCGGCTGCCACATGTTATGAAAATTATGTCTGTTAAACTTTAGTCCTGGCCCGTAGCCAAGAAAAAATTAATCATTGGCTTATTCCAATATCATTCGTAAACGACAAGAAAAGGCTGTTGTTGTCTTTCTTATTTACCAACAATCTACCATTTCCTAGCATATGCAATCAAAATACATGTTTTTAAAAATGCAACACAAATATAATCAAATGCTTATAGAAGTGGCTCAGGCACTTAAACCACAGTACATAAATACAGAGAAGAACTAAAAAGTCAGAAAGAAAACATCTTTCCCACTTACTTTCAGATGAACTCTTGAGGAACTCTGTGTAGCCTTTCAAAATTTAATGAGTTTAAAGAATGTGTTGATCTGGTAGCTGGATTGAATCCTGGCCCAGTGCATGAAATTCGCCTGACAGAAGATGAAAAACACTCCCAAGCTGAGCCAATGGTGAGGATTACCAAATTCCCTCCGTTGAAAACTATAGTTTTGAATTTCACAATTGAAAATTGATCTTTGAAAATCTTAGATTATTTTTAATAGTAGTTTTTGAAAAGTCTGCTCAGTATATTTGAATTGGGTGAGCCTTTGAAAGATAAGACAGATACAGTAACAAAGATATTAATGATATCATATTTAGTTGAATTAAATCTCTCAATGTATCAGCCCTTTTCATGATATCTCTACAGTGTTCTGTTTATACAGTGTCTCTAAGTAAACTAACAATGATTGCATGTTTCTCAATTACAATTGAGAAACATTTATATCCAAGCAATTGTTTCAGTTCATTTTATCATGATATAAGACATATTTTTGCTTGCATCTGTGAATTACTTGTGGGAAAATATGGCATGCAAGAAGCCTATGGTTTGTGTTTGTGATGTAGTCGATTCTTGTTTTTCACAGCATTTCTCTTCTATGAAGTTACCACAAACACTGACTTAGTGAATTCTGAACCTTTGTAACTAGGAAAATAAAAAGTTAGGTTGCTGAAACCTCCAGTTACAACAATTCCATCAACTGATCAATACATAAGCTCATTTTATGTACATCTCTGTTTAAAGACCCCTTATTTAATACATGTTTTTGATTCATTAATGTTGAACTCATGTCCAACAATGCTATAACTTGTGTCTCAACAAAGCTACCTAACAAATATATTTTCTCTGTAAGGCACATTACAGCTTTCTTGCTGTTAGTAACACTAGACAGCACCTCAGTACTATGTTTTCATGCCATTTTAAGGAGCAGAATCACCAACGAAAAGCACAAAAATAAGGAAATCATAGCACAAAATAGATAGCCAAAAGGATATTTGTTTACAGTTTAAGAGCTGAAACTACCTCATTTCACCACAGCTGAGAACATACCTATCAGGTAACTCACATTTTTTGCCACTTCGGACATGTGCATGTCCACGGAGACTACGAAAGCCTCACAAATATTGGTTTGAGGACTGCAAACAAACTTTAGAAAAAGGCAATGGCACCCCGCTCCAGTACTCTTGCCTGGAAAACCCCATGGATGGAGGGGCCTGGTGGGCTACAGTCCATGGAGTCGCGAAGAGTCAGACACAACTGAGTGACTTCACTTTCACTTTTCACTTTCATGCATTGGAGAAGGCAATGGCAACCCACTCCAGTGTTCATGCCTGGAGAATCCCAGGGATGGCAGAGCCTGGTGGGCTGCCATCTATGCAGTCGCACAGAGTCGGACACGACTGAAGCAACTTAGCAGCAGCAGCAGCAACAAACTTTTAACGAGTAGACAAATTTGCAAACACAGAACTCATGAATAATGAGGACAGACTCTATTTATTAAATTGTATCTTGAATATTAGAATTCTTGATAGAAATTCAATAATGTCACAGTGTATAATTTGGAAGAGAAAAAGTCTGTCTTTTTTCTCATTTCTGGAGACAGTATGTATGAGGACTTCCCTGGTGGCTCAGAGGGTTAAGTGTTTGCCTTCAATGCAGGAGACATGGGTTTGATCCCTGGGTGGGGAAGATCCCCTGGAGAAGGAAATGGCAACCCACTCCAGGATTCTTGCCTGGAAAACCCCATGGATGGAGAAGCCTGGTGGGCTACAGTCCATGGGTATGTATAGTACTAGATTAATTTTGCTACTTTAAAAAATTGTTTTAGTACATTAAATTTGTTCATAGAGCCATTCTAAAAATGTACAATTTTTCCTTTTTTTTAAACAAATTATAATGAAACAAAAAATTCCCCAAACAGAATACCTGATATTTGCAATTCAAAATCAAATTAGCAGAATATTAAATATTTACAAAACTCTATCTTTTAGAAATATTTATAAAATTACATGCAATATTGTAGAGCTGACATAAAAGAATGGCTCAAAAATGGGAGAATTTTCCTTCATTCCTAAAAAAAATATTATGTCCAGTAGAAGTTGTGAAGATTCTTAAGTACCTGAAGTCTTCAGTTTTAGTACCAAAGCCTGTCTTTGTGCATCTAAGAACTTTACACACATGAGGAGCTCCTTACAACACTGGGATAGACTGATCTGTGCTCCCCTCCTTCCAATAATGGTGTAGTAACATTTACCTTTGACCTCACCCAGCACAGTACATAGTTTGTGAGTGTTGGTTAGAGTACTCACTTTGGTGGGTAATTGCTTTACAATATTGTATTGGTTTCTGCCATACATCAACATGAATCAGCCATAAGTATACATTTGTCCCTCCCTCTTATAAATTAAGACCAAAAAAAGATACTTACTTTGATTCAGATCCTCAGGACTTCAGTAATTGAGCCTCTGCAGAACCATGACAGTAATTATCACCTGCCTCATTCTTTAAAAGTCATCTATGCAAGGAGATCCAACCAGTCCATTCTGAAGGAGATCAACCCTGGGATTTCTTTGGAAGGAATAATGCTAAAGCTGAAACTCCAGTACTTTGGCCACCTCATGTGAAGAGTTGGCTCATTGGAAAAGACTCTGATGCTGGGAGGGACTGGGGGCAGGAGGAGAAGGAGACGACAGAGGATGAGATGGCGGGATGCCATCACTGACTCAATGGACATGAGTCTGAGTGAAGTCCGGGAGTTGGTGATGGACAGGGAGGCCTGGCGTGCTGTGATTCATGGGGTCGCAAAGAGTCGGACATGACTGAGTGACTGAACTGAACTGAACTAATGCTTTAGAAAACGTGGCCAACACACTCAGGTGCCACAGGCCTATCCACTGGACAAGCTGAAGAGGGTCACAGTTTCTATTACCACCTTTAAGATTCTTCAAAACATAACATCACCAGTTATCACTGCATAAAACTAGCCAGGCATCAAATAAGCCACCACAGAAGCAAGAATAGTGACAATGACAAGGAGCAAGGAGAGTATAAAGGAAAGACATATCCATCTGAATGCAGAGCTCCAAAATAGAGCAAGGAGAGATAAGAAAGCCTTCCTAAGTGATCATTGCAAAGAAATAGAGGAAAACAAAAGAATGGGAAAGACTAGAGATCTCTTCAAGAAAATTAGAGATACCAAGGGAACACTTCATACAAAGATGTACACAATAAAGGACAGAAACGATATGGATCTAACCAAAGCAGAAATATTAAGAAGAGGTGGCAAGAATACACAAAAGAACTATTCAAAAAAGATCTTCATGACCCAGATAACCAGGATGGTGTAATCACTCACCTAGAGCCAGACATTCCTGGAATGCCAAGTCAAGTGGGCCTTAGGAATCATCACTATGAAGAAAGCTAGTGGAAGTGATGGAATTCCAGCTGAGCTATTTCAAATCCTAAAAGATGATGCTGTGAAAGTGCTGCACTCAACATACCAGCAAATTTAGAAAACTCAGTAGTAGTCACAGCACTGGAAAAGGTCAGTTTTCATTTTAATCCCAAAGAAAGGCAATGCCAAAAAATGTTGAAACTACCACACAATTGCACTCATCTCACATGCTGGCAAAGTAATGTTCAAAATTCTCCAAGCCAGGCTTTAACAGTACATGAACCAAGAACTTCCGGATGTTCAAGCTGCATTTAGAACAGGCAGAGGAACCAGAGATCAAATTGCCAACATCTGTTGGATCATAGAAAAAGCAAGAAATTCCACCAATACATCTTCTTCTGCTTCACTGACCGTGTTAAAGTCTTTGACTGCGTGGATCACAACAAACTCTGGAAAATTCTTCAAGAGATGGGAATTCCAGACCACCTTTAGTTGCCTCTTGAGAAATCTGTATGCAGGTCCGTAAGCAACATTAGAATCGGACCTAGAACAATGGATTGGCTCCAAACTGGGAAAGGAGAACATCAAGGCTGTATATCATCACCCTGCTTATTTAACTTATATGCAGAGTACATCATGAGAAATGCCTGGCTGGATGAAGCACAAGCTGGAATCAAGATTGCCAGGAGAAATATCAATAACCTCAGATATGCAGATGACACTAGCCTTATGGGAGAAAGCGAAAAGGAAGTAAAGAGCCTCTTGATGAAGGTGAAAGAGGAGAGTGAAAAAGCTTACTTTAAACTCAACATTCAAAAAACTAAGATCATGGTATCCAGTTCCAACACTTCATGACAAGTAGATGGGGAAACAATGGAAACAGTGAGAGACTTTGTTTTCTTGGGCTCCAAAATCACTGCAGATGATGACTGCAGCCATGAAATTAAAAGACACTTGCTCCTTGGAAGAAAAGCTATGCCCAACCTAGACAGCATATTGAAAAGCAGAAACATTACTTTGCTGACAAAGGTCCACATAATCAAAGCTCTGGTTTTTCCAGTAGTCACGTACAGATGTGAGAGTTAGACCATAAAGAAGGCTGAGAGCCAAAGAATTGATGCTTTTGAACTATGTTGTTGGAGAAGAGTCTTGAGAGTCCCTTGGACTGCAAGGAGATCCAACCAGCCAATCCTAAAGGAAATCAGTCCTGGATATTCACTGAAAGGACTGATGCCGAAGCTGAAGCTCCAATACTTTGGCCACCTGATGTGAAGAACTGACTCATTTAAAAGCCCCTGATGCTGAGAAAGATTGAAGGCAGGAGGAGGAGGGGATGACAGAGGATGAGATGGTTGGATGGCATCATCGACTCAATGGACATGAGTTTGAGCAAGCTCTGGGAGATGGTGATGGTTTGGGAAGCCTGGCATGCCGCAGTCCATGGGGTCACAAAGTATTGGACACAACTCAGCCACTGAACTGACTGACTGACTGAAGAAGAGTGCAACCCAGTTCCAACTTGGCATGTTCTCACTAACAAACTGCACTGAATGGACAGATGCAAGCCTTGGTCAGCCTGTGCTCAGATGGGAATGCATTTAGCTATGCAACTTTAGGCAAAGTTACTACCTACTCTGCACCTGTGTACAGTGTGCCATATAAACTATGTGGACTTCTTGGGATAATGGACTTATAATTCTAAGTAGTGAATTGAAATACTGGACCTACTAACTACTATATGAACAAGCTTACTTGTGTAATGTTTTGGAGATTATAAATGATTCCAGTTTTTTGAAACACCCAGTCACATATCTGCTTTCAATAAAATAGTTTTGTCTTTATTATTCTAATTGTTACCTCTCATTTTCTCATTGCTCTTTAGCAATCAGGTTTTTAACATGTCTGCATTCTCCAATTTTTGATATTATCATAAAATAAAAATTAGAACATAAAGTATAAAATTGAATGTTCTACTTTAAACAACAGCAACAAAAGACTAGTCCTTTACCCCAACATTGCATTCTGCTTCAGTCTGTACCAGCAGGAAGCCCTGTATTATATTTCAATCTGTATATTCCACTTTCCCCATTCTTAGAGATACAAATGGGGTTAGAAAAGTTAAAATATGACAGATTACACAGAGCAAAGTGGCGGGTGCTGTAGCATTTGGAAACTGAGTCCACGATTTCAGGAAAATGACGAGTTGAAAGGGTCAGTCTGATCTGTGTTTCTAGCTGATGGGGACGTCCTCTGAGGAAATGCCAAGTTCTCTTCAGGCTCACTAACTGTGGTTGCTTCTGGAGAGAAATTTCATCAGAGAGAATACGTCTAGCAAATATTCCCAAGTTCAAGTATGGGACTCACTTGTGAAGAGGTCTCACGGATTGGTAGCTGAATGCTTTGTGTCCTGTTGGCTAGTGTTTATGCTTTACCATTTCCAACTCAGAATGGCCTCACTGGAGACCACGCTCCACACACGTACTTTCAAAGACAACTGGAAGTTTCTCTAAGATCTTTGATGACAGGAGCACAGCCACAAAATGTCTGAATCTATTTCCCTCAAATTGAGTGTCATAGTTCAAATCAAAGCTTTTTAAATTTTTTGTTGTATAGAACACTAACCTGTAATATTTATCAAAATAGTTATAAGGGCTCATTCCTTCTCTGATCCTGTGAAACTACCGTCTCTGTTTGCATAATGGCATGTTGAAGCATAATTGACAGCAAAGGCCTTACAGACTCAGCTCACTTTATCTACTAAAAGCGAGCTTTATCTGTATCCTTAAAGAAGTATAAAGTCATATATAAGAACAAGTTGCAATTGTCCTATGTCTTTGAAACTGTGGGAAGAAACTTTTCTCACACTCAATTTGACATTAGGTCCTCTTTCTAAGACAAAAACTCAGACAGTTTGCCCAAGGCTCTGAAAACACAACATAACTCCTCCTGCTGATGACTGCTTACATATATATATTACACTTAATAGTACTTGACATTATAATCTGACATATCTATCTCTAACCTTACACTTACAAGTCTTTTTCTTACTTTATCCAAGCAAGTATAATATACAGGTTTAGGATTTGCTTATGGCTGTAAAATCTACTATTACAATGTGTCTCAAACGCTGAATCTTTCAGAGAAAGAGAGAAAAATTAGACTTTGAGAAAGTGAAAGCTTTTCATTTGGCCTTATACAACTGAACTATTATCTTCCTTAGGGAATAGAACTTGCTAGCGAAAGTTCTAATTATAGCCTTGATCTTTATTTAGTTATTTAATGGATTACAAAGAAGGCATATAAGACCAAGCTACTTGCTTGGTATAAAATATTATACCACCTCAAAATTTTCAGATACTTATTTCTGAGAATGTTTTGAAACTGATATTACACCAAAAATGAAACAACTATCTTCCACTGTAACATAAGAATAATTTGACAAGCTTGTTTCAACAAAGTAAAATGTCAAGCTGACCGTCTGCTGGGATCTGTGACTCTAAGAGAAAAGGAGAAATAGAACTGGCTTCCATTGTAACTTACAAAGTCTAGGCAGTATAAGAAGGGCATTCTCTGGAATGAGTTTGGTATGGACTATTCAGAAACATTTGAAAATGCTTGTCACAGCTACTCCAAATATAGCCTACAATGCTTATTTAATGTCTTGTTCACTTTATGACATCTAACCTGATAATTATCTTGAGACAATTTCTCCAGCTGGGGAGTCATTTATTTTGAAAATAACTTAACAGCTGGCTTTCATTAGAATTCTACTTCAACCTAAAAGGCACTACATATTTTTTTTACATGGTGATCAAAAGTGATACCATGGTGATTCCCATCTGAGATCCTCCAGAATAGTGATAGATCTTTATGCCCATAATGCAGCTTATGGAGCTTTTAGTCATAAAAGAGAGTCTAAGTAAATCATAGACACTACAAATATTGTTTCATCATTTGGGATTTTTATAGACATGTTTGCTGATTTATCATACTATGCTGCAACTTTAAATCATCTTGTATATGTATTTATTCTAATACATTTCAATATCTCATGTAAATTATATAAATCTTTTCTTTTCTACAGATACATTTATCATGATACAAATTTTATACAATCATTATAGCTCTCAAAAAAGCAAAGCCGTTGAAAATAACATCCAATTGGCATACACAGTTTAGAAAAATTATTCTCCCATGTTTCACGGTTAATGCAGAAAGGACAAACTAACTCATCAGATTTGTAATGTTTTAAAACTCAACAAACCTGATTCACTCCATCTCTCTATAATTAAAACATAATTATACTCTCCACAGAAGAACTTCATATATATGGCTTTTAGAAACTCATGAAAGTGGTAGAAAGGCACCATCCAAATATTTATCATTGCAGAATCTACATAAGAGTCTTCCATGGTAAAAAAAAAAATTTTTACATTTAGCCAAATGTAGTGGGTATAGCCAAAGAATGAAAAGAGGAAAAAATCAGGGAAACCATCTCTGGCTAGTCCCTAGGTTGCTGATTTTCTATTCAAGAAGGTATTTTGTAATGTGTTCTTAAGCCCCAAGAGATAGAAGAGTCAAGCTGGCCTTGAACTGCAGCACTTGGTTATATAGTTCCTGCAATCTACAAAGCCATCATAACATGAACATGCGAGTGGAAAAATATTTGATACATTCTAGTGAAGTGGGTGAACTTAGAGCCTGTTATACAGAGTGCAGGAAGTCATAAAGAGAAAAACAGATTTTGTATATTAACACATATATGTGGAATCTAGAAAAACGGTAGTGAGGAACCTATTTGCAGGGCAGGAATAGAGACACAGACATAGAGAGCAGACTTGTGAACATAGCAGGGGAAGGAGAGTGTGGGACAAACTGAGCGCGTAGCATGGAAACAGATACCTTATCATATGTAAAACAGGTAGCTGTTTGGAAGTTGCTGTATAACACAGGGAGCTCAGCTCAATACTCTGTGACAACCTAGACGGGTGTGATGAGGTAGGCTGGGGCAATGAATCCTCCAATTAAAAGTAAGTTTTAAAAAATTATTTAAGGAAAAAGAAATTGGTACAAATCCACGAATTGTAACATAGGTACATTGTGTTTGTCCTTGTTCTTTGTCTCCACTAGTGGTTTTCAACAAGAAAGATTGAAAACACCTACTCCTTCCAGCTCTTCATTGCTTTCAACCCATTTATGGACAGAGCCAGTGCTCATGGACTTTTACCAAACCAGGAACACTGTTTTCTGAACTTACTCTTCTACTATGTTTGATATAGTTGGAATCTGTTTTTCCTCAAAAGTTATTTAACAGGTCCACCAAGTCACAGGCAAAACGCCAACTTCTGACTGAGTTTCTGCTCTTGGATTTTGGCTTCTATTCCAATCTTTCATCACGGGACAATTGGGAGAGTGTACCTCCGAACACTGAAAAAAAAAAGCATAAAAATTTTAATAGACATCGTTGCCTTCTATCAAATTCTAAGTTTAAGAATCATAGAAATAACTTTGACAATGAGATAAAACAGCAAAACCGGTCATGTGTATAAGAATTTGAAATATATACATAGATTTTATATTATATCACATGATAACTATGAAGAACACATATTGTGAGAAAAGTTTCCAGGAGAGGATGAATCTGTAGGACTTGACTGCATCCCAACATAATAGGAAGATAAATTATAGACTAAAGAGAACATAGAACTGAATGGAATCCATTTGGCTCATTTTAAATGCTTTCTTCCTCTTAATATATTATCTTCCAAATTAGAAATAAAAATCTCTTTAAAATTTGCTAAAATTTAGCTTCTGGATGAGGTCTACTTATTTTATTTTATTTTAATTAATTAATTAATTTATTTATTTATTTTTAAAAAATCTTTAATTCTTACATGCATTCCCAAACATGAACCCCCCTCCCAACTCCCTCCCCACAACATCTCTCTGGGTTATCCCCATGCACCAGCCCCAAGCATGCTGCACCCTGCGTCAGACATAGACTAGCGATTCAATTCTTACATGATAGTATACATGTTAGAATGCCATTCTCCCAAATCATCCCACCCTCTCCCTCTCCCTCTGAGTCCAAAAGTCCGTTATACACATCTGTGTCTTTTTTCCTGTCTTGCATACAGGGTTGTCATTGCCATCTTCCTAAATTCCATATATATGTGTTAGTATACTGTATTGGTGTTTTTCTTTCTGGCTTACTTCACTCTGTATAATCGGCTCCAGTTTCATCCATCTCATCAGAACTGATTCAAATGAATTCTTTTTAACGGCTGAGTAATACTCCATAGTGTATATGTACCACAGCTTTCTTATCCATTCATCTGCTGATGGACATCTAGGTATGGTACTGGCACAAAGACAGACATATAGATCAATGGAACAAAATAGAAAGCCCAGAGATAAATCCACACACATATGGACACCTTATCTTTGACAAAGGAGGCAAGAATATACAATGGAGTAAAGACAATCTCTTTAACAAGTGGTGCTGGGAAAACTGGTCAACCACTTGTAAAAGAATGAAACTGGATCACTTTCTAACACCACACACAAAAATAAACTCAAAATGGATTAAAGATCTAAATGTAAGATCAGAAACTATAAAACTCCTAGAGGAGAACATAGGCAAAACACTCTCCAACATAAATCACAGCAGGATCCTCTATGATCCACCTCCCAGAATTCTGGAAATAAAAGCAAAAATAAACAAATGGAGTCTAATTAAACTTAAAAGCTTCTGCACAACAAAGGAAAATATAAGCAAGGTGAAAAGACAGCCTTTTGAATGGGAGAAAATAATAGCAAATGAAGCAACTGACAAACAACTAATCTCAAAAATACACAAGCAACTTATGCAGCTCAATTCCAGAAAAATAAATGACCCAATCAAAAAATGGGCCAAAGAACTAAATAGACATTTCTCCAAAGAAGACATACGGATGGCTAGCAAACACATGAAAAGATGCTCAACATCACTCATTATCAGAGAAATGCAAATCAAAACCACAATGAGGTACCACTTCACACCAGTCAGAATGGCTGCGATCCAAAAATCTGCAAGCAATAAATGCTGGAGAGGGTGTGGAGAAAAGGGAACCCTCCTACACTGTTGGTGGGAATGCAAACTAGTACAGCCACTATGGAGAACAGTGTGGAGATTCCTTAAAAAATTGCAAATAGAACTACCTTATGACCCAGCGATCCCACTGCTGGGCATACACACCAAGGAAACCAGAATTGAAAGAGACACATGTACCCCAATGGTCTACTTATTTTAGACATGCCCAGCTTTTAGCCAAAGATGTCCATCTGCACTTTTCATCTGATTCTTCCATGTACACATTGGTCAAGTAAGTAAAGAAAAAAGATACTCTGAAATAAATTTTCAAAAAAGTAGCATGATTCATTAGTATACTTGCAGCTCTTTAGGATTTCTTGTTATATAAGGACTTGCTGCATTTCTGAAGCTAATGTCCTTTAACTCGTAAAGAAACTTCTATTGTCCTTTAACTGGTAAAAACTTCTATTGGGAGTTTCTCAATCTGTTTTCCAAGTTTTACAGATGAGGGATGGAAGACATAGAGAAATTAATTAACTTCCCAAGTGTCATAAAGCTCATTCAGTGGTTGAGCCAGGATTTGAACTGAGGCTGAACTGAAATATTTTCTTTCCATGAATATGGGCCCATCAGCATAAGTATCTAGATTTCAACATCTGGATTATATGTGGACCAAATTCAAAACCAGATTAACGACTCTTAACGGCATTACTAAAGATCACTTTATTCTTTGGCAATATTTTCCATGTGATTAATAAAAATTAAAAAAAAAACTCATACAACACAGCTTGGGTGGTAAAGTAGAAAATTTCAAGATCACAGTAATTATTTTCTTAATATTCTCCTTCCCTAGTCTCTTTTCCCCCTTCAATTTAGCTTTTAATTAATACCAAAGCTGGCTGTTTAAGACATAGCTTGGTCATGCCATTCCCTTTTTAAGACTTCCCATTTCTCCTTGCTTCAAACATGATGAAATTTAAAGATTCATCTTGGGCAATAATGCCTTCATAAGCCTTGGTCCTAAATCAAACTCCCCCATGACTTTCTTTTCCTTTGTTCATTTTCTCCTCTCTGCCCAAAACCCCATTAACCATCTTACCCCTGTTTTCCCTACTCTATCCTCACACTT
The DNA here is from genome assembly GCF_042477335.2 of Ovis canadensis. NCBI lineage: Eukaryota > Metazoa > Chordata > Mammalia > Artiodactyla > Bovidae > Ovis > Ovis canadensis. Next base: position 61,148,483 of record NC_091253.1, on the reverse strand, counting down.
CTTTCTGATTTGCATAAATATACTCTCAATCTCTATCCCTGTCTCTCTGTATCTTGTTTTCCTCTTTGTCTCTCTTTCTCTCTCTCACTCTCTCTCTCTCTCACTCATTAATACCTAAAAGAATTAATTATTTTACAACTTTCCATCTGCATCCCATGGCACTGTAAGTCTCTGTTTGTTACAATAGATCATCTTTTTTTGAAGCTATTTATTTATGAAATTTACCCCTTTCACTGAGATGACAACCCAGAAGTCTAGGGCTGGATTATTTATCTGTCTCTGTCTACCAGCTAGGGCTTGGTATATATTAATAGAAAATGCTTAATCAGTGTAGTTGCATTAAACTAAACTGACCAGTCGAACTGAAACAATTTTATTCCAAGTTCATGAGAGAATTAGAGACCATGCACAGCTCTGATGCTTGAACTGTTTCTACTAGAAATGGATTTCAGTCATTTCATTCCTTTGCATCTTGCACAGTGCTTTTCAGTGCACCATAAATGTAGTATCTGATTTATTTTGAGCAATTAAGCATATCTCTCAGATCTAGCCAATATCTACAGCAAAGTCAAGAATAAACCCAGTTTTTTCAAGAGGCCATGACATGGAGTTCACATGGACTTTGAGGCCAGTCTGCTGTGGTTTGCCTTCTTACTCACTTACAACGTGTGACCTTGAGGGAGTTAACCAAGTGCCTTATTTTCTTCATCTGTAGGATGAAAATTACATGAGTGCTAACTTAGAGGAATTATTGGGAGAATTAAATAAGCTTATACATGCAAAGTTCTTAAAAATGTTCCTGGAATATAATGATATTGGCAAAAGGGTTAGCTAAGATTATTGTTTGCTGTGATTTCCACTTTTTTATACCTAACTCTGTACCCCTTTGTATCTACTGCAAGACACTCTCAAGAAAATAGTTGCTTTACCATACAAGGAAACGCCAGAGTAGTCAGAATCATCCATATACAGTGCTTTTATTCCTTAAATTTGAAAGAAAACCTCAAGCATATATTCTTGAACTCCCTCAATGTCCTAGAACACATTTGATTTTCTTTGTTTCCTCTAGCTTTGTTTATTGTAATACTTTTCCAGTGCAAAAAACACTATAATCTAAAAAAGTAAAAACATGATCTGACCTCATACATGAAACTCCTGTTTCTCTAAATCAAAATCTGTTTTATAGTGAGCTAAATAAATATGCAAAATAATTTAAAATGCTAGGCGTTTAATGGTGTCATATTTAACGCACAATACTAACATAAGATTTATCATGAAAATATAGTAGCAATATTTCATTTCCATTAGTGCTATTATTTCCTTGTAATAAAGTCTTAAACTACTGAACTTTTCACTTTCCACATCTTAAATTTCTAACACATTTCTAATAGACGTAGAAGCTAACCTATATTTCTCTTTCTCACCTCACTGTTGCTTGTTTGAACTTTTTCGAATTTTCTTTCATTTCCTGACTGGATTGCCTTTCTTTTCTGGTGCAATAGGATTTTCATTATAGTTTTTGGATGGCTACTTGTGACATAGAACCAAACCCAAAAAGATTCATCACGTATCCAAATAAATCTGACTTTCTCAACTTTTCCTCTTAGCTTCTGCATAGAAGACAGCTGTGGATTTCTTTCTTATTTGCAAGCACTCAATATAAGTTGAGACTGTAGATTCTAAGAGTAGGGTATGTGAGCTATTTGTGCTAATATGGTTTTTCTTTTTTAAATGTTTTTATTTAAAACACATTTACTTCTAATCTCTTTCAGACTGTACTAGTATTTTAAGTTTTATGGCATTAATTCATCTACTTGTCAAACCTGCCGACTCTTCCTTATGGTGATTTTCTTGTGAGGTTTGCAGTTTGTTAGAGTGAACTTATTCTTAGCTTGGTTTTTAAAATCATGTTGGAGTTACAAAATGCCCTTTGCTTTGAAATGATGGTTCACAGTTTTTCGCTTTTGCTTGAGACACAGGAGAGTCAGTGATTTTGGACTAGGTTTTAAGGTTAATTTCTTAAATCTTGTTACCTGCACCCCCTAGGTAGTACAATTTAGATCCTGCATCAGCAATGATTCATACTTAATATTTTAATTTCTCATAGTGCTTCAAACACAAGTCCCAGATAAATGGCAAGTTTGTTTACATTTTCCCCAGTTAATTGTTTGAATTTTTCTAGGCTATTAAACTACAAGTCATTGGAGATTTTGTGTTTTATATAAGACTCTTGGATGAAGCTTCTCTTTTTATTGGCATTTGGAATGCCAGTGAAATGACCATTTCTCTAGTCTCCTTTTTATTAAAACGTGTCTCCAGTTAAGAAGGCCTATGTCCTTTCTGAAAGACAAAGTGAAATAACTTGGTATCAGCTTTCTGTGAACTCTCTCACTTTGATTCCTTTCTTTCATGTTCTTATAACACCTGGTGGTTTCTGTCTTTAAAGTCAATTGTAATGTATCATCCAATATTTTAGATTATTTTTAGTTGACTCTCATAAGCTTATTCCATCATGGGGCCAGAAGTCTCATTGCTATGTATTGTAATTCTGTAGACTTCCTAGCCATCTGTTGGTCATTTTTCTTAGAGCTGAGGGTGCCCTCCATCCTCTCCTGCTGTACCTTGTTCAGCTGCTTGAATCATGTCTCATTTTCTGCCATGATAAAATTTTATACCTTGACACCAGAGGGATTCCAGACCAATGCATGGGCTTTATTACAGCTCAGTCACTGAATAAAATATCTATCCAAACCTCTTCCACTTTGGTCAGATCTTATGGATTTGACAATTGTTTGTCTATAATAGCCAGAAAAAAATTATATTACCAATACCTCGAGATAAGATGACCATAGCATCAAAAGAACCACAGCAAAGACATTGAGAAGAGCTAACATGAAAGCGATTTGTCGAAGAAAGAGGCAGCACACCTAGGGGAGAGCATCATGATGTCAGTGCTTCCACTGTAGATGGAGAGGAGGTGGAGCAACTTCCTCATCAGAAAAGAGATTCGCAGAAATGACCATGAATGACTGCGAGACAAAACTGTAAAACTTATTTATATCTAACATGATTGGCACATCACCCAGTGATAGCTTTGTGATCTGATTATTTTCAACATTCCTCCAAAGATCAAACAAACAAAAAACCAAGAAAAACCTAACCAGTTATGGCTCTTCATAGGTTCTGATATCAAATATGAAAAGAAAAGTCACCAGCCCCAAATATCCTGTATCCTGTATCAAACCTAGACTGGAGATTCGTTTTTTACATGATAGTATACATGTTTCAATGCCATTCTCCCAAATCATCCCACCCTCTACCTCTCCCACAGAGTCCAAACAACTGTTCTATACATCTGTGTCTCTTTTGCTGTCTCGCATACAGGGTCATCATTACCATCTTTCTAAATTCCATATATATGTGTTAGTATACTGTATTGGTGTTTTTCTTTCTGGCTTACTTCACTCTGTATAATCGGCTCCAGTTTCATCCACCTCATTAGAACTGATTCAAATGTATTCTTTTTAATGGCTGAGTAATACTGCATTGTGTATATGTACCACAGCTTTCTTATCCATTCATCTGCTGATGGACATCTAGGTTGCTTCCCTGTCCTGGCTATTATAAACAGTTCTGCGATGAACATTGGGGTACACATGTCTCTCAATTTTGGTTTCCTTGGTGTGTATGCCCAGCAGTGGGATTGCTGGGTCATAAGGCAGTTCTATTTGCAGTTTTTTAAGGAATCTCCACACTGTTCTCCATAGTGGCTGTACTAGTTTGCATTCCCACCAACAGTGTAAGAGGGTTCCCTTTTCTCCACACCCTCTCCAGCATTCATTGCTTGTAAACTTTTGGATCACAGCCATTCTGACTGGTGTGTATGGCAAAACCAATACAGTATTGTAAAGTTAAAAAAAAATAAATAAATAAAGAGCACAAAATAAATAAATAAATAAATAAAATGACATCAAAAAAAGAACAGTCAATAACATATTCAGTATTAGCCTATAACATATTATTGTGAAAATATAATTGATTGACTACTTAGAGGTGAGATATTACAGAGAATATCACTAGATATGGACATCTATATTATCGTTGATCTATCTGAAATATTAAGGTCCCAGTAGAAAAGGTAAGAGTGCATTCTTGACAAAGGAATGGTGGTGGTGGTGGTTTAGTCGCTAAGTCATGTCTGACTCTTACAACTCCATGGACTGCTGCCTGCCAGGCTTCTCTGTCCATGGGATTCTCCAAGCAAGAATACTGGAGTGGTTTGCCATTTCCTTCTCCAGGGGATCTTCCTGATCCAGGTATCGAACCTGGGTCTCCTGCATTGCAGGCAAATTCTTTTACCGACTGAGCTACAAGGGAAGCCCGGACAAAGGAATAGTACCATACAAAAGAGGAAATGCCCTTTAAACTAGTCTTTTATAATCCTGTAGTTGGTTATTAGTTGCATGGAGAAGAGGAGAGTGCATGCGTGCTCAGTCGTGACTGACTATTTGCAACCCCATGGACTATAGCCCACAAGGCTCCTCTGTCCAGATTTTCCAAGCAAGAACACTGGAGTGGATTGCCATTTCTTTCTCCAGGGAGTTTTCCTGACTCAGGGATCGGACCCACCTCTCCTGTGTCTCCTGCATTGGCAGGTGAATTCTTCACCAGTGAGCCACCTGGGAAGCCCCGATTATCAGTTGGAACCCTGGAAATCAGCATGGCAATTAGAAGACAGGAAGTGACTAGAAAAGGCAGGGTTTCTAATTTATATACAGTGATCCTCATCATCTATGGCTTCCATATCAACAAATTCTCCTACTTTCTAAATTCTGTTTCTAAGTCCCAAATCAATACTAGCAGCACCTTTATGACTATTGACAGAGTAGATTGCCTGTCATGCATGTTCCCAGATGAGGTCAAATAAGGCAACACTCTTCATTCTTGTTTCAGCTCTCAAAATATAAACAAATGTCCTTTTGTGGTCTATTCAGTGCCACATTTTTACATTTTTTGTGCTTTTTTGTTGGTGATTTTGCTGTTTAAAGTGGCCTCCAAATGTAGTGCCAAAGTTCTGTCTAGTATTCCTAAGTGCAAGAATGTTGCTGTATGCCTCACGGAGAAAATATGTATGCTAGGTAAGCATTGCTCAAGCATGAATTCAAGCCATGGCTTGTTGGCCATGGTTCAAGGTAAATGAACCCACAATACAATAGATCCATAGACAAGAAGAGGAAATTCGCTGATCTGCATATGTGCATCTGCTCTGGAAAGTGCTAAAGTAACATCTGTAGTGCATGACAAAAGTATAAACTGTCAAAGGTGTGAAAAAGAAGTTGAATTTGTATTTATGACACGGCTACCAATTTAAAAATGGCAGAGTGGACAGCAGTGTTGTGAACTGAAATCCAAAAAAGTTTATAGTCATGTTTCCCAGAGTCAAGAATATGTAACAGGGGTGTCCCTGGTGGCTCAGTGGTAAAGAATCCGCTTGCCAATTCAGGAGACATGGCTTCAATCCCTGCTCTCGGAAGATCTCACATGCCACTGGGCAACTAAGCCCTTGCTCCATAACTACTGAAACTGTGCTCAAGAGCATGCAGGCTGAAACTACTGAAACCCCAGTGCCGTAGAGTCTGTGCTCTGCAACAAGAGAAGCCCCCACAATGAGAAGGCCCCACACCACGATTAGAGAGTAACCCTGCTCACTGCAACTAGAGAAAGCCTTGCACACAGCCACAAAGACCCGGCATAGCCAAATAAAATAAATAAATAAATAAATAAATAATTTTTAAAAAAGAATATGTAATGTCCTTCCAGTCAGTCAGTCAGTTCAGTCGCACAGTCGTGTCTGACTCTTTGCGACCCCATGAATTGCAGCACGCCAGGCCTCCCTGTCCATCACCAACTCCCGGAGTTCACTCAGACTCACGCCCATCGAGTCAGTGATGCCATCCTGGCATCTCATCCTCTGTCGTCCCCTTCTCCTCCTGCCCCCAATCCCTCCCAGCATCAGAGTCTTTTCCAATGAGTCAACTCTTCACATGAGGTGGCTAAAGTACTGGAGTTTCAGCTTTAGCATCATTCCTTCTAAAGAACACCCAGGGCTGATCTCCTTTCGAATGGACTGGTTGGATCTCCTTGCAGTCCAAGGGACTCTCAAGAGTCTTCTCCAGCACCACAATTCTTGGGCACTCAGCCTTCTTCACAGTCCAATTCTCACATCCATACATGACTACTGGAAACTAGTGCTGATTACTTTGTGCATTTCAAGAGGCACTATTGAATGGAAAATGCTAAATTTGCAGGCAAGGCAGAGTCTACAGAGAAGTAAGGTTCAGTAAAATTCTTTAATATCTATTAAGTGTTACAAAAGAAAAAGATTATCTGGAAGAGCAGATTTACAATGTGATAAGACTAAATTGTTTCATGAAAACACCAGGAAAGAAATCTATATAAAACCAATGGTCTTCAAAGCCATGAAAAGACCATGAAATTATGGTCTTTCATTCAAAGACCGTGAAATTATTTATGATATAGATAGTAACTAAGGAGTCCATCAACAGAGGCACACCTAAAACAAGGTTATATATTGACCATCTGACAGGCATCTAACTCCATATTTCCCCAAGAGCAGTGGTTCTGAATGTCCTAAGTGCTTATAGCAACTTTATAGAATATTACTGTGAATAATGAGAATTGACTATAATGCAGATATTTAATCTGAATTGTTATAACAGTTCAGGAATAGTAAGTTAATATTTTGTTAATTACACTAAATAAATACCTGAAGTATATATTTAGTGTAATAATATATTTAGTGGAAATAATATATCTGAATGTTAAAACCAAACCACAGATTTGAGAAAAATGCCAATATACCTAACTACCAGGTATCTGGAGACCGTGTCATCTACTTGCTAAAAGCAATCAGACTATTTTCTAAAAAGAGTTGATCATATTTTCAGCTTTTCATCTGATATCTGACATCCAGTGTATCTCATCTACATATTATCATTTATTTCATGAACTATCAATATTTAATAACTTAATTTTACTTAACTGTCTATTGTAACAGATACAGAACTTTATTTTACTTATATCCTTTATGTCTGTTTTTTTTTCATATTAAACTATGAGCTTCTCAAAGGCAGGATCCATGTCTTATCTCTTTAATTTCTTTGATGCCTAACACAATGTATGGTACATAAGAACTGCTGAACACATACTCATTGACATAAATCCGGCAAGATCCTCTGTGACACACCTCCTAGAATAATGGAAATAAAAACAAAAATAAACAATTGGGACCTAATTAAACTTAAAAGATTTTTCACAGCAAAGAAAACTGTAAACAAGGTGAAAAGACAACCCTGAGAATGGGAGAAAATAATAGCAAATAAAACTACTGAAAAGGGATTAGTGTTCAAAATATACAAGCAGCTCACAAAGCTTGATACCAGTAAAACAGACAACTATCAAAAAGCAGGCAGAAAACCTAAACAGATGTTTCTCCAAACAAGACATACATGTGGCTAATATTCACATGAAAAGATGCTCAACATTGCTTATTATTAGAGAAATGCAAATCAAAACTACAATGAGATATTACCTCTTACCATCAGAATGGCCACCATCAAAAAAATCTACAAACAATAAAAGCTGGAAAAAGTGTGGAGAAAAGGGAACCCACTTGCACTGTTGGTGGGGATGCAAATTGATACAGCCACTATGGAGAACAGTATGTGTGTGTTAGTCATTCAGTCATGTCTGACTCTTTGCAACCTGATGAACTGCAGCACGCCAGGCCTCCCTGTCCATCACCAGCTCCTGGAGTTCACCCAAACCCATGTCCATTGAGTCAGCGATGCCATCCAACCATCTCATCCTCTGTCATCCCCTTCTCCTCCTGCCCTTAGTCTTTCCTAGCATCAGGGTCTTTTCAAATAAGTCAGCTCTTCACATTAAGTGGCCAAAGTATTAGAGTTTCAGCTTCAACATCAGTCCTTTCAATGAACACCCAGGACTGATCTCCTTTAGGATGGAGAACAGTACGGAGATTCCTTTAAAAACTAGGAATAAAACTACCCTATGAGCCAGCAGTCTCACTACTGGGCCCATACCCCAAGGAAACCATAACTGAAAAAGACACACGTACCCCAGTGTTCACTGCAGCAATATTTACAGTAACCAGGACACGGAAGCAACCGAGATGTCAATAGATGAATGGATAAAGAAGTTATGGTACATATACACAGTGGAATATTATTCATCCATAAAAGAGAAACATTTGAGTCAGTTTTAATGAGGTGGATGAACCTAGAGCCTACTATACACAGTGAAGCAAGTCAGAAAGAGAAGAAATTTCATATATTAACACATATATATGGAATCTAAAAAGATGGTACTGATGAACCTATTTTGCAGGGCAGCAATCAAGACTCAGACAACAGACTCAGTCTGTTCTCTATAGAACAGACTTGACACAATGAGTAAGAGAGAGCAAGGGATGAATTGAAAGAATAACTGAAACATATACATTCAGTTCAGTTCAGTCGCTCAGTCGTGTCCAACTCTTTGTGACCCCATGAATCACAGCGTGCCAGGCCTCCCTGTCCATCACCAACTCTTGGAGTTCACTCAAACTAACATCCATTGAGTCGGTGACGCCATCCAGGCATCTCATCCTCTGTTGTCCCCTTCTCCTCCTGCCCCCAATCCCTCCTAGCATCAGAGTCTTTTCCAATGAGTCAACTCTTCGCATGAGGTGGCTAAAGTACTGGAGTTTCAGCTTTAGCATCATTCCTTCCAAAGAACACCCAGGGCTGATCTCCTTCAGAATGGACTGGTTGGATCTCCTTGCAGTCCAAAGGACTCTCAAGAGTCTTCTCCAACACCACAGTTCAAAAGCATCTGTTCTTCGGTGCTCAGCATTCTTCACAGTCCAACTCTCGCATCCATACATGACCATTGGAAAAACCATAGCCTTGACTAGATGGACCTTTGTTGGCAAAGTAATGCCTCTGCTTTTCAATATATACATTACCATATGTAAAATATATAGCCAATGGGAATTTGCTGCATGAGGCAGGGAGCTCAAACCTGGTGCTCTTTGACAACCTGGAGGAATGGATGGGGCAGGAGGCAAGAGGGAGGAGACATATGTATACCTATGGCTGATTCATGTAAACTGACACAATATCGTAAATCAATTATCCTCCAGTTAGATATATAATAAAAAAGAAAGCACTGAATAAATGTTTATTGAATGTAAGCAATCAACATGAGGGTCTCAGTGGTTAAGAATCAGCCTGCCACTGCAGAAGTTGCAGGTGATGCAATTTTGATTCCTGGATTGGGAAGATCCCCTGGAGAAGGAAATGGCAACCCACTCCAGGACTCTTGCTGGGATATTCCCAAGGACAGAGGAGCCTGGCAGCTACAGTCCATGCAGTCACAAAGAGTCAGACACGACTGAGTGACTTAAGCACAAGGACAATGAGGACTCAATAAAAACAAAAATGAAATTAAAAATATCAATAAGTGATAATAATAGATTTTTAAAAACCATGTTCAGAGTTCAATTCAAATTTCTCAGAATTAAGAGTTGGACTGTGAAGAAGGCTGAGCACTGAAGAATTGATGCTTTTGAACTGTGGTGTTGGAGAAGACTCTTGAGAGTCCCTTGGACTGCAAGGAGATCCAACCAGTCCATTCTGAAGGAGATCAGCCCTGGGATTTCTTTGGAAGGAATGATGCTAAAGCTGAAACTCCAGTACTTTGGCCACCTCATGCGAAGAGTTGACTCATTGGAAAAGACTCTGATGCTGGGAGGGATTGGGGGCAGGAGGAGAAGGGGACGACCGAGGATGAGATGGCTGGATGGCATCACTGACTCGATGGATGTGAATCTGAGTGAACTCCAGGAGTTGGTGATGGACAGGGAGGCCTGGCGTGCTGCAATTCATGGGGTCGCAAAGAGTCGGACACGACTGAGTGACTGAACTGAACTGAACTGAATTCCGGATAATCCTGTAATATGTGTTTTTAAGTTATTTTAATTATGTACATAATACATGGCTGCATAATTGTATTAAAAAACTAAATATTAAATTTATGTCATAATGAAAATGAAAGTGTGGAATCATTTGTCAGTCTCCCCATCTTACTCCCCCTCCCCATTTTTATATGCTAATTGAGAAAGTATGCAATATCCAAAAGATAAAATTTTACTTTGAGGCATATCTCCCAAGATAATCTATAAATATATTACTTCTATGCTGTACACTCTCTCTGCAATCTACTCAACCTAAAATGTGTATGATATTAAGTTTTCCTAATCAGTGAAGACATTATTATGACTGTATTTACCTGACCTTTGCATTCCCCATTTCCTGAGAAGTTTCTGGGGGAGTTCATGAATCTGTCATTTCAGTACACTCTAAAATATTTGCTCCAAAGAAAATGTAATTTTATCACCCAAGAAATCTTCAAATTAGAAATAAAAGGTAGATACTTATCACAACTCAGAAGTTGTCAATAAAGTGCATCCAGAGTTTAAAGAGGCTTAGAGAAACCCTCGGGAACAATCCCTATGGCAAAAATTCCACCCACCAGAAGGCTGAAAAGAGCAGCTTATAGTTCATATCTCAGCTTGGAAACAAATCAGTAAAAAGATCATCTGAAATGCAGAGCTAATGCCAACAAAAGATGTCACCATCATGTTAGCCACACAGAAAAATAAGGAAACATCCCGTGATGCCTTTACAGCTGCTTATAAAGTCTAGCACATCATCACTTGCTGTTACTAACAGCAAAAGAAACACACACTGCTCAAATTTCTTTTTAAAGTTTGGCTTCAAATGTTTGCCACTTTTTCTTATTGACTTCTTCCTTCCTTTATAGTTTTGAAAATTTTATAACCTCAATACTTTTCTATCGTATTCATTATTATGCAGGAGGGAAAAAACGTAAACTAGGTCACTTGGCCTTCTTTCATATTGTTTCCTCCAAATTCAATATAATTTTCATCCCTTAATGGTCAACATCCTCTCAGATCAGAGTTAGGCTGAATTCAAGCAAACCTCTGGAGAAGGCATGCATTGGAGAAGGAAATGGCAACGCACTCCAGTGTTCTTGCTTGGAGAATCCCAGGGGTGGGGGAGCCTGGTGGGCTGCCGTCTATGGGGTCGCACAGAGTCAGACACGACTGAAGTGTCTTAGCAGCAGCAGCGAGCAAACCTCTGCACAATTTTCTGTGTGGTTTTAGCCTTCTTCCAGACACTTACCTGTGTCTATCCACTGTAAGAAGCTACTCTACTTTCAATCAAAAACTCCTCTTTTCCCTGAGCTTAAAGTGAACTTATCTTTGGAGTTGATGAGTTTGGGGATAATTCACCATTTTTGTGGAAATAATTTCTGTGTATGGTTCCCAGGTGGCTCAGGTGGCTCAGATGGCAAAGAATCTGCCTGTAACTCAGGAGACCTGGGTTTGATCCCTGGGTCAAGAAGATCCTCTGCAGAAGGGAATGGCAACCCACTCCAATATTCTTGTCTGGAAAATCCCATGGACAGAGGAGCCTGGTGGGCCACAGTCCACGAAGTCATAAGAATTGGATACAACTGAGCAACTAACACTTTCACTTTCATGGAGAACAAGATTTTTAATGTAATCATTCCTTCAACAAAGCTTATTAAGTACCAACTCTGTTGTGAGTATACAATAGATAAATGATGTGAATACCAAAAAAAAAAAAAAAAAAGGTGAGATCAGTTCCTTCTACTAAAATGGTTTCTAAATGTAGAGGTCAAACTGTTCTAGGTAGTACTTATTAAAAGGATTAAGTAATTACAGAGAATAAGTACCACCAGAGATTGGGAGACAGGTCATGAGGAATCTAGATATTTGTGGATGCCTGTATGGAAAAGGAAGGATCAGATTCTGCCCTTGAAAGGATGTTAGGAATAAGATTCATGAAAAGCAGATGGATAAAAGGCATGGGAGGCCTTCTGAGTCAGGGGCAGTGAGGATTCCATGACTACTGCTATGATGAATGGAACTATCCTTGTTGAAGAGGAGAGTTGGTAGAAAGAAGAGAAAGGGAAATTATGGTAGACGCAGGAAGAAGGAGGAAGATTGTGGACCCTGGATGTCAAGTGCCTGCCAACTTTTTGATAGATAGATAAACGATATTCACTCCTTTCTTCATTACGTGTGTGCTGTGCTTAGTCGCTTCAGTAGTATCCAACTCTTTGCGACCCCGTGGACTGTAGACCACCAGGCTCCTCTGTCCCTGGGATTCTCCAGGCAAGAATACTGGAATCAGTTGCCATTTCCTCCTCCTGATGGTCTCCGCGACCCAGGGGTTGAACCCGTGTTTTTTTCATCTCCTTCATTGGCAGGTGGGTTCTTTACCACTAGTGCCACCTGGGAAGCCCCTATTCACTATACCCAACAGAATATTTTTGAACACTCACCAGACTGGCATTCCATAAGTAAGCCTGATTCACTTGGATTGGGAAAAATAGGACAGAACTAAACAGGAAGGGCCAGGAGAACAAGTAGAAAAACCATGAATTTGAAAACAACCACAACAACCAACCCTGAAGATTTTGTTGTTCAAGATAGTTAACAAAAGAGTATTGACCAAATTTAAGAAGGAGAGGTCAAAATCTGGGTGGCTGGAGTGTACGTTCCTGAACAGCAGGCCAGGAAAATGAAGGGTCAGATTTTGGGCTGTAAGTGATAAGGTCATTAAACCAAAAAGTGTGGGAGCCAAGAGATATGAGGAGGTATGGGTAACAGCTAAGAGGCACTGATGACTTCATACACACAAAGCTCCTACTCTGTCTTAGAATTAGCGCCCGAGGGCCCTACACAGCCTCTGCCTTGGTCAGGTTTGAACCTCCAGGTACAGAAAATGAAGGACCCTGGATGGAGAGAGGAGTCAGCAAGCCAAGATCAAGGTAGTTCCAAATCCAAACATCCAGAAATCTTCTGGAATTTTTGCCATGTATCCAGATATTCTGATGTCTTGTGGATGCATTCAGACTCAGAAAAAAGACCAGCTATGGGACACTTGGGCAATTGTCTTCTTAACAATAATGATTCCCAGTTCTGCTCTTGATTACAAAGTGCAGATCCCATGACTTTCAGGGCCTTCCCTGAGAAAAGCATACACTTTTCTGGGAACTGAAGCTTACCCGTGTAATAAACCTGCATATATTTCTTGTTTTCTTAGCAAATTGCTGCAAGTCATAGCAAGTTTTTCTTTTTTCCTACCCTACACTTCCCCCCCACCACACACAAAATCTTAGTAATGTTATAAATGGAATTTCATATGATGCTTTCAAACTATTACGTTATCATATTATAATAGTGCCTTTCAGACATATGTACACAGCATTTAGAGATCCATAGATAGAAAGAACAAATATTTCTTCCATGAATAGAGAAATCTGTACTATTGGGTCTGTTTTAAATAAATGTAAGAGTGCAATGGAAAAAGAAAAAGACCAAAAGATTATTTTGGGAATCAAGGAACTCAGGGACTGTGTTTCTAAAACTGGTAAAGTTTCACAAATCAAAAGACCTTAATCAGCTAGTGGGTTTGTGAATCTAGATTACCAACTTGGAGTTCCCCACCCCTTTGCTACTTATTAATTATTCATACTGTCTCAGGCTATAAAATTAAAAGATATTCTCAATTATTTAAAATAGCAAAAATACCATTAAATTTTTATGCTAGAATGTGCTTGTTATTCACTACTTGTTTAAAACAGGAAGTGAAGTGAACTTTGGTGTCTAAGGGGCAAGCCTATTACCCACTGTGTCAAATGTTCGCCTTATACTATGAGAGATGCTATAAACTTCATTCTAAACGCAGGGTATGTACTAAACTAGCAATATTCTCTTTTATTTCACAAGCAAAATTTGGAAAGAATATCAGTCATTTGAATCTTGGCCAAATATTTCTAAGTTCCCAGAATTTGAAAGGGTCACCCGGAACTTTTAGTTTTAATAAGTCAAGGAAGTTATGTTTAAGGTCAGCGCAACAAATGGGCCACGCTTTATCATGAATTTCATGAAGCAAAGGAAAAATATTCTTTTTGTGAAACTTCACTGTTAGGTTTCAGACATTGTCCCACTGCTTTTGAACAACAGCTGAGCAGTAGGCTGTGAGACAGCGTGGTACCAGCGGATACATGGGAGCCAGGGAGGCATGTTTCCTTCTAGTGTCTGTGGGATGTTGGCTAATTCATCTACACTCAGTGGACTGCTTTTCCCTTATTAGGAAATAATGGTTGGGGACTGAATAGTTTCTGAGATCCCTTTCTGTTTTAAAACCTGTGAGATAATAAATCCTTCAAGTAAGAGACCAACAACTTCTTAAGGAGCAGGGTTCTCTCTTATCCTTGTCTATACCCAGCAGTGAGAATGGTCCCTGACAGTCAGATGAAAGGACCCCAGGACACACAAGGGAGAACACACAAACATTTACTATGTGTGTTCCATGTCTGTGGCCAACAACTGGACTATGTATTCATTTTAAACTTAACATTGTGTTTCATCCTCACAACCATCTTTATCTGTAGTGTTTCGATTGCAGTCTTATAGCTACTTCATATATGGGTAAATCGGGGCAGTGTGATGTCAATTAAAGGATCTGAGTTTACACAGTAAGGGACAAAGATATGATATGAACAAAAATATAGATCCCATGGTACCCTTTGCTGTCCAGACACTGACAAGTATACTTTATATAGTATTATTTTGCTCCAAAATAATTTATTTGAGAACTGAACACATACACACCTACACTGGAAAAAAGAAACTAAAATGAGTTGAGAGGATGGATGTGGTTTTCAACTAGGCTCTAAACTTTTGCTCTCTCTTGGATCTCCTCTAAAACCACAGTAAATCAATCATCTGGCATCCTTGCAGGTCTCTCATGGGTCAGTAGGGGCTCCTGTACAGCTGTGTGTTTCTGGCGCAAGACAATAGCAGCTGCTCTGCCGTGGCCTCAGACCTGCTGCTGTAGCTGTGGATGTCACTGCGCCAGTACAAGTCTCCTTTACCTCCTTTGCAACTTGAGATGTTCTAAAATCATACTCTGCTTCATAAGCTTTCATGACCCACAGTTGAGAGGAAGGAGGAGAAAGTGGAAATAATGACTTTGTTTTGATATCCTCTTTGCAGTGTATCCTAAGCCAAATCTGATCTTGGATATCAGAAAAAGCCAATCCGCACTGGATTTCCCAGAAACTGGTACTCTCTAGTGGATATCACAGCCTTCTTATAGTATACTTTTTAGTAAAGTTACAGACCCATTTGAGAATTATGGAAATACTCTAAAATAATCTTATACAGACACACACACACACACACACATATATACTTTTCAAAATTTGCCCTTATTAGGGCACATGAAAATTTTTTCTAATTTATTTTTTGAATAATTTTTTCAAAATTGTTATAACTTTTATTGGACTATAATTGATTTACAATGTTGTGCTAGTTTCTGTCACACAGCAAAGTGAATCAGTTATATATATATATATATATATATATATATATAATGAATATATAAAGAAATGTCTGTTTAGATCTTCTCCCCATTTCTTGATTGGGTTGTTTTTCTTTATTTGACATAGAACTACATGAGCTGTTTATATACTTTGGAGATCAATCCTTGTTGGTTGCTTCATTTGCAAATATTTCCTCCCATTCTGTGTGATTGCTTTTCATTTTGTTTATAGTTTCCTTTGATGTGTAAAATCTCTTAGTTTTAATGATCAGTGACTTGCACTATTGTATTAAGTTTACACTGGAGAAAACGTTCCCTCTCAGATTAATTGTGGCTTTGATAAATACCAGAAAACAAGTTACCTCTAGGATCATCCTGATGATGCCTTTGGTCTGCTAAAATATTAACCTGCTAAAAATTATCAAAGGCTTTTAAGTTGAATTAGGTTCTTGATAGTTTCCAGCAAGTTGATACCTTAGCCCACCTAAGGATCTTTAAGATGATCCCAGAGATTACTTATTTTCTAGTGTTTGTAGGAGCCGTATCTAATCATACAGGGAACTTTCCCCCTCATTTGAACCTCTAACACTGTGATACAAACCACTGACCGTTATCTCTCAGCCTCGAATCAAGCAGGAGTCACTTAACTGATCCCTTGCTGTGGTCTGTTCTCCAAAACAGCGATCAGAGTGCTTTCTATAAAATGTAAATCATATTGCATCCTTCTCATGTGCAGAGTTCCCTAGGGACTTTTCAGCTTATTTAGGATAAACCCAAGCTCCAGACCAGAACCTACAGAGCCTCTTACCACCCTTCAACTCCATCTTCTGCAACTGTTGCCCATGCATCTCTCTCCCCAGTAGTTTCTTGCTGTTCCTTGAGTGGAATAAGTTCATTTGCTTCAGCAGAGCTTTGTAATTATATCCCCTCTGCATTTTCCCTCTTGCCTTGGTAGTAACATAACACTTTCCCCCACTTTATTCGGGTCACTACAAATTGCATCTACTCGCAGAGAGTTTCTTAATAGCCTGCCCAAAATGACATCACTCCTCCATTCTTCTACCACGTATTCTCTTTCTTCAGCTTTAGTTTTATTCATAAAACTTCCTTTTACCTGGACTTTTTTTTAACATAAATTTATAATCTGTATCCCTACAATAAAAAGTAAGTTCTGTGAGGACAGGAATGTGTCTGTCTCATAAATCAGTCTATCCTGAGACCCTTGAAGAGGTTTATTTTTTTTCACCTGAGACATTAAGTAAGAATGTAAAATGTACTTTTTTACATATGTTCAACATAAAATGTACCATTACCAACACTAAAGAAATATTAATCTTCTTGACATCATTCTCTCTTTTTAAAAATTATAGTTACTTTTCAGCTAAAATGAATTCAAACTTGGCTATACTGGTAACGTAACATACCAAGTAATACGTATGTGTGTGTTCAGTCACTTCAGTTATGCCCAGCTCTTTGCAATCTTATGAACTGGCTTCTCTGTCTGTGGGATTTTTCAGGCAAGAATACTGGAGTGGGTTGCCATTTCCTCCTCCAGGGGATCTTCCTGACCCAGGGACCAAACTCACAACTCTTATGTCTCCCACATTGGTAGGCAGATTCTTTACCACTGATTCTTTACCATTCTATGCCACCCAGGAAGCCATAGAATCACATGCCTCCCTGTCACATATTCCGTAATTTCCTGTATAGTAATCCTAGCTGAGGCTCTACAGGTGGGAAAGGTGAATTCATACCCAGCAAATACCTATGCCTGTGATGGTGAGTTGACACCCCTTCCATTATGAAAGGGGCCCAATGTATTCAACTTTCATTGAGTATCTGGTTGGTCTCCTGGATTAATAGTGCCATGTCTAGGGCTTACTGTTGGTCCGTGCTGCTGCTGCTGCTGCTGCTGCTGCTAGGTCACTTCAGTCGTGTCCGACTCTGTGCGACACCATAGACGGAAGCCACCAGGCTCCCCCGTCCCTGGGATTCTCCAGGCAAGAACACTGGAATGGGTTGCCATTTCCTTCTCCAATGCATGAAAGTGAAAAGGGAAAGTGAAGTCGCTCGTGTCTGACTCTTCGCGACCCCCTGGACTGCAGCCCACCAGGCTCCTCCGTCCATGGGATTTTCCAAGCAAGAGTACTGGAGTGGGGTGCCATTGCCTTCTCCTGTTGGTCAGTGCTGCTGGCTTGCAAAGGCAACTGTATTGAGCTTGGTAAGGGGGAGTCCCTATGACTTGGCTCACAGATGGTCTTTTTTCTATCACCATGGTCGCTCCATTCATGTATCTATCATTCCAATTTAAGGAGTGCTAATGGCAAAGATGAGAGGGAAAAAGTTGGCTTAAAGCTCAACATTCAGAAAACGAAGATCATGGCATCTGGTCCCATCACTTCATGGGAAATAGATGGGGAAACAGTGGAAACAGTGTCAGACTATTTTTTTGGGTTCCAAAATCCCTGCAGATGGTGACTGCAGCCATGAAATTAAAAGACGCTTACTTGTTGGAAGGAAAGTTATGACCAACCTAGATAGCATATTCAAAAGCAGAGACATTACTTTGCCAACGAAGGTCCATCTAGTCAAGGCTATGGTTTTTCCAGTAGTCATGTATAGATGTGAAAGTTGGACTGTGAAGAAAGCTGAGGGCCAAAGAATTGATGCTTTTGAACTGTGGTGTTGGAGAAGACTCTTGAGAGTCCCTTGGACTGCAAAGAGTTACAACCAGTCCATTCTAAAGGATATCAGTCCTGGGTGTTCTGATGCTAGGAATGGTGCTAAAGCTGAAACTCCAGTACTTTGGCCACCTCATGCGAAGAGTTGACTCATTGGAAAAGACTCTGATGCTGGGAGGGATTGGGGGCAGGAGGAGAAGGGGACGACAGAGGATGAGATGGCTGGATGGCATCACTGACTCGATGGGCATGAGTCTGAGTGAACTCCGGGAGTTGGTGATGGACAGGGAGGCCTGGCGTGCTGCAATTCATAGGATCACAAAGAGTTGGACACAACTGAGCGACTGAACTGAACTGAACTGAATGGCAAAGCCTGAGTAATGTCAACTGGCCACGTCATCTAATCTACTCAGTTCTTGATGGTCTCTTCATGGTGCATACTTTCCAGTTGTGTTGATAGGTGATATAAAATTTTTCACACTCTGCGCCTACTCCCATTTGTCCATTCCTATGTTTGTAGCCCAGACCTCCTTATCTCTAATCCCCTATGCCTTTTCCTTCTCAGGCCCTTGAGAAGACAGTCAGACCATTGACCATGGCCCAGGAATCTGTATTTATTTTCACCTTGGGCCACTTCTCCTTTCGCACAAGGTCTAAATTCAGATGCACTGCTCACAGCTCCATTCATGAGACAACCCTGTTGTCTTTCAGATCCACTCCTGAATGTGGTAGCATTCAATTGCTGTCCATTTCCAGCTTGGACCAGCACTCTAATAGAAGGGCCATGATCAATGTCACTCAGATGTTGAGTCTGATAGGCTGGAAACAGCTGATTTTTCCACCTTTCCAGGTGTACAATCACTTGAGCTAATGGGTTCTGGGTCCCTTTGGAAGGACTGAGGGAACTCTTATAGTATATATTTGCCACAGGGTTGCAAATTCTTTCTTCCTTCAGTGAAAATATTCTAGATCTGAACATTAGCTCAGATCTCAAAACTTGATAACCGCATACTGACTTTTGATTGGGGTGATAACTCTAAGCCTCCTGCTTGACTATTATTTCTTATTGTCTCTTTTCTTTTTAATCATAAATGCTAAATAGCACCCTTTCCCCCTAAAGTCTCTTCTATTTATAATCTCCATAATTTCCCATAGGTTAAGGCCCATTGGTTGTTCCTTCAACCTTGCTGGTCACAAAAGTGATTGCAGTGTTCTGAATTCTGCTGGTTCACAACTGCCACTTGAATTGCCTCTAATATTTGGAGGACATATCATCTTTAAGGATGCTAAAAAGCCCAGCTGTGTGGATTGGCTAACTTTCTGTCATCTGTTGCCTATAGAGGAGGCCATAACCAATATTCTTAGTGATGCTGGTACCTCTCTCTGGAAGAATCAGATCACTATGTAATTGTGACCCTGAGTGAAGCAGAGAAGGGGGCAAGTTTGAGTGGAAGTGCGCTAGACTGCTGTGTCATCTAGTAAATGACATCACGGCCATTGGAGAATTTTCAAGCCAAAGCTAGACAACAGAACAATTCCTGTCTCCCAGGAATAAATCTGCCTCCACATCTTTACTGCACTTAATCACTGGCTGGGAGGAACCCAAGGAAGCATAGCCTTGGTACAGATACACTGATGAACTTTGGAGCATAACAACTGGGACTCTGGGTCAATTTTGGTCCCTATAGTCAGAAGTATGTGAGCTGGATTCCCATGACCACCATATAACCTAAGTGTTTATCAGCAATAACAGGTATGAATAAACTGTGATACATTAGTTCGGTGGAATACTACATAGCAGGTTACTGCTACACACAACACCATGGATGGATCTCACAAACAGAATGTTGAATGAAAATGGTGGCGCTAGTGGTCGAGAACCTGCCTGTCAATGGAGACATAAGAGATGCCAGTTCAATCCCTGAGTTGGGAAGATCCCCTGGAGGAAAGCATGGCAATCCACTCCAGTATTCTTGCCTAGAGAATCCCATGGACAGAGGAGCCTGGTGAGCTACAGTCCATGCGGTTGCAAAGAGGCAGATACAACTAAAGAGACCTAGCAGCAGCAGCAGCAAGGGAAAAAAAAACACATAGTATATGATTTCATTTATGTGTTCAACAAACAGAACAGATCCTTAATGTTAGAAGCCAGCATTAGTGGCTATCTGAAGGAAAGAGTAGAGTAGTGACAGGGACTGAGTACATGGGGGTCTTTTGAATTCCTGGTACTTTCCTATTTCTTAATCTACAAAATAATTGAACAGATATGTTCATCATTTTGTGATATTTGCCAAGCTGAATATGTATGATATGAGCTCTTTTTAATGTTATACTTCAACAGAAATTTTATTTAAATAAGATAATTACTTAAATATATCACAACCTCTCAGTTTTAGCTTTAATAACTTTGCTTCAGTGATTATCCTTAGACATATA
Organism: Ovis canadensis; assembly: GCF_042477335.2. Taxonomy (NCBI): domain Eukaryota; kingdom Metazoa; phylum Chordata; class Mammalia; order Artiodactyla; family Bovidae; genus Ovis; species Ovis canadensis. The sequence continues at coordinate 61,127,839 of NC_091253.1, read as the reverse complement.
TCCATGTGAACTTGTATGAATGTATCTGCTGATAGATTTCTAAAAGTAGATTTGCTGGTCAAAGTGAAGTTTTAAATTCCAATATTAAATATTAAGGTACCCCCCAAAATTCTATACCAACACCTATCTACTTGTAACCACACCTTGACTAATATTGAATATTGTCAACCATTTTAACTTTTTGCTGATCTTAGAGGTAAAATGGGGTCTGGTCAAAGTATACAGTATACTTTAATGATCACTAGCCAAATTAAACATATTTTCATGTGCCCATTGGAAATTCATATTTCTTCATCTGTGAACTGCCTGCTCTTTCTCTGTGTGCATTTTTGCATAGGGTTGTCTTTTTCTCTTGTGAACAGTTAGGAGTTCTTTCCCTATTAGAACTATTTTTCTAAATAATTTTGTTTATTTATTTAACTTTTTTGCTATGCTGGGTCTTCATTGCTGCTCAGGCATTTCCCTAGTTGTGGTGAGCGGTGGCTACTCTTCATTGAGGTGCACAGAATTCTCCTTGCAGTGGCTTCTCTTGTTGCGTAGCACAGGTTCTAGGGCATGTGGTCTTCAGCAGTCGCAGCTCCTGGGCTCTAGAGCACAGGTTCAATAATTGTGGCACATGGGCTTAGTTGCTTCGTGACTTGTGGGATTTTCCCAGACCAAGGATTGAACCCATGTCTCCTGCATTGGTAGGAGGATTCTTTATCACTGAGCCATCAGGGAAGCCCCCCTGTTAGAACTATTTACATTTCATCTCATTTGTCTCCTAACAGCACCCTAATTAATAGTATTGCATTTTTTATAGTCTAACAACAAGGAGGAATACTATCTCTTGCTGCAACATCCAGAGAGCATGTGTCTGAATCTTCTAAAAGTATTTAATAGTATCAGATTAATAAGGAAAAGTAAAAGATAACAGTGGCAGAGGAATAAATCATAGCCTTGGTTTTATACCACTTGAAACTACAACATTTTCTTCTTCCAGGAGTCCTCTACCATCTTGATTTTTGCAGTGATATTAAAGAGATTTTTAGTAGTAACTTTAGAAGGCAGGATGGCCATTAGGCCTTGCACTATTACTACTTAACTTGTCTTTTGCTTAAGAAGCTAGTTCATTTTTTTTGTCATTCGTGCTTGCCTAGTCATGTCCAACTCTTTGCAACTCTTTGGACTGTAGCCCACCAGGCTCCTCTGTCCATGGGATTTTCCAGGCAAGAATACTGGAGTGGGTTGCCATTTCCTCCTCCAAGGGATCTTTCTGACTCAGGGATTGAGCCCATGTCTCCAGAGTCCCCTGTACTGCAGGCAAATTCTTTACTTGCTTAACCATCCAGGAAGCCTCAAGAGGCAAATAATAGAAAATAAAATAAAGTAGAAAATAAAGTAAAATAGAAAATAAAATAAGAGGCTAGTAATAGAAAATAAATCTTATTTGCATTTTTCATTTTTGGTTACTCTTACACCATTTTCCCAAAATTTCTCACCAATTCTTTACTTTCTTACAACCACTTCTCCATAACTGTTAACCTTATACATTTATGACTGTGGAGCACAGAAATCTGTTGGAGTGCTGAAGTTCAAGGAGAATTTAATTTAATGAGATTGTATGACACTACTTGGCAGAGCTAAGAGGAAACTGAAGATGCATGTATCACATTTCCTTACCCATATTGTTATTCGCAGACTTAGTGTTTAGCAAAATTCCTTTAGGTAATGGCCCTTTAATGTTCCAAATGCTCAAAAACTGGGATGTACATTTTAATATCTAATTTTCTATTTTTCTATCGTGTTCCTTCCAACACATAGAATCTGAAACACAAAGGGTCTGACCTAATTTTCTCTTTTTCTTCTTGATTTTTTAAAAATTATATAGATCAACCTCTCCATAGAAATATTTACCATTGTTGACCATAATTCTTCAATTCTATGATACACATTATTTCACATTTTAATATTGCTGAAATTTGAGGATGTCTAACTGTTTGCACATCATCATTGAAATGATAGTTTTTTATTTATTTTGTTTTTAATGTTACATAAAATAACAGTACACTTTACAATTGATACTTGTAAATCTTAAATATGATAACGTTCAGTAATAGCATTTTTTAAATAAAATCCTTGAACTTTAGTTCAAGTTCAGCCTTTCTGTCTAACTTTTGCTCTCGTGATTTGATTTGGGGCATGAAAACAAAAACTTAGAGTCTGTCTAGCAATCAAGTCAAAGGAGCTTAGCTGTTGAAGTTTCTTTGTGGGGTTGTTAAATGCCTGTCTGAAATGTGTGAACAATTATAGAGATGTGATTGTTGGAGCCAGTTATTCGTTTGCAACTTGGGAAAGTATTATTAAAGTAATGATAATATTTTTCTCTTTAATACTTAGAGGGTTTTAAGCCAAATAATCCCTTGAATGTTTTACAGACTCTACAGATTACAACTATATCTGCTCCTAATAAAATCCATTTACCTTCAGTGACTATTTATAACTACCATAGGCAACACTATATAGTTAGAATAAGTATGCAATAAGGGTTAATTCTGACTAAAACAATAAGAAAAACTGGGAAGAAAATATATATTTGTTATTGGAACTTAACCAGGACAGCATAGCAGAGTTTTATTCTTGACTATTATATCTAGGTTTTTGCAAAACTAAACTCTCTGACTTGAGTATTCTGTTTCTTTCTCCTTTTGTCTCACTTCTTTCACTTCTTGCATACATGCATGCTCAGTTGCTTCAGTTGTGTCTGTCTGTTTGCAACCCTAGGGACTGTAGCCTGCCAGGCTCCTCTGTCCGTGGGATTCTCTAAGCAAGAATACTAAAGTGGGTTGCCATGCCCTCCTCCATGGGATCTTCCCGACCCAGAGATTGAACCCACATCTTCTGCATCTCCTGCACTGCAGGTGGATTCTTTACCCACTGACCACCTGGAAAGCTCTTTCACTTGTTAGTTACTGCCGTTTGTCTCAAGTTAACTCTCATTTCTTCTGGATAACCTCCCCAGTTTCTCCCAATCTGTCAACTGCCCCAGTTAAATATTCTCTGGCCTCCTGCACTCAATCTTCAGCAAACTGTGTTATAATTGTGTGTGTTGCTTTCTTTGTATTCCCCGCTAGACCACGAACTTTCTAAAGACAAGGGAGTGCTGCATGGTACCACTGTGAATCTCTTGTCTAGTGCAGACCTGGCCCATATAGATTCTTAATAAATAGTTATGGAATGAGGGAATAAAGTGCATGACTAGCCATCTGATCTGGAGTTCCTTTCCAAAAAAACAAAGAAAAAAAAATCTACAACTAACCCTTTTGGACAATCTTAGATGCTTGAAGCTATATCCACACAGGTCAAGGCAAGGAAAGCAGACCAGGTCGGTTTGTCTCAACATAGCCTCAGTAACCTTAGAGAGTCTTGTAAAGGTAGGCGCTACCTAAAGGTAGCTGACAACACCATCAACCTTTTTCAAACCTTGAGCAAATATTTGGCTTGTTATGACACTGTAAATAAATAACCACCCTAGCAAATGTCAAATGCACTGTTTTCCTCCTACTGATTCTATTACAAAACTCATTCCAAGGAAAGCCCCCTCAAAACCAAGTTTGTATTGCCTAAGCCCCTGCCTAATAGAACAACTGAGAGTGTGCAAGTATAACAAATATAAAAGAAGGATCCAAATCTATTAGTTGGCACTTTATAGGTGAGTAGCTTGTGAGAAAGTTCCTTCTACAATACAGTGAACTCCTGGTAACAGCTGAGGTGAAATGCCATAAGCTGAACATCATAGGAATATAGAACAAGGTCCTTGATAAAACCATGGAGAGAAGCCAGTAAGCATCACCACACCCGGGAATCATAACATTAAAATAATCCAAACACACCCCAGTGCTCTTTAATTTATTGTTTTGTTTTTAGTATTTGCTCTCAGTTTAAAAGAGTCTTTTCTTTTCTTTTTTTTTGGTGTTTTATTTTTTTCAGCTTTACTGAAGTACTATTGACAAATAAAATTTTAAGACGTTTAAAGGTGGTGACTTCATACATGTATATATTATGAAAAGATTCTTACCATCTAGTTAATGAACACAGCTATGATCTCACATATTTTTACTTACATATTTATTTATTTTTGGTGAGAACATTAACATTCTACTTTTTAGCAAATCTCAATTGTATAATACAGTATTATTAATAATCATCACATTTTTCATTAGATGCTCAGATTTTATTCATTGTATAGGTGAAAGTTTTTATCCTTTTACCAATCTCTTCCTATTTCCCCCAACCCCCAGTTCCTGGCAACCACTTTCCTTCTCTGTTTCTGTAAGTCTGACTTTTGTTTAGATTTCACATATAAGTAATACTATTCAGTATTTGTCTTTCTCTCTCTGGTTTATTTCACTTAGCATAATGCCCTCAAGATCCATCCATATTATTGCAAGTAGCAGAATTTTCCTCTTCATGGCTGTGTAATACTATATATTATATTAATAATATTATATATAATATCTTTATCCACTCATCCTTTGATAGACACTTACAATGTTTCCATATCTTTGCTATTGTGAATGAAATAGTTAAAAGGATTCTTGATTTCAGCAGTTAAACAAGCCAGTAGACGCATACTGTTATTAAGTAAAATATTTTTAATATTCAAAACTCCAACACATTAACTTGCCTTTTGTTGTGATAATTGTTCCCAAACCAAAATTCCAAAATTGCCCACATGTGGCAAAACAAATATCTGAACCCAGTGTCTTTAGTAACTTTAGGTTACAAAGTATGTGACTTTGTACAGTATTTTTGATCTTTAGATCTGTTGAGTCATAAAATTAATTAATGTACAATCCTGAAAATAACTGTGATCAAGGATCCATACAAATCCACTATTTAGACATGGCTTCGGTGCTTTCCCCATGAGACTTTCTCAATCAGTATAATGATGACTAATCGGCTGATTGTCACAGAATAATTAAATTCTTGCCAAACATTCAGCACAAGAATATGCTTATGCAAATCACTATTCTTGTTGTATACTCAATAGTTTTACCTTAAAACTTAAAGGAGTGTGTGTGTGTGTGTCTAAGATCGGGGTGGGAGCAATGTTTTATTCCTAACAAAAGGTGTAAAACTTGAAACGACACTTTTTAATAGACATCATCTGTCTCTTCCCTTGGCATCTTGGTTGAATTTGTCCATACGGGCTGGACTTTTTCCCAAGGACGAAGTAACAAGCTGATGTAATGTTCATTTTCAATTCGAACTTGGCATTGGAAGGATAACAAAGTGAAAGCCAGATTCTTCCAAAAACTAATAAAAACATGAGCTGTGCCAAATACCCCTAAAATATACTGGGCAGCCCAAGGACACTGTCACTTAGTGCTATCAACATAGGGCAGATTTTGCCCCTGCTCCTCAACAAGACTCTCTATTTATAGGAAACCTAGGAGGTCCCATCATACACAGTACAGCTCACACAAGCCATACCATCTAACGTCCACTTTTCCTGGTCCACAAATGAAGACAGCAACACTTTGAAGTTTAAAGTCTAAATCATCATGGTATAGGAATGCTATTGTAAATAAATCCAGTCCTATGTGTTTCCTCTACCAAGTTACTGGTTATGCCTTGTATTTTCATCGCATGTATTTTTGTGGCTCTCCATCCCCAACTATTAAATAAAGATTGCTAGACGGAAATCTTGAAATGACACCTGTCTGAGGAGATCTGCCTTAGAACTGAGAGATGAGATTTTTAAGAATCTGGGAAAATGTACTTTGAGAGGCCAGGTTGAGGGGTGAGGACTCCAACCAATTGCCTGGTACTTGCACAACCAGTGATTTAGAAACAATGTTTTTGATCTCAAAGTTATGAAGTTAAAATAATGGGCAATCACACCTTTGAATCTATTTTAGTTTTAACAATATTGAACAAGCTCTAGATGCTCAGAAGGAAAGTGTGGGCTCTGTCCAAAGATGTGTTGAACTAAGTTTGCAAATGTGGTTTAGAGCTTAATTTTTAAAGCAAATTAGAGTCATGGTTTTGGTGGCTCAGATGGTAAAGAATCTGCCTGCAACACAGGAGATCTGCATTCGCTCCCTGGGTCGGGAAGAACCACTGAAGAAAGGGGCTACCCACTCCAGTATTCTTGCCTGGAGAATTCCATGGATAGAAGAGCCTGGTGGGCTACAGTCCATGGGGTGGCAAAGATTTGGACATGACTGAGCAACTTTCACTTTCACACTTTTGGATTGTGTTGATTGTGATTATCAAGATTAAACTTACAGAGAGAATCAGTAAGTAGCTGTCTACTTATTTTTCTCCCCTTGCAACAGCCCAATTGATTCCCATGCTAAGAGGAAGTACTACTTACCCCACCCCCCTGGCTTGAACGAGCATTTCAGGTAAATGAGAATAATACAAAAGACAGGCACGTCATCTAAAATGCACTTTGCAATAAATGCTGGAGAGAGTGTGGAGAAAAGGGAACCCTCTTACACTGTTGGTAGGAATGCAAACTAGTACAACCACTATGGAGAACAATGTGGAGATTCCTTAAAAAACTGGAAATAGAACTGCCTTATGACCCAGCAATCCCACTGCTGGGCATACACACTGAAGAAACCAGAATTGAAAGAGACACATGTACCCCAATGTTCATCACAGCACTGTTTATAATAGCCAGGACATGGAAACACCCTAGATGTCCATCAGCAGATGAATGGATAAGAAAGCTGTGGTACATATACACAATGGAGTATTACTCAGCCATTAAAAAGAATACATTTGAATCAGTTCTAATGAGGTGGATGAAACTGGAGCCGATTATACAGAGTGAAGTAAGCCAGAAAGAAAAATACCAATACAGTATACTAATGCATATATATGGAATTTAGAAAGATGGTAATGATAACCCTGTATGCTGCTGCTGCTGCTGCTGCTGCTAAGTCACTTCAGTTGTGTCCGACTCTGTGCAACCCCATAGACAGAAGCCCACCAGGCTCCCCTGTCCCCGGTATTCTCTGGGCAAGAACACTGGAGTGGGTTGCCATTTCCTTCTGCAATGCATGAAAGTGAAAAGTGAAAGGGAAGTCGCTCAGTCGTGTCCGATTCTTAGTGTGTGCGAGACAGCAAAAGAGACACGGATGTATAGAAGATTCTTTTGGACTTTGTGGGAGAGGGAGAAGGTGGGATGATTTGGGAGAATGGCATTGAAACATGTATAATATCACATAAGAAATGAATCACCAGTCCAGGTTCGATGCATGATACAGGATGCTTGGGGCTGGTGCACTGGGATGATCCAGAGGGATGGTACGGGGAGGGAGGTGGGAGGGGGGTTCAGGATGGGTAACATGTGTACACCCGTGGCAGATTCATGTTGATGTATGGCAAAACCAATACGATATTGTCAAGTAATTAGCCTCCAGTTAAAATAAATAAATTTAAATTAAAAAACAAGAGAAAATAAAATGCACTTTGGCCAGTGTGGGCTATCAGAACAACATCAATACAATATTGTAAAGTAATTAACCTCCAATTAAAATAAATAAATTTATTTTAAAAAATAAAAAAAGACAATAAATACATTAATTTTTAAAAAGGACCTTTTATACCCTTCCAACCTTTAAAACAACTTCTGATGTGCTTAGCATATTAGTAAGTTCAAATGTGGGAACCCTGGGTGGATATAGTAAATAAGAGGCTTGAGGAAGTTAAGAGGGGCAGGAGAGAGTCTAGCACCCAGCAGACCAGGAACACATGACTACATCAGAATTCCAATGTTTGCTGTTTAGGCAAAGCACCTAAATTGATAGGGTTACGAAAAGATGGTCAGCTCTGTTAAGTATGTTCTCTATCACTATCATTCATTCCAGATTAGCACAATGAGGAAAGTTTATGGCATCAATCTCTCACTTTATTAATGGTGAACTCAAGGCAAAACAGTTATGTGACAGTCATCCAAGGTTGCAGGTTACCAAGAAGGAGAGTAGTAAGTAGGTCTCAGGACTCCTAGAGCCCAAGGTGATGATTTTGTACTCCATTCTTCCTCTCTGTTACCAGGAGCCAGCTGTGAATAGAGGGTCAAAGCTACAAGGGCCAGTAATGAATAAGACAGGATGGTGTGGTTTCGTACCCTCATCATTACAGACAGGAAAACCCTGTTGGTTGATTCCTACATGGCTGTGCTTGTTTTTTTTTGGTATATTTGTTTTACATATATGTATGCTGTGTATGTATGCTAAATGAAATGTTAGTCACTCAGTTGTGTCCAACTCTTGCAACCCTATGAACCGTAGCCCACCAGGCTCCTCTGTCCATGGAATTCTCCAGGCAACAATACTGGAGTGGGTAACCCTGCCCTTCTCCAAGGGATTTTCCCAACCCAGGGATCGAACTCAGGTCTCCCACGTTGCAGGCAGATTCTTTACCATCTGAGCCACCAGGGAAGCTGGTGTGTGTGTGTGTGTGTGTGTGTGTGTGTGTGTATACCTTTACCTACCTGTGAGGTTGGTAGAAACGTTTCTCTTTCACATTCTTCTGTTGTTTTTCCATTCTTGCACCAGGGGATTTAAAATGACTTCTCATAAATGTCATCTACACAGAAGGGAACTTTGAAAATGATCTGGGTATTCTTACCACAGAGAATTACACCTACCTCCATGAAAAATACAGTTTCTAATCTGGAGTTACGGTTTCCATGCTTTCCAACAGAAATAAGAAAGCTGAGAGGAGTGGTCCGGGCAATACTAATGCCAACTAAAGTTGAAAGAGGGAAAAAATCCACAATATCATTGTAACACGAGGGGACAGATATGATATTAGAATCTTGAATGTATTTTCATTTTTAAGTCAAAGTCTTGACAGTTCACTTAATCCAAATAAAGAATCAATATAAGAGGAAGTAACTTTAAAAGCAAGAACTAAAAAAACTAGACATTGAGAAATTGGCTTACTAGAACAAGAAATATAAAATTTTGGAGAATTTTAAATTTGTATAGCCTTACAAATTAAATTCTGTGATATATTTTAAGGATTTACCAAAATAACAAAAATGAGATGTTCAGAGAGTTCATCTGTATCACCACCACATCAATACAGAAGGTGTCACGACATTACCTTTTTGTGGTGCTATTATTCTCTCTGAAAATTAAATGCAATAAGTGCTTAAGTTCTCATATTTAATTCAGATTTCTGTACATGGAATCTCCCTGGCAAAGGAAGATAAGTAAACACCATAAATGAGCCACTGAGAGTGTCACAGATAGCACTTTAAATTAAAGTTCCTTGTGCTAGTGTTCCCTATTATCTCAGGGAAAATGTTGCAAGTGATAGGAAGATATTAAGCAACTGTTCCATTCTGCACCCACTAAAATATATGTTTCTGTTTTTAACTTAATTCTCTTGCTAAATCAAATCTGTTTCACAAATATGGAAAATGGCAAGTCTTGTCTTACTTAACAGTTTATTAGACAATATTTGGAGTTGAGAAATAACTTTTAAAGTGAAACAAGAACAAACCCATAATTTTTATTTAACGTGAACATATTAGAACACAGTAAGGCATAATTAAGACAATGAATGAGAACAGACTGTAAAGAACACAAACTCATCAAAATTTAATTGCTGAACAGTAAAATACCCATAAAAGTTTAAGTGGCACAGAGTCTTAAAATCAACTGGATGCTGAATGAGAAAATGCTAGTATCAATAAATCCACCTTCCAATAAAAATAAGAAAATTACCCCATTCTTTTAATTACTGTTTAGAAGTAAGATTCCTAGTAAGCCAAATTCAGGTCTCATTTTATTGAGGCAGATATGAGTCCTCTCTCCATGGTATTATCCAGGCAAGAATACTAAAGTGGGTTGTCATACCCTCCTCCAAAATCTCCAAAGATAGTCCCCAGCAATTCCTTCCCTCCATGTATATGCATGTTACCCCTCCCATCAAAGCTGAAGCCTATTTCCCCTCCCCTTGGATCTGGGTTGAACTTGTGAAATGCTCTGATCAAAATGTATGGCAGAAAGGATGCTATGCAGTTCTAGGCCTAGTCCTTAAGGGTTCTGGCAGCTACCCATTTCATTCTCTTAGAATCCAGTTATTATGCTATAATAAAGCTCTTTTTTAGGAGAGAGAAGCCTCATGAGAAGGCCTTAAAAGATGAGTGCCTTGTGGAAAGAGAGGGTTCGTGGGTGAGAACTAAGGCACTGATTAACAGCACCAATGCCTAGATAATCTGAGAGGACTTTTGGACCTTCCAGCCCAGCCCAACTGCCTGCTGAAAGCAGCTACAGCATTAACCAAGTCAGTACCATATGGAGCCTCCAAAATGCCCAGTTGATTCATAAAAACACAAGCAAATAAATACTCTCATTTTAGCACATTGTTTTGAGGTTATTTGTTACACGGCAATAGGTAAGTGAAACACAGAATAAAGACTATGCTTTGTAGCATTCTTTGCAGCTTGTTTCTGTTGCTTAGTCGCTAAGTTGTGTCCAGCTCTGCAACTCCATGGACTGTAGCCTACCAGGCTCCTCCCTCCATGGGATTCTTCAGGCAAGAATACTGGAGTGGGTTGCCATTTCCTTCTCCAGAGCATCTTCCTGATCCAGTGATCGAACCTGTGTCTCTTGCATTGGCAAGTAGATTCTTAACTGATGAGCCACCAGCAAAGCCCTCTTTGCAGCTGCTGCTGCTGCTAAGTCACTTCAGTCGTGTCCGACTCTGTGTGACCCCATAGACGGCAACCCACCAGGCTCCCCCATCCCTGGGATTCTCCAGGCAAGAACACTGGAGTGGGTTGCCATTTCCATCTCCAATGCATGAAAGTGAAAAGTGAAATTCACTTCGAGACCCCATGGACTGCAGCCTACCAGGCTCCTCCGTCCATGGGATTTTCCAGGCAAGAGTACTGGAGTGGGTGGCCATTGCCTTCTCCCTCTTTGCAGCTAGGTGTAGGCATATGACAAAGTCAGGCTAAAGGGAAACAAATAGAAATAAAGTGTTCATCTTCTGGGACTACTTCCCTTCCCACTGACTGGAGGACATGTTTTAGGGTAAAGTATCCTGCCTAGGCTGACCAGAGCAGCTCCCTTAGGCAAACCACCTGCCATGTGATCTCTGGACTGCTCCATAACATTTTATTTTAATTCAACTACCATTATTTTTGCTCTTTGCTGTAAGAGCCAAGGGCTTCCCTGGTGGTTCAGATGGTAAGGAATCTACCGGCAATGCAGGAGACCCAAGTTTGATCCCTGGGTCTGGAATATCCCCTGCAGGAGAGAAGAATGGCAACCCACTCCAGTATTCTTGCCTGGGAAAGTCACATGGACAGAGGAGCCTGGCAGACTACAGTCCATGGGGTTGCAAAGAGTCAGACACGACAGAGTGACTAACTATAACAGCCAAACCTATATAATAACTAATGTGAATTTTGTCCCCAAAGTAAGATACTTCTACTAAGGTGGATACTTAGCACTGTACTAGCAGTCAGTATGGGGACAGAAATGACACAAACAATGTAAGCTGGAATACAACTCTCCATGGCAAAACATTTGGCAAATACGTCACTTGCAATAACATGATGCTGCTGCTGCTGCTGAGTCGCTTCAGTCATATCCGACTCTGTGCCACCCTATAGACGGCAGCCCCCCAGGCTCCTCTGTCCCTGGGATTCTCCAGGTGAGAATGCTGGAGTGGGTTACCATTTCCTTCTCCAATGCATGAAAGTGAAAAGTGAAGAACTTATCGTCTGTTTACTAACTTTATAATTTTAAGGAAGATAATTGGGAAATTTTCAAACTATGTTGCGTATTGGCTCCAATTTGCCACTTTCAGCGAAGTCTTATGAGAGAGACGAGTTGGCAAAGTCTGGCCAGTCTGTAGGCAGACATTGCAGACAACACCGAGCTGCAGAGTGACTCATCTACTGTGGCCTTAAATAAGCAATCAAAGTTGACTGAGAGTTCAGTAACTTGAAATCTCACAGGATTAACAAAGTCTAACATACTTCTACACACAAATGTAAGAAGATATAAGAAGGGACATGAAAGAAGCAGCCTTATAAGGACTTACGACTGGGATGTGAAGTTTTTCTCAAGAACCTCCTGCTAAGGGTTCGCCATCACATGATAAGAACCAGCTCAGAGATCAAAATGAGACTAAAAATATTGCCTTCAAACGCAAACTTGTTTTTTTTTTTTTTTTAAGGACCTCAAAGTAGCCACTATTAAGTGGAAGAAGAGGAGGGCTAGGCTAAGTACAGAGGCAAATAAATAAAAGATCAGTGATTTCAGGCTTAAAACTGGTATCTAGAAACTGTAATTGGCTGTGCTTGCTGGTACTTGATAGGGATCAGAAGCAAGTCTGAAGTTGATTTGGTTTTGATGGAAACTGCAGTGCTTAAAGCCACCCAGAGCTCCAATCTATCCAAGCAGAATATGGGATACAAGAGATGTACAGTCTTGAGAACAGTATTCTCTCCATACCCAGTTTAGACATGGCCTGGGAATAAGAATAAGCAACAGAGAACTTCCTGGGGAATAATGTCAGGGACCAGGAGAGACGATTATTCATCCATCATAAAATAATGAGCCAAATTAACCTAAGTGAAAGTGAATGTCACTCAGTTGGAATACTGGAGTGGGTAGCCTTTCCCTTCTCCAGGGGATCTTCCCAACCCAGGTACTGAACCCAGGTCTCCCACATTGTAGGCAGATTCTTTACCAGCTGAGCCACCAGGGAAGCCCAAGAATATGGGAGAGGATAGCCTATCCCTTCTCCAGAAGATTTTCCTTTTCCCAACCTGGGAATCGAACTGTGGTTTCCTGTATTGCAGGAGGATTCGTTACCAACTGAGCTATCAGAGAATGGATTAATCCTTTATACTGGTATACTAGTCTATAAAGGGCCCACCTGTCTATATTTCCATGATGGATTTAAATCTTGCTTTCAAGCCAACTTCTGTCTCATGATGATAAACAATTGTAGCAGCCACTGGGGATAACCTTTATCATATCCAACCAGTTTCCTCACTTCCAGAACACACTCAGAACTTTTAATTGCAAGCACCCATTTCCCTCTGTGTGAGGGACTTGTTTGGTGTATATGGCTTTCATTGCAGGGTAGGCCAAGGGTGTTGGAACATTGGAACCCTCAGGTGTAGCCAGAGCCCACAGCAGGTGGGAGAGGAGACTACCAACTTCTTAAGTGCCTATGAGGTATGCTGTTCACTGTCTTCCAGAAATAACCTGGTGAACATGAGCCCCAGCTGTGCATAGCAGTAATTTGCTTACTAACACATCCTGTATTGGTCTCATTTCCACATTCTCCTACCAGAGAATCCTGGAATCATTTATAAAAACTATGTGTGTTAGATTTCTTTTCTCAGTGTCTGTTTACGGAGGGACCCTACCTAATACCCCAGCATTCAAAAACTCTTTAAAGTTGACAAACCAATTTTGTGTACATTTCTAATATAAACCCATTAGTGGAAGAACTGGAGGACATCATTTCAAAGACTGGGACCAGAGAATTTAAGTGATTTAATTACAACTGTTCACACTAGTTTTACTGGCAGATGGAAAGATTATCTATTCAGAACAATGGGCTATGTTTTTTGCAAGTTGTTTTTGTGGGGTTTTGCAATTTTTACATCTCTCTGGAAGATGAGTTTTATTTTATTTTATTTTTAATTTTATTTTACTTTACAATACTGTATTGGTTTTGGGATACATCAACATGAATCTGCCATGGGTGTACATGTGTTCCCCATCCTGAACCCCCCTCCCACCTCCCTCCCCATATCATCTCTCTGGGTCATCCCAGTGCACCAGCCCCAAGCATCCTGTATCCTGCATCAAACCTAGACTGGCGATTCATTTCACATATGATATTATACATGTTTCAATACCATTCTCCCAAATCATCTCACCCTCTCCCTCTCCCAGAGTCCAAAAGACTGTTCTATACATCTGTGTCTCTTTTACTGTTTCACATACAGGGTTATCATTACCATCTTTCTAAATTCCATATATATGTGTTAGTATACTGTATTGGTATTTTTCTTTCTGGCTTACTTCACTCTGTATAATCGGCTCCAATTTCATCCACCTCATTAGAACTGATTCAAATGTATTCTTTTTAATGGCTGAGTAATACTGCATTGTGTATATGTACCACAGCTTTCTTATCCATTCATCTGCTGATGGACATCTAGGTTGTTTCCATGTCCTGGCTATTAGAAACAGTGCTGTGATGAACATTGGGGGTACACATGTCTCTTTCAATTCTGGTTGGAAGATGAGTTTTATAATAACAGAAATAATAGAAAATAAAAAGGAGGCCTCCAAAGAGGAGACTTTTATTGGTAACAAATTATTCTAGAATAACCGTCCCAGTCTTCACCTCCTAAAATCCAAGCGCATGCAATTGCAGAAACTTTAAAGGAGTAAAACAAAGACAATGGAAAATCACACTAGCTTTAAACCATAGTAGCCCTTTAGCCATTACCTGTCTTTTTTAATCCTTTAATATAGAGCTGAATTTATTGAGAAGACCCATATAACTTGTATTAACAATCTGTGCTATGTTTTTAAAAATTATTTTCCTCTCTTTTGTAAGCAAGTAAAACCCATGCAAGGATACTATCATACAAAGATGCACACATATATGAACACACACACATGTAATTGTTAATCTTACAACAAGCTAGCATTTGGCAAATACAATTTCTGATTCATGAGATTGTGTTAAGGACCACCCAAGTTTATACTGATACAGTAACCACCCTTTCTCATTGGAAAAAAAGAGAAAATTTTACAATCCCTCCACCCTGATGGTGCTCTCTGCCAAGGAAACTTTCCAATTACAGACTCATCCTAGTTGATCCTCAATAAACTCTTATTGAAGTTAATTAACCCAAAATAGTGACTCAATTTTAATCCTTAGAATTCAATTTAAGAATATGATAGAATCTTCAGTTATTGAATGAAAAGGTAAAGCAGATTTCACTATATCTCCTAGGAATTCATAAATTTTAATTAACATTTCAAAAATATACTTTCTTATTATTAACTGTATTCTTTTTATCTCTTCTCCCTGAGTAAAAATTTAGGAGATCTTAAACTTTTGACATTTTGAACTCAAGTTTGATAAATTTAATATGGCTTTTATTTAGGATGAGGCATTTCTCAAAATAGGTCCTAAGAGTGAGTTCATATAAGAATTACCTTGAAAAACATTTTATTTAACAAGGTTGGATTAGAAAATATGCAAACTTTACAACTTAGTATTTATAAGGCTCTACCAAGTAAAAACCAACCAACAAACAAAAGTCATCTTTGACTTTATCTTTTCCAAAACTATCTTAGGGTAAAACCATTTTTCTTTTTTTAAGTCTTTATTGAATTTGTTACAACATTGTTCTGTTTTATGTTTTGTGTGGGTTTTTTTTTTTTTTGCTAAAAGGCTTATAGAATCTTAGCTCTCTGAGCAGGGATCAAAGCTGCACACCCTGCATTGGAAGATGAAGTCTTAACCACTGGACCACCAGGGAGGTCCCCCATTTTCCTATGTAATAAGAATCACATGTTAGCATTCCACAGCATAAGTATCTATGCACTGTGTACAGGGACTTTAGAAAAGGTAGAAGGAGGAGATGAAAGAAGAGAAGAGAGAAAGAAAGAGAGATTATGGAGTAAAGAAAAAGTGAGAGAAAGATGAAGGAAGAAGGGAGAGAAGGAAAAGGAAGAAAGGAAATAGAAGACATGAAGATAAGGGATGTGGGAAGAAGCCACAACATGCAGGGTGTTACAGCCATTAAGAAAACTGCTGCTGCTGCTAAGCCACTTCAGTCGTGTCCGACTCTGTGTGACCCCATTGATGGCAGCCCTCCAGGCTTCCCCATCCCTGGGATTCCCCAGGCAAGAACGCTGGAGTGGGTTGCCATTTCCTACTCCAATGCATGAAAGTAAAATTGAAAGTGAAGTCGTTCAGTCGTGTCTGACTCTTAGAGACCCCATGGACTGCAGCCTACCAGGCTCCTCCATCCATGGATTTTCCAGGCAAGAGTACTGGAGTGGGGTGCCATTGCCTTCTCTGATTAAGAAAACTAGAGGCTTCTAAATAAACTGAGAAACCATTGTGAGTTTTAAGCAGGAAGTTACATTCATTCCATCATTTAATAAATGAATTCTGACTACTGTGTGGGTAAGTCTCCTACTGTGGTAAGAGACAGCGGGCATGGGGGCAAATGGGGACATGACAAATTGTTGAGAAGAGAGATGGTAGTGGCCCTGAAGATGGGAGAGTGAGCCATTTTAAGAAACATTTTTAAACATTTGTATTCAAAATTGATACCATTTTAGTAATGCTACATTTCTTTGTTGTTTGTTAGCATACACAAAGTTCTTAAAACAGCGCTTGACATATAATAAGTATCCATTCATGTGAGCTCTTTAGTATTAATAATGGGTAACTCCTAAACTCAGAGTTTATTTCTAGTGCTTAACACATCCTAACTATTTATTACACATGGATCAAAAAACATGGGCTACAAAACATATCAAGTAACAATGCTATTCATCCAGTAGTTACTGAAGTACATTTGAATGACCAGAATAAATAGATTTATAAAAGAAGAAAGACAGAAAAATTTAAGTTTTGAATCTGAAGCCAATTGCAGAGCAGTAGCCAAATAGTGAGTATGAAAGCCCTGGACTAGATTTCAGGACAAGTAGGTTCTCATCCCTCATCTGCTGCTTATAGACCATTTGATCTTGGTCACATCACTTAAGTTCTTATCTAATTCCTTCTTTTGATTAAGAGAAATATATATCAGTATTTCTCTTTCTTGCTTATAAGACAGATATTATAACTAAATATGGTAATAATATCGGTGAAACAACTTTGGCACTACAGGTTCCAACCATTATTATTTCCTGCAAATAGTTGAGAAATATAGATTACCCTGAATTCCTTCCTATTTTTCCATTTCTTTAGCCAGAATAATGAGCATTTGGAAATCATGTTCGTCTTATTTGCTTAGTGTTGGCCTGTCACTGTCCAAGTTCCATGCTCTGTGATAGTCATAAGAAAACAATATTTCCTGAACATTTACTCTAGCAAACTCTTCTACACACTTTGCCTGCAATAACTAATTTAACTTCACAATAACTCTTTGCAGAGGGTACCATCACCATCTCTCCTTTAGAGGTAAAGAGAGTTGAAAACACATGAAAAGATGCTCAACATCACTCATTATTAGAGAAATGCAAATCAAAACCACAATGAGGTACCACTTCACACCAGTCAGAATGTCTGCGATCCAAAAATCTGCAAGCAATAAATGCTGGAGAGGGTGTGGAGAAAAGGGAACCCTCCCACACTGTTGGTGGGAATGCAAACTAGTACAGCCACTATGGAGAACAGTGTGGAGATTCCTTAAAAAAAATTGCAAATAGAACTACCTTATGACCCAGCAATGCCACTGCTGGGCATACACACCGAGGAAACCAGAATTGAAAGAGACACATGTATCCCAATGTTCATCACAGCACGGTTTATAATAGCCAGGACATGGAAACAACCTAGATGTCCATCAGCAGATGAATGGATAAGAAAGCTGTGGTACATATACACAATGGAGTATTACTCAGCCATTAAAAAGAATACATTTGAATCAGTTCTGATGAGATGGATGAAACTGGAGCCGATTATACAGAGTGAAGTACGCCAGAAAGAAAAACACCAATACAGTATACTAACACATATATATGGAATTTAGGAAGATGGCAATGACGACCCTGTATGCAAGACAGCAAAAAAGACACAGATGTGTATAACGGACTTTTGGACTCAGAGGGAGAGGGAGAGGGTGGGATGATTTGGGAGAATTGCATTGTAACATGTATACTATCATGTAAGAATCAAATCGCCAGTCTATGTCCAACGCAGGATACAGCATACTTGGGGCTGGTGCACGGTGATGACCCAGAGAGATGTTATGGGGAGGGAGGTGGGAGGGGGTTCATGTTTGGGAACGCATGTGCACCCGTGGTGGATTCATGTCAATGTATGGCAAAACCAATACAGTATTGTAAAGTAAAATAAGGTAAAAATAAAAAAGAGGTAAAGAGAGTTGAGGCCCAGAAAGTTCAATCAACTTGCTCAGAAAAAAATAAATAATAAATAAATAAATAATAAGTGACAGGTGTGGGCTTTGAATTCATGTAGTCTGGTTTCAGGATGTCTGCCCCCTAAATCATCTTCCCATAATAGTCCGTGCATGCTAAGTCACTCAGTGGTGTCCGATTCTGTGCGACCCCATGGACTCTAGCCCACCAGGTTCCTCTGTCCATGGGATTCCCCAGCAAGAATACTGGAGTGGGTTGCATGCCCTCCTCCAGGGGATCTTCCTAATCCAGGGATCAAATCCACGTATCTTATGTCACCTGCATTGGCAGGCGGGTTCTTTACCACTAGCGCCACCTGAGGGACCACCAACATGAGACACAGTGAGCTTTTGTGAAACCCTCTGATCTGCAAATTCCAGCTGTAAGCATTATGCAGTGCATTCAGTGCCATTTCAAAAGGCATTCACAGGAGTTCAGCCAATTTCCTTCACATGTTTGCTACACGCCCAAATGGGTTTATAGTTATGGTTATAATTTCCACTTTAATTTAACCAAAGGCAGTCTGAATTTTCAGAAGCAAAGGAGATTATTTTCATCCTTTTAATTTCCTCTAACATCTAGCCATTACTCCATTTGGTTAGCATGTACAAATGTGAAGGGAGATTAACGTGGTCTGGAATAAAGCAAATCCTATGAGCACTCACTGACCTAATACCACATTTGGGAGGAGGGCCTTGTTGTTATTGGAAACTAGCAACAGCCCTATACAAATGTTGAAAAGAAGTTGCTTCCCCACGGAACCGTCACTGGGACTGAACTTCCCACCATTATGCCTCAAAATTCACTTTGAGGAAAGGTCTTATACTGACTTGAGGCATTATTCAAGTCAACATTTATCAAGCCCTTACTACTTTATACCCTATATACCAGCTGCAATTCTATTTATTCCTTAGTGCAAAGATTAACGTCATTATACATGTGCCAGGCATTGTATTAGAAAATAGTTTGAGTTAATGAAACACTCCCGCAATTGGCATACCTGGAATTTCTCATTACAAACATGGAGAATTTGACAACATGAGTGACATGGAATACTGTTGGCTCCAAACCATTCCTTGAGGAAAATAAAGATTTCTGATAACCGTAAAAACATGTGGAATGCGGATTGCAGCATTTTTAATTTACCATTGACAGGAAAATATGCACTGCTTCTATAAAAATGTAAGATCCAAAAAATTATTCTTCCCCCCAAAATAAATGGACAGATCTGTCCAGAAATGAAAGGTTCTGTCTTATGCCCAGAGCTCAGCCCAGGTCATTAAGCACACCACACGTGAAATGTTTGAGGAACAAATAAACATCTTCTAAATAATTATCCTAGTTAAGTCAGGCTGCTGTAACAGACCATCATAAAATAGGTACTTTATGAACATCAGAAATTTATTTCTCACAGGTCTTGAGGCTGGGAAATCCAAGATTAAGGTGGCAACATACTCAGCATCTGTGAATAGCCTGCTTTCTGGTTCATAGATGGCCATCTTCTCACTTTGTCCTTGGCAGAAGGGAGAGTTCTCTGGGGTCTCTTTTTTAAGAACACTAGTCACATTCATGAAGGCTATGCCCTCATGATCTAATCACCTCTCCAAACCCCCATCTCCTAATGTCATCCTACTGGAGGTTAGGGTTTCAACACATGAATTTTGAAGAGACAGAGACATTTAGTCCATAGCAATAAGTGGGACACATGAACAAATTCCCTGATTAATCCCTAATGAATCAGATGATTGCTTTTGTTGTTATTTAGTTATTCAGTCATGTCTGACTCTTTGTGACCCCCTGGACTGTAGCCCACCAAGCTCCTCTGTCCATGGGATTCTCCAGGCAAGAACACTGGAGTGGGTTGTCATTGCTTTCTCTGGGGATCTTCCAGACCCAGGAATCAAACCTGGCTCTCAGGCAGTTTCTTGAATTGCAGGTGGATTATTTACCACTGAGCCACCAGGTACCCAGTTAATCAGATGACTGTTTGCAACCCCATGGACTGTACAGCCCATAGAATTCTCCAGGCCAGAATACTGGAGTGGATAGCCTTTCCTTTCTCCAGGGGATCTTCCCAACCCGGGGATAGAATCCAGGCCTCCTACATTGCAGGCAGATTCTTTACCAGCTGAGCCACAAGGGAAGCCCAATTAATCTGATGCACTAGATTAAATAATAAGGAGAAGGAAATGGCAACCCACTCCAGTATTCTTGCCTGAAGAATACTGTGGAAAGAGGAGCCTGGTGGGCTGCTGTCCATAGGGTCACACAGAGTTGGACACGACTGAAGCGACATAGCATGCATGCATGCATTGGAGAGGGAAATGGCAACCCACTCCAGTATTCTTGCCTGGAGAATCCCGGGGACGGAGGAGCCTGGTGGGCTGCCATCTACGGGGTCCCACAGAGTCGGACACGACTGAAGCAACTTAGCAGCAGCAGCAGCAGATTAAATAATAAGATGAGGAAATTTGAGATAACATAGATGTGATTCTACATCTTATCCCAATGCTGCAATGTGATATGCAATAAAAACTAAAGCAAATGAACAATTGAAAATAGAGTTGACTCTTGGTTGCCCGTGCTCTTGGAAGCAAATAACAAGTAATAGGAAAGGAGTAACACTTTCTTCTTTTCCAAAAACTATTTTTGTACATGTAGTACCACCCACACAACCAACAACAACAAAATCAAAGTTTACATGCTGCTGTTTTTAGGGTAAATTTTGTATATCCAGACTTTATAGACTCTGCAAAAGTGGGTCCCTAAACTTTATGTTAGCCTCTCTGAAAGGAACTCTCCATGATATCATTTGGTCTGCTTTCTGACTTCTCCACACATCTTGAGCTTTTCTTCCTCCACATATTCACTTATGCCTCCATGACTTGAGTGCTCTACAATTCACTTTCCAAAATTCTGACCACTTTCAAGCCCCAGCTCAGATCACATACCCTCCACAAATTTATCCTTCCATGCTGGCCAGAACTGACACTTCCATCCTTATTTAACACAGTAATTCAACACTTAGCAAGCATCACTTTATATTGCTGGTCATTTCTTATATGAGAAGGAACACATCATATTTAAATTAAAGAATTTTAGATCTGTAAGAATTTATAAGTCAATTGGGTCAATACTCTCATTATACAGTTAGACAGATGAAGCTACTAATCTAAACTAATTAGTGAAAAAGTCAGAACTAAACTCAGTATTGCATCTTCAGTTCAGTAAACTTCCCAATATACCATGCATCTTAAAATTAAATACTTAAATTTTAAGCATTAATTTTATTTAAAAAAATTAAAACTTTTTAATATGTTACATACACATCACTACATAATTAACCCAAAATTCTCATTTTGAAAAACTTAAGTTGTCATATAATAGATTTAAATGTTCATCTAAGCTTTGTTTAGCCTAATAATAAAATGTGCTTTCACTTAACAAGTGAGAGAAACAAAAAGGGGTGGGTCCAAGAGTGATGAGGAAGAGACCTCTTGGGATTGAAATCTTGCTGTAAATATTCAACAATCTAGATAATCCACAGAGAGACTGGGAAATTAATCTGTTCCTTTAGAAGCCCCATCTCCTTCTCATCTTCTTGAAAGCTGGCGATTTGGATTCATAGACAAGTGGTGCAGAGCACGCGGGTTTGGTTCTTATGAGGAAGGTTTTCATCTGTTGGACTGGAATGCCCCACTATTTCTAGGAACTGTGTCTGGAACAAAATACTTCCTTGTGATGCATCTAAAATTAGTCATTCTTATTAGACGAAGGGAAAATTTTGCAAAGGTTTTTCCCATTCAGATGATGACTCCCCTGGCAGAGAAGGTTAAGATCCTGTGAGTGGGTTGAGTTGAATGCCAACTCCTGGTGCCAGATCACAGGGTCTCTTCGTAAAATTTATGGTTGGATATATCTCCTGGAGCAAAGTGGTCCATGGATCAAGAGAGCCAAGATCTCTCTATTGAAGAATTTTCCTAGGTCTCCCTAGTTTTTTTGTTTGTTTGTTTTGTTTTGTTTTTTGCTTTTTGGGGGGATTTCCATTCCTGTTTGGAACCTAAGCAAAGTTCTTTCATCTCATCTTCTTCCAAGGGAAGTTCTCTTCACTGCTGGCATCCTGATGACATTAATCATCGGGAATATCATGATTACCTTCTACACTCATCTAACTCTTTTTAAGACTATTTAGCTTAAGAAATCTATCCTTGACTTCAGCTGATTTCTTTAACATTAAATTAAGTATCAAATAATCATTTGACTCTTCTAATTGTCCATTGTTTCTCCATTATTCTTTTAGGCCAACTTCTATCTTCTGTAAGCAACAAGAACCACTCAACAGTTTATATTGAGGTTACAGACAAGACTTAATAAGCAGACAATGCCTCATACAGAAAAACACTCCAGCTATATCTGGCCAGAAGTTTTGTCCAGTTAAGTGACAGCCTATGAAATGTAGTACAATAAATGAAGTTGCAGTTAAAAAAAAAAATCTAAAGAATCCAAAGAGTTACATGCTATGAAGACATCACACAAAGCTATGAACCTAGTTGCAAGATCAAGGCTAGACAAAGAATATTTTTGAGTGGCTAAATAAAATAACAGTTTTGGTTATTTACTTTATCTGAGCATGTAGTTTTCTTGATACCTTTAAGACTCTACCACACCAAAATTACTATTCAAATTGCTCATACATATTTAATTTTTCCTTCTGTTGTTTTATAACAGTGGCTACCTCCATGTCAGCATAAGTATATTTTGAGTAAGATTTCAAGTCTCACTAGGGAAGAAGTGTCACTTAGACTCAATGGATTTTAAGATTCTTTCCAAATTCAAATATCACAGTTTACCTGAACAAGCTTTACATGGTGTCTATCAGGGTATCTTTTACATATTTATGTTAGATAATAAGTGCCTAAAGGTAATGATAGATATTTTTGTTGTTCAGTCACTAAGTTGCATTACAGCTTTTTGCAACCCTGTGGACTGAGGCCAGGCTTCCCTGTCCTTCATTATCTCTTAGGCTTTTCCCACACTCATATCCATTGAGTCAGTGATGCTATCCAACAGTCTCATCCTCTGGTATCCCCTTCTCCTTCTGCCCTCAATCTTTCCCAACATCAGGGTCTTCTCCAAGGAGTCAACTCTTCACATCAAATGGCCAGATTATTGGAGCTTTAGCTCCAGCATCAGTCCTTCCAATGAATAGTCAGAGTTGATTTCCTTTAGGATTGACTGGTTTGACCTCCTTTCAGTCCAAGGGACTCTCAAGAATCTTCTCCAGCTGCACAAAGGAAGCATCAATTCTTCAGCACTCAGCCTTCTTTATGGTCCAACTCTCACATCTATACATGACTGCTGGAAAAACCGTAGCTTTGACTAGACAGACTTTTGTTGGCAAAGTAATGTCCCCACTTTTTAATATGCTGTCTAGATTTGTTATAGATAAATATTTAAATCCAAGCAAATTATGATTCACAATTTCTCTAACTTAAATACTGACTGAAAATTTATAGGCCTTGAGCATAGTTATTTTATAAATACTATTGCGTTTTCACTGGTTATACTGACAATACCATATTGAAAATGCAACAACGTGATGTGTTGAAAAAGCGGCTATATGATATTCTTTATGTTATTTTCTATTCAATACATTTTGGAAAAGTGCACCTGACTTAAAATAGGCTTGCCTCCCTGATATGTGCCCACTTGAAGCTCTCACACTCCCCCTGAGACTTCCTTTCTGCCTAGAACCAGAATATGCCCTCCCTGCCAACAATTTTGGGAAGAAAAAAATTTAAGAGAATTTTCCAGTCCATACAGTAAGGAATCATTTTCCATTTTTTACGTGTATAAATAGATTACTAATTCTTTTCAGGTTTTTCTTGTTTTTACAATTGCTTAAGCATGGATTTTGCTGTCTGCACATCTTTAAGAAGTCATCTTTTAAACTACACAAACAATATGGTTTTCTTTACCTTCTCCAACTGCCAGCAAGCGTAACCATGATACAAGACGACTGAAGAACAAGGAGGCCCCTGGCGCTCTGGTTTCAGCAAGAACCAACATTGCATGTAATCTCTAGAGTTGGACTAAAATTCCATGTTGTGCAGCTCCAGAAATTCTCTATAGAAAGGACTGAGTGGTGAAAATGTTTTTGGAAGTGGATTCTAATTGGTTTGTCTTAAACCTACTTTGAAGAGCAAGCACACTGAATTTTACTTAGGTTGCTTAGATTGTGCATTTATTAGAGGTGACTTGGAGGAGATTGTGCATGGAAATTTACGATGGGGTCAAACCCTTCTCCCCAAGTGCTACACCTTGGCAATGCCACTGCTAAAGCTCTCAGAAGTACAGCTACTCAAAGTCAGTGTTTATTTAATAAATGAGAGTCAGGTCAAATCCATTGGCCACCCACATGGTTCTGCAATTTCATATTTCCCTGTGAAATGACTTGGAGGTTCAAGCTGGATCCTACCCTGACTCTGACGCCAGACAATAATACTTCCTGTTCAAACCTCTTACTGAGTACAGAGCAGAGCTGCTTTGCTGAAAGTTAACACATGTGATGGAGAGAGTGATTCTGTATTTTGTTTTAATAGACGATCGCTTTCTATGACCCTGCCTTTTCAGTGAGTCATCTTTTAAGACATCATTTCCTTCTAATGCAGTTTTTCTCATGATTTCTTCTTAGTCCTATGGATAAAAATTGCATATGGTGAAATTTTTGCCTGAACATTTTAAAAGCTTAGCTTGTTGTTAGTTTCTGCTTGCTCCTCGTGGGCCTAGTTTTCTCTGTAAATATATTGTAATTTGGACTCAATTACATTAGAATCTGCTTCTCTGTAATGGAAAGGAGTTAGTCGACTGTGAACTAAACTTGTTTTGATAGCTGGTAACTTTGAACTAAAGGGACATTACTGTTATCAAAACAGCAACTAGCTTTTCTTGGAAGTAGAAACTGACGTGGTCTTTTTTCCCAGATTTTTTGCCTGAGGTCGTATCCCTTAACTACAGACACACTCTCTGTGCTTTACTAAGTCTCCTCTCTTTCAAATCTCATAGACCAACTATAGAAAGATCTGATTCAGGCAGAGTCCTCAAAAGGAAACAGTCTAGGGCATCAAAAGACCATAAATTCAACCAGGGTCGTGATATTTGGAAACAAACTTAAGTCCTAATCTTGGAAGGAAAATATCTGAATTTCAGATCCAGTCCAATTTTTGAGGCTCTTTGCTTTTTAGATAGGGTGGAGAGATAGGGCTAGTCCATACACTTTCAACTCAAATCATATGGGAGAACATTAAGTTCTTTTAGTTTTACTAGGAAAAAAATGTCTGCAAAAGTATTTTAACTGAGTTATAGCAAACATAAAAACCCAGTTAAATTTTTCCTATGAAGCTTTTGGCATGCCTACATTCTAGATTTTTTTGTAATGTTGTCAGAATTAGAAATTGAAATTGGGTCAGACATTAATAATAGCCAATCAAACTCTGATAAAAATGTAGTCTCATTAACCTTAACAACGTCCATTAAAAAAAAAAGTGGATGAGGGCACTGCAGAATGGAGCCACTATACCATCATCAGCAGTGGAGATGTTTTATTTATGATGTGGTCCTGTGCTTTAGAGTACAGTGATATTATTCACAGTCAAATTCTAAACACATTAACAATTAAATCATTGTGCTTGCTTATCATAGTTTAATAAAAAGAGAACGGCTTGTGAGGATCACAATGCTGAATCTGAAATGTTGACAAGATGTATTTATCTTCTATTCCTCTTGCCCATCTTCGCATATGGCATTAAAGAAATGCAAAGTGTATCAAGTAAAAAATGATAAGGCCTGTAGGAGACCTCAGTGGAGGAGGAAACATTTTAAATAAATTTTTAGTTCAGTTTAGTCCCTCAGTCGGGTCCGACTCTTTGCAACCCCATGAATTGCAGCACGCCAGGCCTCCCTGTCCATCACCATCTCCCGGAGTTCACTCAGACTCACGTTCATCGAGTCCGTAATGCCATCCAGCCGTCTCATCCTCTGTCGTCCCCTTCTCCTCCTGCCCACAATCCCTCCCAGCATCAGAGTCTTTTCCAATGAGTCAACTCTTCTCATGAGGTGGCCAAAGTACTGGAGTTTCAGCTTCAGCATCATTCCTTCCAAAGAAATCCCAGGGCTGATCTCCTTCAGAATGGACTGGTTGGATCTCCTTGCAGTCCAAGGAACTCTCAAGAGTCTTCTCCAACACCACAGTTCAAAAGCATCAATTCTTTGGCACTCAGCCTTCTTCACAGTCCAACTCTCACATCCATACAGGACCACAGGAAAAACCATAGTCTTAAAGAAATATAGAAGAGTGATTAGTGAGGTAGCTGAATGCAGGAGCAATAACTGAAAGCTCAATTATCTGCACTTTCAGTTAGGATACCCAAAAAAATCAAGTTGATTTACTCTGTGGGGAAAAAAAAAAAAAAAAAAAACCCAGTATGTAAGTACCAGAGTTGACAGAAGGACAAGTAGAGTGAGGCTCAGAGCTGGGATCAGGGACAATGAAAGTCTATAAGAAAAATAAAATAAAATAAAATTGTCTATATGACTAGATAAATTCCACTTTCCCAACAATTCTGAGGAAACCAAGTTCTAATTTCTAGTACTTCAGTTCATCAGTTCAGTTGCTCAGTCATGTCTGACTATTTGTGACCCTATGGACTGCAGCATACCGGGCTTCCCTCGCCATCACCAACTGCTGAAGCTTGCTCAAACTCATGTCCATCGAGTCAGTGATGCCATCCAACCATCTCATCCTCTGTCGCTCTCTTCTCCTGCCTTCAGTGTTTCCCAGAATCAAGGTCTTTTCCAATGAGTCAGTTCTTTGCATCAGGTAGCCAAAGTACTGGAGTTTCCACCTCAGCATCAGTCCTTCCAATGAACATTCAGGACTGTTTTCCCTTAGGATGAACTGGTTGGATCTCCTTGCAGTCCAAGAGACTCTCAAGAGTCTTCTCCAACATCACAGTGCAAAAGCATCAATTCTTTGGTGCTCAACTTTCTTTATAGCCCAACTCTCACATCCATACATGACTATTGGAAAAGCTACAGCTTTGACTAGACAGACCTTTGTCAGCAAAGTAATGTCTCTGCTTTTTAATATGCTATCTAGGTTGGTCATAGATTTTCTTCCAAGGTCACCATCTGCACTGATTTTGGAGCCCAAGAAAATAAAGTCTCTCACTGTTTCCATTGTTTCCCCCATCTATTTGCCATGAAGTGATGGGACTGGATGCCAGGATCTTAGTTTTCTGAATGTTGAGCTTTAAGCCAGCTTTTTCACACTCCTCTTTCACTTTCACCAATGTGGATCTTTAGTTCTTCATTTTCTGCCATAAGGATGGTGTCATCTACATAACTGAGGTTACTGATATTTCTCTCAACAATCTTGATTCCAGCTTGTGCTTCTTCCAGCCTGGCATTTTGCATGATATATCCTGAATATAAGTTAAATATGTGGGGTGAAAATATACAACCTTGACATACTCCTTTTCCTATTTGGAACCAGTCTGTTGTTTCATGTCCAGTTCTAACTGTTGCTTCTTGACCTGCATACAGATTTCTCAGGAGGCAAGTAAGGTGGTCTGGTATTCCCATGTCTGGAAGAATTTTCCACAGTTTATTGTGATCCACACAGTCAAAGGCTTTGGTTTAGTCAACAAAGCAGAAGTAGATGTTTTTCTGGAACTCTCTTGCTTTTTCCATGATCCAGCAGATGTTGGCAATTTGATCTCTGGTTGCTCTGCCTTTTCTAAATCCAGCTTGAACATCTAGAAGTTCAGAGTTCATGCACTGTTGAAGCCTGGCTTGGAGAATTTTGAGCATTACTTTGCTAGCATGTGAGATGAGTGCAATTGTGTAGTAGTTTGAACATTCTTTGGCATTGCCTTTCTTTGGGATTGGAATGAAAACTGACTTTTTCCAGTCCTGTGGCCACTGCTGCATTTTCCAAATTTGCTGGCATATTGAGTACAGCACTTTCACAGCATCATCTTCTAAGATATGAAAGAGTTCAACTGTAATTCCACCACCTCCATTAGCTTTGTTCTTAGTGATGATTTCTAAGGCCCACTTGACTTCACATTCCAGGATGTCTGGCTCTAGGTGAGTGATCATACCATCATGGTAATCTGGGTCATGAAGATTTTTTTTTTTTATAATTCTGTGTATTCTTGCCACCTCTTCTTAATAATGTCCATACCATTTCTGTCCTTTATGGTGCCCATCTTTGCATGAAATGTTCCCTTGGTATCTCTGATTTTCTTGAAGAGATCTCTTTCCCATCCTCTTTTTTTCCTCTATTTCTTTGCATTGATCACAGAGGAAGGCTTTCTTATCTCTCCATGCTATTCTTATCTCTCCATGCTATTCTTTGGAACTCTGCATTCAAATAGGTATATCTTTCCTTTTCTCCCTTGCCTTTCACTTCTCTTCTTTTTGCAGCTATTTGTAAGGCCTCCTCAGACAGCCATTTTGCCTTTATGCATTTCTTTTTCTTGGGGATATTCTTGATCCCTGTCTCCTGCACAATGTCACAAACCTCTGTCCATAGATCTTCAGGCATTCTATCAGATCTAATCCCTTGAATCTATTTCTCACTTCTACTGTATAATCACAAGGGATTTGACTTAGGTCATACCTGAATGGTCTAGTGGTCTTCCCTACTTTCTTCAATTTAAGTCTGAGTTTGGCAATAAGTAGTTCATGATCTGAGCCACAGTCAGCTCCTGGCCTTGTTTTCACTGACTGTATAGAGCTTCTCCATCTTTGGCTGCAAAGGGTATAATCAATCTGATTTTGGTATTGAACATCTGGTGATGTCCATGTGTAGAGTCTTCTCGTGTGTTGTTGGAAGGGGGTGTTTTCTTAGAAAGGCTTTATCTATCCTAGGACTCTCACAAGACTTCAGTGCGCTAAGAGACAGGAAAGTACTGTATGTCCTTGGGTCACTTCCCCGAGATGCATTGTCCCTGAACACATGTCAGTGCTTTCATTACCAAGAAGTAAACAGAGAAAATCATGGCATCCAGTCCCATCACTTCATGGCAAATATATAGGGGAAAAAAGACAGACTTCATTTTCTTGAGCTCCAAAATCATTGTTGACAGTGACTGCAGCCATGAAATTAAGATGCTTGCTCCTTGGAAGAAAAGCTATGACAAACGTAGACAGCATATTAAATAGCAGAGACATCACTTTCCAGAAAAGGTCCATATAGTCAAAGCTATGCTTTTTCCCGTAGTCATGCATGGATGTGAGTTGGACCATAAAGAAGGCTGAGCACTGAGGGAATTGATGCTTTGAACTGTGGTGCTGGAGCAGACTCTTGAGAGTTCTTTGGACAGCAAGGAGATCAAATCAGTCAACTTAAAGGAAATCAACCCTGACTATTCATTGGAAGGACTGATGCTGAAGCTGAGGCTCCAATACATTGGCCACTTGATGCAAAGGGCTGACTCATTGGAAAAGACCCTGATGCTTGGAAAGACTGAAGGCAGGAGGAGAAGAGGGTGACAGAGGATAAGATGCTTGGAGTGTAAGCCAACTAAGGGAGATAGTGAAGGACAGGGAAGCCTGATGTGCTGCAGTGCATGAGGTCACAAAGTCAGACACGACTGAGCAACTGAACAACAACAACAACAACAAAACAGAGGAAATATTTGTCTCCATAAGGTTTTGTTAGTGGATAAAGGGGCCTGCTTTCCACTGACTCCTACACATTGAGGGATTCCTGAAAACAGAGGCTAAAACACACCCATGTCTACACTTTTAGTTGCCATTATCCATATGTTCCCTTTTTCCTCTTCTTACCTTTCCCTCAAAATCTTACCGGTCTATATAATTCAAATACCCTCTTACACCCTAGACCTTACTGAAAAGATCCAATCCCAAGTCTGTTAAACTACTGACTTGCTTCAAGTCTAGGATTTCCTATTGTCTTAAGCAGGCAGAACTTAATAAAGCTTCTTATCCCATTGGAAGCACATATTTATTTTTCTAAGGGAATGGAAGTATGGTCAGCCTGAATATACTCTATCAGGTTGTATTAGCTGTCAACAAACTTTTACTGGAGATGTGATAGTATGAGAAGAAACCCCAAGAGAAAACTTATGAGCCTCCATCTGTACTTCTTTCAGAACCCCCAGTATAGCGTAAATTCTACTCACCCTTGATGAACAAGGTCAGTCACTCCAGAATATACCCTGCACAATTTTCCTGTTTTCCAGTAACATGAAACAGGCAACTTGGAAAACAGCTACTGGATGTAGCTGAGGTATTATTTGTCCTACCATGAAGAGGGTATTGGTGGCACTGCCATTCATCGCCAGATCCACTTGTCATCTATGCCCTGCTCTTACCAGTGCTGTACAGGGTCCTCTGACTGCCCAGGAGTTACTTTTTGCTCAGGGCCTATATCCGATAGGTTCTGAAAACATTTGTGTACTTCCTGATCATGAGTACATAATTATTCGGTAAAGAGTTACAGGCTTTTTTTTTTTTTTTTTGAGAAAGACTAGAATGAAAATTCATACCATGTACTAAAGCATCCTTCCATAAGTGTATGTTTATTCTTGGAGCTCTTGGTCTGGGAATTGACTTTGATCTGGGAATTGCATTCTCAGAATTAGCAGCATTCTAGGCATCCTAAAGTTGAGTTGCCCAAGTTACCACCAGTAATATCTGAGAGCAAAGCCCTTTTCATTCCCTATTATGGTAGCTACATCCACTTTTCCTCTGATTGCTAAGACTCCTTAGGTGTCTTCTGTACCCTAGAATGTTTCCACTTCACTGATATCAGGAAGCTCACTTCAACTGCAGAATTTCCTCCATCTGAAACACTGCAGGACTTTTCAGAAAACTTGGCACCCCTTCACCAGTATATTTATCAAGACTTGGTAAAGAGAATATCTGTTTTTTTTAATTTATTTTTTATTGAAGGATAATTGCTTTAAAGAATTTTGTTGTTTCCTGTCAAACCTCAACATGAATCAGCCATAGGTATATTGAACCCTCTTAGCAAACATGATTGTGATGGTGACTGTATTAGAAAGGAAACCTTATTCCAGTAATTCTATCACTCAGAACCTTTGGATCTTTTCCTATGCATTATGCCAAGGAATTTTTGGCCTCTCAACTTTATTTAACATAACCCACCTCTTGATCCAGGTTTTAGCCATTTAGCCAAGAATGCATTCTGATTGAACTGATTGCTAAATTCAACCTGATTTAATGTTATTCCTTTCTTGGTACCTCAGAATCTTCCCATACATCCCTCACAAAATGTTGTTAAAAGGAATTTCCTGATCTAACAATTCCTTTGAGGTTAAAATCTTCTCCTTTCAGTTTAACATTGAATTTGACCTCCATTTACATCACATTCCCAAATTCTGGTAATAAGTTTGCAAACATTAAGGTCCAGAGAAGACTTCAGAAGAAATGGCTTCCTTTGCAAGATTTTTCTCCCTAAAAAATAACTCCATCTTCAAATCAGGGGTGAAACAAGCTTATCAGACGTGGATGATGAGACAGCTATAGCCAGCATGGAAAACCAGTGGGAGTTAGGGTTTGGGGTCCATCATGTCCTTTGCTTCTTTCCGTATCATCCAATATATTCTATTCATATTCTTTCATTTCTTCTTAATAAAAACTCACTATCACATGGGAAATCTGGCATTGCCATGAACTCAGATAAATGAATTTGATAATCTGCATTTTCAAATTTTAATTTGATTACAACACTGCACGTTAAAAAATTATTTTAGCGTGGTGGCAAACTTCCCAAGTTTTCATTCATATCTTGAGCCAACGACTGTGAACCTTAACCTATTCCTCTCTGTCTTTACTCATATCCATTAAAAACAAACATCCTTCCCTGAATCCTTGAATTTACTTGACTTTAATTCTGTTTTATTATGGCATCAATATGAAAATCACAAAGATTTGCTTTTAATAGACATTTTATTAATGATAACCACAGATAAAATGATAAAATAAATATTTTCATAAATGATAAAAAAATTAATGGTAATTAATTGCTTTGCCATTGAATGCCATAAGTTACCAGACATCAAGTGGGCATTAACTGGATTTTGTATCACCTTCAACCCAAACTGAATCAAAGGTAAGATTCAGATTGCCCTCAGGCTTTGAGGCCAATAACCCCCTTTCTGGTACCAATTTCTATAGACACTGGTAAAGAATATAAATAGTATATAAATAGGCATATTCTTGGTTGTAAATACCTGAAACTGACTTTGGCTAATTGGTTCCAAAATCAGATTAATTTTTAGACTAATAGTAGTTTGGAGAACCAAAAGATTGCTGGAGAATCAGGCTCAGAAAATGCAGGAGGCAAGAGAGACTTGGCAGCCAAGGACAAAACCAAGGTTGAAATTCAGAAAGTCTGGTTAGGATGCCACAACTGGTACCACAAACAATGGACACCATCCATGAAGTTTCTAGGCTCTACCTTGACTAAGCAGCTTATAAGTCCAAATCTTGTCTGGTCAGGAGGATAAAGGAGAAATATTTCTTTTGGACTCATAAGCCCCACACAATGAAGTCCCTTCAAATAGAAATGGTATTTTGAATAGTGGATATCCCTGAATAACTAATATTTACTACATTTTAATAAAAGTGAATACTCATAATGTGTAAATAATTATTCCAATACAGTTCTTTTCCTACAACCTCCTTTACTATTTCTATTGGGTAATTAACCAAGTTTAAAATTTGATAATAAAATAGTATTTAATACATACACACTGCTTGTGTCACTTTAAATTTTAAACATACTAAAAACTGAGAATATGTCAAAACTAGAGTTTATGGAAGATGCTAAATATTTACCACTTCCATTTGACAAAGCCTCAAACGTCATTACTTTCAAACAATGGCAACTATTTTCTAAGTCCTAAGTAACTGTGTCTTATCCTCAGGTTTAGTTGGTTTGAAATAAGTAAAGAAAAAAAAAGTACCCATACCTTGTATTTATTTGTAACATTATGGAAACAAATCTCTCATCACATTTTGTTATACATACTTGTGTATTTGTCTGTCTTTCCTCTAGCCTACTTTATGAGCTATATCTGTGAAAGAATTATTTCATAACTGTATCTATAGTTGGCATATAGTGAAAGAAAGTGAAGTCATTCAGTCATGTCCGACTCTTTGTGGCCCCATGAACTGTAGCCAATGACTACACCAGACTCCTCCATCCATGGAATTTTCCAGGCAAGTAGTTGGCATATAGGAGACAATCAATACATATTTGCTGAATTTGAATAATTGATAACTATTCTCCTTTGGAATATAGTTGGATAGAACATGTCTCTAGTGAAGATATGATTATGGGGTGGAAAGAGATATTGTTTCTGGAAAAAATGGAAGAGAAATTCATTATTTATTTTTTCAAGGATTGTACATAAAATACAACTCACTATCTCAAATATTACATTCTTCTAACACAAGGCTGATGAATCATAAGTGCAGATTGCCTAAAGCAACTCAACAATATCAAAAGTGAAAACTTTTTAAAGATATAATTGACATATAATATTAGTTTCGGTGTATAGCATAATGAGTTAATATTTGTATATATTGCAAAAAAATCACCACAATATGTCTAGCTAACATCCATCATCATATACAGCTAAAAGAATTTTTCTTGCAATGAGAACTTTTAAGTTCTATTCCCTTAAGCTTTCAAACATGCAAAATAATATTGCTAACTATGATCACCATGCTGTACATTACATCCCCATGACTTATTTATTTTATAATGGAAGATTTGTATCTTTAGATGCCCTTGACTTGTTTTGCCCACCCTTCACCACCCCTGGCAACCACCAATCTGTTCTCTGTATCTATAAGCTCAATTTTGTATTGTTTTGGTTTGGTTTTGGTTTTTAGATTTCACATATAAGTGAGACCATATGATATTTCTCTTTCTCTGCCCAACATACTTCATTTAGCATGATGACCTCAAGTTCCATCTGTGTTGTCCCAAATGACAAGATTTCTTTCTTTTTCACATGTGAATAAAATTACTCTGAATGCAGAGAGTTTGCACCATGTTTTCTTCACTCATTCATCAATCAATGGACATTTAGGTTGTTTATGTATTTTGGCTATTATAAATAATGCTACAATGAACACGGAGATACGTTTATATCTCTGAGATACTATTTTTAATTTTTTTAGGTTAAATACCCGAAGTAGAAATGCTGGATCATATGGTAGCTTCATTTTTGATTTTTGAGAAACCTCCGTACTGTTTCTCACCAACAGTGCACAAAGGTTCCCTTTTCTCCACATCCTCACTTACCCTTGGTATTTCCTGTCTTTTGGGTAATAGCCATTGTAATAGGCTAGGCGTGAGGTGATAACTCATTATAGATTTGATTTGCATTTCCCTAACGATTAGTGATGCTGAGTACCTTTTAATGTCATTTTGACCATCTGTATGTTTTCTTTGGAAAAATGTCTACTCAGGTTCTCTGCCCACTTTTAAATCATACTGTTTGGTGGTTTTTGTGTTTTATTTTGTTTTTTATTGTTATTTTGTGGGGAGGGGTTTGTTTGCATATATGTGTTTTGTTTGTTTTGCTACTGAAGTGAAACTTTAACACTAAAAATCTAGCCTTGATTTTTAAAAATAGGCCAGTGATTTAATTTTTCTATGAATTCTGTTTTCCTCATGCCTGCAAGGGAAATAAGAATTAAAATCACTTAATATACCCATATTGTTACCAAAATTAATTTCAACTGTTTCTTTTGCTCTTCCAATGTAGCTATTATGAAATTTAAAATTACATGCGTGGTTCTCATTATATTTCTATTGGAAATCACTGCTCTGGAGGATCAAACATGGTGTTCTGCACAAAGAAGATTACTTCCAAATACAACACTTTGAAAGAAAGAATGTTAGTCTAGATGCTTATTAACTTCAGTTACATACACCTTCAATGTCTGTAGCTACATAATTTTCTGATGATCAAGTTTTCCTCTTGTACATATTTACTTATGCATGTCTGTATGTATATTAAGCATGCACAACACATGTTCATGAGTTAACTCCATCCTTGTCAGTCTATACATATGTAATAATATAGGATAATGCTAAGTGTTAGTAGTATATGCTCTAAAGACATAAAGGTATTATCTGCCACTCAATAGATCTTTGAGAGTTATTTTGTTTTTCTAATTATATTTAAGTTCCCTTATCTGTAAAATGGACAAAATGATTTTACCTTCACCCTAGGGTTGTTAGAATTAAATGAAATTATTCTCAACACAGTGGTTGAGAGCAAACACTTAATGAATTACAGCTAAGCAACTACAAAACACAAAGTATTCTAATATTGAAGTCTATTGTTCTAATCATAGGTTGTTTCAAAGCAGAAATATTTGGAGGATAAGCATTACATGAACTAAGAATACAGTTACAACAAGAAATTGTATTCTTTCAATTTTATTGAGATAAAAATAAAACAGGACATAGAGTTACTCATGGTCAGCTTATCAATCTGCATTTCCTGATGATATATCACATGATTTTGCCACTATATTTTAAAGTCTTTTTTCCACAGATAAAATGTGCACCCTCTCAGGTTTGGAAAACTTTCCCTACTTGAATCAAAGTCTTTCTAATATTCCAAGATATATTTTCATTTTTATATGCCATATTTTCTTTTGACCAAGTCATACCCTAGACAGGAAAATATTTCACTCTTGACTTTCTGGCAGTCTTGACAGCTTTCTGGGGTCATAAGACCTTGGCAGATTTGACCCAATAGTTAGAGGTATTCAAGCAATGTTTTCTTAGGTTAAGGCAATAGAAATAAAAGCAAAAATAAACAATGGACATAGTCAAACATAAGCTTTTGCATAGCAAAGGAAATTATAAGGAAAATAAAAAGACAACCTATGGACTGAGAGAAAATATTTGCAAACAATGTGACAGACAAAGATTTGATTTTAAAAATATATAAACAACTCAAAACAAAACAAAAAAAATGGACAGAAATCTAAATAGATATTCCTCCAAAGAATATATATAATTATTCTTTATATATATATAAGTATATATAATAAATACATATAATAAGACAAAGAATGCATATAATAATGGTCAACAAAAACATGACAAGATACTCAGCATCACTAATTATTAGCTACTTGCAAACCAAAATCACAATGCAGAATAACCTCATATCAGTAAGAATGGCCATCATCAAAACTCTACAAATAATAAATGCTGGAGAAGGTATAGAGAAAAGGGGCCCCGCCCCCCTCCGCCCCACCCTCCCCCCCAATGGTGGGAACGTAAATTGGTGCAGCCACCATGGAGAACAGCATGGAGGTTTGTGAAAACTAAAAGTAGAGTTACCACATGACTTAGAAATCCCACACCTGGGCATATATCCAGAGGAAACCATTCTTCAAAAAGATACATGCAGGGCAATGTTCAGACCAGCACTATTTAGAAGAGCAAAGACAAATAAGCAACCTAAATGCCTATCCACAATTGGATGGATAAAGAAGATGCATATGGCATACACACACACACACACCCACACACAACAGACTACTACTCAGCCATGAAAAGGAGTGAAATAATGCCATTTGCAGCAACATGTATGTGCCTAGAGATTATCATACTAAGTGAAGTAAGTCAGAGAAAGACAAATATCATATGATATTATTATTTGTGAAATCTTTTTAAAAATTAAAGAAATGAATTTATTTACATAACAGAAAGAGACTCACAGACTTTGAAAACAAATTTATGGGGAAAGATGAAGGCAGAAATAAATTAGGAATTTGGGAATAACATATACACACTGCCATATATAAAATAAATAAACAAGGATGAACTATATAGCACTAGGAACTATATCAATATTTTGTAATAACCTATATGGGAAAAGAACCTAAAAAAGAATATATATAAATATATGTATAACTAAATCACTTTGCTGTATACCAGAAGCTAGAACAATATTATAAATTAACTATACTTCAATTTAAAAGAAAGTTGAGGGCATTCATTTAGAATATGGTCAGAAAGACATCTTACAAATTCAAAGTTTCACTAAGGCAGAAATATTACCTGAACTTCCAAGTCTAAGGTAGGCATGTAACAAAACAGCATGAGTTTACAGGGTAGAAACAACACGCAACTTATCTTTTCTCTGATGTGTAATTGGAAAAAACAAACTCTGAGAAAACTTATGTAAAGAGGTGATGCCAAAAGCTCAACTTGGAGTTTTGAGTGAAGTTGAAAATAGTTTCGTTGCTTTGCCAGTCAAAGCAACAGCAGGCTCAGACACAGCAGGGTCATATTCTCAAAACTGTGTATCCCAACCTGGGGAGGATTTGGTGGGGAGTTATATAGTAATAGGCTTCCCTGATGGCTCAGCAGGTAAAGAGTCTGCCTGCAATGCAGGAGGCATACGAGACTCAGGTTCAATCCCTGGGTTGGGAAGATCCCCTGGAGGAGGAAATGGCAACCCAACACAGTATCCTTGCCTGGAGAATCCCATTTTATAGCAATGGTGCAAGGGTAGGGTTGCTGATAAGGATCAGTGTGTGTGCTGGGCCAGCACATCCTCTGTCGTCCCCTTCTCCTCCTGCCCTCAATCTTTCCCAGCATCAGGGCCTTTTCCAATGAGTCAGTTCTTTGCATCAGGTGGCCAAAGTATTGGAGCTTCAGCTTCAGCATCAGTCCTTCCAGTGAATATTCAGGACTGATTTCCTTTAAGATGGACTGGTTTGATCAAGTAGTTAACATCGTCCATTTGTTGGGGGTTTTAGTTCTGCAGAAGAGAACCTCTCCCAAGGCTACACAAGTGTTTCTCGACTGCTCCCCCCTTTTCTCTGCATCCACTCCCTTCTCTGATTAGCAACTATTTGAACCTGCCCCTTGGAACTCTGGGAAGGTCATGGAGGCTGAAGCTTACTTCCTACAAACAAGAAGTGGGGACACAGAAAGGCTTCTAAGCCCAGGAGCCCCACAGGGTCCTGCTCAGTTTCAAAGGGAAAGTGTTTTAACAAAAGGCCCAGGAAATAAGCCAAATAAATATATAAACACAAATGGGCTCTAGTAGTTGTGTTTCAGTAATGTACTGAATGTTCAGTATGTAATGTACTAATAATCCATGACATGGAAGTTATGCCGTAGTCTCAAAAGCTCTTCCACACATTTCTACCTTGCAGATTCTGCTTCATTGACACCATTCTCTTCTTTCCATTACTACTGATTCCATTTTAGAAACCCATCATCCCTTCCCTGGACTGTATAATTCAAAATGTTTGGATCAAATCCTACTCAGGGCTCAATGATGGCACCGTGGGAGGTACAGACAAGAGTAGATGGCTATTGCCTCAAAAGAATTCAGAGTCAATAGGGAGATACACAGACTCAACTACTAATGATATAAAGTCAGATTGTAATTGGACCCAAAGTAAAATTATAACCAAAGTGTGGAGCCCTGTACCAGAGTCACAGGACAAAATTCTCTGGAACTGACCGAGCCCCACAGCAACTGTTGCCGTGAACCTCCAGATCTAAACCAGCCAGTTCCCTGACCCAATAGTAGGCAAAATGCTAACCCTACTACCCACCCTATAGCAATAGCATCCTAACCAGTCATCTAATGTGACCATTCTAGTAGGAATTTCCTGTCTTGTGGTTATAACAATTGGCTACCAGCCTGCAAAAGGTTTCAGC
This sequence comes from Ovis canadensis, assembly GCF_042477335.2. Taxonomy (NCBI): domain Eukaryota; kingdom Metazoa; phylum Chordata; class Mammalia; order Artiodactyla; family Bovidae; genus Ovis; species Ovis canadensis. The sequence goes on along the minus strand of NC_091253.1, from coordinate 61,088,896 downwards.
TCTCCCTTGAGCCAACCCTCCCCCATTCTAACAGTGCCTCCCACTCTAATAAACTTATATTTTCTTTTTATTCTGCCTCATGTCTCGAAACTATTTTCCACTCTGCACAGAGAGCACAACAAAAAGGGCTATGGAAGAACGTAGAGAAAAGACTGTTCTGCTTGGGGAGATTTGGGAAAACTTCTCACAGGTTTGAGTTGGGCCTTAACAGCTACAATAGCCTCCAAACTAATACTTGCACTTGCCAGCCTCTATCACCTTGCCAAATTGCCCATTACATTGCTACAGAAATAACTTTCTTAAATCAAAATCAATGTATGTCGCCTTACCTTCTTAAAAGCTTTCTATCACTATCTACAGCCTACAGCTGAAAAACTAAGGGGGAGCACTTCAGCATAGAGTTGGGTTTCCACCTGCCATCTTGGTTTCCTCTGGAGTGAATAGTTGCTTATAGCTCCAGACTGTATCCATCACTGGAAATCAGCCTCAAGCTGCAGGCAACTGGCTCCCCCAAGGATACACCGCTTCCAGGAGATTCTCAGCTGCTAATAATTGACTGATGCCAAGATACAAAGGTCAGTCCCAATTACTTCAATTAAGCCCATTAATAAAAGAGCTGCCCAGCTCCAAATGCTCTCCGTAGACACAACCAAGTCCTCAGTGCGGATGTATCACAGGTTAGTTCTCATTCTTTCTCTTCTTTTTATTTCTAAAGAGCTACCCTATAAATCTTCTGCATGCAACTTTCCATCTCAAAACGTGTTTCCAGGGAATTTCATTTAAGAAAGGCCACAAAGAACCAAAACCAGAGGGAAAAACGCTTCCTAGACTGTAAGATGTGAAGTAGGCCTGCCTATGTCCAAATCCTTTCTAAATCACTCTGTTCAGAATGAATTACTTCTTTCTGTACACATTGTGTGTCCTCTAGCTCAGCATTTCTTTATACTGCTTAAATTACTGTGGGTTAATATATTTGCCTTCCTTTAGGCCAAAGCCTATTATTTATTTCCTCCTTACCTAGTAACATGAGGGTATAAGGTACTTCATTTCTAAACAAATTTAGGGATTCAATAAGTAAACATCATACATACCTTTACACACATTTCTGAAACTGCTAGAAATAAACTTCATACCAGTTTCCCTGTGCTTAGCCTTTATCACTCACTTCTGGGTATCTCTCTGACACCTTGGCCTAAGAACGAGGTGGTGGTGGTTGTTGAGTTGCTGTCGTGTCCAACTCTTTGCGACCCATGAACTGTAGCCCACTAGGCTCCTCTGTCCATGGGATTTCCCAGGCGAAAATATTGGAGTGGGTTGCTATCTCTTTCTCCAGGGGATCTTCTCAACCCAGGAATTGAACCCATGTTTCCAGCATTGGCAGGTGGATAGTTTACTGCTGAGTCACCAGGGAAACCCAAGAACTGGGTATCTCCCCTTTATTTTCTCCGATATTAAAGTTTGCTTTTAAGATAAGGCCTGGATTCTTTATTAAATGTTTACAAGGCCTTTCAAGACCTGAAAAAATGCTTTTCTTGGCTTCACACTCTTTCATCTCAAAATCTAGCCTCGTAGGACTATTCACCGTGTGCTGAAGGCCTATACTTTCCTGCCTCAGTAAACGAGTTCACACTGGTTCCTCTGTCAGGAATCCTCTCCTGAAATATTAGAAATCCTTCATGAAGAACTTGGCTCAAATGATGCCTCTCCTCATGAAGCTAATCCTGATGATACCAAGGAGAATTAATTTCTTTTTATATATTCTCATTTCTTCTGTCACATTCAACAAATCGTTTTTCACCAAGCAGCATTACCTGTGCTACAGAATATTGCCTATATTTACATGGTACATAATAAAACTCAAATTTCTGATTATTAAATAGGATGATGGCTGTGCTTTCTCTTGGCCTCTGCTTCCTCCTTCTGTAATGTCCTGTCTACATTTCTATTAGGGCTCTTATCATGAAGCTTAGTCATTGCTTAATTTATGACCCATCTTCTTCATTAAACTGTCAGCACCTGAGGCAGGATCCTCTGTCTCTGGTTTTAAAGTGTTTGGCCCATAGCAAAGGCTCATAATTTCTTGGTAAATATCTGTCAGCCCCACCAAAACTGTGAGGCCACGTAACGTGCCTGCTTTCTTCATGGCCGTATCCCAAGAATCTCACATAATGCTCAGAACATGGCAGACAAGTCACACGTGTTTGTCTAAGGGATGAGTAAATCCTAGCTTTTTGTCAATTCTCTGTGTTTTAGATATTGTTCACATTTAATTCTCTTTTCTACTTGGAAAATTACTTACATGCAAGAATTGTGACTCCTTTAAATTTCCTACCCTGAATATATTATAGGCTTTTAATACAGAAGTGTTCAATTAAAGAGTGTTGGTTTTCTACACAAAACAAACCAATGTCCAAAGATTATAGTATAAATCTTAAAGGAATTAAATTCTGATAAGATTTTTCAGACTTAGCAAGCTAATAATTTGAGGCAGAGAAAAAGAAGATTTCAATATTATCACTTAGGGACTTCGCTGGTGGTCCAGTGGTTAAGACGTCACCTTCCAAAGCAGGGTGGGTACAGGTTCAATCTCTGGTAGGGGAGCCAAGATCCCACATACCTCATGGCCAAAAAAACAAAACATAAAACAGAAGCAATACATTCAATTTATTTGAATTAAAGATAACAATTTCAATAAAGGTAACAAATTCAATAAAGACTTTCAAATTGTTCATATAAAAAATTCTTTAAAAAAATACTATCGGTCTTATATGAAACATTTATTGGGTAACTAAAATGATTTTCTGAAATAAAAGGGTTTATTACTGCTGATTAATAGAGTTTCACAATCAGACCAAACTAAATTGGCAAGAAGGGAGAGGAGAATCACACAATTCATGGTATAATGAAAATCATATTTTTTCTCTAATTACTTGGTTGTTTTTTATGACTTAAGAACTGATTTCTCAGAAAATTGCAAATAAGAGATGACTTTTCCCATTCTAGTGGTCTTTTTTTCTCCCTACTATTGAAAACCCTCTTCCTGTGAGACAACCCAAGCATACATCATCTAAGACTTTTTTCAGACTATGCAAATATCTGTGGTTGTGTCTACACAGCATCAAAAGAATGAAATAAGCAAGTGAAAAAATCAGTTAATTTAGAAAAGTCTTTCAAGTTCAAAGCAGAGATAATAGCCCATTGACAATATTTAAAAAAAATTTTTTTGATAATATGAGGAACCAATCTTTATTAGCTTCCTCATTTTCAAAAGCAAGATCCAAACTAGTATCCTTCAGCTGTGCAAGGCATGTTGTCCATATTACACAGCATCTACTGAAACAGAGGAAAACTCAATGACCATAAAACACTGCAAAGAGTGCACATTCTCTTGGGCTCTGCTCAGTTCTTAATGCTCTGTATATACGTCTGCTGGGGCTTCCCTAGTGACTCAGAGGTAAAGAATGCGCCCACCAATGCAGAAAACCTGGGTTCCATCCCTGGGTTGGGAAGATCCCCTGGAGAAGAAAATGGCAACCCACTCCAGTATCCTTGCCTAGAGACTCCCGTGGAGAGGGAAGCCTAGCAAGCTACAGTGCATAGGGTCTTAAAAGAGTCAGACATGATTTAGCCAGTAAATAACAACAATATACCTCTTCTAGTATTATCATATATTTAGTAAAGGTTTGTCTCTGAAGAATATGAAGTTCTTCATGTTCCTTGAAGACATGAACTGTCTTCTACATTTGTATCTTGTATATCACTATCCTAAGTGCCTAGTCTATAAGAATAATTGTTAATTTAATAAATTAAATAATGGTTTGTTCTATAGTGTATACAAATATGGTGATACATTTGGATCATGAGGATAGATCTTGATTAATAACTTAAACCATGTTAGTTCTGCCAAAGCACACGCAGCTGAATACTACTAGGCTGTTACTGTTAAAATATTATCATTAGGATGTAAGATTGCTTAAACATAAGGTGAAGAGTTTTAAATATATGGCAGTTAAGTGAAGACCCAGTATGCAGCTCTTAATCCAAAATGTCCTCTAAGCCCCAGAAGCTATAGTGAGCCTTTATGAAGAACACTGGAGTGGGTTGCCATTTCCTTCTCCAATGCATGAAAGTGAAAAGTGAAAGTAAAGTCAGTTACATTTTCTAGCTCTGATACAGGGCATACTATAATAAGTGACCCCTTGTAAGTCAGAACTGTAATATGACTCTGACCTTTGAAGTCTATCAAAGAGATCCTATAAATAAGAACCAGATAATTACGAATCTTTTAATTCGTTTTCTGATGTTTGTGACTACTTTTCAATATGAACTCTCCCTCTTGTTTTTTATACTGGGTAGGCCATCTAGTATTGGAGAAGGAAATGGCAACCCACTCCAGTGTTCTTGCCTGGAGAATCCCAGGGATGGGGGAGCCTGGTGGGCTGCCGTCTATGGGGTCACACAGAGTCGGACACAACTGAAGCGACTTAGCAGCAGCAGCAGGCCATCTAGTGAAGGCCAAAGACCAGGACAGGAGTGGTGAGTAGATAGGTCTAAGGGCACAGAACTGTTATGCTTTACAGAATAATCTATGGACCCTCTAAGCAACCTATGTGTATACATTATTTAATTCACAAAACAGGTCTATGACATAGGGTACTATTGTTGTTCTCATTTTACAGATGAGAAAATTGAAGGACACAGTTCAAGGAACTTGACCAAGGTAACGCAAACCGTAAGTAGCAAAGCCTGGATCCAAGTGCTGACAGGCTGGCTTTCTGATCTCTCTTTTTCTGTCTTCTGGGGCTTAGCAGAATGTCTGAATGTAACTGGTGCTCAGTGGATGGAAGGAAGAAATAATGGATAGATGGATGAAAGGATGGGTAGATAGAAGTTTTGATGTGCGGAAGCTAGAAAGTCCTGTAAATAATGCTATCAAGTCAGAAAAAACATGATTTGGGATTTCCTGAAATAGTATTTTGATTCCAAAATTATAAGTCGTCAGAGGCCAGTACTATTTTACTAGGAAGAGGAGGAGTCAATATCAAGGAGTAAGATAGTAGGAATCAGGGTTGGAATTAGTAGACTGTAGAATACAAAATTCACAAAGTGCCCTACAAGGAGATACAGATATGAAGTTCAGCTTTGAGAATGTTATAATCAAAATATAGACAAAAGAATCAGGGAAAAGTTTAAGTAACCAGTTTTTTGTTTCTTTTTGTTGTTTAAACTAGAAAGGGAAAAGCGTCTAAGAATTAAGTTTGTTTATAAGTTTCTTTCTAGAATCACTTTTTTTTTTTTCCACTTTTCTTCATAAGGGATTGACAGGGCAAGGAAATAGGTGTCTGATGTCAACCCACATCACCTGACTAGCTTAAAAGCTAGTTTGAATGTCTTTAAACCAAACAATTCAAATCATTTAAAAATTGGCAAAATTCATCTGGCCATTTGGAAATTGGTATGTTTTTCTGTATATTGATTTATATATATTTTATTATGCTTATAAAGTCAATGGTTATAAAGTTCATTTGATGACCATAAGCTCACATGGTCATTCATGTAAAAACTAATTTATATTAATTTTTTGTTTCCTTACTATTCATGAGTGATCTGGCTTTGTGAATTCTTCTAATCCATGAGCAATTACTATGTTTGAAGTCTTGCTGTGTAGACACATTATGGTATGTGGGTTTTTCACACTGAAATTATACAAGTGGAAGACTATAACCAAGATTTGAACAGTTATATGACCCAAACCAAATGCTAGAGAACTGTATAAATTTCCAGAGTGGAAGCAAAAGATAAATGCCAGATTCCAACCACACATGGTTGTGAAAATTTTCAAAGGAAAATTCCAAGAAGCCAAAATTCTACTGTTCCCTTTGTAGTTGTTTGAAAATAAAGCAACCAGCTGGGATCCCTTTATTTGCACATCTGAAAGTATGCAGCAGTGTGGCAAATGGTTTTCTGAAATGAATAAATAAGGTCCTTTTTGGAATCGTTGATTTATAGACTTTGAAGTGTTCTTAGGAGGATATCATCCTATTTCAAGTGAAATTACACTTTAGCCATTTTAGAGGAAAGAAATCCTGTTTTAAAGTAAATCCGAATAGGTATAAAATATTCTTTAGAGAACATCAGAAATGTTTCCAGAATGATAACTGTGACTTCTTGAGTGTCAACTTTCAGATACCATGTTAAGCATTTGCACATTTGTTCAATGATATCTCAAGAATGATACTGTCACCATTTTACAGACTAGAATATGAGTCTTAGAGGATCTAAGCAATTTGCCTGCTCAAACCTGCCAATTATTAGGGGCCAGAGTTCCAAACCAGTTACATCTGGTTTCACAGTTAGAGCTTTTCCCCCCACATTACCACTGACCTTCACTCACTAGATAGACCTCAAATTCATCATGCTGCATTTTGGATTACCTTCTACTATGATCAAAATGAAGGAGAATATATTTTGTGTATTGTCACATCTACATTATATGATAATTTAACCTCATTTGAACATAATATTCCTTCTGATGTGTATGCAAATTGAGAGAACCAACTGATATCTATAATCTTAGTGATGGTTTCTAACTAATGTAAAATGAGCTTGAAAGTTGTAACTAAGCAGGAAAAGATAAAAATCTTTCATATTTACTCTTAGAGCTTCATTTTAATCTTCTATTTGGTTTTGTATCATATAATGAGTGTTTTTGGTGAACTGGATAATTGTTCTCATTTCTTCACTCACCCATGTGATCTTTGTGGTGTGTTAGAACAGGAAGAGAATATGCCCTCCACATGCACACATGCACACATATGCCATTGGTGTTGGGTTTTACTGTATGAACTGCTTTAGTGAGTGGAATGTAAGTGACCATGACTATAGCAAAGGCCATAAATGTGTGTGGTTTGGTTTGACTCATTTATACTCTTGTGATCTGCCATGAAAAGAAAAGGCCCAAAGTAATCTCTGATCCAAGAAGAATATGAAGACGTACAGGGCTAAGCTGCTGAATTTGTGGGCTTTTACACGGCATCCTTGTGGCAGTGGCTACCTAATGTGTTCATGATGTAATCTAGCTGGTTGCATTGCTCAGGGACACTGGTACCACTGGACAAGCCACAAGTAGTCCCATTTACACAAGGACCTATAGAATAAAATTTTGAAAGGGTGGGGAATAACTGATTTTCTTACTCCTGAAAACTCAAGAGAAGGAAATGAAGGCTTGCACATAAGGGCACAGCAGGTGCTAACTTAGAAGGCCCCGTGAAGGCCAGGATATCTTGAGGCAGGAGTGAGTTGTCAGGAGACAGTGGTCATAACAGAATCACTGAAATAAGACAAGAAACCCCTAAGTACTGCATAGGAGGAGAGCTGGAACAGCCACAATTTATGATAGGAAAGGACTGTACAAGCTACAGTTGGAGTCCCACAGTAATTTAACCAAAGATAAAAGTATCACACTGATTATAGCACAGTCCTTAGGCATTAGTACCTTGGTTACTGTGGCCTATAGAAAGAAGAGATACAGATAGAAGATGAAAGACACATCAAGATACAGAGAATAGCAATAGCATTCTTTTTCAGCCTAAAGGAACATTAGAGATCCACATGCTAATTTCATAAGTGGGTAAAATAAATCCAAGGAAATCAGGCAAGCTGTCTGAATATTTTCAGGATCCTGACATAAAGATAGACTGAACCCACTGATTATTCAGTCCAGTTCTCCTATTACTCCTCATGAGTAAGTAGGTATTTCAAGAACCTCACAATTGTTTGTATTATGTAACTTAAAGTTTGTGTTCAGTTAGAGATAGCATTCAGTCAGAGATCATGTTAGTGAATTCAATTTCCATGGTATTAATGAAATTTCATGGTATCAGTGAAATTCAGGAAGACGAAGTGGGGTGAAAATATCAGTCATCTTCAAAATTATTACCTACATTACTAAATCTTCATTTTCAATTGTTTCTTAAAACTGTTATTTTAAATAATATTTTAGATTATTTTATAAATATTATTTTATAAGTAAAGATATATATGTACCTATTGTGAAGCTAATGGGGTTCCTTCCCAACCCCTCCGCTATTCTAAATTTTGTGTTTTTCAAGCCTTTTTACACTTTTATTGCACATGCATATGTGAACCAATATTTAATAGCGCTTACCTTTGAACTTCACAGAAGTGATATACTGTACACAATCTTCTAAAATTCCTTTTCATTTCTATTAATAAATGGTTATAGGTGGCACAGTGGTAAAGAATCTGCCAGTGCAGGAGATGCAAGAGATGTGGGTTCGATCCCTGGGTAGAGAAGATCCCCTGGAGAAGAAAATGGCAACCTACTTCAGTATTCTTGCATGGAGAATCCCATGGACAGAGGAGCCTGGAAGGCTACAATCCATTCGGTCACAAAGAGTTGGACACAACTAAATGACTGAACAAACATATTTAACCATTTTCATATTCTATGTGTGGTTGTGGTTCTTTGATTTTTTTAACCACTGTATACAACTGTATCGTGTGAAGGAAAGGGAAACTGTCAGTCGCTCAGTGGTGTCCAACTCTTTGTGATCCTATGGACTGTAACCCACCAGGCTCCTCTGTCTATGGAAGGCAAGAATACTGGAGTGGGTTGCCATTTCCTTCTCCGGGGAATCTTCCTGAACCAGGGATTGAAGCTGGGTCTCCTTTATTCTCCCATCTATGAATAATTGCGTTTAGTTATGTTTTGTCCAGTCATACTCCTGTACACTTCTCTTGGTGAACATAAATGAGAGTTTCTCAGATTTATACGAATAGAAAGTTGCAGAACATGCACAATAAAAAGCATATTCTATGTGGTTGCACCAATACAGTCTCCAGCAGTATGTAAGAATTCAAAACACCTGACATCATTTGACTTACTAAACTTTTAGCAATGTGTGGGTGTTGTATCTCATGTGGGTTTTATTTGCACTTTCCTGATTTTTAATCAGATTGGGCATATTTTCATAAGTTTTTTATTTTCCTATGTTTTATATTTTTCCTTTGTTGAAAGGTCTGTTGATATCTCTTGATCATTTCACTATTGGGAATTTTTTTAATTTTTAGTAATTTGTAGCATTTCTCTAGTCTTGAGGCAAATTCACTGTTATATTTCTTAAAAATATGTTCTTTAGGTTTTGATTTGCTTTCACTCTTTTCATGATGTAGTTTGATAAAAAGTTATTAATTTTAAAGCAGTTAAATTTCTCAATCTTTTCTCTATTTTTAGAGATTTTTGCATCTTATTTAAAATCCCTCCATATCCTGAACTCATGATAGTCAACTTTATGTTATCCTCTAAACATTAGAAATTTTCCTTTCTTATTTTAAATTTTTAATCCATTTGGAAATGATTTTGTGTAAACAGTGCAGTCAGTTCCTCTGCATAGATAACCAAATGCTTCAGCACCATATATTGAGTATGCATAACTTTCCTCAGTGATCTGTAAAGACATTACTATCAAATAGCAAATTACCATAAATTTATGGGTCTATCTCTTATTCCTATACACTGTTCCATTGCTCAATATTCCTATCACTGTATTAAAACCAAACTCTTAATTATTATTACTTTTAAAATGTCTCATTTTCTGGTGAGAAAATTATTATTTTTATTTTTTATCAGAAATGGCTTGGCTGACTTTTGACCCTGCTCTTCCATATATTTTCCAATAAATATATGAAGTGTTTTAATTTTTTTTAAATAAATATTTTTATTGAATTGCATTGTAACTAAAGATAAATTTTCAGAAAATTGACACTTTGACATTGGTCTTTCTATTCATTGACATGGTTTCACTCTTCCTTTGATTTAGATCTCTTTAATGTTTGTCATGAAAATGTATAACTGTCTCCACAAAAGCCTGAAGTATCCATTTTGGGGTTTATTCCTGGATCTATATTTAGTTCTATGGTGAATGATACACTTCTGTAAATTACATTTCCTATTTGTTACAAATGCAGCTTGCTTCTGTACATAGATCTTACTGCATGATACCAGCATTTTAAACTTCTTTATGAATTCTAATAGCTTGTCTACAGATATATTGGGGTTTTTCAAATTAATAGTACCATGATCTGGAAATGAAAGTTTTGTACCTATCTTCCAGTATCTATATACCTTATGCTTTTTTCTTTTTTTGTTTGTTTGTTTACCAAATGGCAAAGTTCATGGTATATCCAGATTTACCATGACAGGCTTCCCACATCTTGAGAGACCATTCTGGGGACTTAGTATCAAAAGAATCAGGTTTAGGCCGAAGGGTGTACTGATTTTGCATTCTACTCTCAGCATACAAACCTGCGTGGAAGCTGAATGGCCTAAGTAATTGTCTAGCCAGAGACCACCCCATGGGACGTGGATCTCATCCAGATGTTTGCAATTGAAAGAATGTGAGTTAGAAAAGCTGCAAAGCGCTATGGTGATAATTCTCAGCCATACCTTCACTTAAGTCTTATGCAGAAGGTCTTAAAAATGTTATTACCAGGGCACTATCTCAGAAAAATTAAAGCAGAATCTCTGGTAGTGGGACCTAGGGATTAGTACTTTGTTTTTATTTAAGCTAAAAACAGACAAAAGCAGTTCACCCATTTCTCCCACCTCCCACTTTCGGCGGTTACCAATCTGTTCCGTATCTATGAGCTTGATTTTGTTATTTGTTTATAGATTCCACATAGGAGATCATACAGTATTTGTCTTTTTCTGCTTGACTTATTTCACTTAGTATAGCACCCTCAAGGTTCACTGATGCTGTGGCAAATTCATTTCATTTTTCATTTCACTTTGTATAGATTTGGGTATCATTTTTTATAGCTGAATAATATTTCATTGTGTGTATGTATGTCTATCACAACATTTTTATCCACTCATCCATCAGTGGATACTTAGGTTGCTTCTGTATCTCGACTATTGTAAATAATACTTCAGTGAACGTGGGGGTACATGTATCTTTTTGAGTTAGTGCTTTTATTTTCTTTTGATAAATACCCAGAAGTGGAACTGCTGGGTAGTTCTAGTTTTAATTTTTTTAAAGAAACTCCCCACTATTTTCTATAGTGGCTTTACCAATTTACATTCCCATCAATAATGCTCAAGGGTTCCCTTTTCTCTATATCCTTGTCCATGCTTGTTCTTTCTTATCTTTTTGATAATAGCTATTCTTGTAAATGTGAGGTGATATCTCATTGTTGTTTTTTTTTAATTTTATTTGCATTTTCCTGATGATTAATGATGATTATCTTTTCATGTTTGTGTTGGCTATCACTGTACCTTCTTTGGAAAAGTGTCTGTTCAAAATTTCTGCCCATGTTTAATCAGATTGTTTACTTTTGGTTCTGTTATTGAGTTGTCTGAGTTCTTTCTACATACTGGATACTAGCCCCTTATCAGTTGTATCATGTGCAAATATTTTCTCCCATTTAGTCAGTAGCCTTTTCATTTTGCTAATGGTTTTCTTGCCATGCAGGAGCTTTATAGTTTGATGTAGTCCCACTTGTATGTTTTTGCCCTTGTTGCTCTTGGCTTTGGGATAAGATTAAAAATCATTCCCAAAACTTAGGCTAAGGAGCTTACTAATTTTTCTTCTAAGAGTTTTACAGTTTCAGGTCTTACACTCAAGTCTTTAATTCACTTTGAGTTAATTTTTATATATGGTTCAGTTCAGTTGTTCAGTCATGTCCAACCCTTCGGGACCCCATGGACTGCAGGATGCCAGGCCTCCCTGTCCATCACCAACTCCTGGAATTTATTCAAACTCATGTCCATTGAGTCAGTGATGCCATCCAACCATCTATCCTCTGTCGTCCCCTTCTCCTCCTGCCTTCAATCCTTCCCAGCATCAGGGTCTTTTCAAATGACTCAATTCTTCACATCAGGTGGCCAAAGTATTGGAGCTTCAGATCAGTCCTTCCAGTGAATATTCAGGACTGATTTTCTTTAAGATGGACTGGTTGGATCTTCTTGCAGTCCAAGGGACTTTCAAGAGGCTTCTCCAACACCACAGTTCAAAAGCATCAATTGTTTGGTGCTCAGCTTTCTTTATAGTCCAACTCTCACATCTATACACGACTACTGAAAAAACCATAACTTTGACTAGATGGACCTTTATGGCAAAGTAATGTCTGCTTTTTAATATGCTGTTTAGGTTGGTCATAACTTTTCTTCCAAGGAGCAAGTGTCTTTTAATTTCATGGCTGTAGTCACCATCTGCAGTGATTTTGGAGCCAAAAAAAATAAAATCTCTACTGTTTCCATTGTTTCCCCCCCTTCCCCCATCTATTTGCCATGAAGTGATGGGACCAAATGCCATGATCTTAGTTTTCTGAATGTAGAGTTTTAAGCCAAATTTTCCACACTCCTCTTTAACTTTCATCAAGAGGCTCTTTAGTTCCTCTTTGCTTTCTGCCATAAGGGTGGTGTCATCTGCATATCTGAGGTTATTGATATTTCTCCTGGAAATCTTGATTCCAGCTTGTTCTTCATCCAGCCCAGCATTTCTCATGATGTACTCTACACATAACTAAGCAGGGTGACAATATACAGCCATGACGTACTCCTTTCCTGATTTGGAACCATTCTGTTCCATTGATCTATGTGTCCATTTTTATACCAATATCATACTGTTTTAATTACTATAACTTTGTTATGTATTTTGAAATCCTAGCATCATGCATCTAGCTTTGTTTTATCTTAAGATTGTTTTGACAATTTGCAGTCTTTTGTGGTCCATACAATTTTGAAGCATTGTTTGTTCTATTTCTGTGAAAAATGCTATTGGAATTTTGACAATATTGCATTGAATTTATAGATGGCTTTGGGTAGCATGGACATATAAACAGTATTAATTCTTCCAGTCTATGAGCATAAAATATCTTTCCATTTATTTGTGTCTTCTTTAATTTTCATCATTAATGTCTTATAAATTTCAGTAGACAGACCTTTTACCTCCTTGATTAAATTTACTTACAGATATTCTTTTTGTTGTAACTGCAATTAGGATTTTCTTAATTTTGCTTTCCAATAGTTTTCTGTTAGTGTATAGAATTGTGACAGGATTTGGTGTATTGTCTTTGTAGTCTGCAAATTTGCTGAATTCATTTATTAGTTCTAAATTTTTAGTGGAGTATTTAGAGTTTTCTGTATAAGTCATCTTCAAATAGTGAAATTCTTATTTTTCCTTTCCAATTTGGATAATTTTTTATTCTTGCCTAATTGCTCTGGTTAGGACTTTTCAATAGTATGTTGAATAAAAGTGGTGAAAGTGGGCATCTTGGTCTTATTCTGGATCTTAAAGAAAAAGTTTTAGCTTTAACAATTGAGAATAATGCTAGCTTTGGGCTTGTCATATATGGCCTTTACTATGTTGAAGAACATTCCCTCTATTTCATTTTGCTGGGAGTTTTCATCATTAATTTTGAATTTTGTCAAAAGGTTTTCCTGCATCCACTGAGATAATCATATGATTTATTCCCCTGGTTAAATCTCACTTGATCAGTATATGATCTTTTAATGCAGGGACATTGATCTGTACTTTGACATCTATTTCTTATCTTACTCTACTGGATAGAACCTACATTAAACTACTAAAAAGAAGAGGTTATATTAAATACTGCTGTCTTGCTCCTGATTTCAGAGGGAAAACTTACAACATTTAACCATTAAGAACTATATTTGTCATAGGCTATTGGTGGGTTTTGGTAAAGATTTTCTCTTCTATTTCAAGTTTGATAAGAATTTTATCATCATGGAATGTTGAAAGTTATGGAGTACTTTACTCCAGTGATTGAAAGAATTATATAGTTTTAGTGTTTATTCTCATAAATGGTGAGTGAAATTTATAGGTTCATTATTATTTTTAAAACGTGTATTTTTTTCATTTGTCTTAGTAACCTTGATCGTCATTAGTTGTCTTTTTACATGACTTGTCAGATTTTTATCTATATTCTTAAATGAAATTGAAATGTGCTCTCTCATAATGTCCTTTTCTAACTTTGGTATCAAGGTTATACTGACTTCATTAAATGACTTGGGAATTGCTAATTCTTTCAGATCTCTGGAAAATATGTGAGAATTATTATCTCTTCATTGAAAATTTAGTAGAACTGGTATATAAAATATTCAAAGTGGTTGTTTCCTTTGTGGGAAGATTATTGATTATAGGTTTAATTACTAATTTTAGGACAATTCACGCTTTCTATTTCCCCTTCATTTGGTTTCAGTAGTGTATGTTTTCTAAGAATTCATCTATTTTGTTGGTACCATAAACATTTTCTATTTTCCTGCTGAACTAGTAAATGATTCCATACATATGTATTGATTTATTAATTTTTCAATACATATGTATGGAATCATTTACTTATTATAAGAGAATATAATCTTATTGCTATTTACTCCTAACCTAATTGGACTGAGATGGGCAGTGTGACACCAGTGTGATGTGTTTTGCATATCAGGTGTTTGAAGTTTGCTGAGACTTATAAATTTTATAAGTTAATAATACATACACACATTCCTTGCTGGCTCAGTTTGTAAAGAATTCGCCTGCAATGCAGAAAACCTGGGTTCAGGAAATGGCAACACACTCCAGCATTCTTGCCTGGAGAATCCCATGGACAGAGAAATCTGGCAGGGTCACACAGAGGCAGACACAACTTAGCAATTAAACCACCACCAAGACTTACACAGTCAATTAATGTTTGTATGTGTTTGAGAAGAATGTATAATCTCTTATAATAAGTAAATGATTCCATATATACCTATTGATTTAAATTTATTGATTTTGTGGCTCAACTCTTACAATTATATTTTATTTGTGTGACCTTTGGTAAAGAAGAGTATATAAGCTCTTCATAATGTGCTTATTTATCCCTCTGTAAATTTCTTGCAAATATATTGAGGTGATTTTTATTAGGTGCATGTTAGTTTAGAATGACAGTATCTTCCTGATGAACTGAGCTTTTTAAATTGAACTTTTAACATTGTGTGATTACCTTTTCTACTTATTTTGGGGGGTTTTAAGTTATTTTATGTTATTAACATAGTCAAACCATTTCTTAACATCCCTTCATTTTTCACTTTCCCAAGTTACACTTTTCTCTTTATTCTTGGATTTTAAGTTAAAAAATTTTTTTTTAATTTAAGGATAATTGCTTTACAGAATTATGTGGTTTTCTGTCATACATCAACAAAAATCAGCCATAAGTACACCCATGTCCCCTCCCTCCCATCTCCCTCCCCACCCCACCCTTCAGCCTGTCACAGAGCCCCTGTTTGAGTTCCCTGAGTCATAGAGAAAATTCCCATTGGTTATCTGTTTTACACATGGTATTGTAAATTTCTATGTTACTCTCTCCATACATCTCCCCTTCTCCCTCCTCTCCTCTCACCTTGTCCATAGGTCTGTTCTCTATGTCTGTTTCTCCACTGCTGCCCTAAAAATAAATTCATCAGTGCCATCTCTTCAGATTCCATATATATGTGTCCATATGATATTTATATTTCTCCTTCTGATTTACTTCACTCTGTATACTGGGCTCTAGCTTTGCCCACCTGCTTAGAACAGATTCAAATGCATTCCTTTTAATGACCGAGTAGTATTCCATTGTATATATGTACCACAGCTTCTTTATCCATCCATCTGTCAATGGACATCTAGGTTGCTTCTTTGTTCTAGCTACTGTAAATAGTGCTGCAGTAAACAATGGGGTACATATGTCTTTTTCAATTTTTATTTCCTCAGTGTATAAACCTAGGAGTGGGATTGCTGGGTCATATGGTGGTTTTATTCCTAACTTTTTAAGGAGTCTCCATTACCGTCTTCCATAGTGGCTGTATCAGTTTACATTCCCACCAGCAATGCAAGAATGTTCCCTTTTCTCCATACCCTCTCCAGACTTTTTGATGAGGGCCATTCTGACTGGTGTGAGGCAGTATCTCATTGTAGTTTGATTTGTATTTCTCTGATAATGAGTGATATTTATAATCTTTTTGTGTCCTTGTTAGCCATCTGTATGTCTGATTTGGAAAAATGTCTCTTCAGGTCCTTTTCCCTCTTTTTGATTAGGTGGTTTGCTTTTCTGGTATTGAGTTGTATAAGCTGCTTGCATATTTTGGAACTTAATTCTTTATCAGTTGTTTCCCTTGCTATTATTATCTCTCATTCTGAGGGTTGTCTTTTCACCTTGTTTGCAGTTTCCTTTGCTGTGCAAAAGCTTTTAAGTTTATTTAGGCCCCGCTTGTTTACTTTTGTTTTTATTTCCATTACTATAGGAGGTGGATCATAGAAGATCTTGTTTTGATTTATGTCATCAAGTGTTCTGCCTATGTTCTCCTCTAAGAGTTTAATAGTTTCTGGTCTTACATTTAGGTCCTTAATTGATTTTGAGTTTATCTTTGTGTATGGCTTTAGGTAATGATCTAACCTCATTCTTTTGCATGCAGCTGTCCAGTTTTCCTAGCACCATTTATTGAAGAGGCTGTCTTTGCCCCATTGTATATTCTTGCCTCCTTTGCCAAAAATAAGGTACCCATAGGTGCATGGGTTTATCTCTGAGTTCTCTATCTTGTTCCATTTGTCTATATTTCTGTTTTTGTGGCAGTACCATACTGTCTGGATGACTGTAGCTTTGCAGTATAATCTGAAGTCAGGAAGGTTGATTCCTCCAGCTCCATTCTTCTTTCTCAAGACTGCTTTGGCTATTCAGGGTCTTTTGTGTTTCCATATGAATTGTGAAAATTATGTTCTAGTTCTGTGAAAAAAAACCATTGGTAATTTGATAGGGATTGTGTTGAACCTGTAGATTGCATTGGATTTTAACTTTTAAGCCAGTTGAATAATTCTGCTTAGTGTGATTATTAATACATTTGAAATATTTTATCAACATTTTTGTGTAGTGTCACAACTTTTCCTATGCTTTCTCTTTACTCTTGTCTTTTTTGGACTACTTATTTTTGCTTGTTTTCCTTTTTTTTTTTTTTCTACTGTTCAGAAGTTATATATTCTGTTTCTAAAATATTGAAATATTACCATGCAAGAGTTTAATATGTCAATCTATCACATGAATAATACAAGAATCTTATATAATTTTGACTATAATAAAACTAATGCCAATCTATTGGCTAATTTTACATATATTTCCATTATTTTTTATTTTAATCAGAAAAAAATGGACATTTTTATCATTTTATAAAATATTTGTTTATTCCTTTGTTCCTTTGTGCATGTATATTTTCTATTTAAAATCACTTTTCTTTAAAAAAAAATGTTGCAGAAACCATTTCCCTGAGTTCACAATTCTTAGTTGAAGTTTATTTTTCTTAACACTTGGAAGATATTATTCCACAGTCTTCTGATTTTAATATTGCTCTTGAGAGATCTTGTATCTGAATAAATGATCTTCAGAGGTGATTTTTTTCTCTCTGGCTGTTAAAAAATAGTGCCTTTAGTTGAGGATATAACTTTTTTATTTACAAGTTAAAATATTATAAAATTTTAGAGGTTCGTCAAATAGACATGAATGACACTTAAGAAGCATTTACTATTGGGGAATGTTTTCCATGTAGAAGGATCATTAAATGATATGATGACAGTCATTCAGACTGTTTCCCTCCTCCCCAAATGCTCTTTTATCTTTTATTCTAAAATTCTACTTAGGTTAAAGTTGTGTTTTTCATAAAATTGTATGTGGCAGAATCTTTATTTTCACTCAGATACTTTTAAAGTCATTCTCCAGAAAGGTCTTTCCTAATCATTTCATCTGGAGTAATTATTCACTGATTACTCATTCTAATTTAGTTGGCCATTCATCACCATATACCCTAACTTAATTCTTTGAACTGTACTCACCACTATCTGATATTTTCTGTTTGCTGTCTTTTCACAGTAAAACATAGGACCTGTGAGGACCAAACTGTTACTCATCACTGCAGCCCTACAGTTTAGAAAAGTATCCGGTACACAAGAAGTTTTCAATATATTTGCTAAATTTCTGAATGAAATACATGTAACATGTATATACTTTCGAAAGATATAATACTTATAATACTTATCTACTACACTTAGTGAGTGAAGTGAAAGTCGCTCAGTCATGTCTGACACTTTGTGACCCTATGCACTGTAGCCTGCCAGGCTCCTCTCTCCCTGTCTATGGAATTCTACAGGCAGGGATCCTGGAGTGGATGGCAGTTCTCTTCTCCAGGGGATCTTCCCAACCCAGTGATTGAACCTAGGTCTCCTGCATTGCAAGCAGATACTTTACCAGCTGAACCACTAGGGAAGCCCTGATACCTGTTAATAGTTCATTCACCAAAATGAATGAACCCTTTAATTATTGTCTAAGATATGTTTTAGTAGCCAGAAGATGAGAAATATAGGGAGGACGGTATTTAAAATATCACTGAAAGATCTGGCTTCCCTGATTGCCCAACAGTAAAGAATTTGCCTGCAATGCTGGAGCCACAGGAGATGTGGGTTCAGTCCCTAGGTTGGGAAGATATCTTGGAGGAGGAATTGACAACCCACTCCAAGTATTCTTGCCTGGAAAATGTCCCGAGGACAGAAAAGTGTGGTGGGCTACAGTCCAGGGTGTCTCAAAGTGTCAGACACAATTGAGCAACTGAGAACCAGCTATGATCTATTGGAAGATCACAAAATGGGGAACACTAAAAACAAACTTGTCCAAATTCTCTCATAATGCTTTAATCTTTGGGAGGGAAAAGTCATTCTGAGAACAAGTTGTTAAAAAACAAGAAATTCACATCTTTCAATATTATGTTAATGTAAAATTCCTTCTCCTGTTTTCTTGCTTTGTTATTTAGAGCTCTAGTTTTTTAAACACTTATTTAATACTTAGTTTTTATTTAATAAGTAAATTGTTACAACTCAATGGTGAGAAGTGTGGCAAATGAGGAGTGGAAGTGAACCAGTGTTAGAAATGACTACTCTAGTTTGGGAGTAGCAAATATATAGCTCTTACTACAACTGATACCCATGAAGTCATAACTAATCAATTGTGCACTCAGGCATGGTTAGTGGAGGAGAAAGGGATGACAGAATGAGATGGTTGGATGGAATCACCGTCTCAATAGACATGAGTTTGAGTAAATTCCGGGAGTTGGTGATGGACAGGGAAGCCTGGTGTGCTGCAGTCCTTGGGGTTGCAAAGAGTCAGACAAAACTGAGTGACTGAACTGAACTGATGAAAGTGACCAGTAAGCTATGAAGCTAGTTTTGATAGCCCATCATGGCAGTCCACTTTGGGAGTTGGAGAGATCAGGTAGCAAATCAGATCTATCTGATCACTGTCAGAAGCATCTGAGAAGGCGATTACTGAATACAGGAAGAAAAGAGCAATTTTGTCCCTCCAAGCTCTCCTGAGCTGTTGATCTACTCCCCAGGGACTCATTAAACCAGCAGAGAGGGATTTGAAAGAGAAATGGATTCCACACATTCTTCCATTTCCTTATGGTTATTGCGATCCTATTTACCCTTCAGACTGGGAGGCCTTGGCAAACATCTGTTACATTCATGTTTAAGAACTTCTACTCTTTTTAATAATACATAATGATTCAAACAGCTGGAGTTCCTTCCTTTCAATAAAAGCCACATTCATTTTTGGTCTCTTCTTCCTTTACTAATTGTCTCATTATTTGATGAGAAGTGTCATTAGTGGGTTGAAAAAAGACATCATCCATCTTGCAGCTGTTTGCCTAATCTCTGTTCTCAGTGATGTTTGTTGACCAAGAAACATCAACCAAGAGGGCTGTCCAACAGAGCATAAAACTTATCCACCAAACTCTGAATAATTAAACTCATTTTGGGAAAAGATAATCTTTTGTTAATGCGATAAACCTACAGCTAAAATGTTTCTGTTTTACTGAGATATAATTGACATTCAGCACTGTGTAAGGTGTTCAGCATAATGATTAGACTTTATGTGTTGTTACATAATTACCACAATACATTTAGTTAACATCATCATCTCATATATTAGATACCAAAATTTTTTTTCTTTCCTTATGCTGAGAACTCTTAGGACCTTCTCTTAGCACTGCTATATGGTATGTTAGAAGGATATTAAGCATAATAATCACATTTTACCCCTAGTGAAGTGAAAGTCACTCAGTTGTGTATGACTTTTTGCAACCCCGTGGACTATACAGTCCATGGAATTCTCTAGGCCAAAATACTGAAGTGGGTAGCCTTTCCCTTCTCCCGGGGATCCTCCCATACCAGGGATCAAACTCAGGTCTCCCACATTGCAGACTGATTCTTTACCAATTGAGCTACCAGGGAAGACCTATATCCCTCCTAATACTCATCTTATAACTGGAAGTTTGTAGCTTTTGACCACCTTTGCTCAGTTCTCGCCTCCTCCCAATTCCCACTTCAGTTCAGTTCAGTCGCTCAGTCGTGGCTGACTCTTTGCGACCCCATGAATCGCAGCACGCTGGGCCTCCCTGTCCATCAACTCCCGGAGTTCACTCAGACTCACGTCCATCAAGTCAGTGATGCCATCCAGCCATCTCATCCTCTGTCGTCCCCTTCTCCTCCTGCCCCCAATCCCTCCCAGCATCAAAGTGTTTTCCAATGAGTCAACACTTCGCATGAGGTGGCCAAAGTACTGGAGTTTCAGCTTTAGCATCATTCCTTCCAGAGAAATCCCAGGTTTGATCTCCTTCAGAATGGACTGGTTGGATCTCTTTGCAGTCCAAGGGACTCTTGAGAATCTTCCCCAACACCACAGTTTCAAAAGCATCAATTCTTCGGTGCTCAGCCTTCTTCACAGTCCAACTCTCACATCCATACATGACTACTGGAAAAACCATAGCCTTGACTAGACGGACCTTAGTCGGCAAAGTAATGTCTCTGCTTTTGAATATGCCATCTAGGTTGATCATAACTTTTTTTCCAAGGAGCAAGCGTCTTTTAAATTTCATGGCTGCAGTCACCATTTGCAGTGATTTTGGAGCCCCCAAAAATAGTCTGACACTGTTTCCACTGTTTCCCCATTTATTTCCTATGAAGTGATGGGACCGGATGCCATGATCTTCGTTTTCTGAATGTTGAGCTTTAAGACAATTTTTTCACTCTCCTCTTTCACTTTCATCAAGAGGCTTTTTAGTTCTTCTTCACTTTCTGCCATAAGGGTGGTGTCATCTGCATATCTGAGGTTATTGATATTTCTCCCAGCAATCTTGAATCCAGCTTGTGTTTCTTCCAGTCCAGCGTTTCTCATGATGTACTCTGCACAGAAGTTAAATAAGCAGTGTGACAATATACAGCCTTGACGTACTCCTTTTCCTATTTGGAACCAGTCTGTTGTTCCATGTCCAGTTCTAACTGTTGCTTCCTGACCTGCATACAGATTTATCAAAAGGCAGGTCAGGTGGTCTGGTATTCCCATCTCTTGAAGAATTTTCCACAGTTTATTGTGATCATGGACAGTGGAACCTGGTGGGCTACAGTCCACGGGGTCGCAAAGAGTAGGACGCGACTGAGTGACCTCACTTTCACTTTCATTTTCACTTTATTGTGATCCACACAATCAAAGGCTTTGGCATAGTCAATAAAGCAGCAATAGATGTTTTTTCTGGAACTCTCTTGCCTTTTCAATGATCCAGCGGATGTTGGCAATTTGATCTCTGGTTTCTCTGCCTTTTCTAAAACCAGCTTGAACATCTGAAAGTTCATGGTTCACGTATTGCTGAAGCCTGGCTTGGAGAATTTTGAGCATTACTTTACTAGCATGTGAGATGAGTACAATTGTGCAGTAGTTTGAGCATTCTTTGGCATTGCCTTTCTTTGGGATTGGAATGAAAACTGACTTTTCCAGTCCTGTGGCCACTGCTGCCTTTTCCAAATTTGCTGGCATATTGAGTTCAGCACTTTCACGGCATCATCTTTCAGGATTTCAAATAGCTCAACTGGAATTTCATCACCTCCACTAGCTTTGTTTGTAGTGATGCTTTCTAAGGCCCACTTGACTTCACATTCCAGGATGTCTGGCTCTAGATGAGTGATCACACCATCGTGATTATCTGGGTCATGAAGATCTTTTTTGTACAGTTCTTTCGTGTATTCTTGCCACCTCTTCTTAATATCTTCTGCTTCTGTTAGGTCCAGACCATTTCTGTCCTTTATCGAGCCCATCTTTGCATGAAATATTCCCTTGGTATCTCTAATTTTCTGGAAGAGATCTCTAGTCTTTCCCATTCTGTTGTTTTCCTCTATTTCTTTGCATTAATCACTGAGGAAGGCTTTTTTTTAATCTCTTCTTGCTATTCTTTGGAACTCTGCATTCAGATGCTTATATCTTTCCTTTTCTCCTTTGCTTTCCATCTCTCTTCTTTTCACAGTTATTATAAGGCCTCCCCAGGCAGCCATTTTGCTTTTTTCATTTCTTTTCCATGGGGATGGTCTTGATCCCTGTCTCCTGTACAGTGTCACAAACCTCATTCCATAGTTTATCAGGCACCCTATCTATCAGATCTAGGCCCTTAAATCTATTTCTCACTTCCACTGTATAATCATAAGGGATTTGATTTAAGTCATACCTGAATGGTCTAGCGGTTTTCCCTACTTTTTTCAATTTCAGTCTGAATTTGGTAATAAGTTCATGATATAAGCCACAGTCAGCTCCTGGTCTTGTTTTTGTTGACTGTATAGAGCTTCTCCATCTTTGGCTGCAAAGAATATAATCAATCTGATTTCGGTGTTGACCATCTGGTGATGTCCATGTGTAGAGTCTTCTCTTGTGTTGTTGGAAGAGGGTGTTTGCTACGACCAGTGCATTTTCTTAGCAAAACTCTATTAGTCTTTGCCCTGCTTCATTCCACATTCCAAGGACAAATTTGCCTGTTACTCCAGTTGTTTCTTAACTTCCTATTTTTGCATTCCAGTCCCTTATAGTGAAAAGGACATCTTTTTTGGGTGTTAGTTCTAAAAGGTCTTGTAGATCTTCATAGAACCATTCCACTTCAGCTTCTTCAGCATTACTGGTTGGGTCATAGACTTGGATTACCATGATATTGAATGGTTTGCCTTGGAGACGAACAGAGATCATTCTGTCATTTTTGAGATTGCTCCAAGTACTGCATTTTGGACTCTTTTGTTGACCATGATGGCTACTCCACTTCTTCTGAGGGATTCCTGCCCGCAGTAGTAGATATAACAGCCATCTGAGTTAAATTCACCCATTCCAGTCCATTTTAGTTAGCTGATTCCTAGAATGTTGACGTATACTCATGCCATCTCTTGTTTGACCACTTCCAATTTGCCTTGATTCATGGACCTGACATTCCAGGTTCCTATGCAATATTGCTTTTTACAGCATTGGACCTTGCTTCTATCACCAGTCACATCCATAGCTGGGTATTGTTTTTGCTTTGGCTCCATCCCTTCATTCTTTCTGGAGTTATTTCTCCACTGATCTCCAGTAGCATATTGGGCACCTACTTACCTAGGGAGTTCCTCTTTCAGTATCCTATCATTTTGCCTTTTCATACTGTTCATGGGGTTCTCAAGGCAAGAATACTGAAGTGGTTTGCCATTCCCTTCTCCAGTGTACCACATTCTGTCAGACCTCACCACCATGACCTGCCTGTCTTGGGTTGCCCCGCGGGCATGGCTTAGTTTGATTGAGTTAGACAAGCCTGTGGCCCTAGTGTGATTAGATTGACTAGTTTTCTGTGAGTATGGTTTTACTGTGTCTGCTCCCTGATGCCCTTTTGCAACACCTAGCATCTTACTTGGGTTTCTATTACCTTGTGTGTGGAGGATCTCTTCACGGCTGCTCCAGCAAAGTGCAGCCGCTGTTCCTTGCCTTGGATGAGTGGTATTCCCACTTCAACTATCCACAAATCGGATCTTCTTTTTTTTTAATCAGTTTGAGATTTTAAAAAAATTTTTTTAGATTCCACCTGTGAGATCAAACAGTGTACCTTTCCCTTTCTGACTTATTTTACTTATCATAATGCTCTCAAGGTCAAACCGTGTTTCTGCAAATGGCAGGGTCTTCTTTTCATGACTTAATAATATTCCATCACACATATAAACATACTCACATACACCACAAATTCTTCATCCATTCATCTATCATCATGCCCTTAGATTGCTTCCATGTCTTGGCTATTGTAAATAACACTGCTATGAACATAGGGATGTAGATATCTCTTCAACAAAGTTTTCATTTCCTTCAGATATATATTCAGAAGTAGAATTGCTGGAATATATGAAAGTTTCTATTTTAAATTTTTTAAAGACTATCCATGCTGTTTTTCATAGTGGCTGCACCAATTTACAGTCTTGCTGAGAATACACAAGTCTTCCCTTTTCTCTGTTTCCTCAGTTACACTTGTTATCCCTTGTCTTTTTAATGCTGAGCATTCTAATAGACCAGAAATGATATCTCACTGTAGCTTTTGATTTACATTTCCTTTTTGATTAGTGATGTTGAGTACCTTTTCATGTACCTTCTGGCCAACTGAATTTATCTGTTCAGGTCTTTTGCCCATTTTTTTTTTAATTTGACTTTTTATTTTTGCTTAGTTCTCTGAGTTCGTAATATTTTGGCTATTAACTCCTTATCAGATAAATGATTTGCAAATGTTTTTCCATAATGTAGGGTGTCTTTTCATTTTGTTTATGTTTTTTGCATTTTATTTTTCTATACAGAAAGAAGCCTTTTAGTTTGTAATCACACCTGTTCATCTTCCATTTTGTTGCTTCTGCTTTAGGTGGCAAATTAAAAATATATATATCATTACTAAGACCCATATGAAGAACCTTTTGTCATGTGTTTTCTTCTAGGGATTTATGATTTCTGGTTTTACATTTAAATCTTTGCTTCTGTGCATGCTAAGGCACTACCATTTCAAATTAATTTTGTGAGTGTTAAGGATCTAGACATTATTTGAGGAGAGAAAAAGATGATGGAGGAGTAGGTGGATGTGAAGTACATCTCCCTCCACGGATACATCAGGAATACACCTTCAGACACAAAAGTGCATCCAGAACACCAGCTGAGAGTGGACAGGAGTACCTGACCACTGGCAAATAATATGTATAACCACGCAAAACTAGTAGGATGAAGGAAATAGGGGGAAAAACAGGAGTGTTAGTAGTATTGGACCTGCCCTCAGCAGGTGGCGGAACTGAAGCAGGGATCCCATCCCCACAGTGGGGCAATTGTCTGAGTCAAAGGAGAAACATTTAAGGCTGAGAGTGAAACAGCTGATCTGTGGCAGCCTAGATGGAATGAGAATCGGACAATCCTTGCTGAAGCCATACATACCCCGGACAGGAATGCTGGCCCCTTGGAAGGCACAGCAGCTGAGAGCTGGCGTTTAGGGATTGTGGAGCAATCCCAGGCCGAGGGCTGCTGTTGACGGTGGAGAGACCAAGAGGATGTGGGGCTGGAGATGGTGGTGGGAAATGCCTATGGAGGAAAGCCGGGCCGCCGCGAAAGCAAGGCAATACTACTGAGTCTCACATAGAGGGTGGAGCCATCACCATAACCTCCCTCTCCCAGCATGCCAGCATCCACAGCTGAATAACAGAGACTGGCCCATCAAATGCCTGACGCACTGAACTACAGGGTAGGACCCCACCCCAGGCACCCCTTTAAGTGCCTGACATGCCTATATACACAGCAGAACCCCAGCCAGGGGGCCCCTCCATGTGCCTAACGTACCAAACAACAGAGAAGGACCCCAGGCAAAGGAGCCCTCTAAGTGCCTGAACAGGCGGAGCTGCAGAGAAAGACTGGCCAAAGAGGCCTTTTGATCGCCAGCTACAAGAGGCTTGAAAAAAGACTCTGATAGGGCCATAACTCCTCAGTGGAGGCAGTCTGTGTCCCTGCACACTTGGTGCCTCCAGGGTCCCCACAAGCCAAGCAGCTATGCCAACTTCATGCTCAACTCTCACTGGGTAGATCTGCCACAGGCAAAAAAAAAAAATGTCTTGCATCTGTGTGCACAGGGTTGCTTTGGTCGTGTCCAGCTCTTTTTGACCCTGTAGACTGTGGCCTGCCAGGGTTCTCTGTCAGAAAGGTTCTCCAGGCAAGAGTACTGGAGTGTATTGGCCAATACTGGTTACCATTCTCTTCTAGAGCACTGTATTTCCTGTTGCCCTAGCTGCCAGCACCCCTGAGTACCTGGTGCTGCCAGAACCCCTGTGACCCAAGCAGCTGTACCACCTCCACAGCTGGCCCTCACAGGGGCAAACTCAAGCCCTCCAAGGCAGCCTCAGGAGCAAAACCCCATTTGACAACCCACATGTGGTGGTAGAAATAAAACCACAATTGAAACCCAGGGGCAATGTGGCTAAGGAAGACTCAAAACCTTCCCACCAGCTGTACAAGCTGCAGGTTAAATCCACACAATCAACTCAGCAGACTCTGTCTATGGAATATATAAGAGGCCACTGAGAGCTCCCCCAAAAGAAAATGCACTAGCTCTGACAGCTGTGGACATTGGAGGCAAGAACACACAGGAATAGAACCAGATTAGAATCTGAGCTGTCCCCATAGCAGGTCGAGAGATCAGCAGGGTTGGAAGGCATCTTAGGGAGGTGAGGTGGACTGTGACACCCAATGAGGGAAAGGACTCTGACAGCAGTGACTTAAGAAAAACATTTATTACTCATTTTTTGACAGTTCTGTAGATTCTTTTAGATTCTTTTTTCTTTTTTCCCCTCTGTTGTAGTTGTTGATTTTATTGGCATTAACAAATCCAATTAAGCTTTTGAGATTCTTTTTTTCTCAGTCACATTTTTTATTATCATAAACCTCTGCTTCTACGTTGGGCTTTTGGGGTTCTGTGGAGTTTTCTTTTTCTTTTCTTTTCTGTTTTTAATTGCAATTTTTAATTTTTTAAACCTATTATTTTTCTACATTTAGTCCTTTGTTTGCTTTTCCTACTGTTCTTTTCCACTTGCAGTTAATCTTTAACATATATAAATCCTCTTTATCTACCTCTATTTAACTTTGCATATCTATTCTTTCTTTTCTTTCTCTCCTTTCCTCTCAGCATTTGTTAGTTTTATTTTCATTGCTTTATTCCCCAATTGGCACCTTGCTTTAGTTTTGTTTTCCAGTTTGTGCTTTAATTTTGTTCTGGTAGATATAACTTTTGGTTTCCGTTGTCAGGTCAATATATTGTACTTTATTTTTGTTGGGCTGTTTTGGTTTTGCTTATGGGTGTATATGTGTATATTTAGTCACACTTTCTATTGATATAAACCTGTCTGTACATTGGGTTTTTGCAGTTCTGCAGAGTTTTCCTTATTTTCCCTTTTTTTCTTTCTTCTGTATTTTTTCTTTTCTTTAAAATTTTAATTTTTAATTTTTTTAACCTATTATATTTTTTCTATATTTATTCCTTTGTTTGCCTTTCCTACTGTTCTTTTCCCCTTGCAGTTAATCTTTAATGTATATAAACCTTCATCTACCTCTATTTAACTTTGCTTACCTATTCTTTCTTTTCTTCCTCTCCTTTCCTCTCAACATATTTGTTACTTTTGTCTTCATTGCTTTATTCCCCACTTGGCACCTTGCTTTAGTTTTGTTTTCCAGTTTGCACTTAAGTTAGTTTTGTTATTAACTGATAAATATAATTTTTTTATTTCCTTTGTTCACCAGATCAATCTACCATACTTTATTTTTGTTGGACTGTTTTCACTTTGCTCATGAATGTGTATAATGTGTGTGTGTGTGTGTTTCATTGTTTTAATTATTACTTGCCTGATTTTGTAACTTCCATTTGCCTGGGATTCATCTTTGGTTTCTTGTTCTTTGAGATCTATTTTAATCTCACCTAATGCCATAACAAACCACAAGATTCTTGTGGAATCTTAAAAAAAGAGAGAGAGAGAGAGATCAAGCCCTGAGCCTTTGGAGTGGGAGCACTGACTCCAAGACCCTAAGCTACCAGAGAACTAACGCTGCTGCTGCTGCTGCTGCTGCTGCTGCTGCTGCTGCTGCTGTTGCTGCTGCTGCGTCGCTTTAGTCGTGTCCAACTCTATGCGACCCCATAGACGGCAGCCCACTAGGTTCCCCCGTCCCTGGGATTGTCCAGGAAAGAAGACTGGAGTGGGTTGCCATTCCCTTCTCCAATGCATGAAAGTGAAAAGTGAAAGTGAAGTCGCTCAGTCGTGTCTGACTCTTAGCGACCCCATAGACTGCAGCCAACCAGGCTCCTTCGTCCATGGGATTTTCCAGGCAAGAGTACTGGAGTGGGGTGCCATAACGTTAGGGAGTATCAAATGGTGAGAACTCACACAAAGGAAGCCACTTGAATACAAGACCCGGCATCACCCAACCACCAGTAGCACCCTGTGCAGAACACCTCATCTAAACAACAAGCAAAACAAAAATATAAACCCAGTCATCAGCAGACAGGATTACCATCTCACTTAGCCTTGGCCAACAGAGGAAAAACAAACAAACGACCAAAAACTCAGCACAAATCTCATGCTATACAAAGCTCACACAAACCACTGGACCAACCTTAGGAGGGCAGAAGCCAAAAGGAAGAAAGAATTCAATCTTATTCAAGGAAAGAATTCAACTTTCCTTGAAGCTTGGGAAAAAGAGACCTCAAACACAATATCTTTAAAAAAAATTAAAATGCAGAGAAATACTGCACAAATAAAGGAACAAACTAGAAGCACAGAAGTCCAAATAAATGAAGAAGAAATAGGCAAACTACCTGAAAAAGAATTCAGAATAATGATAGTAAAGATGACCAAAAATCTTGAAAACAAAATGGAGAAAATGCAAGAATCAACTAACAAAGACCTAGATGAATGAAAGAATAAACATACAGAGACAACACAATTACTTACATTAAAAATACTCTAGAAGGAATCAGCAGCAGAATATCTGAAACAGAATGAGTCAGTGAGCTGGAAGATAAAATGGTGGAAATGACTTATGAAGAGCAGAATAAAGTAAAAAGAATGAAAAGAGCTGTCTCTGAGGACCATATCAAATGCACCAACATTCGAATTATAGGGATCCCAGAAGAAGAGAAAAAAGAAATGGTATGAGAAAATTTTTGAAGAGATTATAGTTGAAAATTTCTCCAACATGAAGAAGGTAATAGTCAATCCAAGTCCAAGAGGCACAAAGAGTCCCAAACAGGATAAACCCAAGGAGAAACATGCCAAGACACATACTAATCAAACTAACAAAGACTAAACACAAAGAATATTAAAAGCAGCAAGAGAGAAACAAAGTGTAACATACAAAGGAAACCCCATACATTTAACAGCTGATCTTTCAGCAGAAACTCTGCAGGCTAGAAGGGAGTGGCAGGATATATTTAAAGTACATAAAGGGAAAAATCCACAACCAAGATTACTGTGCCCATCAAGGATCTCATTCAAAATTGATGGAGAAATAAAAAGCTTTTCAGACGAGCAAAAGTTAAGAGAATTCAGTGCCCCCAAACCAGCTTTACAACAAATGTTAAAGGGACTTATAGGCAAGAAATACAGCAAAAGAAAAAATATCTACAAAATCAACCCCAAACAATTAAGAAAATGGCAATAGGAACATATATTCCAATAATTACTTTAAGTGTAAATGGATTAAATGCTCCAACCAAAAGACACAGACTGACTGAATGGATACAAAAACAAGACCCATATATATGCTGTCTATAAGAAACCCACTTCAGACCTCAAGACACATATAGACTGAAAGTGAAAGAATGGAAAAATATATTCTATGCAAATGAGAAGCAAAGGAAAGCTAGAGTAACAATCCTCATATCAGACAAAATAGACCTTAAAATAAAGATTACAATAAATAAGGAAGGACACTACATAATGATAAAGGGATCGGTCCAAGAGGAAGACATAACAATTGTAAATATCTATGCACCCAACATAGGAGCACCTCAATACATAAGACAAACACTAACAGACATAAAAGCAGAAATTGACAGTAACACAATAATAGTTGGAGATTTTAACACCCCACTCACACCAATGGACAGATCATCAAAACAGAAAATAAGCAAACATAAATCTTAAATGATACATTAGATGAGATCTCATTGATATCTTCAGGACATTCCATTCAAATGCAGAAGAATAAACCTTCTCAAGTGCATATGGAGCATTCTCCAGGATAGACCACATCTTGGGTCACAAATCAAACCTCAGTAAATTGAAGAAAATTGAAATTGTATCAAGCATCTTCTCTGACCAAATGCTATTGAGACTAGATGTCAATTACAAGGAAAAAGTGTAAGAAACACAAACACATGGGGACTAAACAAGTTTCTAAGTAACCAACAGTTTACTGAAAAAAATCAAAACGGAAATAAACTTTCTAGAAACAAATGACAATGAAAACATGACAACGCAAAACCTATGGGTTGCAGTGAAAGCAATTCTTAAGAGCAAAGTTTATAGCAATACATTCCTACCTCAAGAAACAAGAAAAATATTGAATAGACAACCTAACTTCACACATAAAACAACTGGAAAAGAACAACAACAAAAACACCAAAATTAGTAAAAGGAAAGAAGTCATAAAGATCAGAGCAGAAATAAATGAAAAAGAAATGAAAGAAACAATAATAAAGACTAATAAAACTAAAAGCTGGCTCTTTCTTTGAGAGGATAAACAAAATTGACAAACCTTTAGCCAGACTCATCAAGGGAAAAAAAATGAAAAAGGAAAAGTTACATAAGACAGTGAAGAAATACAAAGGATTATAGGAGACTGTTATAAACAACTATATGGCAATAAAATGGATAATCTGGAAGAAATGGACAGATTCTTAGAAAAGTTCAATCTTCCAAGACTAAACCAGGAAGAAATAGAAACTATGAACAACCCAGTTACAAGCACTGAAACTGAAGCTGTGATCAAAAATCTCCCAAAAAGCAAAAGCCCAGGACCAGATGGCTTCACAGAATTCTATCAAATATTTAGATAAGAGCTAATGCTTATCCTTCTAAAACTCTCAGAAAATTGCAGAAGAAGGAACACTTCCAAATTCATTCTATGAGGCCACCATCACCCTGATACCAAAACCAATCAAAGACAACCCCAAAAAAGAAAACTAGAGACCAATAGCACTGATGAACATAGATGCAAAACTCCTCAACAAAATTTTAGCAAACAAATCAGCAATACATCAAAAAGCTCATACACCATAATCAAGTTGGGTTTATTCTAAGAATGTAAGGATTCTTCAATATATGCAAATCAATCAATGTGATATACTATATTAACAAATTGAAAGATAAAAACCATATGATAATCTCAATAGATGCAGAAAAAGCCTTGACAAAAGTCAGTACCCTTTTATGATTAAAAATCTTCAAGAAATGGGGATAGAAGGAACCTACCTCAGCTTAGTAAAAACCATATAAGCCTACGGCAAGCATTATTCTCAATGATGAAAACCTGAAAGCATTCCCCCTAAGATCAGGAACAAGACAATGGTGTCCACTTTCATCACTATTCAACATAGTTCTGGAAGTCCTAGCTGCAGCAATCTGAAGAAAAAGGAAAAGAATTCAGATCAGAAAAGAAGTAAAGCTCTCACTGTTTGCAGATGACATGACACTCTACATGAAAAGAAAAGAAAGTGAAAGTGAAGTCGCTCAGTCATGTCCAACTCTTTGTAACCCCGTGGACTGTAGCCCTAATAGGCTCCTCCATCCATGGGATTCTCCAGGCAAGAGTACTGGAGTGGTTTTCCATTTCCTTCTCCAGGGGATCTTCCTGACAGAGGGATCGAACCCGGGTCTCCACATTGGAGACAAACGCTTTACTGTCTGAGCCACCAAGGAAGTCCAGGATACTCTACATAGAAAACCCTAAAGACAGTATCAGAAAATTACTAGAGCTAATCAGGGGACTTAGCAAAGTTGCAGGATACAAAATCAATACACAGAAATCACTTGTGTTTCTACATACTAACAATGAAAAATCAGAAAAAGAAATTAAGGAATCCCATTCACCATTGCAACAAAAAGAATTGAATATCTAGGAATAAGCTTACCTAAGGAGACAAAAGAATTGTACACAGAAAATTATAACACACTAATGAAAGAAATCAAAGATGACATAAACAGATGGAAAGATATTCCATGTCCCTGGGTAGGAAGAATCAATACTGTGAAAATGACTATACTACCAAATGCAATCTACAGATTCAATGAGATCCTTATCAAATTACCAATGGCATTTTTCAGAGAACTAGAACAAAAAATTTCACAATTCATATGGAAACACAAACGACCCTGAATAGCCAAAGCAGTCTTGAGAAAGAAGAATGGAGCTGAAGAAATCAACCTTCCTGACTTTAGATTAGACTACAAAGCTACAGTCATCAAGTCAATATGGTACTGGCAAAAAAAAAAAAAAAAAACCAGAAATATAGACCAATGGAACAAGATAGAAAGCCCAGAAATAAATCCATGCACCTATGGGTACCTTATTTCTGGCAAAAGAGGCAAGACCTTACAATGGGCAAAGACAGCCTCTTCAATAAATGGTGCTGGGAAAACTGGATAGCTACATGTAAAGTGTTCTAATCCCATACAAAAATAACACTTCCTAACACCATACACAAAGATAAACTCAAAATGGATTAAAGATCTAAATGTAAGACCAAAAACTATTAAACTCTTAGAGGAAAACATAAGCAGAACACTTGATCACATAAATCAAAGCAAGATCCTCTGTGACCCACCTCCTATAGTAATGGAAATAAAAACAAAAGTAAACAAGTGGGACCTGATTAAACTTAAAAGCTTTTGAGCAGCAAAGGAAACTATAAGCAAGATGAAAAGGCAACCCTCAGAATGGGAGAAAATAATAGCAAATGAAACAAGGACAAAGGATTACTTTCCAAAATATACAAACAGCTCATTCAACTTAATACCAGAAAAACAAACAACCCAATCAAAAAGTGGGAAAAAGACCTAAAGAGACATTTCTCCAGATAAGACATACAGATAGCTAACAAGCACATAAAAAGATGCTCAACATCCCTCATTATTAGAGAAATGCAAATCAAAACCACAATGAGATATCACCTCACATTGGTCAGAATGGCCCTCATCAAAAAGTCTACAAACAATAAATGCTGGAGAGGGTGTGAAGAAAAAGGAATGCTTTTGCACCTTTTGTGGGAATGTAAATTGATACAGCCACTATGGAGGATGGTATGGAGATTCCTTAAAAAACTAGGAATAAAACCACCATATGACCCAGCAATCCCACTCCTAGGCGTATAACCTGAGGAAACCAAAATTGAAAAAGACACATGTATCTCATTGTTCATTGCAGCATTATTTACAATAGCTAGAACATGGAAGCAACCTAGGTGTCCATTAACAGATGAAAGGATGAAGAATTTGTGGTACATATACAAAATGGAATATTACTCAGCCATAAAAAGGAGCACATTTGAGTCAGTTCTAATGAGGTGGATGAACCTAGAACCTATTATTCAAAGTGAAGTGAGTCAGAAAGAAAAAGATAAATGCTGTATTCCAACACGTATATACAGAAGCTAAAAAAATGGTACTGAAGAATTTATTTACAGGGCAGCAGTAGAGAAACAGATATAGAGAATAAACTTATAGACATGAAGAGAGGGGAGGAGAGGGTGAGATGTATGGAAAGAGTAACATGGAAACTTACATTACTGTATGTAAAATAGATAGCCAACAGGAATTTGCTGTATGGCTCAGGAAACTCAAACAAGGGCTCTGTATCAACCGAGAGGGGTGGGACAGGGAGGGAGATGGGAGGGAAGTTCGAAGGGAGGGGATATATGTATACCTATTCCAGTAGTCATGTATGGATATGAGAGTTGGACTGTGAAGAAGGCTGAGCGCCGAAGAATTGATGCTTTTGAACTGTGGTGTTGGAGAAGACTCTTGAGAGTCCCTTGGCCTGCAAGGAGATCAACCCTGGGATTTCTTTGGAAGGAATGATACTAAAGCTGAAACTCCAGTACTTTGGCCACCTCATGCGAAGAGCTGACTCATTGGAAAAGACTCTGATGCTGGGAGGGATTGGGGGCAGGAGGAGAAGGGGATGACAGAGGATGAGATGGCTGGATGGCATCACTGACTCGATGGACATGAGTTTGAGTGAACTCCTGGAGTTGGTGATGGACAGGGAGGCCTGGTGGGCTGCGATTCATGGGGTCGCAAAGAATCAGACACAACTGAGCGACTGAACTGAACTAAACTGATGGCTGATTCATTTTGAGGTTTGACAGAAAATAGCAAAATTCTGTAAAGTAATTATCCTTCAATAAAAAATTTTAAAAAGATATGGGTCTAGTTCATTTAATTATACTTTAAAGCAATATTTATCAGGATACAAGAAGAATTCAACATATAATAAGATATCAAAAACTGTGTTTTAAATGATTTCCATAATATTAAGATGATATTTGTATGAATTCACAAATTCTAGAATGATATTTATACCTTGCTGACTGTGATGGTTCTCCTCTCATCCTCTGTGAACCTGTACTGGACATAGCCCCTGACTTCATTTTCCCTTATTGCAGAGCAATTACATATCTGAGGAGCAGTCAACAGCCAAGGCCCCTGAAAACCCATTTAACTATCATGACTTGTCGTCCATTTTAGTACTATTTGTGCTTCACCTCTAAAATATCCTAACAGTCCATCCTGTCACCATCACTCTGATATCTAATTGTTCCCATTCACTGGTATGTCTTCCTAACATTATACTGAGCTCCAACAGGCCAACAAAATGCCTCCACAGCAACATAACTGCATTCCTGTGCTTTTCTCTGAGTTCTGTGGATGCTAGATTTGCAAAACTCAGAGAACACTGTTAGATAACATATGTGGTATTTTCTAACATCTTTAGGAAAATGTGATACACAAAAGGTCAAGAAATATAAGAAAAGGGGAATTATAAGGATGTTGCTTAATACATATATTAATATGTGGATAAAGTGGTAATCTTTGCTATGTACTCACATACCACCAATGCAATTTGGTGTTAAAGTTAGCAGGGATTATAGAAGAAGATTGATAGTGCTGTTGACTTAAAATTCATCTATAAAAAGATATTCTACTTAGTGATATTTTTCTCTTTGTGCAGTAATAATCATTTTGAGAGAGATCATTTTTCTTCTCCTGAGCTGACCTGCAAATGTTTGGTTTGGTAGGCCACTGAAGCCATAAAGTGCACTCCTCTTAGTGGGTTTTAGTTAATGGGGATTGAATCTTTGAGCAAGAAAATGATAAAATTCAACCTTAGTGAGCAGATCAGAAAATACAAAGAGTTGATATTGTGCAGAGCACGACTAAATGTTTGTTATCTTTGACCATGAAAGACCATGATTAAGTAAACCTCAACCACCACGCAGTGTACTACTCAAATAGTTCATTTTCAGTCCTCAGTGTTACCAGCAAATTCCTCTTCAAACAGCCCCACATTCTAACTTTGACCAGTTGGACCTTAAGAACATTTTTATATTTCCAAATGGGAAAGAATATAAATTCTACTTTTTGTTACTCAGCTTTTTAAGTGAGAGTAAAAGTACCTAAAGTAGTTGTTTCACTAAACTCAAATCTACCACTTCACTAGAAAATAACCTATCTATTAAGACCAGAATTCGACTTGCAAGAACTGCAAAGCAAAAGAAGCTATACTTAGAACATGTATAAAAATACCTCAGATAAAAATTAGTTCTGGTCAACCATAAATAACAGTCTTTATGTGATATACTTAAACCATAGCAAACAAAATACATAGGAGTCTTTTCTAGATACCCCAGAGATAACTGACAGCAAAAGGAAGTAATAGACTTTAAATGCAAATGCCAGAACCATACAGACCTTCTTTCTTCCTGACATAGCCTGAGATATGGTCAGCCTTCAAAACGTGGAGCTTTGAGAAATT
Organism: Ovis canadensis; assembly: GCF_042477335.2. NCBI lineage: Eukaryota > Metazoa > Chordata > Mammalia > Artiodactyla > Bovidae > Ovis > Ovis canadensis. The sequence continues at coordinate 61,052,944 of NC_091253.1, read as the reverse complement.
TGGATGTGATTCTTGCAGGAGGAAATCAATCAAATTAGGAAATGGACAAGATATCACTTAAGTATCAGATAGGTGAAAGCTCTCTGGCTCTAGTGGAAGACACACTCAGAGGGGCTGAGGGGAGACAAATACATTTTTGGTACTATAGAGTACCATAGTACACAACTGGTCGTGGTATAGATAGGGCTCGGAGAAGGCAATGGCACCCCACTCCAGTACTCTTGCCTGGAAAATTCCACGGATGGAGGAGACTGGTAGGCTGCAGTCCATGGGGTCGCTAAGAGTCGGACACGACTGAGCGACTCTGATTTCACTTTTCACTTTCATACATTGGAGAAGGAAATGGCAACCCACTCCAGTGTTCTTGCCTGGAGAATCCCAGGGATCGGGGAGCCTGGTGGGCTGCCTTCTATGGGGTCGCACAGAGTCGGACACGACTGAAGCGACTAAGCAGCAGCAGCAGCAGCATAGCAGTGGAAATGGTGAGAGGTGATTAGATTTGGGATACCTTGAGGAGAGAGGACTGAGGAGATGTTGGTCAATAGGCTGTGGGTTGTGAGAAAGAGACCAGAGTCGAGGACAATGGTTAGGTCTGAGATAGAAGTATCTAGGTGGCTGGCAGTGACATTCATTGAGTAGGACAGTTCTGATAAGAGGAGTGGTTTTTAGGGACTCAATTCTGAATATGTTAAGTTTTGAGATGACTTTAAGAAATGTAAGCAGGAATGCTGATTTAACAGTTTGATTTATGAATCTGAATCTCAAGGAAAGGTAAGGTTTGTTGTTGATGTGCAGTCACTAAGTTGTGTCCAACTCTTTGCAACCCAATGGACTGCAGCACTCCAGGCTTCCCTGTCCGTCACTATCTCCAGGAGTTTGCTCAAATTCATGTTCATTGAGTAGGTGATGCCATCCAACCATCTTATCCTCTATTGTCCCCTTCTCCTCCTGCCCTCAATCTTTCCCAGCATCAGGGTCTTTCCCAACGAGTCAGTTCTTTGCATCAGGTGGCCGAAGAATTGGAGCTTCAACTTCTGCATCAGTCCTTCCAGTGAATATTCAGAGTTAATTTCCTTTAGGATTGATTGGTTTGATCTCCTTGCTGACCAAGGGACTCTCAAGAGTCTTCTCCAGCACCACAGTTCAAAAGCATTAATTCTTTGGCACACAGCCTTCTTTATGGTCCAATTCTCACATCCGTACATAACTATTGGAAAAACCTTAGCTTTGACTATATGGAATTTTGTTGGCAAAGTGATGTCTCTGCTTCTTAATATACTGTCTAGATTTGTCAGAGCTTTCCTTCCAAGAAGCAAGCATCTTTTAATTTCATGGTTGCATCCACCATCTGCAGTGACTTTGGAGCCCAAGAAAGATAAAGTTAGAGACGTGAATATAAGAATGGTGCTTGTTGAGTTCTCCAGGAAGCAGATTCTTAGATTTAGTGTGTACAAGGTTATCATGAATGCTTTCCAATCAACTCCTGTAGAAGGGAAAAGAAGAGAAAAGTCTTAGGCAGAAAAAGAGGTTGAACTAAAATTTAAGATCATCAGAAGAGTCCTGAGAATTGAATGATCCTCCAGACTCCTCAGTCCTGGATTCTATAATCAGAAAGACCAAAATACTGCCTCCTAGTAGGTCCTTCTATTTTCTAAATTCATGGCAAACAAATAATCCTTGTATCCTTTTCTGGTATCCCTGAGCAGAGAGAGTTTAAAAGTGGGGGAAATCTTCTTGGCACGTGTAGTTTTAAAAAGTAAAAATTTCAAAATATTTTCTATTCTTATATTTCATGTATAATAGAAATGGGTATCATTTATAAAGAAATTTTTAAAAATTTGACAAAAGCAAAGCATTGACATCCTAGCAGCACTCAATTCTGTAAAACAACATCAGTGTCCCTCTTTTTGCCTTTATTAACACCTAGAATGAAAGAATTTGTCTGCAGCCACAATAATCCCCATCTCAGCCTACCCAGCTACTCCTGCAAGGGATGTTACTGAGTTTCCTTTTTTTCCATTTCCGTCATTCTCTTTGAACACCTACATCTCATTTGGATTGCTTTCCAGATTCACTAATCTTCTTGCCAGACAATATCTAGACTTGTTGCCCCAATAATGTGTCATACCAATCACAATAAAACCAAACCCAGCATTATGTCAAACCTTAATGCAAAACCATCATTCCCCTTTTGGGGGTCAGAGAGTCCATTTTAAGCCTCCTAGAGGGTTTCAAATCACAATCACGGGGGGATGGTTCTCCTAACTTACCATGTCCACCATTAATGGAGTGCTGCAGCAGCTAAAGCTATGGCTTGAGTACTCAGTAATAAACACAAGAGGCCAGTTTATCTACCAGGGTTTCAATATTATTCCACAAGTTTTAAAAGGAGGACTTCAGAAAAAACACAATGTCAAAAACAGACCATGAGGATTCCATCCATGCTTGTGGATTTCTGCAGCAGCATGAATGAGATGGAAGATACTTTTAAAATGGAATTTAAAATACCTAGTTAAAATTCTAAAATAATGATAGGATTTGGGCCTGATTATAAAATTAAACTTTAAAAAATAATATCATGTTCATATACATTCCCTTTGAATAATAAACAGAACTCCTAGATTATTAGAAGCCAGATAAATTTGAAGAGATCTGTTTTTACATTAATTTTATTCATTGTCTCTTCTCATACCTGTTTCTTTTCTGACTTTGTATTTTATGGTAATGCTCTCCCATGGAACTGGGAATTCTGGTTCAAAACCCAGGTGTCCTCTTTGGCTATTATCCCTTCCCCCTAGTCCTGTTGTTTAACTTGAACCTGCCTGTGGTACCTAGGCTACACAGATGCCTACAAACACGACTACCCCTCCAGCCACATTCATGCCACTCCTCCCTTGAATCTGGACTGAGCTCTCATTACTTTTACCGAGAGAAAGCAGAGGCAGTGACATTACATAAGCTCCAAGGGCAAGCATTAAGAATGCCTGGCAATTCCTCCTTTCATGAGATTTTTTGAGATCCTTAGCAGTCATGAAAGAGGTCCAACTTCCTGCTGGAGAGACACATAGAGGCATGGAGAGCAAAGATCCTGAGATGAACTCTAGCCCAGATGTTAGGTGAGCCTCCAGATGACTCAAGCATCTGTCTAAATACAGCCTCACAAGAAACCCCAAGCAAGACTAGCTGAAGAACTGCCAGCTTGAGTCTCATCCATCAACACATAGAACCAGCAGGGACAATAGATAGTTTTAATATCCAACTTGAGCAAAAATGTGACTAGTAGTCACTTTCTTATACTATGAAAGAGAGGAAATAATCTGTGGTATTTTCATGGATGGTAGCTTGATATTGTCTTTCAGAATTTTTAAATATAACTTTGAGCAGTCACAGGATGCTAGGAATTTAAAGATGCATTCTTTCCTTTTTGGGGAGCAATCAGATATTACTTACCATGAGATCTACTCTCAACAAATTTAAAGTGTATAATACTATATTGTCAACTGTAAGTACAGTGTTGTACAGTGTATCTCTAGAACTTATTCATCTTGCTTAACTTTTGCCCATTGATTAGCAACTCTCCATTTCTCCCTACCCCCAGCCTCTGGCACCAACCACTCCATTCCTTCATTGTTTGAATTTGCCTATTTTAGACATCTCATGTTGAGTGTAATTATACAGTATATTTCCTTCTGTGGCTGACTTAGCAAAATGTCCTCAGGTTTCAGCCATTTTGTCAGATATTGCAGGCTTTTTCTTTTCAGGGCTGAACAATATTCCTTTATATGTATATAGTACATTATCCTTATTCATCCATTAGTGGACATTTTGTTTGTTTCCACATCTTGGCTATGATAAATGATGCTGCAATGAACATGGGAGTGCTAATATCTCTTTAGCATTGAGATCCTGAATCCAATTCTTTTGAAAAAAATTACAGACAGAAAAAACTCAGACCTACAAGTGGCCTCTCTCTCACTTAATGGAGAAACTATCTCAAGTACATCCAAACTTTCATCCTGGCTTACCAGCTGTTTCCTAACTGTGAAATCAATTTTAGTTTTAATATCAGTAGGTTTTACTGATAGTAGATTTGGATAGGTAAAACTTCAACAAACAGTTCAAAATACGGTGTTCTTAAGTTACAGACCCCTTTTTAATATTCATGCCATGTACATCAAATACTCAAAGTCAGAATTATTTATTATAATTATGCCAGTATAAACCCAGTAAACTTTATCATTACTCTAGCTATGGTATGACGTTGATTTTTCTATTCTGGGCAAAATAAGCTGATGTCATTTACATCTTCTGGTTACTTTCATTTCATCTAATTTGTGTTTATCATATTGGCACTTCCATGTCACCAAAAGTCATTATAAATAACACTGAAGTTGCTTCATTTGCTATTTTCTCCCATTCAGAAGGCTGTCTTTTCACCTTGCTTATAGTTTCCTTTGTTGTGCAGAAGCTTTTAATTTTAATTAGATCCCATTTGTTTACAACTAATCTCAAAAATATACAAGCAACTTATGCAGCTCAATTCCAGAAAGATAAATGACCCAATCAAAAAATGGGCCAAAGAACTAAATAGACATTTCTCCAAAAAAGACATACGGATGGCTAACAAACATATGAAAAGATGCTCAACATCACTCATTATCAGAGAAATGCAAATCAAAACCACAATGAGGTACCATTTCACACCAGTCAGAATGGCAGCGATCCAAAAGTCTACAAGCAATAAATGCTGGAGAGGGTGTGGAGAAAAGGGAACCCTCCTACACTGTTGGTGGGAATGCAAACTAGTACAGCCACTATGGAGAACAGTGTGGAGATTCCTTAAAAAATTGCAAATAGAACTGCCTTATGACCCAGCAATCCCACTGCTGGGCATACACACTGAGGAAACCAGAATTGAAAGAGACACGTGTACCCCAATGTTCATCACAGCACTGTTTATAATAGCCAGGACATGGAAACAACCTAGATGTCCATCAGCAGATGAATGGATAAGAAAGCTGTGGTACATATACACAATGGAGTATTACTCAGCCATTAAAAAGAATACATTTGAATCAGTTCTAATGAGGTGGATGAAACTGGAGCCGATTATACATAGTGAAGTAAGCCAGAAAGAAAAACACCAATACAGTATACTAACACACATATATGGAATTTAGAAAGATGGTAAGGATAACCCTGTATGCGAGACAGCAAATGAGACACAGATGTTTAGAACGGACTTTTGGACTCAGAGGGAGAGGGAGAGGGAGAGGGTGGGATGATTTGGGAGAATGGCATTGAAACATGTATACTATTATGTAAGAAATGAATCTCCAGTCTGTGTTTGATACAGGACATAGGATGCTTGGGGCTGGTGCACAGGAATGATCCAGAGAGATGATATGGGGTTGGAGGTGGGAGGGGGGTTCAGGACTGGGAACTCATGTACACCCGTGGCTGATTCATGTCAATGTATGGCAAAACCAGTACAGTATTATAAAGCAAAATAAAGTAAAAATAAAAATTAAAAAAAAGAATAAGATGTTAGAAAAAATACACTACCAAATCTTAATAAAAGATAACTAGAGAAGCTAAAAAAAGTAAATAACACTGAAGTATTTGTGATCATGTTTTATGGTTTATTAATTCAAGATTAAAATAAGATGTATCTTTGCATTACTTTATAATATTGCTTGTCACATTTGAGACTAGCATAGCAAAAGTATGTGGTACAATTATGCAGCCTAAACAAGTATGTCTTCCAAAATACTATATAGTGTATAAAATTATATCTGATACATATAAAAAGTGAGTCATTTCTAGAAGGGAAAAGGGGCCTTTTCCACATCTCTCCCTGATTAGAGACTAAAAGTGGCTTGCACTGCTCTAAGCCCCGCCTATTATGAAAGAAACTATGGTAATAAGCTCATTCCTTACTAAGATGTTAAGGTGTTTTCCATTCTATAAGTATCTGGGTCCTTTATAAAAAGCCAAAGAGAAAAATTCTTAATCTATGGAACAATGATCCTAGGACATGGAAATCGTCTCGTATTTCTCAAACACTCAAATTATACCCTGCAAAGGGCTGCCTCTTATAGGGAAGGCTGGCTCTGCTGGGGATCTGCTGTTTCTTCCAGAGACTGAGATTTTACAGTGTCTTTGGAATATCTAAATAGGCAAATATTCAGTGGATATATTTACAGAACTGAACTGATGCCTGTGGTTGAGATTATTGTGGGAGAGCAAATGACTACTCAAGTCAACTACTAAGAAACTGAAACAGGCTCTACTAATACAATCTTGATTCTGAGAGCCATGAAGAAATGCTAATGTTACTGACTGCTTTCAGGGAATTTCTGCTTCAAATTGATACTATCTCATAATGCTGGATTTGCTGTGAGGAAACATCCTTTTCTTAGAATGAATGGGAATAATTATCCCGAAGGTAGGGTACAGTTTTTTATCTATCTATTTTTTAAAGGCTTATATTCATTTAGGACTCAATGGATAAATGTTTATTTTTGTCACTGGCAATATTTGCCCCCTTTTCCCCCTCGCAATTAGTCTCAAGCCTTGGTTTGTTTGTTTTCATTAAGTAACAGTCATCCAGATTGAGTGAGCTTGCATCTCTTTTTTGGATAATAGTTCGTATTCAACATGTGGGTGCATCCGGTTCTATTTTTCTAGGTTAGGGCATAAAATTGTTCCTAACTCGGTTTCTCAATTATAAGCTCAAACTTTGCCATCCGAATCAGATTTTCCATTTTTTAAGTATGAATTAAAGCCATCACATGAGAGAGAGAACTTTAAATTCTGGGTTGAACATAACCCAAGATGTGGGAGAATCCTAGTTTTTTTAATAAACTTCTACATGAATGTATCTATTCGATAGGACAAAAGGGAAGCGGAAGAATCCTTAGAGTGTTACTTTTCAGAGATGTACAATGAACCGCTCGCACAGCCAAGCCCAGTGGCCATGGATGTCCCTCATCTGAACTGAAATGTTGGGAAGGACCTGTGTTGGCATGCAGTCCAACATTTTCACATTACCAGGGAACCAAGGCAGCTCAGCTAGTACTGGCAAAGCCAAGGGCAGAACTCAGGTCTGCCTGTCAATTTCCTTTGGTATACTTTCCTATGCTGGTTATTATCTCCTTTTTATGGATTTTCTAAACTCCAGTCACTGACGCAGCAGATTTTTGTCTAAATCCTACATAAGAATTATATATTATTTAAAATTATTGTTTCTTCTCTCTATTAATAACCTCCTGGCAAAATAAAACCTTTTCCAATTACTATCGAGTTTTCATTGGATCTCCTCCAAGTTTTCCAAGTCTGTCTTAGCTATTTTTCCCCTAATGTAAAGCTTGTTAGAAGACTAATATGTACCAAATCAAAGATGAGTTTTTCAAGGAACATATCAGAAATCATGGGAAAATAGAGTATAACTATATTTAAAACAGAGCAATAAACTATCTCCAATAACACATCCCTAAGTGGGCATGTAGCTAATATTACTGTTGTTTTCTTAAAATCCAAACAGATTAGATAGAATTCTGTACTTTGAAAGCCATCCACACCCTTTCCAATTTTGGCATCCTAAATTTAAAATCTAAAATATTTCAATTCTTGAAAAGAGAATCAAGTAATATTTTATTTCCCAAAGAATATACCTTGCCAAAATATTTTGCTGGAAATTATTTTCCTGCTGGTAAATCGTGAGGTCTGTATTTATCACACTTAAACCTGAGCCACCAATCTTGACACCTATTCCTTCTTGCACAGAAAACCTGGGTTTCTCAGCCACATCAGATTGTACCAGACAGCCCAGCCATAGCAGTAAGTGACCAGCAACCTCGTTCAAAATTTGAGCTGGGCTGATCAGAATCTTCTCTCAGGATCTGATGCTATAGTGTCTAAGGCAGGCAGTTGTTGCACCTGAGCTAAAAGATTACAAAGTGACCCAGAGCCACTATGGGTCATTTGAAGCTGAACCTGAATTTACAAAGTCAGTAATCAGCAAAATGAGGTTAAATAGTTCAGATGAACAGAGAGAAGTCACTAGCAAAACTTCATGAGAAAGATCAGCCATTAGCCATTTCTAGTGACTTTCAAATTCCATTTGGCACGATGCTGTGTTATAAAGATTCTCATGTATGCAGCCATGCTCAAGTATGAGAATGTCTTCCAGTCTCTATATTGTTATAGAAAGCCTATTTCTTGAGCTAGTCTGCGTGCACCTCAGTTCCTTGTAACCAAAAAGATACTAAACAAAACACTAAAACAAAGCTAATGTTTTGTTATCCCTTATATTAGAAGAAAATGTGAGTAAGTTTAGACTATCTTGACTATGTTATTAAAATATTTACCTTGGTTCAGAATTGAGAGATTAGAGCAATTTGATTATCCTGCAAATGTTATGAAGAGGAAGTTTATAAATAGGAAACATTTGCTATCAAAAAGCACATTAGAAACATGATCTTTGAGTCAAAAAATGATAAAAACTAGAAAAGTTTTAAACTATACACGTTATTTTTGTATCTGAGGACACAAAGCACACGTGTTTCACTTGTTTTTCAGATGTGTGGGTCTCAATGGCTATGTAATCCATCTGTTTCTGATTTACTTACACTTAACTCATCGAAATGCTGTTTTATAAAAATTAGTTGTGGTCCAAGAAGCCCTTTGAGTCTCTTCTATGAGCATATTTAGCCTTTCTTAGAAACAGTTCTGTTTGCCAAGAGCCAGTGAGCTCGTACATCAAAACATTCAAATTTGGATAGAAAACAAAAATAAAAAGATCAGGTTAGTTTCTTTGGGGAAAAGGGCAGGACACATAACTTTCAGACACTAGTCTTAATAAAATTGTTAACTGAATCTTTTTGTGTTTCCTTAGATTCTCAGGAGAGAAATTCATTTGGGTAAGTCTGAAAGAATAGTTTTAAATAGGGCTTCCTTCACAGGAACTGTGAGATGAGTTAAAGCTCATATTCTTCAGTGAGAATAACTTTCATATTTTGTTCAGTGGCCTTCTTGGTGAAAACATAAATGCCAATAAAATAATGTCAGTGATTTTGCCTGCCTTATTTATGTGAAGCACTTAGAGAAATTGGTAGTTTTTGAAGTTTTAAATAGTTCATTCTACACACTCATTCAACACATGTATTAAGCAGGTATTATTCTATGAACTAAGGAAGCATCAGTAGGCAAAACAGACAAAAACTCCAGCCATTGGGAATCATATGCTCAGGACATCAGACAATAAAATGTAATAAGTAAATCCTACAGTATATTAAAAGGTACTGAATATGTACCTTTAAATGTAATTTTAAATCAGACCTCATTTTAAGTTGACCTCGTGAAGAGGAATAAAGGCAAAGGAGAGCAGAGTGTACAGATACTTGGGGAGAAGCATTCAAGGAAGAAATAGTGTTAAAACTCTGAGGCAAGAATGAGCCTGGTGTGTTGAAGAACCACTGTGACTGATACAGAAAAATTGAGAGTCTTGGTAGATGAGTTATGAGAGATAACTAGGGCGAGGTGTTTCTAAGTCAGTACTTTTCAGACTTTAATGAGCATGTGAACCACCTGCTCACAAGACTCAGACTTAGTAGGTCCGACATGGGACTTGAGAGTCAACAGTTCTAATAGGTTTCCCAGGCGATGCTGATGCTGCTAACCCATAGACCATTTTTTGAGTTGCAGGGCTGTAGTCCATGGAAAGGCATTGGCTCTCACTGAGAGAGGAATGAAAAACTGCTGAAGGGTTATTGATAGAGGAGTGATGGGAAATGATGTAGTACACAAAATAACATTCTCAGCTTTGTTTATAGATTACCTTCTCACCCACCAGCCTGGTGCTGCTGCAGTGGGAAGCTCACAGCTGGGAAAAGGAATAAGGTTGGCTTCTTTTCTCTTGACTCAGATAGCCCCTCCTTATCTATTACTTCCCTAAGGAAAACTGATGTTAAAGCAGTAGCATTGACGGGGTCAATGGCACCAGGGTAACTGGCCCCCTCCTTATGTGGTTTAGTGATTGGGCCAGAATTTGTCGATTTACATCCTTGCACGGCCCCACTGAGGAGCACCGAAGTGTTTGCCCTTCTCTCGCCTGCTTGTGTGATGCTATGCCTCTAGGTAGAGAGCAAAGAGAGGTTTTACTTTATTGACAGTTTTCAGCTGGCACTGGTATCCTTTAGGATTATCAAGTGTATAGAGCTGATTACCTCTGAACTTGATGGATTGAGCTGATTCTTTTTCTTGGATGTCCATAAAAATTCCCCCACCCCCAGCCACTTAAGATCTCCCAAACACAGTTTCCTTGGTTTGCAGAATGTTTCTCTCCACCATTTGCTTTTATCCTATCCCTCAGCCCAGAAGCAAGCAGCCTTTGGTGGGGTTACCTTGCCCTTCCAGAATATTCTCTTGAGCAGGATAAAAGGTGATCTTTCAGTCTAACAATATCACACAGTCCTCATCTGCTCAATGGAAACATGCATCCTTTGTCTTACTGCAAACATTGAGGCCCATCTTCTTTCCTCCCTAAACTGAGCAGCCAGCTAGTTATAGTCTCCTGTAGATCTCTCATGAGAAGTGTGGTATTAGCCCACTGAGATCCCCAAACTGAGGATTATGCACTGAGCTCTCTCAAGCCTTTCATTTAAACCTTTCTAGAACCTGACTTAAGATGGAGGAAAACACACACACACACACACACACACACACACACACACACATGTACACTGCTCCTCTGTAGAGCCAACAGTAATTGTCTCAATAGAAATGCTCCTGTCTCTAGCTGTAAGACTCCCAGTGGAGTTTATAAAAGCTGGTTTTGAGATACTGCTATTGCATGTGTAATATTGCATTATTACTAAAAGTATGTCTTTGTTTAGTAGTTTGGGATAATCAGAATTTAGCCTAATCTTCAAAGAAAACCATCCTCAACTGATTTTAATTATTTGTTGATGATTCTGTTTGTCTTTTTGATTTGAAGTTAATGATCATATTGTGGTATTATGAGATTGTGTATTAAATAGATACATTTAATTTAATTATCTCCCATGAGGAATCAAAAAATGCTTCATTGTATACTTACCACTGTATTTAGTTCTACTGAAAAATTCCAATTTGTTTCACACTGAGACAGACTTCATCTCTTTGGATAAGCAGTTTGTAAATTCCAAAGTGGCAATTGTATTTGCAAAAAGAAATACAAGAAAACAGGCAAAAAGAAAAAAGTCAAGTATAGAGACAGAGTAAGGTAAAGACCAATATGAGTAGTGAATTGGGAATGCTACTAACCAAATGGAATATGTTATGCCTTGCTAACTAGATTACTTGCAGTTTCTCTATTTTGAAGTTACCATTTAATTTTGGCTGTCAATCATGCTGTACTCACCTACCTACTCTATCTAGGTTTTAATTCCTTCTCACTTTACCACCAAAATATACTTGCCTGCAACCAATTCATGTAAACTCTGATCTCTACTGGGTAATCTGACATGCATGAGTATGAAAGGCCAATTTTACTTTGAATTAGGTGTGTGTATGACCAATACAGGGCTTCCCTGATGGCTTAGAGGATAAAGCGTCACCTGCAATGCGGGAGACCTGGGTTCAATCCCTGAGTTGGGAAGATGTCCTGGAGAAGGAAATGGCAACCCACTCCAGTACTCCTGCCTGGAAAATCCTGTGAATGGAGGAGTCTGGGAGGCTGCAGTCCATGGGGTCACAAAGGGTCGGACACGACTGAGAGACTTCACTTCACTATGATCAGTACATATTTTATTTGGAGCCCTTTCTCATCCCTACCAACTCCAGAGAAATCTATTCTTCAAATGATGAGATTTCACACTTATTTTTTAAATGAATTAGTTTATTTGGCTGTGCTGGGTCTTATTTGTGGCATGCAGAATCTTCGATATTTGTTGCAGCTTGTGGAATCTTTTAGCTGCCATGCCAGATCTTTAGTTGCAGCTTGTGGGATCTTTAGTCCTGAGATCTTACAATTATACTCAAGTCACAATATATTTGATTGTTCAGTCCTTTTTGAAGAACTAAGAAATGGTGAATGAGTCAGAGTTAGTATATGCTGCTGCTAAGTCACTTCAGTCGTGTCCGACTCTGTGTGACTCCATAGATGGCAGCCCACCAGGCTCCTCCTTCCATGGGATTTTCCAGGCAAGAGTACTGAAGTGGGTTGCCATCGCCTTCTCCAGAGTTAGTATATATTGCTATATTAACTCGAAAAATCTCAGCAATAAATTAATTCTCATATATGAATATTTACTGTAGATTAACAACTGGCTTTGTTCCACATGGTCGTCACTCCAGGTCCTAGGCTGATGGAACTCCCTTTTAATGTATACTTCCGTGATTGCAGAAGCAATGGCTCTGCTCAGAAAAATGCATCACTTCCACTCACATTTTATTGGCAAAGTGAGTTACATGGCAGCAACTAAACCCAACAGTGCAGAATGCAGAGTGCTACCACAGGTACGGGTACCAAATGGTTTAAACAATAAGACAGCTTTTCTTGCTGACAATTGAGTACAGGGGACCACCTGCAAAAGGAAGTATTTTAGCAACTAATTAGAGATGACACTTGAGCTACAGCCTATACCAATATACCTCCTGATACCTACCATGAGTTGGAGTCTCAGAGGGGTTCCAATAAAGGGCACCTGGTTTCCCATATGGATTCTGAGTCAACTTAGAGATGAACAAAAGAGTCAGCAACTGAAACCAAAGTGTCACTGTTATTAATAATGAAACTAGATAAAAGATGAGGTTCCCCAGTGGCTCAGTGGTAAAGAATCCACCTGCTACAGCAGAAGAAGCAGGTTCAATCAATGGGTCTGAAAGATCCCTTGGAGGAGAAAATGGCAACCCACTCTAGTATTCTTGCCTGGGAAATCCCATGGACAGAGGAGCCTGGAGGGCTACAGTCCATGGGTGTCTCAAACAGTCGGTCATGACTTAGAGCCTAAACAACAACAGGAAACAGTAGAATATACAGCTCAGTAAGAGAACCCAAGTGGGCTTACACTCTTCCTCCCCTCCAATCAAACCTTAGGACACACCCCCACCCAAGAGAAACTCAGAGTCCATCTTTGTGACTATCTTTACCAAAATCTCTGCTTCCCACCAGCCCAGAAAGAGGAGAAAAACCATAATGCCTGTGCTCAAATTCTGTGTTATTTTCATTTTGTCTAAATAAGAAGTAAGGAATAATGATAAATACTTAGAAGCAAAGTAGCTCACTTCATGTCTTTGCAAAGTAGAAACAAGAAGGACTCCAGGAACACTCTTTTCATATGAAAGAAAAAGTCAGGATAGGGAAGAAGTGATTCCTCTCAACTTGAATTTATTTTCTCTTCCATAACATTGTAGACTCTCCTTATAAAACAAGTGTCTTGTTGTAAAATTCCATAATCAAAGCCAGAAATATACTTGTTAAATGCTATACTTATTTTGTGGAAAAAAAAAATGACTTCAAAATCATTTGTATTTGTATTGAGTGAAGATAGCTACCTTAACTCACAGAAGAATTCAATATAGGCTTCTATTATCTGTCAAACAGAATTATTCATTTTATAACTTAGTGAAACTCCATCTTTAAAAGTAAAATAAATATTCTTGAAAAGAATTAAAGCTTTTTGACAATGTTATACATGATTAAAAGTAGTTCCCAACAAATCTGGTGGCCTTGAATAATATAGAATTGAAGGTATGCTGAGGGAAAAAATGAGCAAAAGAAGTGCATTTCTGACCCACTCCAAAGATAAAAGAAGAAAGAAACACACAGTCACAATTTCCAACTCAGAAAGGAAACAAAAGTATTTTTATCCAAAATATGAGGGATGACATAGAATGCAATAAAATAGATTTATGATGAGACATGTTAAGATGGAAGTATTTGAATTACCAAACTGAATCCAACACACTTTAATATTTCACTTTATGAAAAGGAAAATATTTCAGTACAATAAAACCAGGGCTTATATATTCTAAGTCTGTGCTGATAGCTGACCATATTGAGACCTCAAATAAAGTTTACCTTTGTCTCTTCAGTAAAGAACTTTTTTTAAGTCACATGCTAATTCATAACTTAAAACTAATACCCACCACTCAAACCAACAAACCAGTCAGTCCTAAAGGAAATTCAGTCCTGAATATTCATTGGAAGGACTGATGCTGAAGCTGAAACTCTAATACTTTGGCCACCTGATGCGAAGAACTGACTCATTGGAAAAGACCCTGGGAAAGATTGAAGGCAGGAGGAGAAGGGGACGACAGAGAATGAGATGGTTGGACAGCATCACTGGCTCGATGGACATGAGTTTGAGCAAGTTTTGGGAGTTGGTGATGGACAGGGAAGCCTGCTGTGCTGGAATCCATGGGGTAGCAAAGAGTCGGACATGACTAAGTGACTGAGCTGAATACCCACCAGAATAATTAAAATTAAAATGACTGACAATACCAAGTGTTGTTGAGGATATGAAACCCCTGCATTACTGACAGAATGCAAAGTGGTAGAACCAATTTAGAAAAGTTTGGTAACGTCTCACCTACCACACTGTATATTCTATACACCTGTAAAAAACAGGTGTATACAACCTAGAAATTCCACCAGTGAGATAAAAAACTTGTCTACAAAAATATTTGTATTATAAATGTACATTCTGACATTATTTGTGTCTGACAAATCAGTTGTGTCTGACTTCTTTGTGACCCCCACGGGTTGTAGCCCCCAGGATCCTCTGTCCATGGGTTTCTCCAGGCAAGAATACTGGAGCGGGTTGGCATTTCCTACTCCAGAGGATCTTCCCCACCCAGGGATCAAACTCACATCTCTTATGTCTCCTGTATTAGTAGGTAGATTCTTTACCACTAGTGCCACCTGGGAAGCCCCTAACTCTGTACAACTGTAATAGTTCATCAGCCTCTACACTTAATGAGTGAGTTTTCTTGTGTATAAATTATTTGTCAGTAACACTGGGAGAAAACATCACTAATAAAATCAAATGTATAACAATGTAGTCTACAGTAGAAATACTTTTTTATGTCGTGAAACTAATTGCTACCTTAGATGAGCATATTAACCATACTACAAAAGGTAAATCATATTTCCAAGTATATACAATATAAGAAGCATCTAGTGAAAATCATAAAGAATAATGAAGCATAGGAACAGGACCAAAAGGTGGAGAATGACTGATATTATAGATTTCTTTGAGAAAAGCTGAAGGATTATATAAACATACTGGAACATATAAATATAACAGAACACATCACTTGAACCTAAAAATTCTGTATTGCTGAAATTTGCATTTCTCCAAACTTTGCACATTCATCCCCCATACTACCAATAGGAAACTTACCTAATGTATTTTTGCAAACATAAAATATTTAAAAATGAATTACAGAATGGAAATATTTTTAAAACAAAACACATAAAACTAAGGGATTTCTTTTTCTAGAAGATATCTTATTTTTATTGAAGTATAATTGACCTACAATTATTATATTAGCTTCAAGTGTACAACATGCTGATTCAATATTTTTATACAATACAAAATTATCACTATGATAAGTCTAGCTATCATTCGTCACTGTATAGTTATTACAATATTATCGACTATTTTCTCTGTGCTATACATCACATCCCCGTGACATTATATAACTGGAAGTTTGAATCTCTTAATCTCCTGTTCTTATGTCATCTATCTTCTACCCTTTTCCCTCTGGAAACCACTAGTTCTATGTAGCCTTGAGTCTGATTGTGTGTGTTTGTTCGCTTTTATTTTTTAGATTCCACATATAAATGAAATCATGTATTTCTTTCTCTGACTTATTTTGCTTAGCATAATACCCTCAAGTTCCATCCATGTTGTTACACATGGCAAGATCTTATTCTTTTTTTGTGGCTGAGTTATATTCTATTGTCTGTGAGTATCTATGTATTTACACATACCACATCTTCTTTATCCATTCATCTATCAGTGGACACTAACATTGCTTCCATATCTTGGCTATTATAAATAATGCTGCAAAATGAACATTGGGGTGCATACACCTTTTCAAATTAGTATTTTCATTTTCTCCAGTTAAATACCCAGAAGTAGAATTGCTGAATTGTATGGTAATTCTATTTTTTAATTTTTTAAGCAACTGACATACTGTTTTTCATAATACCTGCACAAATTTACATTCCAACAAACAGTATACAATGGTTCTTTATTCCACACATTCCCACCTACACTTGCTATTTTTTGTCTTTCTGATACTGAGATGATATCTCATTGTGATTTTGAGTTGAATTTCCCTAGTGATTAGTGTCATTGAGCATCTTTTTATGTGTCTTTTGGCCATCTGTATGGGCATTTTTTAAATAACCGATAGGAGTGACTAATAATAAACTTTATGTGTATATGTTTGTATCATATTCATCTTGGAAATACCATGATCAACATTTTTTTATCCCTTGAGAGTTTATACACCCAGGATCTCCTTTAAAGTTTTTTTCCCATCATTTTTGTCTTAATCCTTAAAACCCACTACCTAAATCTAAATACTACTTTTGAAAAATATTTTTAAATATCAGTAAATAACCCACCAAAAAAAAAAAAACACTCCACATCAATGGATATGATAAGAAAAAATGTACTCAAAGTGTTATTTCCATGAAATATTCCAGACCACATATTCAGAGCTTGGAGAAACCTACCTCAGTGCCTTGGAATATGCATGAGATTTTTCATTCCTGTTTGTTCTTTCTTAAAAATGGATATTAATCATTATCAACTTTATCTTAAATTATCAGAAGCAAGATAAGTAATGAATAGGAGCCCAATAGCTGGTAGGACCCTGAAAGTGCACCCTGTTGATTTCTATGATTTCATTATGATTTATTTACTGATGATAGCAACATTTGACTCTCTAGCATCATACACAGATGCCCAGCCACCTACAGTACACATCTTTTTTGTTGTCTCATAGGTAACTCAAATTTACCATGTCCTAAACCAAAGTAATCATCTCCTCACTTTCGCTCCCCTGTATTTGCTCTCTGTTTGGCTTCACTGTCTACTCAATTGCCCAAGCCAAAAATCTGAGCATCATTCCCCAAACTACCTTCTCCCTCATATCCAAAGACTAGGGTAGCTTGTACTTCTTATCTCCAAAAACTGTCCTCTTTTCTCTACTTATCTGTGCAGATCATCCCCTTTTTAAACAATTAATTTATTTATTTTAATTGGAGGCTAATTACTTTACAATATTGTGGGGGGTTTTGCCACACATTGATATGAATCTGCCATGGTGCACATGTGTCTCCCCATCCTGAACTCCCCTCCCACTTCCTTCCCCACACCATCCCTTGAACCTAAACATAGTGCTCTGGTGGCTTTGAGTCCCCTGCTTCATACATGGAACTTGCACTGGTCATTTATTTTACATATGGTAATATACATGTTTCAACGATATTCTCTGAAATCATCCCACCCTTGCCTTCTCCCACAGAGTCTAAAGGTCTGTTCTTTCCATCTGTATCTCTTTTGCTGTCTTGCATATAGAGTTGTCGTTGCCATCTTTTTAATTTCCATATATATGAGTTAATATACCGTCTTTCTAATTTCCATATATATATATGAGTTAATATACTTTGAATAATAGGCTCCAGTGCATCCCTTTTTGTCCAGACGGCTACTTTGGAATTCTAATGACTTCTGCCTCTACTTCCCTCCCACCAACCCACTCTTCACATTGTAGCTGAAGTATTTTGGTAAAGACTTAATGTAAGCATCTTCCTTCCTCCAGGAAATCTTCCCAGAATCCTCATATCTGGGTAAGGGCACGTACCCTCTTCTGTGCACCTATGGCATTCTGTACTTTCCTAGTTATTACACTAATCATACTATATTTTATGGACTGGATATTTTTGCATACTCCACTAGACAATGAGTTGCATGGGACAAAGACTCAGACACTTTTACTACCTTTTGTATTCCTAATGATTAGTACAAAGCTTTACGCATAGTAGCTTCACATTAAATGTTTGGCAAATAAATGAACAACAAATGAATAATTTCCATTGATGATCACTGGTGAATAAACAGGTTAAGAGGCAGTAAAAGTCAGAACATACTTCAAGAACACCATAGACTTGGAGTGTGAAACACATTCAGGATTAAGAGGAATGTTTTCTCACAGATAAAGCTGGAAATGGCCCACTTTAGTACCACAGATTAATTGGGGTGAGACATACTCCGCTGGTATCCAACAGTAGCATTTGGTCTGTTTAACAGACCATAGACTGAGACTATAGCCTCAGTCATTCTGGATAATTCTCACAGCATTAAACCCACTGGTCTTTAAGAGCCAAGCTCTTATCTCTGCTCTGGCTCACAAGTGTCAACATTGATGTGTCTACTAGTAAGTTTTCACTATGTTCCAGGTAAGATTAGGTTTCACTAGGATTTCTTCTACAAACTCAGTAGTGCTTCCTCACTTAGAACTCACTTTCTTATTTACTGGGTTCACCTTTCTCCCTAACTCTGGGACTGAATTTGTGACAATATTCTGGTATCTTGGGTGGAAAGTCCATCTGTATCTTTTTACCGCATAGTACATTTCCCCTTGGCTTCCCAGGTGGCGCTAGTGGTAAAGAGGCTGCCTGCCGATGCAGGAGATGTAAGAGGCGTGGGTTTGATCCCTAGGTCAGGAAGATCCCTTGGAGGAGGGCGTGGCAACCCACTCCAATATTCTTACCTGGAGAATCCCATGGACAGAGGAGCCTGGTGGGCTGGAGTCCATGGAGTTGCAAAGAGACACAACTGAGTGACTAAGCATGCGCGCGCATATTTCCCCTTACTTAGCAAAGTAATACAAAGAAGTCCAGAAAATGCAAGTCTATGCTACTGGGGAAAATCTTCTTATAAATAACTCTTCAGTCTAATTAACCCCAACGTGTTACTTCTATATACAGAGGATCCAAAATAAAGGCATTAGACTCAGAGACTAGCAGTTTTTCTACAGGAGACCTGTGTTTCAGGGGGGGAAAAAAGTCGCCACTTACATATAGGTAAAAATAGATTAATTACACGTACAAATCAAAGTTCCCAAAATCTTCCTAAAGTTCCTCCAGGCTTAAAAAAAAAGAAAAAAACCTTTGACACAATCCCATCTTCATGAAGTAACCCATTGTTTAGAAGCAGCCAAGTGTCACACAATAACTAAATCTGCTCTAAACCTAGCAGAAAAAAATTTGAACTTTGGAGTCAGGAGAAACAATATACAGATCCCAACTCCAACTTACCAATTTGAGATCCTGAGCAAGTTTATGGACCCCAGTGTCTTTATATTTTAAATGGAGATGATAAAATGTTTCACATTATAAAAGAGATGCTTGATTAATGTAACATTTGAAATTTTCTCAACATATATTACAACACCAATCACTCACACCACCACCATCCATCACTATCTTTCCTACCCCATTGATGGCCTCATCAGCACCACTCACCCTGTAACCCTATGGGTCATCAGGCATCTCTACCAGACTTTGTCCTCCTCCTTCCTCTGCTCAGTGTTGACTGAGCGAATAAATTGGGCCAATGAGCAGCACAAGAAGTGCCTAAATGTTACCACTCTCAAAACATTATTAGTGTCCTTCTGATTAAAAGATATGCTTTGGGTAGTTATAAACTACTGGTATTTTACTTTCTGTTTCAATTTGTTAAAAGGGATGCAGATGAATAGATTTGGGTATCTTGATGCAGAATTATTCACAAACAAATGTTGTTATATTGGCTTGTCTTTTGCATATAGAACAAAACACGGACTATCTTCTAACTTTTTCTGTTTTTATACTGATGAGAAAATTGAGCCACAATCTACTCTATTTTGCTTCCTTACCAGTCATAATACAAGTAACATTCAAGAAAAAAATATCAATACAATTTCCTTACTTCACCAGACAGAAAACATTTTACAAGATTAAAAAGTTTCTTTTGTCTTTAATCAAAGTAAATGGAAGAAGTAGTGGACATTTCAGCTCAAAATAATAAGTCAACCTATAATGATTTGAAAATGATTTTGCCTTTATGGCTTTAGCAGGTTGTTCTGACAGCCTTGAATTCACCAGATAATTATGCAACTCTTCATGTCTTTTTGGCTATATGGACACGGCCACTAATATATCCAAGATAAATGTGAAGGCCTTTTAAAACTCAATTTGAAAAAACAAAACAAAACACCACAACCTCTAAAGAAAAGGCCTTTAGAATATAAAATCCCTCATTTATCTGACAGGATAATAGTAAGGGTGTTTTTATTTTCAGCAATTCACAAGTATAAATATATTAGCAGATATATAAATATAGCAAATATATAAATATTTCTTACACAGACTATCTTCATTATAAACACAACTTTGTAATTATCACAGTCACCCTTTTCATCTTGTTTATACTTAACACCATTAAAAAGAACCCATTTCAGTGCTGTTGGCCACTAGAAAGTCTGTGACCTAAGCAAAACTTCGGTTCACTCCAAGAACAGGATGGCTCTGCTCTAAGTCTTTTGGCAAAGACCAGGATTTTAATGACCTTAAACAAGCAGAGCGGGCAGTCACATTGCCTGAGAACTCCAGAGCTTTTGAACAGTTTATTCTTGTTGAGGCAAGCTCAGGGAAAAGCCTTGGCAGCAAGCTGAACATGGGGGCAAAGGGTTTCAAGTGGTTATTTTTCTGCATGTAACTCTTTATGGCTGGGTAGAAAAAGGAGAGTGTTTATAGAGAGCTTTGCCTAGGGATACTGTCAGATCTCTTTCTCTGGATGTGTTGCAAAGGAAAGAGTCCTCAGCTGGCATTTAGTTTCCCTAATTTGTACCTAAGTCCTTATAAGAACATGAAGAGCAAGTGGATGTGTATTGGCGGTAGGGTATAACTACTGGCTAAATCTCTCTCTTTCTCCTTGAGGAGAGCTGGTGATCTATTTCTCTTTTTCCTTGGATTCCTTTCAGAAGTTAGAAGTGAGGGCAGAGAGAGAATTATTGCCTACCCCTAACCCCCAAAACTGAAATCTTGGTAACATTGACTTCTCTGTCTCTGGTGTCTCCATTACCCACCCCCAAGAAATCCTTAAATGTGAAGTTATCTTCTCTCATGTGAAAGTATCTTTTCCATTCCCATCACTCTCATCCAAAGCACCACCATGTTTTACCCAAGTGGTTTCAAGACCTGGTCTCTGAACTCTAGTTCCATCCCCTTTACGTCATCCTCCATCCTGCAGCAAAATAATGTAAAATGTAGTTATTCATGGCATTTTCCTGTGTTAAACCCTTCAGTGCTTTTTCCATTATATTTAGCTTGTTCATGTACATCAATAGAGCATACAAATCCTTCTGCTAACTGCCCCTGCCTAACTCTCATTTCTCACCATTTTCCCTCTCATACTCTAAGGTCAAGCATGTTGCATTTCCAACAGTTTTTTGAAGATGATACATTCTCACTGGTCTATGACATTTCACTTTTTGTGTGGTGGTCTCCCTCCATCTTTCTCCATCCGTTCCTACTCTTGCCACATACTCTGGTTAATTTCCTTTATTTCTTCAGATCTTAGCTCAAATGTCATTTCCTCAGGACTGTCTATACTAGTTCCCTGTTGGTGATGGACAGGGAAGCCTGGTGTGCTGCAGTCCATAGGGTCACAAAGAATCAGACACGACTGAGCAACTGAACTGACTGAAGTATGATCCCTGTGATTTTACATACTTTTGTAACACTCATGACAATCAGCCCCATAATATTATAGCTCCTTTAAGTTAGATTACAAGGTCTACTTTGTTCAAAACTGTTTCCTCTGAGTAAAGCACGTACTCTGGCACAGAAGGCATTGCATGCATTTCTTATTCAATAGTAATGGATAAATATTTCAGTTGGATGGTAAATGGAACATTGAGGGAAAACACACTAAGAGAGCTGTTAGAGGGCTTCCCTGGTGGCTTAGTGGTGAAGAATCTGTCTGCCCATGCAGGAGACATGGGTTTGATCCCTAATCCAGAAAGATCCCACATGCTGTGGAGCAACTAAGCCTGTGTGCCGCAACTACTGAGCCTGTGCTCCAGAACCCAGGAGCCACAACTATTGACCCACATGCCACAGATACTGAAGCCCTCGCAGCCTAGAGCTTGTGCTCCACAGCAACAGAGAAGCCGCCACCATGAGAAACCCACACACTGCAATTAAGACGTAGACCCTGCTCGCTGCAACTAGACAAAACCCCACGCAGCAACAAAGACCCAGCACAGCCAAAAATGCACAAATTTATTTTTTAAAAGAGAGATCTACTAGAATGATTAGTTGGAGCCAAATCATAAAGAACCATTAATGCCATATTAAAAAATGTAGGTCTTGACTGGAAATAGTGGAGACTCACTGGAGAATGTGACAGATTTGAAGCACTCTTCCTAGAAGAATCTCAAAAAGCTTATGTGTGCTTGACAAAGTGATATTCATGAAAGTTCTTCTAAGAGTACTATTTATATATCCATTACAGACTCCCAAGTTATAAAGTTAAAATGTGGCTTAAGGACAAAAATTCAGTTAAAATTGACTATGTTTGTTCTGAAGATAAAGTTGATTTTGTGAGCAAGCAAAATGGCAATTTTGATCAGGACTCCTCAGTTGTGTATATGTGTGTGAGTCTTGTGAGTTTTATTTAAATTTTGTTTCCCATTTTCTAGCCTACAAACACCTAAATGTGCCTGTATATGTGTACTGGTAGAGATAAACTAAACTTGCTCTCTTTCTGGTCCTAACTCCAACCTGTTTTCAATGTGCAACTTATGTCCCACCCATAAGAATTCCATGGAATCCTATGAATTCTGACATATACCCCTTTTGTCTATTATATCCTTCATGCCTGCTATAGCCCTGTCCATCTTCATAGACCCAGTTTAATTACACCTCCTCTACTCTGAGACCTTCCTGAACTTCTACTCTTCACAAAATGAATGCCTCCTTCTCTGTGTTCTCAGTGAAATACGTGTATCACTATTTTCAAATTGCTTCATATTTGTTTTTCATGTGCCCCCACAATGCTTCCAATAATGCTCCCATGTTTATCTTGAGTTACTTTAGTAAAGGAGATATCAAAGAGGGTTGCTATTCAAAGTGTGCCCCCCCCAACCAGTATACTTGTGATCTTGATAAAGACCACAACCCAAACTTCTAAATCTGCATCATATTTCCCAGTTTATTTTTATCACATCAGAGTTCTAAAAGTACTGCCATAAAATATCTAATGTGGTTAATACATAAAAGATGTTCAGTACAGTCTGGCTTAATGGATGGATAAGCATAGACAATCAGAGTGAGGCATTTAATGTATTATCAGTATACAGATGTGGTTTTGGAATTTATCTCAGGGTACACCATAGATAACCTGAATAATAGATTAAATTTATGTGCCATGAAACATCACCGAGAGCCATAAAATGATAAAAGACCCTGATGCATACCTGGAGTTTTTGGCAGGGAATGTGGTAAAGTATTCTGCAAGTTGAAGATCTTTTTAAAAATCACTATACCTCGACATATTTTGGCTTAGAACTACTTCACTGCATTCCAATATTTGTTTTCATTCCTGGATATTTTCTTCTGCCTTTCCTTCCTGCATCAATTCATACATGGAAGTTAGTTAACTCAGACTGTCAGCTGGTAAAACTGTCTTCAGAGAAAAACGTGAACATGTACTAAATTCAAGGACAAGAATCTGCAGGATTGTTGGGCTTATTGGGGCACCACACAGTAAGGAACACACTATAGCTGTAACTCCAGCAGGACTTGGAACAAGGTTAAAACTACAGAAAGGTGGAAGAACAGAAGTCAACCTGTAAACCTTCCAGATTCTTCCTCTAGAAAAAATAAAATTACTCCCAATTATTTTCAGTCCATGTGGCCAAGAGAGTCTTACTAAAGTTCCAAAATGGTGTCTCACTCCTCATGGAAATCAGAAAAGCACTGAATCAGAGGCAGCTGAGGACATCTCAAAGGATAAGACAGGAACAAGCAAGGGGGCCTGTCACAGAAAAAGAGATAAGGAAAGAAATGATGAGTTTGTTTTCTTTTTCTGTGAAAGTTTTAATTCCCACATTTCCATTACTTAATGTGTCATTATTTCACTTTTCAGCAGTTGGCAAACAAACAACATTTCACCATTTATTTTAAAATTGGTAGTCAACACACAATACATCAGAATTTTATATTCTCTCAAAGGAAAATTCTCAAAAGAATCAAATCTGGAGCTTTCCTAGAGATTTCCCTTGGGAAGTTGACCTTCAAGTTCTTAGATATCAGTTATATACTCCTAACCAAAGGTTTAATTTCAGAGATTATGGGGACAGAGACTAAAAAGATCTGTCATGGACATTCCAGCCATAAATATGTGTAAAAACTGATGGGGAAGACTTTTCATTGCCTTTTAAAGGCCAAATTCCCAACCCAGAATTGAGGGTCATTATGATGTGGCCCGTTTCAATTTCTAATCTTATCTCTACCATGTCTGTCTACTCTAGCCAAGTAGAACAAGTTGTGTTTTGTATATACCCTTTAATTTACGGTTTTTGAGATTCTGCTTACAGCTCTTTTCACTTATAATTCCCTTGCTTCCCATATCTCTTGATCAAAATCTATCCCATGGCTATGACCCAGTGTAAATGACACTTCCAGTGAGGCTCCAAAATCCCCAATAACTGAAAATGCGCTCTTTCAAATATCTCAGAGACACGTGAGTTTCATTTAACAATATACTTACTCATATGCATGTTGAATGTAACTTACTAGACTGAAAGTTTCCTGACAGTTGGAAATTAACCCATCTTTGTGTTCTTTTATTGTACTTGATATAGTGATTTGCACATATGGAATGATTGAAGTATTCAGTAAAATGATGAGACAATTATAATCGTTATTAGCCCTCAAGTTTTCTAAAGTCCTAATTCAGTTGTCCCTTGAAAAACATGAGTTTGAACTGCATAAGTCCACTTATATGTAGTTTTCATTAATAGTTAATACAGTAGTACATGACCTACAGTTGGTTGAATTCTCATACATGGACCTGTGTATAGCGAGAAACTCAGTACAGGGAAGGCGGACTATATTTTTTCAGTTATAATTTACCTGTTTATTTGTGTCACAAGATCTTTTCATTATCTTTCAGATGACTTATGCATTCTTCTGTTTCATTTGGTCTTCTATTCAGTCATTTTATTGTGTTATTTCAGTTATTAAATTCTTCATTTCTAATTGGATCTTTTTTATATTGTCTAGTTCCTTATTAAAATTCTCATCATGTTCATTTATTGTTTTCAAAACTCAGTTACCATCCTTATAAATAATGTTTCAGATTCTTCATCATTTATAAATATAAATTATTTATAATTCATTATTTCTTTCAGGAGCTTTCTCTTGCTGTTTCAATTAAGACCAATTCTTTCAGCCTTTCATTTTGTTAGGTTTTCTCTGCCTGTATGAATTTAGGTGAAACCGTTACCTACTGAGGTCTTGAAGGTGTGTCCCTATGTTAGAGTCTTCATATACAGACTGCATGTGCACAGGTCCTTTGATGGGTGAGCTGGATTTGACATGAGTATATATCATATCTTTCTGCTGGGTATGCTAGGAGCTCTCATCTTGGTAGAAGATTGAGCAGGACATGGAGGGGCTAGAGCTGGAGCCAAATGTGAGCAGGGGATCCCGCTCTGCTCAGTGGTCATTACTGCCCTGTCAGGGGTAGGGTGTGATCCCAAGTTGTTTAAACAAAAGCCCTGAAGATCAGATCCAACCTTGTTCTGGTATCCCGTTAAATGTGTGTTTCACCCTGCCCAGTGCTAAGATGTTTGCTTCAGAATGGAGTAGTGCTGAAGTAAGGCAACCCATGTGGGCTATTGACTCATGCCAGCCATAAAATTCTGAGCTTTCTCAGATGTACTGCCTGTGTTCATGAAGATCAGGAAGATCCCCTGGAGAAGGGAATGGCAACACACTGCAGTATTCTCACCTGGAAAATTTCATGGACAGTGAAGCCTGGTGGGCTAAATCCATGAAGTTGCAAAGAGTTGGACGATTGAGCAAATAACACTTTCTTTTAACTTTTTCGTGTTCCTTCTATGCCTAATTTGTTGAAAGAGTTTTCTCAATCTACTGATTTGATCATATGATTTTTATCCTTCTTTCAATTAATGCTGTGCAACACATTGATTAATATGTGGTGTTGAGCTGTCTTTGCATCTCACAGATAAGTTCAACTTTACCATGGTGTATGATCCTTTTACTATGCTGATAAATTCAGTGTGCTAATATGTTGTTGTGGAGGAGGAAATGGCAACCTACTCCAGTATTCTTGCCTGGAGAATCCCATGGACAGTGGAGCCTGGTGGGCTACAGTCCACAGGGTCACAAAGAGTCAGACATGACTGAAGTGACTTAGCACAATATTTTGTTGAAAGTTTTTACATCTATATTCACTGGGGACATTGGCTTGTAAATATCTTTTCCTGTAGTGTCTTTATTTGGTTTTGGTATCAGCATAATTTTGGCTTTGTGATATTAGTTTGAACGTATTTCCTCTCTTATTTTTAGAGTTTAAGAAGAATTGGCATTAATTCTTTAAATGTTTGGTAGAATTCACCAATGAAGCCATCTCTTTTAGGGCTTTGCTTTGTCTGGAATTTTGATTATTATGCAATCTCCTTTCTAATTATTCATCTGTTAATATTTTCTATTTCTTCCTGATTTAATCTTGGTAGTTTGTATATTATAATTTATCAATTTCTTCTGTGCTATCCAATTTGATGGTGTATACATTTGCTCATATCAGCTTCTTGTGATCTTTTTGATTTCCGAGCTGTCAGCTTTACTATCTCCTCTGTCATTTGTAGTTTTACTTAGTTAAGTCCTCTCTCTTTTTCTTTTATAGCTAAGTTTGTCAACTGCATTTATAGTTTCATGAAACCAACTTTGCTTCATTGATTTATTTTCTATTGTCTTTCTAGACTCTGTTTCTGCTCTATTCTTTATTTCCTTCTTTCTACTTTGTGCTTAGATTGTTCTTTTCTAATTCCATAACATGTGAAGTTAGTTTTCTAATTGCCGGGGTCCAGCCCCAGTGGATCCAGGGTAATTTGAAGTAAGGACGGAGTTGGCCATTAGGACAGAATTATTTAATTAGAGATATGGAGAGAGATTAGAAAAGAATAGTGTAGTAGGAAAATTAGTGGAGAAAAGAGGCTGAATAACTTGGTTTACACGGAGAACCAATAAAACCCTGAGACAAGGGGTTTGCACTGTCTACGTAGGCCGCCGGTGCCTGCTTGACTAGCGGGGGGTGCCCCACCTTGGGCTCCCTCTCTCATGGATCTTAGAAGCCAGGGCAAGTAAGTAGACAGGGTGACCCTCGGCACTCCAGATGGGAATTCAGCCAGAAAACGAGAAAAGATGGCAAGGGGGAAACCAGTCTTTCCAGGAACTGGTCCATTTCTTTATTTTCCAGGTCCACTTTTATACTTTGAGTTATACATAGAGATAAATGGAAAATACAAAGTCAAGCGGGGTCAGCAGTCCTGACCCTTATTGAAACCACGCTTTCTTTCTGCATTCCTTCTGATATACAAAGTTCTCAGGTGATTTACATCATCTTCTGGCCAAGAGGCCTGCTAACATTTTATGACCCTTTCTGACGATGATTAGTCAACCAGAAAACTTATTTTCTCCAAAGGTGATTTTTCTTAAGTCAGGCACCACCCTCCGAAGGCATCAGATAAAGTTGCATTCCTACAGGGCAAAGGTGCAGTGGGCTATAATCAAGAAAAGAATTTTTTTCCCTAAGGTCTAATGTGATTAATATCAAGGTTAATACTTATTTCTCCTATATGCTAGTTATGTCAATTAGTGTGTATAAGGGACAAGGGATATGTAGGCTTAGCAGCAAATATTAGCTCAACAATGAATCCCTCCACTGGTATAATTTCTAACTAACTCGCTAATACTATACTAATAATTTTCTAACTTCTCAAAAGAATCTGTATTTAGAAAGTTTATGGCATCTCATGCCTCTCACGGTTGGGAGGCTGTGAACAATCACATGTGGCCGGATAAACCTGTTAGGCAGGCTAGAGAGCCATCAGAGGAGGTTTTGGACTAAAACTCTTGTTACACCCAGGAGATTTATTAACTGGAGCTCTAAGTTAGCTCCTTTTCAGAGAGAGATAGTGGAGGATAGCCCCCCATAATGTCAGAAGTGTAGGTGAAAGCATAATGCAGTAAGGTAGGCAGACTCTGGTTTGGGAGGTAGATGCTCGAGAATGTCCAGGGGGACCTTTGAGGCCTGATCCCTCCTTTGCATATGTCAGGTCTCCTTCCTCATGACCTTTGCCACAGGTGGGATTCCTCACGCTGGCTCCCAGCATTTAATATCTTTCTTTTCATAATATAGGCATTCCTCACTATAAATATTCCTCCTAAGACTGCTTTTGCTGCATCATATAAGCTTTCTTATGTTGTAGTTTTGTTTTTGTTTGTTTTAAGATACTTCATGATTTCCCTTTTTATTCTTCTTTAACCCATTGGTGGTTCAAGAGTATTGTTGTTTAATTTCCACATATCTGTGATGTTTTAAAATTTTTCTTATTGTTATTAATTTGTTTAATACCACTGTGGTCAGAAAAGATACTTGATATGACTTCAACTTCTTTTATGCTTCTTTTTTTTTTTCCCATAAGTATGTGAAAGACATCTTTGACTATAGTATTTTTCTTTAGTTTATCCTTATTTGTAATTTTTCTTGTGTTAAAAATTTTCAGTTTTAGTCCAGATGTAGAATAAAGGGAGTTATTCATCATGTTGCAATATTTGCATAAATTTGTCTTTGAGTTATAATTGACCTATAACTTTATATTAATTTCAGGTATAATTTTTAGGTATAATTTTAATTATAAATGTCTTAGTATATGTATATATTGTGAAAGGATCACCACAATAAAGTCTAGATAACATTTTCACCATACATAGTTACAAACATTTTTCTTGGGATAAGGATTTTTAAGGTCTATTCTTTAGCAACTTTCAAATATGTAATACAGTATTATTAACTATAGTCACCATGCTGTGTATTGCATAACCATGACTTATTTATTTTATGACTGGAAGTTTCTACCTTTGATTTCCTTTACCCATTTTCCCACACCCCACCCTCTACCTCTGGCAATCACCAATCTGTTCTTTGTATCAATGAGCTTAGGGTTTTAGATTCCATATATAAGGGAGATTGATGGGGAAACAGTGGAAACAGTGTCAGACTTTATTTTTGGGGGGCTCCAAAATCACTGCAGATGGTGATTGCAGCCATGAAATTAAAAGACACTTACTCCCTGGAAGAAAAGTTATGACCAACCTAGATAGCATATTCAAAAGCAGAGACATCACTTTGCCAACAATAGTCCGTCTAGTCAAGGCTATGGCTTTTCCTGTGGTTATGTATGGGTGTAAGAGTTGGACTGTGAAGAAGACTGAGCGCCGAAGAATCGATGCTTTTGAACTGTGGTGTTGGAGAAGACTCTTGAGAGTCTCTTGGACTGCAAGGAGATCCAACCAGTCCATTCTGAAGGAGATCAGCCCTGGGATTTCTTTGGAAGGACTGATGCTAAAGCTGAAACCCCAGTACTTTGGCCACCTCATGAGAAGAGTTGACTCATTGGAAAAGACTCTGATGCTGGGAGGGATTGGGAGCAGGAGGAGAAGGGGATGACAGAGGATGAGATGGCTGGATGGCATCACGGACTCAATGGGCATGAGTCTGAGTGAACTCCGGGAGTTGGTGATGGACAGGGAGGCCTGGTGTGCTGCGATTCATGGGGTCGCAAAGGGTCGGACACGACTGAGAGACTGAACTGAACTGAACTGATAAGGGAGATCATTTGATATTTGTTCTTCTCTGTCTGACTTTATTTCATGGATAGTGCCCTCAGTGTGCACCTGTGTTGTCACAAATGGCAATTATGTCAGTCCTTTCACTGCTGAAGAGTATTCTATTATATATATGTGTATGTATTTTGTGTACTTGCATGTGCATGTGTGTGTGTGTATCCATTTATCTTAAGATTTTATTTTTCTCAAATTTGTTAAGGCTTGCTTTTTGATGAAACATCTATTCTGGAGACTGTTACATCTGCACTTGAAAATAATGTGTATTCATATGCTGTTTGTTAGAATAACTTACATATTTCTGTTAGGTTCATTTGTTTTGTAGTGTTATTCAGAGACACTGTTTCTTTGGTGATTTACTCTCTGAATTCAACATCTCTCCAGTTTTGAAAGTGGATATTAAAATCTCCTACTATTATTGTATTGAGGCCTATTTTTACACTCAGTTCAGTTGGTATTTGTTTTAAATATATAGACATTCCAATGGTGAGTTCGTGCATTTAAAAGTATTAAGATCCCCAGGAGAGGGCAATGGAAACCCACTCCAGTATTCTTGGCTGGAGAATCCCATGAACAGAGGAGCCTGGCAGGCTATTTAGTCCATGGAGTTGCAAGAATCAGACATGACTTAGGGACTAAAGCACCACCAAAGACTTATTGTCATTTTTTAAATAAGCAATTGAAACCTATTATTGTCATTGTTTTCTGACTGGCTTTTAAATTCCTGTGTTCCTTTCTTCTTTTCTTACTGTTTTCTTTTATAGTTTCCTTTGTGGTATGCTTTAATACCTTTCTCTTTTATCTTTAGTGTATTTACTATATGTTTTCTTTGAGGTTTCCAGGAAGCTACATAAAACGTCTTATATTTATAATGGCCTGTTTGAAGACAAAAGTAGCTTATCTTCAGCTGCCTATAAAAACTACACTTTTACTTTTCCTCTCTCCACATTTTATACTACTTTACATCGTTTATATTGTGCATCAATTAACAAATTATTGTAGTTATTATTATTTTTAATACAATGGTGTTTTAACTATTATACCAGAAATAAACGCAATTTACACATCACCATTACAGTATTAGGGTTTCTTGAACTAGGCTATGTATTTAATTTTACCAGTGAGTTTTATATTTTTATATGTTTTATGTTATTACTTTGTATCCTTTCATATTAAACTTGAAGTATCCTCTTTAGTATTTCTTATAAGTTCTGTTTAATGGTGATAGATTACCTTACTTTTATTTGTCTCGGAATGATTTTATCTCTTTATTTCCCAAAGAGAGATTTGCCAGATACACTCTTGAATGGCAATTCTTTTTCTTTCAGCATTTTGAATTTATTATCCCATTCCCTCATGGCCTTACAAATTTCCTACATAGAAATTTGCTAATAGATTTATAGGGGTTTTCTTCTAATATGAAGAGCTGTTTTACTCTTTCATAATTCTCTTTGTCTTTAACTTTTAATATTTTGATTATAGGGCATCTCTGCATCTTCTTTGAACTGATCTTTCTTTGGGTCCTTTGAGCTTCCTACACCTTAATATCCAAATTTGTACCAAGACTTGGGAAGTTTTCAGCTCAGTTCAGTTCAGTCACTCAGTGGTGTCCACTCCTTGTGACCTCATGAATCGCAGCACACCAGGCCTGCCTATTCATCACCAACTCCCGGAGTTCACAAAACTCATGTGTATTGAGTTGGTAATGCTATCCAACCATCTCATCCTCTGCCGTCCCCTTCTTCTCCTGCCCCCAATCCCTCCCAGCATCAGGGTCTTTTCCAATGAGTCAGCTGTTTGTATGAGGTGGCCAAAGTATTGGAGTTTCAGACTCAGCATCAGTCCTTCCAGTGAACACCAGGACTCATCTCCTTTAGGATGGACTGGTTGGATCTCCTTACAGTCCACTCTCAACGGACTCTCAAGAGTCTTTTCCAACACCACAGTTCAAAAGCATCAATTCTTCACAGTCCAACTTTCTTCACACTCAGTTTTCTTCACAATCCAACTCTCACATCCATACATGACCACTGGAAAAACCATAGCCTTGACTAGATGGACCTTTGCTGGCAAAGTAATGTCTCTGCTTTTGAATATGCTATCTAGGTTGGTCATAACTTTCCTTCCAAGGAGTAAGCATCTTTTACTTTCATGGCTGCAATCACCATCTGCAGTTATTTTGGAGCCCCCCAAAATAAAGTCTGAGACTGTTTCCACTGACCCCATCTATTTCCCATGAAGTGATGGGACTGGATGCCATGATCTTCATTTTCTAAATGTTGAGCTTTAAGCCAACTTTTTCACTCTCCTCTTTCACTTTCATCAAGAGGCTTTTTAGATCGCAGACATTCTGACTAGTGTGAAGTGGTACCTCATTGTGGTTTTGATTTGCATTTCTCTAATAATGAGTGATGTTGAGCATCTTTTCATGTGTTTGTTAGCCATTCTTATGTCTTCTTTGGAGAAATGTCTATTTAGTTCTTTGGCCCATTTTTTGATTGGGTCGTTTATTTTTCTGGAATTGAGCTCCATAAGTTGCTTGTATATTTTTGAGATTAGTTATTTGTCAGTTGCTTCATTTGCTATTATTTTCTCCCATCCAGAAGGCTGTCTTTTCACCTTGCTTATATTTTCCGTTGTTGTGCAGAAGCTTTTAATTTTAATTAGATCCCATTTGTTTATTTTTGCTTTTATTTCCAGAATTCTGGGAGGTGGATCATAGAGGATCCTGCTGTGATTTATGTCGGAGAGTGTTTTGCCTATATTCTCCTCTAGGAGTTTTATAGTTTCTGGTCTTACATTTAGATCTTTAATCCATTTTGAGTTTATTTTTGTGTGCAGTGTTAGAAAGTGACCCAGTTTCATTCTTTTACAAGTGGTTGACCAGTTTTCCCAGCACCACTTGTTAAGGAGATTGTCTTTACTCCATTGTATATTCTTGCCTCCTTTGTCAAAGATAAGGTGTCCATATGTGTGTGGATTTATCTCTGGGCTTTCTATTTTGTTCCATTGATCTATATGTCTGTCTTTGTGCCAGTACCATACTGTCTTGATGACTGTGGCTTTGTAGTAGAGCCTGACGTCAGGCAAGTTGATTCCTCCAGTTCCATTCTTCTTTCTCAAGATTGCTTTGGCTGTTCGAGGTTTTTTGTATTTCCATACAAATCTTGAAATTATTTGTTCTAGTTCTGTGAAAAATGTGGCTGGTAGCTTGATAGGGATTGCATTGAATCTGTAGATTGCTTTGGGTAGTATACTCATTTTCACTATATTGATTCTTCTGATCCATGAACATGGTATATTTCTCCATCTATTAGTGTCCTCTTTGATTTCTTTCATCAGTGTTTTATAGTTTTCTATATATAGGTCTTTAGTTTCTTTAGGTAGATATATTCCTAAGTATTTTATTCTTTTCGTTGCAATGGTGAATGGAATTGTTTCCTTAATTTCTTTTTCTACTTTCTCATTATTCGTGTATAGGAATGCAAGGGATTTCTGTGTGTTGATTTTATATCCTGCAACTTTACTATATTCATTGATTAGCTCTAGTAATTTTCTGGTGGAGTCTTTAGGGTTTTCCATGTAGAGGATCATGTCATCTGCAAACAGTGAGAGTTTTACTTCTTCTTTTCCAATTTGGATTCCTTTTATTTCTTTTTCTGCTCTGATTACTGTGGCCAAAACTTCCAGAACTATGTTGAATAGTAGCGGTGAAAGTGGACACCCTTGTCTTGTTCCTGACTTTAGGGCAAAAATCTGCAAGCAATAAATGCTGGAGAGGGTGTGGAGAAAAGGGAACCCTCTTACACTGTTGGTGGGAATGCAAACTAGTACAGCCACTATGGAGAACAGTGTGGAGATTCCTTAAAAAATTGCAAATAGAACTACCTTATGACCCAGCAATCCCACTGATGGGCATACACACCGAGGAAACCAGAATGGAAAGAGACACATGTACCCCAATGTTCATCGCAGCACTGTTTATAATAGCCAGGACATGGAAACAACCTAGATGTCCATCAGCAGATGAATGGATAAGAAAGCTGTGGTACATATACACTATGGAGTATTACTCAGCCGTTAAAAAGAATTCATTTGAATCAGTTCTGATGAGATGGATGAAACTGGAGCCGATTATACAGAGTGAAGTAAGCCAGAAAGAAAAACACCAATACAGTATACTAACACATATATATGGAATTTAGGAAGATGGCAATGACGACCCTGTATGCAAGACAGGAAAAAAGACACAGATGTGTATAACGGACTTTTGGACTCAGAGGGAGAGGGAGAGGGTGGGATGATTTGGGAGAATGGCATTCTAACATGTATACTATCATGTAAGAATTGAATCGCCAGTCTATGTCTGACGCAGGATACAGCATGCTTGGGGCTGGTGCATGAGGATGACCCAGAAAGATGTTATGGGGAGGGAGGTGGGAGGGGGGTTCA
Source organism: Ovis canadensis (assembly GCF_042477335.2). NCBI lineage: Eukaryota > Metazoa > Chordata > Mammalia > Artiodactyla > Bovidae > Ovis > Ovis canadensis. The sequence goes on along the minus strand of NC_091253.1, from coordinate 61,018,503 downwards.
TGTTTGGGAACGCATGTAAGAATTAAAGATTTTCAAATTTAAAAAATAAATAAATAAATAAATAAATAAATAAAAATAAAAAAAATTTTAAAAAAGAGGCTTTTTAGCTCCTCTTCACTTTCTACCATAAGGGTGGTGTCATCTGCATATCTGAGGTGATTGATATTTTC